>NC_091473.1:5084030-5684030 GCF_036971445.1 Narcine bancroftii
GACTGTTATTCTTCCCCACCCAGCCCCCCCCCAGAAAAGATTTTAATCTTCATATATAACAAAGGCCACTCTCTTAATTCCCTCCTTACTTCCTTTCTTCCCTTTCTTTCCCTTCTTAGTTCTTACTTATACTCTATTTTTATATATATATCTCTCTTCTTTGGCTTGGCTTCGCGGACGAAGATTTGTGGAGGGGGTAAAAAGTCCACGTCAGCTGCAGGCTCGTTTGTGGCTGACCAGTCCGATGCGGGACAGGCAGACACGATTGCAGCGGTTGCAAGGGAAAATTGGTTGGTTGGGGTTGGGTGTTGGGTTTTTCCTCCTTTGCCTTTTGTCAGTGAGGTGGGCTCTGCAGTCTTCTTCAAAGGAGGCTGCTGCCCGCCAAACTGTGAGGCGCCAAGATGCACGGTTTGAGGCGTTATCAGCCCACTGGCGGTGGTCAATGTGGCAGGCACCAAGAGATTTCTTTAGGCAGTCCTTGTACCTTTTCTTTGGTGCACCTCTGTCACGGTGGCCAGTGGAGAGCTCGCCATATAATACGATCTTGGGAAGGCGATGGTCCTCCATTCTGGAGACGTGACCCATCCAGCGCAGCTGGATCTTCAGCAGCGTGGACTCGATGCTGTCGGCCTCTGCCATCTCGAGTACCTCGACGTTAGGGGTGTGAGCGCTCCAATGGATGTTGAGGATGGAGCGGAGACAACGCTGGTGGAAGCGTTCTAGGAGCCGTAGGTGGTGCCGGTAGAGGACCCATGATTCGGAGCCGAACAGGAGTGTGGGTATGACAACGGCTCTGTATACGCTTATCTTTGTGAGGTTTTTCAGTTGGTTGTTTTTCCAGACTCTTTTGTGTAGTCTTCCAAAGGCGCTATTTGCCTTGGCGAGTCTGTTGTCTATCTCATTGTCGATGAGATATCAGCCCAGTGGGCTGATATCGCCTCAAACCGTGCATCTTGGCGCCTCACAGTTTGGCGGGCAGCAACCTCCTTTGAAGAAGACCGCAGAGCCCACCTCACTGATAAAAGGCAAAGGAGGAAAAACCCAACCCCAACCAACCAATTTTCCCCTGCAGCCGCTGCAACCATGTCTGCCTGTCCCGCATCGGACTTGTCAGCCACAAACGAGCCTGCAGCTGACGTGGACTTTTTACCCCCTCCATAAATCTTCGTCCGCGAAGCCAAGCCAAAGAAGAAGACATCTCTTCATCTCTCTGTCTGTTTTGTAGTTGTTCTGCAAATTTTCGTACTTTTTCCAGATCCGAGAATAGCTTGCTTTGCTGCCCCGGGATAACTATTTTAAGTACCGCTGGGTATTTTAACATAAATTTATAACCTTTTTTCCATAGGGTCGTTTTTGCTGCATTAAACTCCTTCTTCTTCTTCTTCTTCAGAAGTTCAAAACTTATATCTGGATAGAAAATTTTTTTTTGACCCTTGTATTCCAGTGGTTTTTTGTCTTCTTTTATTTTTTTCATTGCTTTCTCCAATATATTTTCTCTTGTTGTATATCTTAGGAATTTTACTAGAATGGATCTTGGTTTTTGTTGTGGCTGCGGTTTAGGGGCTAATGTTCTGTGTGCCCTTTCTATTTCCATTTCTTCCTGTAATTCTGGTCTTCCTAGGAACCTGGGGATCCATTCTTTTATAAATTCTTTCATATTTTTGCCTTCTTCATCTTCCTTAAGGCCCACTATCTTTATATTGTTTCTTCTATTATAATTTCCATTATATCCAGCTTCTGAGCCAACAGCTCTTGTGTTTCTTTAACTTTTTTATCAGATTCTTCTAATTTCTTTTTTCAGTCATCCACTTCCATTTCTACGGCTGTTTCTCGTTCTTCCACCTTGTCCACTCTTTTTCCTATATCTGACATGATCATCTCTAATCTATTCACTTTTTCTTCTGTACTTTTTATTCTTCTTTTTATTTCACTGAATTCTTGTGTCTGCCATTCTTTTACTGTTTCCATATATTCTTTAAAAAAATATATCCATGAACTTGCCCTTCCCTTCATCTTCCATTTCTCTGTGTTCTCCCTCCTCTTCTTCTGGGTCCACTCCAGGACCTGTGTCCTTTACCTCTGTCTCTTCTGGTTTTCTTGTTGGGTTTTTTATTTTATTTTGTTGGGTATTTTTGTTTTTATTAATTTTATTAAAGGTGTCTTGGTGTTGGTCTTCTTCCTCTGGGTTGGTCATCTGTTGTTTCTCTAATTTCCTTTTTTTATTCTCTTCCTTCTTGTTCCCGTTATTTTCTATGTTTTCCTGTTGAGAGTCTTGCTGTTGTGTTGTACTTGTCTGTTTCAGCTGTGGAGATTTACTCCTCAGCCGGTCCCCCCCTCCCATCGGTGTTGTTTTTGTCTTGTGCATGCGCGGTTGCGCACTTTTGTTTGGCTCCGTGAGCCATCTTTGTAGTCCTGAGTTCGGGGTTTCCACTGATCTCAGGGAGCGGGCTTCTCTCTCCATGGCGGGCCTCCTCGTACCGGTAAGGCCTTCCCCTTCCTCCTCCGACGTTCTTCCTTCTTCTTTTCTTCCCGTTGTTTTTGGTTTTTCTTTCTTTGCTGCAATTTTTCCCACACTTTCACTTTCAGTTTGTTATGGTTTCTGTGTTAGTGCCTTTGTTTTTCCCCTACCTTTTTTTTACTTTTCTGGAGAGGGCTGGAGTTCCCCTACCGGCCACTACTCCATCACGTGACTCCTCCGAAAATAAGCATATTTGATGGAAACCGGATACTCAGCTCAATTAGTCTACACTGACCAATGGCACCATTTTGTATTAATTTCATCACCCAGCACTTAGTCAAAGCCCTTTAAGGGATTGAAATGCTCATTAAGACACTAAATGCTGTCAGTGACTCAGCTTCCACCACTTTCTGTGCCATTGTTTTTCAGGTACTTGCCACTCTACTTGAAGTACCCTTTATATCTTCTTTGAATTTCTTCCCCTTATTCCAAACCTATGTTCTCTAGTTTTATGCACCCGTGATATGAAGATTTACTGCAATCTATCCTGTCCATTCCCCTCAATTTTATATTGATCAATCTTAACTTCCCCGCTCCAAGGAGAACACGCCTTACTTCTTCAGTCTCTCCTTGAAATTGTTTCATCCCAGGCTATGCCCTGGCAAATCTCCTCTGCACCATCACATCCTTTCTGCACCTTAGTGGCCACAACAGCTTGCAATATTCCACTTGGACTCTGACTAAGGCTTTATAAAGCTGGAACATTATTCCCCCAAATAATGAAGGCCAGTATCCCATATGCCTTCCTATCACATTATCTACTGTCGAAAACACACAAGCTGAACATCAACAGCATCTGAGGTCTGAATGAACCAAGATCACTAAAACTGAGACGAAGTAGTTCTATTAGCTGCATCACCCCATAAAACAGTGATCAGCACAGTTAAAATAATGCACATAAAATGCTTTCAAATGTTCTCATTTTATTTTTTATATTGAGGAAAATAAAAGGATAATCTATGATCACTAAAAGTTGTGGAGCAACAAAAAAAAAAGCCAAATTCATGTTTAATATTCTTTTCCATAAATTAGCAGGTTGAAATGATTTCTGCACATCTGGCATTAAAGTATTTTGAAACTGGTTATCAATTCAGTGACATCGTCTCTTCACCTGCATTTTCTCCTTCTGCCACTGGAGGCATCAACTCTAAACAGCCCTGATGATCACAAACTGCAATTACACCTAAATAGTCTTCAAAACTAACTTTGCTTGGCTCCCAGAGGCTGAAATCCATCCACAAAAACATTGAAGATAAAATAATTGATCATATGCAGTAGGAACCTCTGGTTAACTTCTGAGGTTAAAACGGCATCTTCGTTGCTTCAAGAAATTATCTTAGAGAGCATTTAATAGCCACTTACTTTGCTTGAGCAGTTTGTCTCGGCCACGTTCCATCTTCATTCCTCAGTTCTATTACCAGAAGCTAAGGGGAAAACAGATATGCACTCAGTTAACATTCGATGATGAAGTAAAATACAAAAGTCTGCAGACACCTTGTTTGAAATAAAAACACAATGCCGGAGAAACTCAGCAGATCAAACGGCATCCTTTAAATAGCTAATATAAAACTACATAACCAATGTTTTAGACTTGAGCCCTTCATCAAGGTATGGAATAATGTCACCAGGTGTCTGAAATTAAAAGGTAGGGAGGAGGGGTGGTCGCAAAAGCAGGAGGTAGTAGGTGGAGAAGGGCGGGAGGGCACAGCAGCAAGCAAGGGAAGAGGGATGGCTAGGTGAACAGAGAGGCAAGGTGATGGAGAGCTGAGGTTAAGAAGACAGGGAGAAGGGAAGGGAGGGGAAGAGAAGAGCAGGTTAGAAGGAACCAGAAAAATCAATGTTAGTGCTATCTGGCTGGAGAGTGCCCGGATAGAAAATCAGGTGTTGTTCCTTCAATTTACAGGTGGTCCTAGTGGGATAGTACATGAGACCATGGACAGACATATGAGTAGGGGAGTGGAACACAGAGCCAAGGAGCTCAGCAAAGCAATCTCTCAGTCTGCACCAATGTAAAGAAGGCCACAAAGGGAGCACCATATGCAGTAAATCAACCCAACAGATACATAAGTGAAGTATATGCCTGTAGAAAGCTTGTGTCCTGAGATTGAGACAAAGAGATCAAGAAAGGGGAGAGTGCCACCGGAGATGGACCAAGTGAATTTAAGGTCGGGGTGGCAGCAAAGCGAATTAAATTGACAATCATGAGTGTATGAGGCAGCCCCAATGTAGTCATCAGATTTGAGATTTATTGTCAAGAGTACATACATGACATCACATACAACCCTGAGATTCTTTTTCAGCGAGGCAGAATTACCACTTATTGGTAGTGCAAAAATTGTATACATAACAAAAAAAGAACTGTTAACAGATAACTAATGTAAACAAATTGACCGTGCAATACAGAGAGAATAAGTGCACAGGTAAGTCCTTAAATGAGTCCCTGATTGAGTTTGTTGTTGGACTCTGATGGTGGAGGGGTAGCAGCTGTTCCTGAACCTGGTGGTGTGGTTCTTACGGCACCTAGACCTCTTTCCTGATGGCAGTAGCAAGAACAATGTGTTGAGTGCTGTGGATCCTTGATGATTGCTGCTTCTCGCCGATGGCAGGGTCCCCTGTAGATGTTCTTAATAGTGGGGAAGGGTTTATCTGTGATGTCCTAGTGTCCACTACCTTTTTCAGGGCTTTAAGCTCAAGGGTATTTATGTCCCCATACCAGACTGTGATGCAGCCCATCAGCATACTTTCCTCCAGCATTTCTGTAGAAATTTGCCAGGGTATATGGTGTCATACCAAATCTCCGCAAAGTAGAGGCACTGGTGTGCTTTCTTCACGAAGCCTTTAGTGTGCTCAGGCCAAGAAATATCCTCTGAGATAGTGACTCCCAAGAACTTAATTTGCTCAACCTTTCCACCTCTGATTTCCCCCCATGATCATTGGATTGTATACCTTTGGCTTTTTCTTCCTGAAATCAACAATCAGCTTAGTTTTGGTGACATCAAATACAGGGTTGTTGTTGGTGCACCATTCAGCCAAGTTTTCAATCTCCCTCCTATTTGCTGACTCATCTCCTTTCTTTATACAACCCTCTACAATGGTAACATCGACAAATTTGCAGATGGTGTTATTGTAGTACCGACAAAGTGAGTAGAGCAGGGGGGGCTAAGAATGCTGCCCTATGGCGCTCCGGTACTGATGGAGATGGTGGAGGAGATGTTCTTGCCAATTCTCACTGATTGTGGTCTAGAGGTAAGGAAATCCATGATGAATTACACAGTGGGGCGTTGAGTCCCAGGTCTTGGAGTTTCTGCATCGGTTTTGAGGGAATGATGGTGCTAAACGCTGAACTGTAGTCGATAAAGAGCATCGTGATGAATGCATCTTTACTGTCCAGGTGTTCATTATAATGGAGGAAGAGTTGATTGGCCTTGCCCATTTAGGCTTGCAGCATGGATGGCTCCAAAAAACCCACAAACAAGCAGGTGTAGCTGGGACCCATGTGGGTACTTACTCCTTTGATTTGAAGGAAGTGAAATCAGTTAAAGAAGTTGTTTAGAATAAGGACAAATTCTACCAGGCAGAGGAGGGTGGTGGTGGAGGGTGACTGGTCGGGTCTCTGGTCGAGAAAGAAGCTAAGTGCTTTAAAATCTTCTGAATAGGGGATGAAGGGAATCAACATCCATTGTGAAGATGAGGTGGTCCAGTTCGACTAATCTAAAAGAAATGGAGGGCTTGTGAGGAGGGATTGGACCAGGAGAGAAAAGATAGATTCAAGGTAAGATAAAACTAGTTCAGTTGGGCAAGAGCAAGAGGAAACAATGGGTCCACTCAGATGGTTGGGTTTATGTAGCTTGGATGAAAGGTAGAAACGGCCAGTGCAGGGATGGGAGACCATGAAGTTGGAGGCTGAGGGAAGGAAGTGACCAGAGGTTATGAGGTTGGATAGTGGTTTGATGAGCTGTTGTGGGGGTGGGGGGGGTGATGGTCCTGTGGAAGGGGTAAGAAGGAGGAGGTCTGAGAGCTGTCGTCTGGCCTCAGCACAACAGCATTGCCTTGTCTGTGGGTTTGATGGTGAGGTTGGGATGTTGGGAAGAGAGTGAAAGGCAGAGCATTCGGAGAAAATATTAGAATAAGAGAGGGGAGTGGTTAAGACAGTTGATGTCTCAGTGGCAATTAGAAATAAAAAGATCCAGAGTGGGCAGGTGGCTAGGATGATGTCCAAAAGAAGAAAGAAGGCTTAAAATGGGAGAAGGGGACTTTGGTAGGGGCTGGAGAACCTCGATGGTGGAAGTAGGCCCGGAGACAGATGTGACAGAAGAAGAGTTCAGCATCGCAGCATATGCAGAACTCATTAATGTGTGGGTGGAGAGGGATGAAGGCAAGGCCTCTCTACTAAAGACCAAGCACTCCATCTCAAGGAGACCAAGCAGAGGTCAGATGGGAATTGGTGTGGTGGAAGGTGTTGGGAAGAGGTGGAAGGTTAGGAAGATCAGAGGGTAGAAAAGGAAGGTAGGCAGGGTGGCCAGATGTCGGCTGAACAGGCCGACCTTTGAGGACACTGTCCTCCATCCAGCACCATTTCAAGTCGGGCATTAATTCGTCCTCCATTTTGGGGTGTAGGCAGAATCTGCAAAAGGGGAAAGGACACAGTACTTACCTGTCAATTTGCAGTGACCTGGGGTCTGAAGGACATGCATGGCAATGTTTCTTCTTGTGCGCATGCACCAGCCGTCAATCGTGCATACATGATGGATACGAACAGTGGGGCCGGCTGGCACATGTGTGATGGGCCCACACGCATATGGTGGGGGGAGGGGGGGATGTGGGAGATTTGGGTTTGGATTATTTAGCACAGGGCGCAGGCATATACTTAAGGTGCGAATGATCTTCGATGACGATATTAAGTGGAGAGCGTGGACTATGATCTTTGAATCAAAACTCAGTTTTGATTCAATTATTTTTTTAAATTTTTTTAATTTTCTGTTAAGTCTTTGTTTTAGAAAAACAGACTTTTATCAGTATTTGCAGATCATGTGAATTATGTTAATAGAATTAAAAATGTAACCAAGTACATGTTTGATACTACTGTTTTTTAGAAGCATATAATTCAGATAATGGTAGTAAAATCATTTCAAGTGTATGTGTTGTGTATATAAAGGTCTGTCAAATCTTAAAACATACTTGACTTTATACATTAAAACAAAATGAGAAAAGGAAGGAGGAATAACTCCTGAGGAAGAATGGAAAATAATATGGAGCAATGGAGGTTTCAAAGTATACCAGTTCACAGAAATGGAGGGAGTTTGGGTGGAAAAACCTGATAAATTTTATTACACCCTACAGGAGAGTCCAACTTTAAACACATGGAAGGAAATTATAATGGATATTTGTAATATGGAGAAGATTACAGCATCTGTTAATTATAAATTAGAACAATTTGATTCATACTGGCAAAAATGGTTTAACTACATAATACTTCATAGGGCTGACATTCTTACAAATCAATGATTATGTGGTTTAAAAAAGTAATTTCCCACTTGTATACAGTTTTCTTATTCTGTCTTTCTTCTCTATAAGTTTGCACCTCAGGTAAATATTAGGTGGAAAATTGTGGCAAATATGGATTTATGACATATGTATATCTGAGATACATCTTATGGAAATTTGTGTTTAAACTTCAAGTACTTAATGTAAGTACCTACATTACATTAATGCAGTGGAAAGTGGAGGTATGGACAGTTGGAGACGGTGGTTGACTTTTTTGTTCTTCTGAGTTTTCTGACGCTGTATTCCTTCCAAGCCGTGTGTATGTGCACACTCGCACGAATGAACGGGGTGTGCGGGGACACGCACACGAATGTGCGCACAGCCCTTCCATTTGTGTGTGCACGTGCATACAGCTTAGAGGGATGTCCTCCATTTTGGACATTAGAAAATGGCCACACTACAGGTAGGGGAGGTCAGATGGGGGTGGTGGATGGTTGGGAAGTCAGAGGGTTATGGAGGAGAGTTTTGGGAGGTCAGAGGGCTCATTAGATAACTGCTGAGGCTGTTTTTGCTCAAAATGGATTTAAACGGAAATGACATCATCCTCTTCCCCCTCCTTCAATGCACTACAAGACAACTGGATTACAGTTTATAATTCATCAAGACACATTAATTGAAAATTATAGCTGCATAACAACTTGCAACGCTATGCAACAGGAGATAATTTTATATAGCAATGCCATTTTATATGTAGTGTCCTACCTATAATCAATGTACACAATAAGTACATCTATTCCTTTCATTTAGTTGACAAGCAACCTCAATTTTATAATTAAAAATACAATGCTGGAGAAATTAATTGTTTTTACTTCAGTCACGGTGTCTGCACATTTTCGTGTTTTATTTCAATTTTATAATTGACATTTTCATTTTAAAGCTTTACAAATCTCTCCAAAACCAAAACATTTGACTGGATTAATATACACAAATCAATGGTTGACATAATAAAATCTTTACCTCATTTTCTGAAAAGACCACAATTTCAATGAACCTGCTCCCATTTAAAAAAAACCAAAAAAATTGAATATTTTAATTATCATAATTATTCTGTGTACCACATTTAGAAGTGAAATAAAATATAATGAAAGGTGGAAATTAGCTGTCTGTTTGGCAATTCCCATCTACGACTACCTCCAAAGAAAGATTTAAAATAAATTTCAAGGCACACAGTGCTTTATTATTATGAGGTTGTAGCTATGAATCTGACAACAGAAGAGGGAAATTATTTAACTGATATTTTTATTAAGCATTTGGTGTTTACCTTTTTCCATTCAAAACTATGTATTTTTATTTTTTTTAAATTTAGACATACTGCCCTTTCGGCCCACAAGCCCATTACACCCAATTGACCAGCAGCCCCTGGTATGTTTTGAATGGGGCGAGGAAACCAGAGCTCCAGGGAAAAGCCACACAAACACATGATGACCTACAAAGTCCTCACAGACAGCACGGGATTCAAACCCTGGTCCCGAACGCTGGTGCTTTAACAGCGTTGCGCTGCATTGTAGGTTAATTAGGTGTAATTGGGCCGCAAGGGCTCATGGGCCAAAATGGCCTGTTACTATCCTGTAAAAAATGTTACAAATTTAAAATTTAACCATGCCACCCTTTTGAATTTTTCTTCCAAAATCCCTGCTGTACTCATTTACATCCCCAATTATCTTCACACAAACCAGCAAAATGCAACACTCACCTGCCCCTGATACAGACCAGCATCTTGCACAGTGTTATCTAGCTTGTTAAGTGGCTCATACGCATTTGTCATGTATCTATTCCACAACCTTGCTTCCTTCTCAGCTGAGATATTGAATAATTTTCGCATCTCCTTTTCTATTGTATCTATTTTTTTGAAAAATAAAGTACAAGTTATAGCAAATAACAAGTGACTGCATCAAAGACAATGGTTCACAGCAAGGAGAAATAATACCAATGACAATAACAACCCAAGTGCAAAGGTGTGTCATGTGAATTCCCTTAAAGATTAAATGAAAACTGATCGCATGATAAACATCCAATGTATTTGTAGCAGTATCACTAAAGGTATGCAAGAACTTGGAAGATTTTATAAAACTGCAAATTCAGATTTCGGCCCGTAGCAAAATTGAATGGAGATCTTTTCAAACACAAACACCATTCAGACACAAAGAATTAAGTGAAAATCAGTTAAAAATCCAACCCTTAACCCAATTTGAAATGTGGTTACCTGTTTGGAAAAAATGCCTAGCTTGGGCAGTGGAATAAAAGTGTGAGGGGAAAATATTGAACTTAGCTTATTGTAAGAAAAACACATTCTTAATTCTCAACCAAATAGGCTCAAAAACGAACAAAGCTATGTATGCTTAGAGAAACCAATTTGAAGAATATTTAAAGTAAATGAAGTAGAGATTTATGAAATGCCCAGATTATTAAGAATTGTTAAGAATATGTTGCCCTTGTATCAAAATCCAAGCTTGTTTTAATTTAAGTTGTCACACTGACAATGTGCTGATGTTACAATGTTAAGAAATACTTCAACCATTAAAAGCAAACATCTACTTTTGGAAACCACAATTTCTTTCACTGCTGGCTTCTTGAATGAGCTGTTCAAACAGGATCTACACCTAAGCTCCCACAGAAACACATTTCATTTGCCAGAAGTACTTAGCTTGCAAGTACTATTGATAAATGTTTATATTCATGTGGCAGAAGGTACCCAATAATATTTTTTGGTCGAGGAATAAAATTGAATGCAGACTGCAAGAGTCTAAATGACCAAATCTCAATCAATCAAAGGAAACAAATGCTGGAAAAAGAAAATAGAACTTTGGCAATACGTTTTTTTAAAAAACTGATACTAATTCAAATGGATCAAAAAAATAGAGATGAAAAAGTTGTAACATAAACGTAGATAGGGGTCTGCAACAGCAGATAAAATATGGGACAGATTGAGAGTTCAATATTCCTGGTTCTAAGATCGCTAAATAAGATGCGGAAAGTGCACTAATCATTCTTTGGATTGTGGACATTACTGTCTTTGAGAAAGTGGCAGTGAGCAATTGGCCTCATCAAAATTCTGTTGAGTAGGGAATCCAAGGATATGGATATAGTGAAGAATTACAGCAATACATTTCCAAATCATGTGAAATGAGTTGTGGTGGAATTTATTGGTGGTACTGCCCTCATGTGCCTCCCTCCCTTGTTCTTTTTTTAAATTTTTATTTTTCACACTATGAACCATATTAATCAAAATACACACAAACATTTCCCTCTTGAATATACAGTGGCATTTTCCCCACTTTTTCCCCCCCTCCCTTCCCTCCCTCCTTCCCACCCCCCTCCAAACCCATTAAACGTTCAACATATACAATACAATAAAACCATTAAACAATGTCATCACACAATGAAAATAAACAAGAAAATTGTGTCATCTACTTTTACACACTGGGTCAGTTCATTAAGTCTTCTTCTCATTCTATCATTTTAGGGGGTGGAGGTCTGCGGTAGGCCCTCTCTGTTGTGTTCCATGTACGGTTCCCAAATTTGTTCAAATAATGTGACTTTATTTTTTTAATTATATGTATTTTTTCGAATGGAATACATTTATTCATTTCCATATACTATTGCTGTACTCTCAGGCTCTCTTCTGATTTCCAAGTTGACATTATACATTTTTTTGCTACAGCTAAGGCTATCATAATCAATCTTTTTTGCGTTTCATCCAGTTTAAGGCCTAATTCTTTACTTCTTATATTACTTAGAAGAAAGATCTCTGGATTTTTTGGTATGTTGCTTTTTGTGATTTTATTTAATATCTGATTTAGATCTTCCCAAAACATTTCACTTTCTCACATGCCCAAATTGCATGTACTGTTGTTCCCATTTCCTTCTTACAGCGAAAACATCTATCTGATAATGTTGGATCCCATTTATTTAACTTTTGAGGTGTGATATTTAGCCTATGTAACCAATTATATTGTATCATGCGTAACCTCATATTTATTATATTTCTCATAGTTCCAGAGGATAACTTTTCCCAGATTTCATTTTTTATCTTTTTCCCACTTTTGTTTGGGTTTATAGCTTATTTCATCATTTTCTTTCTCTTGCAGCTTGATGTACATGTTCGTTATAAATTTTTTTATTATCGTTGTTTCTGTAATCACATATTCAAAGTTGCTTCCTTCTGGGTACCAAGATAGAGCTAGATAAAATAGGGGAGAAGGTACCAGAACATATACTTTATAAGTGGGATGAAAAACTTGTGCAATATAGAAGTTGACCAGTACTGCACCATTTACTCAACATATGGAAGATTCATGTAGAAAGGAAAAAAAACAAATTACCAACTACCAAAATTATTATTGATGCAAAATCAACTAATCCCTTTCTCAATAGATTACCTTTCCTTTAGAGAATGGGAGAGAAAAGAAATTAAAAGAATAGAAAATTGTTTTTTGGGAAATAATTTATTATCATTTGAACAAATGAAGTACAAATATGGAATAACTCATGGTACAATGTTTGCATACCAGCAACTGAAAACCTACTTAAAGGACAAATTGGGAAGCAGACTGAGATTCCCTCCCTTGTTCTTCTTGGTGGTGTAGGTTAGGAAGCATTTCTGAAGTTGCCTTAGCAAAAATTGCAAAGCATTGAACATGACATACATCAGTGTGGAAGAAACGAATATTCATGCAGTAGATGGGATATCCATCAATTAAGCTGTTAGCCCTGGATGGTGTCAAGCTTCCTGTGTGTTGTTGGAACTTCCCTTATTCAAATAAATGCTCCATCATTGTGATTGAACTAATAACATGACAATTGGCTGGATTGAATTTGTCCTGTCTCCTGGACTAATATGCAAGACAATGTGGATAAGGTGGTAAAATGAATACCTGCTTTTATCAGCCAAGGTACACCTTGAAAGAGCAAAAGGACCACATCCTAGAACTGCATGAAATACTGAAAAATCTTCCTGTTACCATGCAACAGAAAGGATATGACAGCACTAAAGGGAGGTTTAACAAGGATGTCACAATAGTGGAGAATTATAGTTGCAAAGAGAAGCTGACTCAGCCTGTTAACTTCTGGAAAAATAGAATTTGATGGGGAGACAAAATTATGAGGGGCCTTGACCTCAAACAGGGAGGATCCTTAAACATTAGCAGACAGTTCAATTTCTTGGGGATGTAGCAAAAACAGGTTCTACTGCAACTGTACAGGGTACCAGTGAGGTTGTACCTGGAGTACTGCTTGCAGCGGTCTCCTTATTTTAGAAATTATATTTTGGGCTTGGAGGCAGAGGAGGTTCACCAGGTTGATTCTGGGGATGAGAGTGTTAGCTTCTGAGGACAGATTAAGTCAGCTGGAACTAAACTCACTCAAATTTAGAAGAATACAAGGGGATCTTAAAGAAGCAAATTATGAAAGGGAAAGCCTGATAGGAGACTATAGAGGATATTGGCTCAAGATTTATGGGAGAACTTTTTTTTAAGATAAATGAAGAACTTACTTATGAGAGCAGTGCATTTCTGCTAAAGGAAGCACCAAAGGCTACCTCATTAAATATATTAAAGAGATAGATTTTGCATAGTAGGGGAATTAAGTGTTTATTAAAGGCAGATAAGTGGAGCTGAGTCCATGATTAGTTCAGTCATGATCTTGTTGAATGGCAGAGTAGGCTCTACAAGCCAGATGGCCTATTTCCTTCTCTTACTTACAGTATATATTCTTGTGACTCCATTGATTCCTGAAGTTATGTAGAGTAATGCTGTCAGTGCTAATCCCCTGCTCTCTTGGTACCCACACCCAACCACACCAATCACATTATAAATTATTTTTCCTAAGTGCATATTTTCATTTCAGCATGGGAACAAGATGGTTGGAATCACGATTCTTGAATTTAAGTTGATGATTCATCCAGGGTTACATAGAACATTAGAGCACCGTGCAGTTCCTTCGGCCCTTGATGTTGTGCCGACCTATATACCCTGATCAAAATTACTAAACCTTTCCTACCCTGTAAGCCTCTAATTTTTCCTTTTGTCCATGTGCTTGTCTAAGAGTCTCTTAAATGCTCCTAATGTCTCAGCCTTCACCACCACCCCTGGCAAGGCATTCCAGGCACCCACAACTCTTGTGTAAAAAAAAAACTTGCCCCTTATGTCTCCCCTAAACTTTCCTCCCTTCACTTTCTAATGACATTCCCTGGTGTTTTATTCCTGATGAGGGAAAAAGGCATTTCCAATCAAGGTAATATCCTGGTAAATTTCCTCTGCACCTCTCCACAGCTTCCACATCCTTCCTATAATGAGGTGACTAGAACTGATCATAATATTTCAAGTGTGGTCTCACCAGAGATTTGTGGAGTTGCAACATGATTGACTTTTTAAAAAAATATATATTATTTTTGAAGTTTTTAAGTCATACATTCATCCATATTCAAAACTTAATTGTACAAAAAAGTAATATAATCATTAATTTCAAATCATACACATCTATATTCAAAATTCATTGCACAATACCATCTTATAAAGTCACCTTCTTACAGGTTGACTTTAAAACCCAAATCTATTCTACCCCCCCCCCCACCTCCCCCATTCCCATGCCACCCAACCCACAATTCTCCACTCCTTTCAAAAATCATTCTCCGCCTCAAAAAATAGGGCCAACTACTAACACTTGGCAAAAAAAATTTAGAAAAAAATCTTAGGACTAGTATCAAAACAAAAGAGATCTTGTTTCCTTTAACAGATCTAAAAATCTGTGTGAATTTCAAACATTTTTAAAAAAACACAAAATTGTGACATTACTTAAAATCTTTAGTTATATATACCACACAAAAAAAAATTATTATTATTATATTTATTTTACCCCTTTCCTTCTATCACTGACACATTCCTTTCAAAAGTCATTTTCACTTCTTTCAAACATGGGGGCCCAATATCAACAACACTTCCCAAAAAAAATTATATGAAAGAAAAAAAAATTATAAAATAAGGAAAAAATTGAGAAACCCTCCCTTTAGTGCACATACAAAGATTACACCACCCCCCCCCCTCTATTTTACGGGTAGTGGGAAAAATCCATTAACAAACACAGGTGCATGGATTCTGGAGGCTAGCCTCCCAAACTCCCAAAAACAATAAAAAAATTAAAACACTTTTTTCAAAAGGATTAATATTAAACAAATACACATATTATAATTCAGATTTAAAGAATCAGCTTTAAAGAAGTTCTCTGATTTTCTTTCAATTTACTTCAAAGTTGGTAATTTGTTCACAAAATTCTTTACTGTTTCAATATCAGCAAAAAACTTGTTTTTGTCCATCTGGCATCATAATTTTCAAATTAGCTGGTTGATGCAGCACAAATTTGTATCCTTTTTTCCAAAGGATATTCTTCAGTGGATTAAATTCCTTCTGTGCAATATTAGCGCAGCACTTATATCAGAATAAAAAAATATTTTTCACCTTCAACTTCCAGTGGTTTTCCTTCTCTCTCCTTAACCTTTTTTGCTGCAGCTCTTGATATTTTTCCACAATCATTAAACGGCATACAATTAATTAATATAGAGCGTGGTTTTGAATTCATTCCTGAGTATGAATAAGGAAATCGATATTTCTATCTTTACTCCAGCATTTTGTACTCCCAGGAGATTTAGTAACCATTCTTGAAAGAAGCAGATAGGATTTACCTCCTCCACTCCCTCTTTGAGTCCCACTATTTTAACATTATTATGTCTAGTAAAATTTTCTTTAAAAATCCATCTTCATATAACATAATCATATAACATTTAAAGCACGGAAACAGGCCATCTTGGCCCTTCTAGTCCGCACCGATCTTTTCCCATATTTTTGCTTTTTCTGTAGCCAATTTGTTTAATTCTTTTTCTACTTCAACCACTCTTTCCATAGTTTCATCCAATTTTTCTTCAACTTCTGTTACTCTTTCATTTAAAATAATTTCTGTTTTCTAGTTAGGTCCCTACTTTTAAAATATGATCCAGTTTCTTAGTAGTTCTTTTGATAAAAGTACTTTCATTATACCTTCATTAGTATATTTCCCTTTAGTTTGTATTTAACTTTTTTAACTTGACTCACTGGTTTCTTCTTCTGTACTTTGATCAGTCTCCGAATTGTATTTTGAGAGAGAGCTCCTTCTTCTTGCTTCTTCCAGTTCTCCTTCACAGTGTGCATGCCCAGTCTCTTTTTTTCTTCTCCAACATCTCCTGACCCCAATCCATCATTCCTCCCAGGCACTGGGTTGTCTGCACAAAAGGCAGAACAAACCACAACCCCCACTTTCTTCTTATAAATAAGCCCTTTTTCATTGAAAAACAGTGCTTCTCGTTGGAAGCTCAAAAGTCGCTGACAAATGTTGATACTTTTTCGGCATCTTCACAATAAAGATATAATCTTCCTTTTCTTCCTGTTTAATTACTGTAAGTTATTTTATTTTCCTTTTGTTTTATAATTACGCAGGAGGTTTGGGAGGCCGTCTCCTTCCTCCACTACATCATGTGACATCCCTGACCTCTTAACTCTTGAACTCAATCCCCCTATAAATGAAGCCCAACATCCTATAGGCCTTCTTAACTATCCTATCAACTTTCATGGCAACCTTGAGAGATATATAGATTTGGATCCCAAGATCCATGTTCATCTTCACTGTGAAGTATCCTTCCATTAACCCTGTACTCAGCTTTTTGGTTTGACCTTCCAAAATGCACTGCCTCACATTTATCTGGATTGAACTCCATCTACCACTGTTCAGCCCAACTCTGTATCCTGACTATATCCTTTTGTAATCTATGACAACACTTAGCACTATCCACAACTCCTCCACACTTTGCCAATTTTTAATCCACACAGCCAATGTTCCATGGATTCCATGCCTCTTAACTTTCTGAACGAGAAGTTTAAAAAGGTTATGATTTCATTGACAAAGATAAAATTCAGGAGATGCTACATATCACAAACAATAGAAAATGTTGGAAATAGTCTGCACCAAAAGAAGCATCTACAGCACGACAAACTGTTTATGTTACAGATCAATAACCTTTCATCAGCTCTAATTACAAATCATTAACCTGAAATGTTAACATTGTTTCCCATTTGTAAAAGGTGTTGTAATGTGGATTGTGGAGAGCCATGTTACCTCTCCATCTGGAATCTGGTGGGAAGGTGGATAGTGGAGGGTCATATGGCTTTGCTGTCTGGAATCTCATTGGAAGTCACCTCAACTGCCAATAAGGTCAAGCCTCATCCACATATCAGAGTACACCTGGTCATTGACCCCTTTACCTGGGTCGGACTCTCAAGCTGATGGTACTAGAAAACCCACAACAATGTGAGCCATCTGCTCTTTTCTTCTGGGATGGACCCTAGCTCCATTCCAGGAAAGGATTCATGGGCAGAGCTGGAGAGTCATTGGTAAAGTGTGCGCAGACAAGGGGCTGGGAACCATAGTATTATGTGTCGAAAGATTACTATTACTAGTTTAGTTTAGCAAAGAGCCGTGCCTGCTAGAAATATCAAGGGTTGGTGGGTGTTGTAGGTGATAACTTGGGTGCAAGTGTATAATTTAATCTGGTGAGTGTGCATATGCTTGTCTCTTACCCCTGTGTCTTCACTACACATGTAAATAAAAAAATAGGTGGCATGGTTAGCATAGCGGTTAGTGCATCACTGTTACAATGCCAGCGATTGGAATCGTTGTTCGGATCCCATGCTGTCTGAAGCAAGTTTGTACATTCTCCCGGTGTCTGCGTGGATTTTCCCCCGGGCTCCAGTTTCCTTCCACTCTTCAAAATGTAGCAGGGGTTGTAGGTCAATTGAGTGTAATTGGGCAGCACAGGCTTGTGGACCGAAGGGCTTGATACCACGTTGTATGTATAAATTTTAAAAATTTAAACAAGCTCATGTTCAGATTTGTTGCCTTTGGGACCCATTGAACCAGTTTCACTTATACAACAAATGGTGCTGGAATGGTCTTTAGAGTTTTGACTAAACACAGCTGCAGGGGAGATGTTTTGGAATCAGGGCAGGAGAGCTAGTGCAGTCAGCGAAGATGGGATCCCTGGGTAGACCATTGATCGTGCAGGGTTTGGGAGCTTGGCGAGCATGCTGGCAGACAACAGCAAACCAGTAGACTGGTCCAAATATCTGGAACCATAGGGTGGAAAATGGGTCAAGAATTCAGGATTCCGAGGAGTCACGTGATGGAGTAGTGGCCGGTCAGCAAAACCAGCTCTCTCCAGGAAAATAGGAAAAAAGTTAGGAAAAAGGAAAGCATAACAAAAATAGAGTACAAGAAATAGAAGATAAAGATGCAGAGAAGAGAAAGACGAGGGCTTTCAAGAAGGAGAAAGTAAGAACTCGGAAAAAAGTCACCGGAGAAGAGAGAAGAAGGCCTTACCTGCAGGAAGGAACAGGACGCTGCGGTGACAAGGAGCGCCCGACCCTCGAGGTCCGTGCCTGCCCTAGAGTCGCAACCCATCAGCCGGTGCACTACAAAAATGGCCCTCGGAGCCAAACAAAAGTGCGCAATCAAAGGAGAAAGAGGGCACCGGTGGGAGGGGGGCTCAGCAGAGGAGCGGGGTGTCACAGAGCGAGCAGCTGAGGGACACCCAACACCAGGGCTCTTAGTTGGAGGATAAGGAAGACAGCAGAAGAGGGAGCGGCAAAACAGACGTGGAAGACAGACGGAGGGAAGATCGACAAGAAGACCAACGTCAGGAAGCACAACAGATGAGCAGCCCAGGAGGGTAGGAACAGCAACAAGAGGCCCGACAAAGAGATACAAGCAGCTCATCAGGAAAAACAGAAGAGACACAGACACAAAGAAGAGAAGAAGACACAAACACAGATACAGACACAAAAGAAGAGGAAGAAGACCAAGATCTTCACAGAGAAATAAAAGGTAAAAGTGGAATTACTTATTTAAAGTATTACAGAAGTTCAATCTACCAGAAAAATATATAAATTGGATTAAAGCATTGGCGAAGGTAACAGCAAATGGATATGTATCGAGCCAATTTAAATTAAGTGGGTCAACTAGACAGGGATGCCCATTATCTCCTCATTGTTCGCCTTAGCAATAGAACCATTGGCAGAACTGATAAGAATAGAAAACAAAATAAGAGGGATAAAAATAAAGGAGAAGGAGTATAAAATCAGCTTACTTGCAGATGACATCATAGTTTACCTAACAGAACCAGAGGTAGCAGTAAAAGAATTACATAAGAAATTGAAGGAATATAGATGGCAAACACAAGCAATTCGATACCTAGGTATACAACTAAATAATAATCTCGGCCATCTATATAAACTAAATTATCAGCCATGAATGAAAAAATTACAAGACGACTTAGAGCACTGGAAAGACTTACCACTAACACTGATTGGAAGGATAAACTGTATTAAAATGAACATCTTCCCAAGGATACAATACCTATTTCAATCATTACCAATTCACCTAACAGAGAAATTCTTCAAGGAGCTAAAGAAAATAATAAGGAAATTCTTATGGAAAGGGGAGAAACCGAGGATAGCACTAGACAAATTAACAGAATGGTACAAACAAGGGGGCTTACAACTACCAAACTTTAAGAATTATTATAGAGCAGCACAATTAAGATACCTATCAGATTTTTATCAAACAAGGGAAAAAACAGATTGGACCAGATTAGAACTAGATAAAATAGGGGAGAAGATACCTGAACATATACTATATAAGTGGGATGAAAAATTGGTACAACATAGGAATTCACCAGTATTGCACCATCTGCTCAACATTTGGAAGAAGATTCATGTAGAAAGGAAAAAAATAAATTATCAACTACCAAAATTAATATTGACACAAAATCAACTAATCCCTTTCACAATAAATAACCTTTCCTTCAGAGAATGGGAGAGAAAAGAGATCAAAAGAATAGAAAATTGTTTTTCGGGAAATAAATTATTATCTTTTGAACAAATGAAGGACAAATATAATATAACTCACGATACAATGTTTGCATACCACCAACTGAAAACCTACTTGAAGGACAAATTGGAAAACAGTCTGAGGTTACCAGAAGGAAGCAATTTTGAATATGTGATTACAGACACAATGATAACAAAAAGATTTATAAAATAATTAAAACAAACATGTACATCAAACTGCAAGAAAAGGAGAACGAGGAAACAAATTGTAAACCTAAACAAAAATGGGAACAAGATCTAAACATAAAGATAAAGAATGAAACATGGGAAAAGCTATGCTCCGGAACTATGAAAAATACAATAAACACGAGGTTACGCATGATACAATATAATTGGTTACACAGGCTATACATCACACCCCAAAAGTTAAATAAATGGGACCCAACAGTATCAGACAGATGTTTTCGCTGTAAAAAGGAAACGGGAACAACAATACATGCAATTTGGACATGAGAAAGTGAAAAAAATTTGGGAAGATCTAAACCAGATGTTAAATAAAATCACAAAAAGCAATATTGTTTATTTTTATTAAGTGATTACATTGTTTAACGGGTTTAATGATTCTTATAGATTGAACTTTGAATAAATGGGAAGGGGGGGTGAGGGAGGGAGGGGAGGGGAGAAAATAACACTATATATTCAAGAGAAAAATGTTTGTATGTATTTTGGTCAGTATGGTTTATAGTGTGAAAAATAAAAAATTTAAAAAAAAAAAGAAATTGAAGGAATATGGAGAAATATCAGGGTACAAGATCAACGCAAATAAAAGTAAAGTGATGCCAATGAGTAATGCAGACTATACAGAATTTAAAAAAGAATCACTATTTAAATGGCAAACACAAGCAATCTGATACCTAGGGATCAGGTTAGATAATAATTTAAGCCACTTGTACAAACTAAATTATCAGCCACTAATAAAGAAATTGCAGGAAGACTTAGAATATTGGAAAGAATTACCGCTAACATTGATAGGGAGGGTAAACTGCATTAAAATGAATGTGTTCCCAAGGATACAATACTTTTTTCAAACATTACCAATTCCCTTAACAGAAAAATTATTTTAGGTACTAAAGAGAATTATAAGGAAATTCTTGTGGAAAGGGAGGAATCCAAGGGTAGCATTAGAAAAATTAGCAGAGAGGTATAATCAAGGTGGTTTACAGTTACCAAATTTTAGAAATTATTATAGAGCCGCACAATTAAGGTATTTATCAGATTTTTACCAGACAAGGGAAAAACCAGACTGGACTAAGATAGAACTACATAAAATAGGGGAAAAGGTACCAGAACATATACTTTATAAGTGGGATGAAAAGCTGGTGCAATATAGAAACTCACCAGTACTGCATCATTTACTTAATACATGGAAGAAGATCCACTTAGAAAGGAAAAAAACGAATGATCAAATACTAAAATTACTATTAATGCAAAATCCGCTTATCCCTTTTACAATAGACAACCTTTCCTTTAGAGAATGGGAGAGAAAAGGAATGAAAAGAATAAAAAATTGTTTTTTGGGAAATAATTTATTAACATTTGAACAGCTGAAGTATAAATATAGAATAACTCATGGTACAATGTTTGCTTATCATCAATTGAAAGCTTATTTAAAGGATAAATTGGGAAATAGCTTGAGACTACCTGAAGGAAGCACCTTTGAATATGTGATTACAGACACAATGATAATCAAAAGATTTTATTTTTTGTACATTAATGTACATTAAGCTGCAAGATAAGGAAAATGAAATAAACTATAAGCCTAAGCAGAAATGGGAAAAGGATCTAAACATAAAGATAAAAAATGAAGTATGGGAAAAGTTAT
Organism: Narcine bancroftii; assembly: GCF_036971445.1. Taxonomy (NCBI): domain Eukaryota; kingdom Metazoa; phylum Chordata; class Chondrichthyes; order Torpediniformes; family Narcinidae; genus Narcine; species Narcine bancroftii. The sequence goes on from NC_091473.1 coordinate 5,105,881, forward strand.
GTTCTGGAACTATGAAGAATACAATAAACACAAGGTTGTGTATGATACAGTATAATTGGTTACACAGGGAATATATTACTTATCTAAAATTTAAAAAAAATGGGATTCAACATTATCGGATAGATGTTTTCGCTATGGGAAGGAAATAGAAACAACATTACATGCAACTTGGGCATGTACGAAAGTAAATATGTTTTGGGAAGAATTAAATCAGATCCTAAATAAAATTACAAAAAATAACATACCAAAAAAACCAGAGATATTTCTTTTAAGTAATATAAGAAGTAGAGAATTAGGCCTCAAATGGGATCAAGTGCAAAGAAAAATTCATTATGGTAGCTTTAGCGATAGCAAAAAAATGTACAATGTCAACTTGGAAAATGGAAGAGAGCATGAGTATACAGCAATGGTACATGGAAATGAATAAATGTATTCCACTGGAAAAAATAACATATAATTTAAAAAATAAAGTCACAATGTTTGAACAAATTTGGGAACCATACATGGAACATATCAGAGAGAGCTTGCCTACAACTTCCATCCCCTAAAATGAGAATGAAAATGATAAAACAAAACGACTAGATTCAGTGTGTAATAAATAGATGACACATTTTTCTTGTTTATTTTCTTTGTGTAAAAATATTGTTTTATGGTTTTATTGTATTCTATATGTTGAATATTTATGGGTTTTGGAGGGGAGGGAAAAAGGGGAGAAAAGACCACTGTGTAAATTTAATGAGATATGTTTGTACATATTTTGGTTGATATGGTTCACAATGTAAAAAATAAAAAAATTATATTAAAAAAATAATTTGGGATTCCTGAGGCCACTGAGAAACCACAGTGACATGGAAATATTCAGCAAAAAAGCTGACTGCTCTGGGAGAAAGGTATCGCCAGCACCCAGGTGAACACCTAGCCGGGTGGCTGCTCAGGGCCTGGGATGAGGGGACACCCATCAGGATGCACCTAGTCAACACTAGGGCCGAGCTCACTATCATCCCCTTCAATCCAAGCATGGTCACACAAACCTCCAGGGATACTGCTGAAGTTGCACACAATTCCACCGTGGACTGAGCCACTCAAACCTGCTCTGCCACCATTTAACCCAAGCAGAGAGACCCTAGCCCCTTGGCATTGTGGGCATCTGGGGGCCGAGGGGACACGATGATGGGTGGTCTCACTATAACATGATGAAGCCAGACCATGGTTGCTAATTGCCCCTTTGTTAATGAGTAAAACCAAGTGGTTGGCCAACGGGCCCTCTGCGCCACATGCACCAGGGCAAGGGAGCGGGCAAGATAAGGCAAGTTGACTATATTGGGCCTCTCACATGCCAAAACAAAAAGCAATATGCCCTCACAATGGTCGATGCATACTCGGGTGTCCTGGTGGTGGTATCTTGGCAGCAGGCTGACTAATACAGAACCATTAAAGGTCTACAACATCTCTCCTCCATTTATGGAGTATCGTGGAGGATACAGACTGACCTGGGGTCATACTTCACGAGAGCCAAAGTACAGGAATGGGTGGCCAAAGTACTGCATGTCCAGTGTGCTGGAGACACTGGTCAAATAGGTGGCTGTGTCATTGGGGCATACAGAGGATGCTCTAACTCAAGTGACAGCAGAGCTGACGGCTGTCCGCATGGTTACCTTGCAGAACTGAATGGCTCTGGATTACCTACTCACCAAAGGTGGTACCTGAGCACTAGTTGATAAGGAGTGCTGCACTTGCACTCCCAATGAATTGGGGAAAAAACACTCATTTGGCTGAGCATATCTGAGAATTGGTGGGTAAAGCTGAAAGATCAAGGGACCATGACTCCTCCTGGGGAAGCTGGTTGCCCTTTGGGGCTCTGGGAAATTGGTGGGCCATTGCCTTTAACTGGATCATCACTCTTGTGGTGTTGGGGTTTTGTATTTTCTATTGTCTTTGTAAATTTATCCAGAAAGTTTGTAATGATGTATGTAATGACTGGCAAGTGTTGTGACTTCTGAAGGGTGAAATGTAGTGTGGATTGTGGAGGGTCATGTCGCCTATCCATCTGGAACCTGGTGGGAATGTGGATGGCAGAGGGACATGTGACCCCTCTATCTAGAACCTAGTCAGAAGTCACCTCACCGGCCAAGCCTTGCTCATGGGTCAATGCACACTTGGTCATTGGCCCCTTCTATTGCCTCATCAGTAGATGGGCCGGACTCTCCAGGTGGTAGCACTATAAAGCCCAGCACATGTGAGCCACCTGCCTCTTTTCTTCTGGGACCAACCCTAGCTCCACTCCAGGTTGGGAATCGTGGACAATGCTGGAGTTGTTGGTAAGGTGTGTGCACGATCTGTAGTATTGTATGCCTAGAAAGTATCGTCCCTAGTTTAGTTTAGGTAAGAGCCATGCCTGCCAGAGATATCAAGGGATGGCAGATATCGCATGTTGTAACTTGATTGTATAGCTTTCTATACATGGTTGCAAGTGCCTAATTTTATCTGGCGAGTATTTGCATTTACCCTGATGCGACTCCCCTAACTATTGAAATAAAAGCTAGCTGTTTTCAGACCCGTTGCCCTTGGAACCTATCAAACCAGTTTCACACACATAAAACAAATGTTACCTGCCCTATTCAGTAGTTCCACCATTTTCAGTTCCTAATTGTTTACTGATTTTGGTTAATAGCTTCCAAAGGACCATTAGAAATTATTTCAAATTTATTCCACTTTGATAATTTCCAGTTGACTGTCCACCTATCTAAAACCTCTAGAATATTAAGTCTATTTAAAATACATGAAGATATGTCCTTTGAGAACTATGCTAAATTTAAACTATTTATTTTAAATAGTTTCAATGGCAAGGACAATGCATAATGGTTTGAAATTGATTAGAAGACTATCTTCTTTTACACCAGGACAATTCCCTAAGAAATAATGTCATACAAAAATGATTTTTTACCTATGGTATCGGCCTTGCTGAAGTGACGTGTCACCACGTTGTTCATGTTGTTATTCTCACACAATTTTAATTCCAGGAGGTAAACCTCAACTTTACAATGCTTCACAAACATTCCATGTTCAACCACCTGAGAATAGAATACATCACAGCATGAGACAGCCAGGCCAACAAATCAAGAAAACAAAAACAAAGATTACTTTTTTTTGCATGAAAGACACAAAGAGTAGATTCTTTTTTTAAAAAAAATGCTCCCAGATTTTTAATCTTACAATTTACATTAATGGATTATATAATGAAAATATTATAGCCCCAAAAAAATCGAAGCATTTTCATGCCAACATTTGAATTGATTCATTCTAATGAGAAGGCTGAATGAATTTAATTTTTTTCCCAGCTGACATGTATAACAGCCAAGTTCTAATACTAATTACATGTGTTCTTTATAAAAAGAGAACTGTGCCAATGTGTCTCAAATATTCTGTAATTAAGCCAAGTTTCACATTCAGTAATTAACAATTTCTCCAACTGGGATCAGTAATCTTATAAAATAAATAAATTATTGAGGCATAAATAAAACCACTTTGAAACACTGATGTAGTTCATACTTTTAAGATGATGGTTGAAGCAAACATCAAACTAATAATAAAAATACAAAAGACATTATTTCTCATTTTTCTTCCTAAAACCAGAGGTACAGTTCAGATCCTTTACCCAATCAATTTTGAAATTTTTGAAATATTCGCAGAATTAAATGCAATTAATGCATTCAAAAACAAAATGTTCACAGATTTCAGTGTTTACCATATTAGACAATAAGGATTTAGAGCTGGCAAATATGCACTAATTTAAAAACATCAGCTGCAGATTATTACACCATGGATGCAGTGAACTTTAGGCTGATTGTATGTGAAAAGTCCATTAAATATCAACATGGCTGACTTGGTATTAATGGAAATTCTGTATTTATGTATTATTAATTATGATTTTTTGTATAACAGATATGTGGTTGATATATGATTTTAATATTTGAACTTAGTTTTAAAGTGGATTTCATTTGTTAAATACATGTATTATGTTTGATTTAAATATATGTTTAAGGGTATTATTTTAGTATTGATTTTTTTGTTGTTAGTAATTTTTTTGTTGTTAAGTTTTATCTTTTTTTGTAAGTGGGGTTTTTTCTATTTTATTTACAACATTGTTAATTAATTCTTCACTCTTTATTTTGGGGAGGGTTGGACTAATTTTAAATTAGATGATTAATGTTGTGTTATAATTATTGGGGGGGGGTTAATTTGTGTAGTTTAATGATGTAGTATTCTAATTTTTATTATCTTATTTTTTATTATTTCTTTAAATGTAATTTTTATTTTATTCATGTCATAAAATTTTAAATAAAGTTTAAAAAAAAATCAACATGGCTGCCAGTGGGCAGGGATACACAGCATTGAAATAAACCCAATTAAGTAAATAATAAAATATTTGGTCAAATTGATTAGCCTTGCCAGTCAAAACTGACTTCTATCCTTCAAACAACCAGTGCTCTGAATTCCATGCTCTTGCTATGAAATGAATAAAAATGACTCCTGAATTCTTAAATATGTATTTTGCAATTTCAATTTCCCTTTCCTCTTCAAAGAGACATCTTGTTTCCACCCAAGACATTTTTTTGGAAATATGCTCAAATCTCATCGCAACAACTTTGTTTCTTCCATATTACATAGTTTTATCAAAGTCAAATGGTTTATCATTCTATGTGTCTGTGACATCATTACTTGACCCATCTAGAGATTATAATTACACCGAAATCTGTAAACATTTATGAATGCACGCGGTCTTTTATACCTCTGACACTCTCCAAATGGTTTGACGAAACTAGTCCAGTTCTTAAGATAGCTAGGCAACCACTTGCAATAGCTTCTCTTCTCCCCTCCTGCAGTTAATCTTTGATAATCCCACAAGACCCCATTCTGTACATTTTATCCACCTACTGCCTTTTGGAAATAATCTGAAAACAATCATTTGCTTATGGTGAGTTGAATATTATCAGACAATTTATCAAATCTTGGCAGGGACTGTGAACAAGAAGAGCATTTAAAGCTGTTTAAAAGCAGTGGGATAGGTGCTCATTTAAATCTCTCCATTGGCCAATTAGCTGTAGCAAATAAAAAGGGAGTGACCAGCTTGAGGGTGGCCAAGTGTAGGAGTGGGCTTTGGCTCGAGAAGCTTAAGTGAACAGAGCCTGAGGACAAGAGGCAAGGACAGGTAAGATATTGCATTGTATCAAAGAGTAGCTAGTGGAATGACAGTGGAATACTCCTATTGCAGAATGTAGGAAATCTGGGAGAGAACAAGCGTCCCTGAAAATGACATCTTCATCCAGTTGCAGTTTCTTGCAGACCAAGTTAGGGACTGGGGCTGAAACTGGATGAACTCTGGATCATCCAGAACACTGAGAAGGTGATAGACAGAAGCTATAGCGAGACAGTCACACCCAAAATACAAGAGAACATAACTGGGTGACTGTTAGGAGAGGGAAGGAGAATAGGCAGTCAGTAAAGAGCAATGCTGTGGATGTTCCCCTCAACAATAAGAATACCATTTTGAATACTGTTTGGACAGACAGACTAGGGTGGGTGGGGGAAGATAAATGATCCTCCAGGGAGGTGTAAAAGTGGTCAGGTCTCTGGCACAGAGTGGCCCATTGGCTAAGAAAGGAAGGGGAGGGGGTGTGGAGAAGAGGAGAGCTATAGTGATTGGAGGTTCCCTAGTTAGGCAAATCGATACGAGTTTCTATGAATTCGACTGAGACTCCCAGATGGTATGTTGCAACACAGGTGCCAGTGTCAGGGACTTCTCAGATAAAGTCCACAGTATCCTCTAATGGCAAAGTGAGCAACCTGATCTTGTGGTCCACGATGGTACCAATGACATAGGGATGAGGTCCTGAAGAGGGAATATAAGGAGTTAGGGAAGCTGAAAAGCAGGACCTCAAGGGTGGTAATCTCGGGATTGTTGCCTGTGCCACACGCCAGTTAGGGTAGGGACAGGAAGTTGTGGCAGATGAATGCATGGCTGAAGAGTTGGTGCAGGGGGCAGGGGTTCAGATTTGTAGATTAATGGGATTTCTTCTGGGGAATGTTTAACTTTTACAAAAAAAAGGACAGACTGCACCTGACTAATATCTTGGTGGACAGGTTTGCTAGAGCCGTTGGGGAGAGTTTAAACTCATTTGGCAGGGGGGGGGAAAGGAACCAGAACATGAGGGAAGAGAGTAGGGCAAAAGGTGGAGAGGATGATGCAATGTGTTGTGGGTTTCTCAGGAAGAACAGGCAGGGAAGGAAGAATAAGTGTAGTCAGTTGGAGGGTTTGAAATGTGTCTATTTCAATGCAAGATGTATTAGGAATAAAGGAGATGAACTTAGAGCATGGATGAGTATGTGGAATTATGACGTTGTGGTCATGACAGAGACTTGGCTGATGCAAGTACCAGGGTTTAGATGTTTTAAAGGGGGAAGGGTGCATAGAAAATATTGGTCAGGGACTTTCACTGCTGCAGAAAGGGAGGTCACTGTTGGGGGGGGGGGAGAATCTACTGAGTAAGTGTGGGTGTAAGTAAGAAATAGAATGGGAGCATTCACTATATTGGGAGTAGTCTATAAGCCCCTAAAAGGCCTTGAGACACTAAAGAAAAGATAAGCAGGCAGATTTTGAAAATGGTGCAGAAATTACAGGTTGTTGCTGTGGGAGACTTCAAAATATTGACTGGTACCTCTTGACTGCCAGAGGGATAGATGGGGCAGAATTTGTGAGTTGTGTCCAAGAAGGATTTTTGATACAGTATGTGGACCAGCCAACTAACGGAGAGGCTGTACTGGATAATTAACTTGGTCAGGCAACAGATCTCTTGGTGGGGTAAGATTGTGGTGAGAGTGATCACAACTTCCTGAGCTTTAGCTTAGCTACGGACAAGGATAAAAGAAGATAAAATGGTAAAGTGTTTGGGGGTGGTCTATTTATGAAGGAATGAGGCAGGAACTATGGAGAGTAAATTGAGAACAAATGTTCTTGGGAGAAACTACAGAAGTAATGTGAAAGTTGTTAACGACCACTTGCGCTGGGTTCTGGATACGTTTGACCCACTGAGATAAGGAAAAGATGGTAGAAAAAAGGAACAGTTGTTGACAGGTGAGGCAACTTAATAGGAAGATAGAAGCATACATAAGATTTAGGAAGCAAAAAAAAACAGGAAGGACTCATAAAAATTATATATTAGTCAAGGAACTTAGGAGAGCTAGAAGGGTTCATGAGAAGGCCTTGGCAAGCAGTATTAAGAAAAACCCGAAAGTGTTCTATGCACATGTGAAGAACAGAGGGATAACAAGAGTGGAGGTAGGGCCCTTTAAAGGTAAAGGAGGCAACATGGGTCTGGAAGAGGAGGAGGTAGGATAGGTCCTAATACTTTGCTTCAGTATTCACCAGAGAAAAGAGCCTTGGTCAAGGTGAGGTTAGAATAGAACAAGCTTATGTGTTAACCATGTTGAGATTAAGAAAAAAGTACTGGATCTTCTTAAAGACTTTAAGATAAGTCCCCGAGTCCGGATGAGATACATGCCAGATTGCTAATGAGAAGGGAGAGAAAAGATTGCTGGGACTCTGACTACGATCCTTCATCCTCCTTAGCCACAGGGGAGCATAGTAAATCTGGTCCTCTCCTTTAAAAAAAGGAAATACGAAGATTCCTGGAAATTATAGACCAATGAGCCTTACATCAGGTAAACTATTGGAGAGGATTCTTAAGGACAAGATTTATGAGTATTTGGAGGAGTAGTCTTCACAGGATAGTCAGCATGGCTTTGTGAGGGGAAAGATGTGCCTCACGAGCCTAATTCAATTTTTTGAGGAGGTAACAAAAGAGATGAAGGTAGGGTAATAGATGTGGTGTACCTAGATTTAAATAGGGCATTTGTCAAGGTCCCCCACATGAGAGATTCATTTAGAAAGTCACGAGATCCATGGTACCTTGGCTGTGTGGATTCAGAATTGTCTTGCCTGTAGAAAGTAGCAGTGGAAGGAAAGTATCCTGCCTGGAGGTTGGTGACTAGTGAAGTTCTGGGAATCCTGCTCTTTGTGATATTTATAAATGACCCAGACAAAGAAATGGAGGGATGGATCATAGAGTTTAAGGTTGGTGGAATTGTGGATAGTGTTCAAGGTTGTCAGATGACAACAGGATAAAGACAGGATGTAGAGTTGGGCAAAAAAGTGGTAGATGGAGTTCGATCCGGATAAATGTGAGGTGTTGCATTTTGGATGGTTAATTGTAGAATACTTAAACTGTAGGCCTTCACACACCGCCCTACTAGGACTTCGTGAAATTCCTGTTTATGTTGGACCTCCCGGGTCTTTCACATCCAAATGGGAATTTGCCCTTCCCAGCAATTTTGGGGAGGGGGGGGGGGGATCCCTGCCCCCAACCGATGATGCGTTATGCACTCATAGGAGTAAGAGTAAGTTAACCTCCCGTCCGTCGGTCACTCACCTGCTTGCTCCCTCCCTCCCACCCACCCACCCGGCCATTCATCGATTTATCACCTGCCCCCGTGCTTCAGGACCACTTCGGCAGTTGCAACAGCGGCACAATGCAAGACGAATGGCTGTTTTCATTCCCCATAATCCCTCACGTAACTGTAACCACTCTGGGAAATAGAGTGATTCCAGCTGCGTGAGGGATTATGGTTAATGAGGATGGCGATTCATCCCGCATTGTGCTGCCGTTGTGGCCTGCTGTTATCAGGAGGTATGAATCTTTTAATTTTAATCGAGCATGAGGCTTCCCCTGCTTGGCCATTTGCCTTTACACATCACAGGGAGAGGGTGGTCCAGGAACCATTTAAAATTCCCATTTAAAATTCCCAGGCTAACCTTTTCACACCGCAGATTTACAGGAAGGTTCCCAGGAAAATTTCCTGAGATTCTTCATTTTATACTGTGGTGTGAAAATGCCTAGTGTGGAAAAAAAGATAAACTTTGGGGTCCAAATCCATAGATTTCTCAAGGTTGCTGTACAGGTTGATAGAATAGTTAAGAAAGCCTATGCTACGCTATACTTCATTAGTTGGGGGATTGAATTCAGGAGTCATGAAGTGATATTGCAGCGGTATAAATTTTTGGTGAGACCACACTTAGAATATTGTGTTCTGTTATGGTCACCTCATTATAGGAAGGATGTAGAAGCTATGGAGAGGTGCAGAGGCGATTTACCAGAATGTTGCCTTAATTGGAAAATGTCTTTGGAGGCAAGATTAGCAGAGCTAGGGAGGGGTTTTCTCTCTGGAGCAAAGAAGGATGAGAGATGACTTATTAGAGGTCGACAAGATTATGAAACGCATTGATCAGGTAGACAGCCAGCATCTTTTACTCAGGGCAGAAGCAACCCCAGAGGACACCTGTGCAAAGTGAAGGGAGGAAGGCTGAGGAGAGACATCAGGATGTTTTTTTAAAAAAAAAGTGTGGGTGCCTGGAATGCCCTGCAGAGCGTGGATGTTAATGTTAAAAAAGGGATTAACAAGATTATATAGTCAATGAACAAATCTGTGCAATTACACAGTGAGAGCATAGACAAAAACCTGCCTGCTTTTGACTCATACCTTGAAGAAGGGCTCAGGCCTTTACCTCCTGTGGATGCTGCGAGACCCGCTGAGTTCCTCCAGTATTTCTGTGTTTCTACTACAATCACAGCGTCTGCAGACTTTCGTGTTTCACTCTAATGACTCTATAAAACCGCTGGAGCCAATTTTCCTAATTGAGGATTCCTAAACTTAAATAATTGTCCTTTCAACAGAGACAAGAATTAATAGAAAATGTGTATAGCCATCAACTATATAATTTTACAAAACTTTCCATAGCCAAAGAAACCATTGTGGAGAATAGCCCCAAACTATTTTTTGTGAACTCAATGTTCTGAGAATCAGAGCACCAGCTGAAAGTTTTTGTTTTAAAGATTTAGATTTTGCATAAAGGGTTGCTATGCAATTCAGTTCAAACAAAAATTCTATTTTGACAATTTTAAAAAGTGCAGATGTTGGAGATCTGAAAAAAAAGACAAAAATACTGGTATTACTTTTGGTCAAGCAGCATCCCTGGAGAGAGAAACAAAGTTAATGTTTCAGGTAAAACCAGGGAAAATGAGAAGTTAATTTTAAATTACAGTCTGAAACATTAAGTCTGTTTCCCTTTCCAAGATGCATGACCTGTCTTCCTGTATTTTCATCTTTGTTCAGCTTTTATTTAAAAACATCCTGGGCAGAGAATGTAATATGTGGAGATCTTAGGCATTGAAAACGATGTTGAGAAAAAAAATTCTCTTTCATTCGCTACGTTTTCTATATAAAGAGAAGTATATTGATTACAGTAGAGGACAAAACTCAGATTAACAAATTTAATCCTGCCATTTAGGAGTTGATGCCAAGCTAATTTGCAACTGTTATTAAACCAAATGGGTCTACTGACCTTAAATGTGAGTCTAAATTTCATGTACAAAATGTCCTCAGAATAACCAATGAAATAAAGAGCAACCTTGCCTGCACTGGTCATGAAATATTCTATAAACCAAGTTTACCACACTTCTTAAATCACTTTACTTCAAGATACTCTTCAATATGAAATGAGTATCATTATCATGGCAAAATTTTACTGTGCTGAAGTACAAATATCCAAGTAATCTTAAATCAAGTGCTAATAACATCCTTATTAATTCTTGCAATTAACATACAGCCTTACCTTTCGTACAATAGGTTCCTGACCCTCAATGCAAGCATACCAATCGACTAACTTGTTCCAAGCTTCAGTAGGAACTAAGACATAATCCAGCTCATCAATCAAATGTTCCTTCAGGACCTGAGTTTCTAATTCTGCATAAAAGAATAGTAGCAGATAAGTTAAGAGATTGCAAGTTCCCTCTGAAGAATAGAGTTCAGATAAAGTAAGTATAAACACACATCTTTAACAGGTAAGTGAGAAAGAAATGTACTTTTTGCACAAAACATGAATGACTTTTCTCAAAGATAAAAATCATAATTAAAAAGAGCCCCAATTGTTCACAGAGAGAAGAATGAGCTTTTTCACACTGGTCCTTTAACCCAGTAATTAACTGCCAATCTATCGGTTAACATGCCAGTGTGAATGCTCAAGAGTTGGCATGCAGGAGTCAAATCGCCCAGGTGATGAACTGCCTAAGGAGGTAGTATCATCGCCGATTCGTTTTGAATCAGCATTATCAGTTCACCCAGTGTGAATGGGACAGGGGTATGCAGGATATGTCACCTTTGAAGGATAGGTGCCCCTTTGCTCTGTGATGCCATGTGGTGAATGTGAAAGGGCACAGAAAACTAGTTAACATTGGTCCAGTGTGAACAGCTCTACCGGTATTTTAAAACTGTTTGTTGAACTGCCAATTTAGTGGTTGGCCAATGTGAAAGGGGCTGAAGGTACTTCAGAATAATGGAATGATAAATTGTATTTTCTGCTTTGTTTCTTTTATCTTTGTCCTTGGATATTACATATTCACGTAGCTGACCAGAACTGATCTTTACAAATTAAAGGGTCAGTATACAAGTGTGTGTGGAGGAAATGGAGATTTCCTATATGGAATGTTTGTTTTGCAGATGGTCAAGTGTCCTCCCTGTCTGAAACTTATTTAGAAGTCACATCACCTGTCAATCAAGGATGGACTCCGGACACCCATTAGTCCACACCTTGCCACTTACTAATTTAAGTCACCCAAGGTCATTTTTGGCTGGAAGGACAGATAAACACTGTATATTACACCATCGTACAGCACATTATTTCTCCCTGCCTCGTGGTCCAAGCCCCGGACATTGTTCCATGCCAGGTCACTACTGTGGACATCACTGGAAGTGTCGCAAGTAAGGTGTGCACTACACTGAAGCTGAGCCATAAGAGCCGCACCTCCGTTGGTAAGTGAACCGATGGTGTGTAAGAGCCTTGCTTGTAGTGTGTGTACTCAAATGTGTGAGCATGAATAGTACAGTCATGCTCCACATGACGTCCATTTGGGCAACATCCAACTGGATATACGACCATGGTCCCATAAGGTTATCATAGAGTTCCCGATCGGAAAATGGGATGTAGCAGATGCAACAGCTTTCTGAACGCAACAAGTATACCTCACGTCTCTTTTATCCAAAGTGATTGTGCTGCCAGATAGAATGGTAAAGTACATATATAACCTAGAAAACATATGTGTTGATAATCATAATAAATGCTTATGGTACTGGCTTATGTATGTACTGTACACTACGTTAGTCCTACAAGCTCCAACTGTGGTAAGTTCAGCTTACATATTAGCTGATGTATACAGAACAGGTTGTACCTCTCTAATCCGGCCCTCTGTGGTCTGACACCAGGGCTGCCATTAGTTTGGGGATCTTCCACCAGGCCTGCACTTTTAGCAGCACTAATGCGTCAAAATCTGTTCACACGGCATTTGAGAGTTTTGGTGATACCATCCTGTAAATTCCTTATAATCAGCTGTATTTTAGCCTTTCAGAATGTCCCCTTAGGGATCAATTTCCGTTTTCTGGCATTTTCTGTGGTCCAGCAATGGCCAAGTCCCAAGGTTGCCAGATTAAAGAGGTACAACCTGTAGTGTATATTACAGTATTTTACAGTATTAACCTACTTATTTTAACCCATATATTACCTTGCCAGATACATTAGCTGACGGTACTGTATGTATACAGTATCTTGGCTATTTAGTCAAGACCTGTACACTACAGTATCCCATATTACTTTGCTAAGTATATAGTGTTCACACAATGTCCACACTGCATATCTTCCTATTTTACAGAATGTATTGTGGACGTTAAGCAACACTGGTCTGTATAGGTTCATGATTGTCAAGAGTCCAACCTAGGTCAGAGGTGAACGTCTATATTATTGCTTAAGTGAAATAGTAACCGAGCATCATTTAACATTCTCCCGTGTGTTAATTAACGTTACATGTGATTGTAACACTTGTGTCCAGACTCATCTCTCTGTGAATCCACCAAACCTGATACTCTTCCAACATAACAATAATTTATTCCCATGGAGCAGTCAATTGATTAAAAAAAAGAAAATTTATTGTCATAATTTGTGGAGAATGGGAATGATGTAATGATCGCTCCCAGGGCAAATAAGAATCTTAGTGCATGAGATCAGATCAAATTCCCAGGAGGAAGATCCTTAACAATGAAAGGACAAAGATAGTTAAAAAAAATTGATAGATGGCAGTTGTTTTTTTTTAGAAAAACAGCACAGTAACAGGCTCTTTTTCCCCACGAGTCCATGCCACCCAATTACTCCTAATTGACCTACAAACTTTGTATGTATATGGAGGGTGGGAGGAAACCAGAGCACCTGGAGGAAACCCATGGGAAGAACATAAACTCCTTACAGACAGCTTGAGATTTGAAACCGGGTCACTGGTGCTGTAACAGTATTGCACTAACTGCCACGCTAACTGTGTCACCCATGACACTTAATAGTTAATTAAATGGGGTTACGTATTAAATTCAAAAGTTTAATCAGTGAGATTGTGTTTTGACCATGTATACTGATTCTTGGCTAGGTCTTTTGAGACAAATTTTAGAGGGCTGAAAAATATGAAGTTAGAGTTTGTGCAAGCTTTGCAATTAAGAATATGGACTCAATACATGCAAACAAGTTATCCATCCTCCCCTTGCTTATTGCTGTGCCCTCCCTCCCTTCTCTACCTATTACCTCCTGCCTTTGCAACTATGCTCCCTCCCCCTCACCTCTCCCCTTACTGTTCTTTTTAGCTTGGATGCCTGCCGATATTTTCCCATACCTTGAGCCCAAAACGTCAGTTATGTAGTTTTTTATCTTTGCTATATAAAAGACACTGTTTGACCTGCTGAATTTCTCCAACATTATGTTTTTACATGCAAACAGATTCTCCCTAGGTCAAGTTCAGTGAAATTCTTGACATTTTTACCACATCAGTTGGCTGATTAATTACACAATTACAATGTACATTTTGTCAAATTCCATTTATAAGAATGCAAGAAATAAGAATAGTTAATTTATCCCCTGAGGTATGCTACATTTCCATGTAGTAAATAGATATCCCTTGATCCTCCTAACGAGCACAGAGGACCCCAAAACCCAGCAGCAATAGATATTCACCAAGACAAATGGTTAAACAAAAGTTGCTTTTTCAAACTTTAACTTATTACTATTAACTTAACCCCCCCCCCCCCCATTCTAATTCTAAGTGCATGGGTATATAAGTTCAGAAAAGTTATTTGATTCACAGTCCAACCTCACTTCTCATTCCTCCAAGTTTACTGGTTGCAGGCAATTCTTATACTGTGCACAGAATGTACCATTTATGAAGTTCAACAGGCTTTGGTGCTTGAAAGGTAAATGGTTACCACTCAGGAAAGTTCTTGTCGGGTTTTCAGAGAGAGATGTGTTGTTCGCTGTAACAGCCACTTCATTGTCTTCCCGAAGAAACTTGCCCCATCAGGGTTTACCAGATGATAATCTCTTCTTTCAGGTCACCCCAGAGTTCCATTTTGTTTCTCTTATTTCAAGTGAAAACATTACATAGGCAGTCCCTCTCCTCTTGTATGAACCACAAGGGCTTTGACCAGGCTGAACTAAGCAGTCACAACCCATCTTCCAAATGGGGTTTTCCACAAGCTTACCAGCTTGTCCTAATTCAGCCCCAGCTGCTACTGCTAACTGGGAAACTGCAGAACTGAATTCCCCCTCTCTCTCCCTCTCTCTGAGAAAAGCCCATTTTTCTCTCTCTGCTTGCCAAACCCCAAGACCCTCTTAGAACAGCAAGTTCCACTCCAGACAGCCTGTGGTTCCGATGAGTTCTTTCATCTGTTACCTTTTTTGTAAATAACAATCCATTAGTGGATTATCCAAAGCTTTTGCAAAGCTCTTGGTGCTGGCCAGACTAGCATGAATAGAGGTCAAGTATTTTAAATAAAATCTCGGATGTATTTTTTTGATCCAAAGGGAATGTTCTCGCAAGTACGTACCTTTAACTCTTATCTGTCACACATAATTTGCCTTCCTTTGCAATTCCCTACCACTGTCCTCAAAATGTACAGTGCCTCATAATGTAGCATCACATGCAAATATGGATGTTTAACTTTGCAACTTCTTTAATCTCACCTTTTAAATGTTGGAATCAAGTCAAAAAAGAACCTAGATCTGCAAAGTTTCCTCTCTGTAGAAACTACTCCTTTTCAATTCCAATTTAGATTTTGGAATAATTGTGAAGAGGACAAGGATGGCCAATGATGTATGTGAATTGAAATATACAAGATTTCTTGAATTCAATGTATTATTCTGCAGTGCTTAATGCAGATGATTAAAGCTTGAATCAATAAAATTATGACTAAAACAAAACCAAAATCCCACAATTTTCTAATAAATCAAAGCTTGCAACACAGCGCTTTAATACCTGCAAAAAGTCCAGAATTATCAATTGGCCCTGGAAAGATTCCACGTTCTCCTACATTATATACATCCCAGTTGTCGAAGCCCACATATTTCTTCCATTGCTTGAACCATCTGCTGTCTATTAGGTACCTGAAAAAAAAATCCAAGAAATTAGTTAGGAATTGTTTTAATTTCCTACATTGTTAGAGTAATATGATTTCTGTTTCCTGGAACTGTAAATGAGCCTCCAAAGGTGACCAAATTGTGAACTGTGATACAATTCCTGTCCATGGGTTGGCATCAGGAACAGGATATGCCTCAATAACATATATTACTTTGCAGAGTTTTGTGTTTTGTTGCGTTTGCCATTGTATTCTGCAAGTATTTCCCCATCCAAATATAACACAATTTAAAAAAATTAACTGCATTATTCCCTTCACAGGGCAATATCTCTAAGTTTGGGGTGTAATGAAAGTGGGAGGTGAAGAGAAGAGCCACATTCCTCTCCCCCATTCTTCTTTCTTTCTTTTCTCTTTGGCTTGGCTTCACGGCTGAAGATTTATAGAGGGGTATGTCCACGTCTGCTGCAGGCTCATTGGGACAGGCAGGCACGGTTGCAAGGGAAAATTGGTTGGTTGGGGTTGGGTTTTGGGTTTTTCCACCTTTGTCTTTTGTCAGTGAGGTGGGCTCTGTGGTCTTCTTCAAAGGAGGTTGCTGCCCGCCGAACTGTGAGGCACCAAGATGCATGGTTGGAGGCGATATCAGCCCACTGGCGGTGGTCAATGTGGCAGGCACCAAGAGATTTCTTTAAGCAGTCCTTGTACCACTTCTTTGGTGCACCTCTGTCTCGGTGGCAGTGGAGAGCTCGCCATAGAACACAATCTTGGGAAGGTGACGGTCCTCCATTCCGGAGACGTGACCCACCCAGCGCAGTTGGGTCTTCAGCAGCATAGATTCAATGCTTGCGGACTCTGCCAGCTCGAGTACTTCGATGTTGGTGATGAAGTCATTCCAATGAATGTTGAGGATGGAGCGGAGACAGCACTGATGGGAGCTTTCTAGGAGCCGTAGGTGATGCCGGTAGAGGACCCATGATTCGGAGCCGAACAGGAGTGTGGGTATGACAACGGCTCTGTACACGCTGATCTTTGTGTGTTTCTTCAGTTGGTTGTTTTTCCAGACTCTTTTGTGTAGTCTTCCAAAGGCGCTATTTGCCTTAGCGAGTCTGTTGTCTATCTCTTTGTCGATCCTTGCATCCGATGAAATGGTGCAGCCGAGGTAGGTAAACTGGTTGACCGTTTTGAGTTCAGTGTGCCCGATGCAGATGTGGGGGGGCTGGTGGTCATGGTGGGGTGCTGGCTGATGGAGGACCTCAGTTTTCTTCAGGCTGACTTCCAGGCCAAACATTTTGGCAGTTTCCACAAAACAGGACGTCATGCGCTGGAGAGCTGGCTCTGAATGGGCAACTAAAGCGGCATCGTCTGCAAAGAGTAGTTCACGGACAAGTTACTCTTGTGTCTTGGTGTGAGCTTGCAGGCGCCTCAGATTGAAGAGACTGCCATCCGTGCGGTACCGGATGTAAACAGCGTCTTCATTGTTGAGGTCTTTCATGGCTTGTTTCAGCATCATGCTGAAGAAGATAGTGAAGAGGGTTGGTGCGAGGACGCAGCCTTGCTTCACGCCATTGTCAATGGAGAAGGGTTCGGAGAGCTCATTGCTGTATCTGACCCGACCTTGTTGGTTTTCGTGGAGTTCCGTCTCCCCAACCACAGCTTTGAAATACACTTAACAATTGGCTTTTATTCCCTTTAAAGCAGTTTCCAGACTTGGTAGGTTGATACACATACCCTTATTGCCTCTATTTATACATTTTACCACAAATACCAGTTGCCCAAAAGTTAAATCAGAAGTAGCAGCCTTTGTACTAGATAGAGTGCAGTTCCCTTACCTACTCTGGTGGTTGTAATCAATGATCAATACTGCCACTGAAGCTGATGAACAAAACACAGCAAGTCAAGTACGAACCTCCTCAACACTTGTGTCCCAAGATTACTTGCGCCAAATGTTTATTAATAAATCTATTTTTCAAAGATTATTTAATTTAACTGGAGAGGTAAGATAGAATAGAAATGCACAGTGGAATGCCATAAATAATGGATTTTCAAGATTTCATGATTGTTTGCTTTGGAAGGCAATTTGTCATATTGCTAAAGGTTCTAGCCCCATTCCAGTTTCGCATGTAACTTGTGCTAACACATTTTCAACAAATGGAACATTTCAAAAGAAATTTTAACCAAGGTCCAATTTGCCCACTTGATGAACAGAAAGTTCTGTGGCATTGTTTCCAAAATTCCTCCCTTAGTCAATTCCTATATTTAAAGAAATCAAGTTGCTCAGCTCATTTGCCCACAATTCTTATTTTCATAGATTGGTGCAAAAAGATTTGAAATGATGCTACTTCAGCTAAAATCTCAAGTACCCAAGTACAGAATGAGCCCTTTTCTCTCAATTCTGATGAGTGATCCGGTTGTAAGGTGTTAGACCATTGTATTGGTAGGAGGCAGATGAAGGCCAGGTTCTTGGCACATTTGTTCCATTGCCCACTCCTACCTGGGGGATCTGAGGCCACATACACGTGTTACAGTCTTAATACTAGGCCATTTCATGTCAGGCCTCCGCCGGGAGGCAGGTACAAGAACGGATCAAAAACTTAAAACTTACCTTTCAGACAGCAGCCCTAAAAGGCTGTTCCAGTATCGCATTCATATGGAGAGGTGCCTTGTAGTGCCCTCCAGATCCAATGGCGGCGGGGAAACTAGTGCCTTAGCACTACCCATCATAAATACGCGGCAGAGCAATGGCTGCCTTCCCTACCCATAATCCCCTATGTTCTGTTTCCCAGAACAGTTCCAGCTGCGTGGGGAATTAGGGGAAGATGGCCATTGCTCTGCCACGTTTTGAGCTGCAGAAAGTAGCACCAAAGGCCCAAGAAGCCTGGTGAGGAGGCTGTCACAGCCTGCACCGACCACCCCCTGCTGGTCCCTGCTGCCTCCGCCGGCTCCAGCCTTGAGGGGGTCATGGAGGGAGAGGGGTGAGTGGGGAGATGGGTCACAGGCCGACAGCATCATCAGCCCGCCCCTAACCAGCACTTGCAGCGGCTGTACATTCAGGTCAGGCAGTGGAGCACAGCGCTCTGCCGATGATCCTTCTCCGAGAAGGGTTGGAATCAGCGCCTCGGAGCCAGCCACGTCTCATTCAGAGATAAATCTTTAGGCAGAAGGGCAAAGAACAGACAGTTGCTTTTCCCTGCTTGAAAGTGCCTAGTGCCTTTCCCTGAATGCATTCTAGTGATCAATGTTTTAAAGAAATAGTCCCTTTATTACTAACGGGGCAAGTTTACATTTGCGGTTGCATAGGCTACAAATATAGATAGGACAGTCAAAGGGGAACCAGTTTTGTCCCCCACCACCCCCCCCCCCCCCACTCCAAGATTGTATGGTGCCCACAGTATAGACCCTGCAACAAGAATGCTTTATTTTCCATTTCAACTCACAAGAGCAATTTGCAGTTACTTGGGACAAGAGACAGACACATTCCACAGTTTAATCTACTGCACCCACCAACCTATTCAACCTCTCCCAGAGGTGTCAATTGTCCATTATACCATTATTTCAGAGACCCTTCACATGCTAATTTCCCCTCAGAAATCAGAGCTGGCTCATTATTATTGAAAATGCACAAAGCCCCAGCCAGAATGTCCTGTTTCTGGGGATACAATAGTGCTGAGGCCAAAGAGATATTTCTGAAGCCACTTTCGGGGTCGGTGGCCACAATACCCAACTGTAAAGCAGCCTATTGTACTCCTATGCGGCTGTTGGATGGCCACCGACTGGAAAGTGGAGAACCCAACCAGGAGGTTTACCTACAGACTTCTTCAGGTGCATTTTCCGCTAAGAATGTGCCTGCAGAGAAAGCAGCCCGTTGAATTGTCATTCAGGTGGCAGCGCTAAAAGCGCAGCACTGGCCACCTGAAGGGACAGCTGCACCGGGGATGCACATCTGAGTGCACTCTGGCTCCTGTCCCTTGGGCTGTCAGATTTGGGATGGCTGATTGTCAGAGCTGGAACAGCCAGCGTGGGCTATCAGCGCAGGGACATCTCACATGGGATGACCACTCGCTGATCGCTCTGCCCCGGCGGGGAAGTATAGGGCTGGAACAGCCAGCAGGGGAGTACGGGGCTGGAGCGAGAATCATGACTTATTGAAACCTCTCACCTTTTAAATTTAGTCGGATTTTGTGTGCGGACGTACGTCCCGTCGGCTGCCCCAGCCACATACACCCCTGCCGCCACCCCAGCCCCATACTCCTCTGCCCCGTACTCCTCTGCCCACCACCCTAGTCCTGTACTGCCCCGCCAGCCGCTCCAGCCCTGCAGTCCCCACGCTGACAGCCCACGCCAGCTGCCCCGGGAGTGGGGGGGGTGGGGAAGAGGCAGCTGGGAGAGGAGCTGTCAGGTAGCTCATTCGAATAGCTGGGGAGGCCACTGTGCTGCGGCGATTATCCCTCTTGGAGAAGAGTTACAAATTTCGCCTCGCAGGCCCCTCCTGCATATTCAAGTGGCCTCCCAACAGCCACATAATATGTGGCTTTACAAGTGGGGATTTTGGCCACCTGAAAGCAGGATTTTATACCTAAAGGAGAAGGGTTAGGTAAATCCTGCTCCAAGAAACCCCCGTTGCACCTGAAAGCAGCTCTGGCAAAGCTGCTAGCAGCTTTCAGGTGCCTAGCAGCGGGCAGGCTATTGACAGTCAGCTGGCGACCCGCTGACAGCCACCCTCCCTGCTGTCTGACAGTCGGCCAGTGGCGGAGAGGCGGGCTGGCGGGCAGACGGGCTGACGGGTGGCGGGGAGGCGGGCGGCGGGCTGACGGGCGGCGGGGAGGCGGGCTGACGGGCGGCGGGGAGGCGGGCTGACGGGCGGCGGGGAGGCGGGCTGACGGGCGGCGGGGAGGCGGGCTGACGGGCGGCGGGGAGGCGGGCGGCGGGGAGGCGGGCGGCGGGGAGGCGGGGAGGCGGGCTGACGGGGAGGCGGGCTGACGGGCGGCGGGGAGGCGGGCTGACGGGCTGACGGGCGGCGGGGAGGCGGGCTGACGGGCGGCGGGGAGGCGGGCTGACGGGCGGCGGGGAGGCGGGCTGACGGGCGGCGGGGAGGCGGGCTGACGGGCGGCGGGGAGGCGGGCTGACGGGCGGCGGGGAGGCGGGCTGACGGGCGGCGGGGAGGCGGGCTGACGGGCGGCGGGGAGGCGGGCTGACGGGCGGCGGGGAGGCGGGCTGACGGGCGGCGGGGAGGCGGGCGGCGGGGAGGCGGGCTGACGGGCGGCGGGGAGGCGGGCTGACGGGCGGCGGGCTGACGGGCAGGCGGGCTGACGGGCAGGCGGGCTGACGGGCAGGCGGGCTGACGGGCAGGCGGGAGGCGGGCTGACGGGCAGGCGGGAGGCGGGCTGACGGGCAGGCGGGAGGCGGGCTGACGGGCAGGCGGGAGGCGGGCTGACGGGCAGCGGGGAGGCGGGCTGACGGGCAGCGGGGAGGCGGGCTGACGGGCTGACGGGCAGCGGGGAGGCGGGCTGACGGGCAGCGGGGAGGCGGGCTGACGGGCAGCGGGGAGGCGGGCTGACGGGCAGCGGGGAGGCGGGCTGACGGGCAGCGGGGAGGCGGGCTGACGGGCAGCGGGGAGGCGGGCTGACGGGCAGCGGGGAGGCGGGCTGACGGGCAGCGGGGAGGCGGGCAGCGGGGAGGCGGGCTGACGGGCAGCGGGGAGGCGGGCTGACGGGCAGCGGGGAGGCGGGCAGCGGGGAGGCGGGCTGACGGGCAGCGGGGAGGCGGGCTGACGGGCAACGGGGAGGCGGGCTGACGGGCAGCGGGGAGGCGGGCTGACGGGCAGCGGGGTGGCGGGCTGACGGGCAGCGGGGAGGCGGGCTGACGGGCAGCGGGGAGGCGGGCTGACGGGCAGCGGGGAGGCGGGCTGACGGGCAGCGGGGAGGCGGGCTGACGGGCAGCGGGGTGGCGGGCTGACGGGCAGCGGGGAGGCGGGCTGACCGGCAGCGGGGAGGCGGGCTGACCGGCAGAGGGGAGGCGGGCTGACCGGCAGCGGGGAGGCGGGCTGACCGGCAGCGGGGAGGCGGGCTTACCGGCAGCGGGGAGGCGTGAAAGCAGTGGTGAACCAAACGGAGCAGTCCGTGGCTGTAACTCTCAGGACTAATATCGTTGCACACACTGGCGTTAGTTGCTGTGAAGGAGCATACTTGAAATGGGAGTGTGGATTGCAGAAATGTTATATCGTATAAGGTTACTCTACTAATGGTTGTTTTTCCAGACTCTTTTGTGTAGTCTTCGAAAGGCGCTATTTGCCTTGGCGAGTCTGTTGTCTATCTCATTGTCGATCCTTGCATCTGATGAAATGGTGCAGCCAAGATAGGTAAACTGGTTGACCGTTTTGAGTTTTGTGTGCCCGATGGAGATGTGGGGGGGCTGGTAGTCATGGTGGGGAGCTGGCTGATGGAGGACCTCAGTTTTCTTCAGGCTGACTTCCAGGCCAAACATTTTGGCAGTTTCCGCAAAGCAGGACGTCAAGCACTGAAGAGCTGGCTCTGAATGGGCAACTAAAGCGGCATCGTCTGCAAGGAGTAGTTCACGGACAAGTATACAGAGCCGTTGTCATACCCACACTCCTGTTCGGCTCCGAATCATGGGTCCACTACCGGCACCACCTACGGCTCCTAGAACGCTTCCACCAGCGTTGTCTCCGCTCCATCCTCAACATCCATTGGCGCGCTTTCATCCCTAACGTCGAAGTACTCGAAATGGCAGAGGTCGACAGCATCGAGTCCACGCTGCTGAAGATCCAGCTGCGCTGGATGGGTCACGTCTCCAGAATGGAGGACCATCGCCTTCCCAAGATCGTGTTATATGGCGAGCTCTCCACTGGCCACCGTGACAGAGGTGCACCAAAGAAAAGGTACAAGGACTGCCTAAAGAAATCTCTTGGTGCCTGCCACATTGACCACCGCCAGTGGGCTGATAACGCCTCAAACCGTGCATCTTGGCGCCTCACAGTTTGGCGGGCAGCAACCTCCTTTGAAGAAGACCGCAGAGCCCACCTCACTGACAAAAGGCAAAGGAGGAAAAACCCAACACCCAACCCCAACCAACCAATTTTCCCCTGCAACCGCTGCAACCGTGTCTGCCTGTCCCGCATCGGACTTGTCAGCCACAAACGAGCCTGCAGCTGACGTGGACTTTTTACCCCCTCCATAAATCTTCGTCCGCGAAGCCAAGCCAAAGAAAGAAGAAAGAAAACTCTACTAATGCATTTCAGACTTACAAGAAGTGATCATGGATAGGAGGGAATCTCTACAAGTTTAAATGCCAGCAAATTTTCACCATTAACAATAAATTTAAAAATAGGAGAGTAAAAGCTTTCTTTCAAACCACAACATCAAATAAAAATTAATGCAATATTCCAGACGCTTAAAACTGTCAGACGGTTGCCCCTGCCCGGACTCAGGAACCAGCTTTTGCTCTGCAGCCCCTCTCCCTGCTTCAGACCTTTCAGGTGGCAGAACACCTCCTTCAGCGCTGCCACGTGAACGTCCTTTCGCAGACACCCGCAGCCTGCTCAGAATCTCCAGGCGATTCCACCTGAAAGCGGCTTGAGACTGTCAATAAAGAAATTTGGAATTTTGCTATCCCCTCAAATAAAACAGATGCCACATTCCTATGGGGTCCAGAACAGGCTGCTTTTGACACAGCAAAGCAGGCTGTTCAAAAAGCACTGCCACTTGACCCCTCCAGGCAGGTGTTCCTTTTAAATTACAGATCTTGGCCAGTAAGGCAGTCACTGAATGGAACCTCTGGCAGAAGATCCAAGGTGCAGAGTCCTGCTAGACTTCTAGACAAAATCTCCACCTGGTACCACCACTCATTACAACCCATTCGATACCGGGACATCTGCCAATACTTTCCTCAAGTTCACTTATTATTTTGCTACCACCTGTATAGTGACACTGAATTGATTACTGACCAACAAGAGTTTCTCATGTATTATACAAAAAAAAGTCTCAGCAAGGGAACATCTTTATCACTGGACATTCTAGCTTAACAAGTCTTTGTATGGATTTTTTTTTAAATGGCACCCTTTGCTGTGGTATTTATTATGCATAATGTCTCTAAACACACTCAGAGAAACTGAACATACAATTTATCGATACATAATCGCAGTCTGTGGATACAAAATTACTTGAATGGCATTGATCAGTCCATGGTAGGAAACATTGTATTTCTTTTGTTTCACATTGACAGCATCACCCCAGAACTCCCATTGACAGAGAAAAAAACACCCCATGGGGTGGGCCAAGGGAGCTTTTATTTAAAAACACTAAATTTCCTAACTTTCCATCCTGACTCCTCCTGGCTATCATTACGGGGATCCAACACAGGCACTTGGGGCACCTGTTGAAAGAGAATGTGAGCAGGAACAGCATCCTGGTGTCAAACGCAAGCCCAGAAAAAAAGGGGCCCCAGGTGCACCCTGGATGTATATCTGCCAGCCTGCCCCCTGTCTCGCCATGGGATAGCACATTGACAGGCATCTAGGCTGTGTATGTAGGAGCGTCCAAGCATGAGGCCAAGGCATGGGATACACAAGCCAAGAGAAGGATCTGGCACTCAATGGATGCCCTTGCACTACCTGCTTGCAGACATTGGTGGTAAGGGTCCTCGCATTTGCAAGCTCAGCCAGAGAAACCAGGCATATCAGTTGGTCACTCAACAAATTCCTTTTTCTACCCTCCACTTTGACTTTGCATTTGGCAATTAAATATTCCTGGATTTCGTTGCTTCAGGTGTGATAGAATGGGAGGGACAAGATGTAGAGGTGTTGCATTGCCTGTCAGAGAAAATATTATTGCAATGCTTTGGCAGGATAGATTAGAGGGCTTACCCAAGCAGGCTATCTGGATGGAATTGAGGAATAGGAAAGGCAAAGTAATGCTTATAGAAATGAACACCTCATGAGGAGTGAGAATTGGAGGAGTAAATTTGTAAGGATATTGCAGAGATGTGATTGTGGAAGATTTTAATTTTCCGAATATAGATCGGGAAACCCATATGGTAACCAGGCTGGATGGTTTGGAGCTTATAAAATGTGTGCAGCAATACATGGAAGTACCAACTAGACAAGAGGCATGTTGGATCTCCTGTTTGGGAATGAGGTAGGTCAGATGACAGAAGTATGTGTTCAGGAGAACTTCGGGAGTAGTGGTCATAATTCCATAAGTTTCAAAATAGTTATGGAGAAGGATAGGTCTGGACCCAGGGTTGAGAATTTTGTTTGGAGAAAGGCTAACTGAGGGAGAGAGAGGATGAAAAAGGAGTGGATTGGGGTGATTTGCTTCATGGGAAGGATGTAATGGAGAAATTGAGGTCATTTAAAGGTGAAATTTTGAGGATACAAAATCTGTTAGGATGAAAGGAAAGGTTAAAAGATTGAGGGAGCCATCGTTTTCAAGGGAAATTGGAAACTTGATTTGGCAAGAGATGCCTACAGTAAATATAGGTAGCATGGAGAAAATGAGGTCTTGAGGAATATAAAAGATGTAAAAAAGATCTGAAGAAAGAAAAATTAGAAAAGCTAATAAGAAATACAAGGTTGGTTTGTCAAATAAGGTGAAAGTAAATCCAAAGAGTTTCTAGTTATATTAACAGCAAGAGGAAAGTGAAGGATAAAATTCGTCCCTTAGAGAATCAAAGTGGTCAGCAATGTGTGGACCCAAAAGACATGGGTGAGGTTTTCAACTATTTCTTCAGTATTTATTAAGGAGAAAGATTTTGAATTATGTAAGGGAAACAAGTAGAGAAGTTATGGAAACCGATGATTGAAGAGGAGGAAGTTCCAGAGCTTTTAAGAAATATTAAGGTGGGCAAGTCTCTGGGTCCTTACAGGATATTTCCGAGGACTTTGAGGGAAGTCGGTGTAGAAATATTTAACATGTCATTAGCGATGGGGATGGTGCCGGAGGTTTGGCGGATTGTGCACATTGTTCCATTGTATGAAAAGGGATCAAGGAGTAAATCGAACAATTATCAGCCTGTAAGTTTGACATGATTGGTGGGCAAACGAATGGAAAATGTTCTTAGAGATGGTACATATAATTATCTGAATAGACATGGTATGATTAGGAACGGTCAACATGGATCTGTGCAAGGAAGGTCATGTTTGACAAGTCTTATTGAATTTTTTTGAAGAGGTTACCAGGAAAATTGAGGAGGGTAAGGCAGTGGATGTTGTCTATATGGACTTCAATAAGACCTTTTGACAAGGTCCCACATGCAAGGTTAGTTAGGATGGTTCAATTGTTAGGTGTGAATATGGAAGTAGTAAAATGGATTCAACAGTGGTTGGATGGGAGATGCCAGAGAGTGGTGATGGATAACTCTTTGTCAGGTTGGTGGCTAGTGGTGTGTCTCAAGGATCTGTACTGGGTCCATTGTTGTTTGTAATATACATTAATGATCCTAGAAGATGGGGTGTTAAATTGGATTAGTAAGTATGAAGATGATACTAAGACAGGTGGCGTTGTGGATAGTAAGGAAGGTTTTCAAATCTTGCAGAGAGATTTGGGCAAGTTTGAAGAGTGGCAAATGGAGTTTAATGCTGACAAGTGTGAGGTGCTACATTTTGGTAGGACTAATCAAAATAGGACATACATGGTGAATGGTAGGGGATTAAAGAATGCAAATGAACAGAGAGATCTAGGTACACAGTTTGGTAAAAGTGGAACCTCAGGTGGATAGGGTAGTGAAGAAGGCCTTTGGAATGCTGGCCTTTATAAATCAGAGCATAGAGTAGAAGAGTTGGGAGGCTGTATTAAAATTGTACAAGGCATTGGTGAGGCCAAATTTGGAATATTGTGTTCAGTTCTGATCACCACATTATAGGAAGGATGTGAACAAAATAGAGAGAGAAGATTCACCAGAATGACACCTGGGTTTCAGCACCTAAGTTATAGAGAAAGTTTAAACAGTTAGGTCTTTATTCCTTGAGTGTAGAGGGCTAAGGGGGTGGGGGGAATTTGATAGAGTTCTTTAACATTTTGAGGGGGATAGAGTAGATGTGGATAGACTTTTTCCATTGAGGATAGGGGAGATTCAAATAAGAGGACATGAGCTGAGCGTTAGGAGGCAAAAGTTTAGGTGCAACAAAAGGGGAGGTTTCTTTACTCAAGAGAGTGGTGTCTGTGTGGAATGAGCTTCCGGTGGAGGTGATGGAGGCAGGTACAATATTATTTTTTAAGAAAAATTTGGATAGGTATATGGATATAAAAGGTATGGAGGATTATGGGCAGAATGCAGGTCAGTGGGACTAGGAGAGTATAAGTGTTTCGGCACAGACAAGAAGGACTGTGATGGCCTGTTTCTGTATTGTAATTGTTATGTGGTTATATGGTTTATATCTTTAACTTCTATGGATGTTGCAAGACCTGCTGAGTTCCTTCAGCATTTCTGAGTTTTTACAACAATCGGAGTTTCAACTACAGCCACAGTGCCTAGACTTTTGTGTTTCACTCCATGCTGATAGGTATAGCTGAGTAATGTGGATGGAAGTCCAAATGAAATACTGTCAATGGCAGTTATTGCAATTCCAATTTGTTATAGAATTGCATTGTTGAACCTTGATTTCTGTAAATTTGGTGGCTGTATTATCTTTGGAATATTGGCCATGGAGCACTTTGGAGCATCCAAGAAGTTAGAAGACAGTAAAATTGCAAATGATTTGCTTGGAGTACTTAATTTTATGCTGTACTTTATATTTTGCAAATACAATCTTTTGCAATAAGATTAAAAACCTAAGGGGGCTTTCTATGTGATGACGTGGGGTTAGACTGATAATCCCTGCTCTCCTTAAAAAAAAGTTGAGAAAAAGTGACAAAAAAAGTTATAAAAGTTACAGAAAATATATGAAAGAGTTGTCTGAAGACATATAGAATACATTAACAATGCCACCAAAGAAGGTCAAAGGACTTACTACAAGAAACTGAGCAAGGAAAGGAAGAGAGGCCTACCTTAAGAAAGGATCCTGGAGCTGTCCACAAGGCAATATCCAAAGGAGAGAGGCCAGAAGCCGGGGAGACCTTGGAAACTGCTGCACGAGGTCTCCCTCGACAATGGCCGCTGACATCGGGTGAAGAAATGACTCTCTGCATGCGCGAGGAGTTGCGCATGCGCAGAGCACAAAGAAAAACTGAGGAAATTTTAACAAAGATTCCAGACACCCACAGCTCCAGTGATCAAGAAGACCTGGAAAGGCAAAGGAAAGAACAAAAGCGACCTACAATCAAGAAAAAAGCTGAAAAAGATGCAGAAGCTTCTTTATCTTCTGGTGAATTAAAGCAAATGTTAGACTTTTTTTTCGACAATCCATGGAAATGTTAACTGATGAAGTAAAGAAAAATGATGATAAGATGGAAAGATCAATGCAACAGTGGACACTAGATTTGAAATAGTGGATGGAAAAGTTAAAGGGAATGAATTTGAGATTCAAAATGTGAAAGATCAAATGAAGAAAGTACAAGCAGAAGCAACTGTAAAGCATGACCAGTTAATGCAAAAGATGGACGTTTGGGAAAGTTTCAGTTGACGGAAAAATATAAAGAATGTTAAAGAAGGGGATGAGGGTCAAAACTTTTAAAAAATTTCTGAAATGGTGGGTCAGGCTGCATTTCAAGGGAATTTGGAGATAGAACAACCCCATAGGTCACTGAGACTGAGACCTAAACCTCAGCCTGACCAAAGGTCCTGTCAAATACTTGTCAGATTCCTTCAATATGAAGAGAGAAAATATTGGAGCTGGCTGTGAAACAAGCTAAAGAGGGACAATCACCTTTGCTTAATGGAAATAAGATTTTTTTAAAATCCAAATATAAATTTTGATTTGTTGAAAAAGAGAAAGGAGTTTAATCTGGTTAAAGGTGTAATTGTGGAAAAAAGGCTATCCCCTTGTTTTGAGATATCCAGCTATTCTAAAAGTATTTGTCCTGGGAGGAAGGAATAGATTTTTTTACTGAGCCTAATGAAGCAAAGATATTCTTTTTAACTGTAGCCGTATAACTTATTACTTGTCCCCTTAAATAAGCCTTCAAAGAATCGCATACCACAAACTTATTAGTTACAGAATGTTTATTCAAGTCCATAAATTTTTTTATCTGTTGCCTTATAAGAATAACAAAAATCTTTCCTTTTCAACAATGCTGCATTAAACCTCCATCTATAACCTGTATTTTGTTCCTTCTCCAATAAAACTGGCATAACCAAAGGTGAATGGTCAGACAATATCCTCGCCTGATATTCAATACTATGGACTCTTGATTGAAGTTGAGAGGCAATTAAAAACATATCAATACGGGAATATGTCTTGTGCCTATAAGAATAAAATAAATAATCCCTAGTATCAGGATGTTTGAAGTTAATTCTTTGGAAAAGGAAATAATAAAGATGGAAAATGAATTACAAAATCAAGGAAATGATTAACAAAGGAAAATGTTGGATTTAAAGAAATTGAAGCTTTAAACAATACAAACATCAAGAGAGGGATACAAGATGGACCCGACAAAAAATTATGAATTGGGAGACAGAGCACAAAGTTTTATCATGGCAATTTAAAACTGAACAAATATAAAAAACAATAGTAACTGTAAAAGAAGATTGGGGTCATTTTACTTATAAAACAAGGTATTAACGATATGTTTATGAAATTTTATAAGAAATTATATAAAATCGGAATCTTTGAAAGATGGGGATGAAATAGATGAATATCTGTCCAAAATTACTTTACCACAGTTAAGCATAGAAGACAGAATTAACAAATCCATTTACAGTTACAGAATTATAATATATTGATGTCCTTACCAAATAATAAAGCTCCAGGAGAGGATGGTTTCTCTCCAGTTTTACAAAGAATTTAAAGAGTTATTAATTCTGATTTTTATGGGATTCTTAGATAAAATGGAAGGTCTTTGGGGACTTACCTGAGTCATTTAAAACTGTGTCAATAACATTTTTCAAAGCAAAAGGAAGGACCCTTTGCTTCCATCTTCTTATAGACCAATTTCATTAGAATACTGATTATAAAATTTTGTCCAAATTAATAGCTAATATATTAGCTAAATGTTTGCCTAAATTGATTAATATGGACCAAACAGGTTTTATTAAAAATAGATCAGCTGTTAATATTGTTAGATTTTTAAGTTTAATAGATATGGCTCAGAAAAGAAAAATACCATCAGTGGCCTTTGCTTTGAAAGTTTTTGGAATTCCGACAAGTTTTATAAATTGGATAAAAGTATTATATAGTTCTCCAAAGGTTAAAGTGATTACAAATATCAAAACGATCTTTCCAACAAAAAGGATTATCATTTTTTTGCATTAGTGATAGAACCTTTAGCTGAGGTGATTAGAAGTGATAATGAGATTGAGGGCTTTAAGATACATGATAAAGAACACAAAATTAGTCTTTTTGCAGATGTAATACTATATCTTACAAACCCTGAAAGCTCATCAAAAAAAATGTAAATGATCAATTGGTGGAAAATGGGTTAGTATCAGGTTACAAAGTAAAGATTGATAAAAGCCAATGATCGAGACAGATTATGTTCAAGTGAAGAACAGGATAAAATTTAAATGGCAGACTGGTGCAATTAAATATTTGGGTATTAATGTTGATAAGAATTTAAATAATTTATTTAAATTGAATTACATACCTTTATTGAGGAAAATTAAAGATTTAAGATGGAAAGATTTGCCAATTTCTTTAATAGGAAGAGCTAATTATGTGAAGATGAGTATCTTTTTCAATCTTTACCAATTTTTGTATCAATAATATTTTTTTCAAGTGTAAGAAGATTTATTTGGAGGGATAAAATGCCTCAGGTGGCATTGGAAAAATTAATATGGAAATATGATCACAGTATTTGTGCCAAATTTAAAAAATTATTATAAAGCAGCTCAACTTAGATTTTTGTCCTCTTGTTATCAGACCGATGAAAAGATTGATTTGGTGCAAATTAAAATGAATAAAATAGGAGAAAGTAATTCTGAACATATTTTATATAAATGGCATGAGAGGTTATTAAAAGGAAAATCTGATACACCAATTTTGAAGCATATACTTAAAGTATGGAAAGGAGAACATGTAGAAAGAGAAACGAAGAATTAACAGATGGGTAAAATGATGATAAATCAAGCTGAAATCATATTTTAAAAAAAATTAGGGAGGAATTTTAAATTGCCAGAACAAAGTCCATTTGAATATCTAATAATGTATGCGTTTATTGAAATATTTATTACTAATAAGTATATTAAATTTCAAGAGACGACTTGGAAAAAGGATTTATTTAAATCTAAATCTAGATGAGAGAAAGATTTAAATATACACATTCAAGATGAGGTATGGTCAAAATTATATTATGAAAGTGTAATTAATACAATTAATGTTAGATATCAAATGGAACAATTAAATTTTTTACATCAATTATATTATACTCCATATAAATTGCATGCACTTCATTCAAATTGTTCTGATCAATGTTTTAGATGTGATAAAGTAGTAGGATCTTTTTTGCATGCAGTCTGGCAATGTGAAAAAGTAGATAAGTTTTGGAAGGATGTAAGTATTTTATTGGGTCGAGTTTTGAAGATGCAAATTTTGAAGGATCCCAGAGTATTTTTATTGGGAGATGTTTCCCAATTGAAGTTAGATATTTATCAAAAGAAGTTTTTAAGTGTAGCAATAGCAAAGAAATCTATAGTTGTTACATGGAAATCCGGTGATATTGTGGGATTGAATAGATGCCAAATAGAATTATTAAATTGTGTATCATTAGAGAGAATAAAGTATAAT
Source organism: Narcine bancroftii (assembly GCF_036971445.1). Lineage (NCBI taxonomy): Eukaryota > Metazoa > Chordata > Chondrichthyes > Torpediniformes > Narcinidae > Narcine > Narcine bancroftii. The sequence goes on from NC_091473.1 coordinate 5,137,262, forward strand.
TTACGAAATCAACCAGAAAAATTTGATAAGATTTGGAAACCCGACATGGATTTTATTGCTACGACTTTACCTGCAGCGTCCACCACGACCCTCATCCGACCCGCCCTAATTAGTTATGATTTAAGACTGTTATGTAAATTGTAATGAATTGATTATAAGATATAGGTTTATTTGACAGGCTTTTTTTCTTTCTTTTTTTTCCTATTTTTTTGGGGAGGGAGGTGGGTGGGGGGGGGAAAGAAAATATATAAAAATTATTATTTTTGTGTCATAATTTTATCTTTTTCATTTTATGGATAAATACTGTCTATGTTTTGACGCAAATGGAAAATAAAATTTTCAAGATTGAAATCCTAGATAATTTTATTCTAGAATATGACATTAATTGTTTTTCTAATTCTTCACTGCATCATTTTCTCAATTTCCTTCTCGGCAGTCCTATATAAATAATATTGTAGTGTGTTGTGCGTGAGCGCAGCGAGAAGAACTGAGACAGCAAGTTGTGAGCTCGTTAAATATAACTGATTTACTTTGAATTCTGTGCCGTAGCCTTTAAGGTGATCCGGAGCCCACCCTTCATGTGGCAGAACTCACGTAAGCACATAGGTGTACTTCTGGTCTGTACTGGGAGAGAAGGACCCACGACGCCATCTTTGCCGCCGCTGCTCCACTGACTGCACATGACAAGCAGGACTGGTTTGGTGCTGCAAATAGGTGCGCTGCCACACAACCACCACCCCCCCCCCCAAGAACTGCCAGTGGTCTCACTGCACGTCATTAGTGAAGTCTTCAGCTTCGGTGGCCAATCCCTATGTGTTGGCAGTGGCACTCTTACCAGCTGTGACAAATCTAAGTGTGCTGGTTTGAGGAGGTCCAGGGTGAAAAGTTCCTCTCTACCCCTGATGTCAAGAGTGAAAGTAGTTATTGCTTTGTAGGGTCACTTGTTCAGATGTTGGAGGGGTGGGGTGGCAGTGTTGCAATGTCAGTAGTGGTGTGAGTGATCCCAATTTGTCTCTCAGTCTTTCCAGTACGACAGCGGTGCCAGGGTTCTGCCCTGGCAGTGAAAGGAGGAAATGGCCCAGGACTGCTAGGGGTTCACCATTGACCAACTCTGCTGAGGTTTTCAGGTTGTCTTTGGCACTGTGCGGATATCGAGGAGGACCCATGGCAGTTCATCTTCCCAGTTTGATCTTTCCAGCCTTGCCATCAGTGCTGAGTGCTGACTTAAGGAGGCAGTGAAAATGCCATTGGACTGGGAACGGTAAGCAGTGGTGTGGTGTAGCTGGGTGCCCAGGAGTTTGAAGAGTTCTTTCCAAAGGACAGAAGTGAATTGGGCCCCTCAGTCGATATTTATGTTGTTACGAGCCCAAAGGACCCCAAAACCCATCAACTTCAAACATGAAAATAGAATCAAACTTTAACTTAACTAACCCAAATAACCCCCTTCTAATTCTAAGCGCACATGTATGTAATGTGTGTATAAATTTAAGAAAAGTTATTTGCTTCGCAGTTCAATCTCATTTCTTCTGAGTTCTCTGGTTGCAGGGAATCACCATACTGTGCACAGAATTTAACATGTATAAAGTTCACCAGGCTTTGGTGCTGAAAGATAAATGTTTACAGCTCAGGAAGGTTCTTGTAAGGTTTGCAGAGAGAGATTTGTTGTTCCAAGACTTCCACAACTGAGATACCACCATTAGTCACCTCAGTGTCTCGCTGATGAAACTTGCCCCATCAGGGTTTTTCATATGGTAACCTCTTTCTTCAAGCTACCACAGAGTTCCATTCCTTCCTCTATTTCAAGAGAAGCATCAGACAGATAGCACTTCCAGCCATCTACTGCTCTGGAACTTGCTTTCAATCAGTTTCAAACAGTTTCTCCTGGATTGCACTTTTCAGTTACTTGTCAGTGTCCCATACACTGACTGACTGAGACAGCTCTCCCTCTCTCTCCAACTTAAACTCCAAAGAGAGCATGTGACTCATGACTTGCAAAACCCTCCACCTTCTTCAGCAAAACAACAGTTCTTTCTTGCTTTCAAGTTGTTATCTTGGGTAAACAATCCAGAATTGACCTTTCTGTGAGCACTTTGCAGAAAGGCTACTGATAGACAGCATCACTCCAGCAAGACAATGGTCAAGCATTTTATGATGTCAGTTCAATTAACACCTACTTGTGAAAGGTGCTTACATTCTCCAAGAGATCCTGCAATGTGAATTTTTCAGACTTTCAAATAAGAATGTGTTTTAAAGTGTGTATGTATGTGACCTACTCTAAATCTTATAAATTCTCCCCAATTAATAATGTTACAATGTGTGCTGAGACTCCAAAGTGGGAGACCCAAGCGGAGAGGAAAGCAAGTGTCAGTGGTGGCATACAGGATGGGGACAATCTCCAACTACTGGGTAAATTTGTCCACTATTGTGAGCAGGTAGCACGACCCTTTAAGAGACTGGCAAGGGGGTCTACCTTGGCGAGGTGGACATGCTGGAACCTGTGGCTCAGTGTGTCAAGCTGTTGGAGGTGGAGCTTGGTGTGCTGCTGGTTCTTCGCAGTTTGGCAGTGCATGGAGGTTTTCGCTCATTCACTAACCTGCTTGCACAGCCAGTGCCAGATGAAGCAGGATATCATCCGTATCATCGTTCGGATGGAGAGATGGGAAAGCCCACGAAAGCCACTCGCCACCATTATGAAGCAACATCACAAAGCAAGGTCATGCCACTGGTGTCCAGTGGGACATCATGGAGCTACAAGCTTGTGATCATTGTCCTGAAACTGAGTCTTGGGATTGTTCTGCTGGGCTCAAGCCAGGTTGTAGTAGTTGATGCCGTGTGACAGGGCATGAACAGCCAGCCTGGAAAGTGCGTCGGCCACGTTCTCTTTGCCTGAAACACAAAATAAGTGCCGCTGCTGGTGGGTAGACCATGGATCGGAGAATGGAGAATGCAAACGTCAGCAGCTTGTGGCCTGTGTAGACCATGAAAAGCCGCCCCTCCAAGAAGTAGCTGAAATGGCGGATGGTGAGGTAGAGGGCTAGCAGCTGTCTGTTGAACGTACTGTACTTCAGTTGAGGTGTTCATAGATGACGGCTGAAAAAGGTGAGGGGCCTCCAAGCATTGTCCATGAACTGTTCCAGGACACCGCCCACTGCTGTGGTAGATGCATCAACAGTGAGGCCCGTGGGCACATCCATGCATGGGTGAACAAGCATCGTTGTGGCAGCCAAGGCCTCTTTGGTTTTCTGGAATATGGCCTGCAATTTGGCAGTCCAATGTGAATGACCAATTGAAAGTGGTCTTGTTGAAACGTAGAGGGATGCACCTCTTGCCTAAAGTTTTAATGGTGGTGTTGCTGCTGCGCGCAGCGTGGGGCCGTGAGGTCTTGTGCATGTCTCGAGCGACATGGGGGAATGACGCTTATCTCTGCACCCGTGTTCACGAGGAATCTGTGGCCCGAGATCCTGTCCCAGACGTGGAGTAGGCTGTTTGGCTGGCTAGCTGCTGTGGCCAGTAATAGCAGCTGGCCCTGTCATTTCCCTGAAATGAGCATGGTTGGTGGCACCTGTATCCTCCTGCCCCCACCATTGATAGTAGAAGCACCATTTCAGGTCAGGCTTCTCTGTTTGAGGGCAGGGCGGTTCTGGCTTGCGTGTTGGGCTAGTCTTGGGCATTGGCCTTGTAATGCAGTTGACTGTCTCTGTGGGCTCGCATTTGGAGCGATAAAGGACATCTGCCCATGCCGCGACTTTACGTGAGTCAAAGTCCACGTGGCCAGCAGCCCCTTAATGCCTTCAGGCATCCTTAAGGAATGCTTGCTTGAACACAAGGTAGGGCCTGTGTCCCTCTGCCAGGGTGAGCATGTCCCCATGGCCATCCAGGTGAAGAAGCCTGGTGGCCCTTTCATGTCTTGAAAACCCGCAAGTGTTAAAAAGGAGGTTCTTTACAGCCATGCATTTACCTTCCTCTAGCGGTGCCTGGATGAGGTGATTGACTCATGAGGCTGCCTCCTGGTCCAGCGAGTTGACTAATGGAAGTATTTTGTTGAATCCAAGGTAATCTGCTTGATTTGAAACTGGGCCTCTGCTTGGCCGAATCAAGTGCAAGGCGGGGCGCCTATTTGTCCAGAATGTGGGCAGCTTTAATGCAAGGGCGCCTACAGCTTCAGGGTGCACTGTGCCAAGTCTTCACAACGTGAGAGGTCCAAGTGAAAAGTCTACAGGGAAAAGTTTGCTTCCCCACCCCCCCCCCCCCCCATGTCCAAAGTAAAAGTCTTGCCAGACTGCTGGAGGACCTCATATGGGCGCTGCCACAGTCCAGCTCCTTGGGAAGATGGGTCAAACGAGCGTCTGTGTGAGGGGTTTGTGGTCCATGAACACCGTGAATGGCCTGCCCTCCAGGAAATATCGGAAGTGCTGGATGGCCAGGTTCAGCGCCAGAGGCTCCTGGTCAAAAGCGCAGTACTTGAGCACCAGCAGACGAAGCCATTTGCTAAAAAAAGCCAGTGGGCATCACTGTCCATTAAACCATTGTTCGAGTATGTCCCCTATGGTTGTGACTGAGGCGTCCACCGAGAGTGCAGTGTGTGCATCTGGGCATGGGTGAACCAATAGGGTGGCGTTGGCTAGGGCTACTTTCATTGCTGTAAAAGCGCTCTCTGCCTCCTCCGACCAGGCCAGGACCTTGTCCTTAGCAGCAATCAAAGTGAACAGCGGCTACATGATGCGGGCGGCACCTGGGATGAACCGACAATAAAAGTTTACCATCCCTACAAATTCCTGCAGGCCCTTGAGGGTGGTGGGTTTGAGGAACTTATCTGGTGCTGGGGCAGCCCCTGCTGCCAAGATGGTGTACCCTAGGAACTACAGTGTCTGCTTGCCAAACTGGCACTTGGTCACGTTGACTGTGAGGCTGAATTCTGCCAGGCAGGTAAACAGGGTGCGGAGGTGGGCCTTGTGTTCCTCATGGTCGCGGCTGGCGATAAGGATATCATTAAGGTAAATAAACACAAAGTCCAATTCCCAACCCACTATGTCTATAAGGTGCTGAAAAGTCTGGGCCGTGTTCTTGAGCCCGAAGGGCATTCGCAGGAATTCAAAAAGGCCGAAGGGGGTGATGATCGCCGTCTTACCAATGTCCTCGGGGTGGACTGGAATCTGATGATAGCCCCTCACCAGATTGAGAAGATTTGGGCGCCATGAAGATTAGCTGTAAAGTCTTGGATGTGGGGAATCGGGTACCTGTCTGGTGTGGTTGTGTCGTTCAGGCGGCGATAGTCCCCGCATGGTCTCCAGCCCCCAGAGGATTTGGGGACCATGTAGAGGGGGGATGCCCAGGCACTGTCCAAGCGGCAGACGATACCCAACTCCTGCAGGTGAAAGAACTCCTATTTGGCCAGCTGCAGCTTCTCAGGCGGACGTTGTCGGGCCTTGGCGTGAAGCGGGGGGCCTTGGATGGAGATGTGGTGGTATACCCCGTGCTGGAGCAAGATGCCACTGAACCAGGGCTGAAGGATGGCGGGGAACTCATCCAATATGCTCGAATATTCGTTCCTGGGAGTGGCAATTTCGGCCTTGCAGGCGTCCGTGGCATCTAGGCGAACCGAGTGGAATATGCGAGCGTTGACCAGCCTCTTGCCTTTCATGTCGACTAGCAGGTCATGTGCCCTCAGGAAGTCAACTCCCAACAACACTGTACCCAGAGGCTAGCACGAACTTCCAGCAGAATTTTTCTTTTCCGATATGGATCTGTGCCCTGTAGGTGCCAAAGGTTTTAATGGCGAAACCTTTGGCTGCCCGCAGGGTGGGACCACGAGATCGAGTGTGTGTCTCAAGGGTGGTGCGGGGGGGGGGGGGGGGTGGCAAGACGCTCAGCTCCGCTCTGGTGTCCAACAGGAAATGCCGGCCAGTGGATCTATCGGTTACGTGAAGGAGGTTGTTCACGTGGCCAGCCGTCGCAGCCATCAACGGTGGCTGGCTGGATCATTTCCCTGGTAGGTACAAGGTTGCCTGGACTTACGAGCTTGTGCGGGGGGGGGGGGGGGGGGGGGCAGCTGAGGCCGGCTGGTTCCTGGACGAGTGACCTGACAGAGGTCGGCTACATTCTCCCTCTTGGTGCACCAGAGGGGTCTGCTTGGGCTGCGACTCAGCGAGTGTCCGTGAAGTCCTCGTCCGCCAGAAGGAGCTGAATGTCCTCGGGCATTTGCTCCAGGAAGATCTGGCAGAACAAGAAGCAGGGCTTGTGATCCTCTGCCAGTGCCAGCATCTCATCCATGAGGGCCGATGGTGTGTGGTCTCCCAGCCCATCCAGGTGTAGGAGTCTGGAGGCACGCTGTTGAGGGGAGAGACCGAAGGTGTCCAGAAGGTTCTTGAGGGCAGGATATTTACCCTCGGCTGGTGGGTGGTGGATGAGATCATCGACCCTGGCTGCTGTTTCCTCGTCCAGAATGCTCACGATGCGGTAAAACATCGTGGCATCTACGGAGATGTTCCTGAGGCGGAACTGCACGTCCACCTGCCCGAACCATGTACACGGGTGATGGGTCCAGAAGGGGGACAGTTTGATGGCCACGACGTTGACCTCGGCGGGATCCATGTTCAAAGCTCAGAAAGACGTCTGGGCTTGTCGGGGTCACCAATGTAGCGTAGGTTACCGCTAGGAAACACACTGCCACCACATTGGCTGTCATTAACGACTGTTTAATTCAAATCTAGTGCGCGCCCCTTTAAGGGCAGCGTGCGCGAAGACATCATAACTGCTGCCTTAGACAAGCGCTGGGCTGGAAACGCGATGGAGGGAGAAACCCCCGACGGCGCCATCTTCTCATGGCTGCCCCGCCATGTGGTGTTACAAGCAGGGCTGGTTCGCCATGAGAGAGTACGCAGCCAGTGTCTCATAATTTTAATTTTAGGAAATGTTTTCACTTTTTTTCCTGCCAAAATGGACAATTCATACAATTCCCCACATTAAAACCCATTTGCCAGATATTTAACTTTGCTTAACCTACTGGTATCCCTTCACAACTAACTTTCCCACCTGGCTTTGTCACCAACAGTTCTAAAAAATCATCCTTTCAGTATATTCATCCAAGTCACAATATAAATAGTAAAAAAGAAATATAGCCCACACACCAATCCATGTGACACACAGAATGTTATATCTTGCCAATAAGAAAAAAGATCCACATGCACTATTTCCTGATAGCCTGCCAAGCTTCTGTGCCAATGTTACTCCAACACCATATGCTTTTTATTTCCAGAGACCTTTGCTGCAGTACTTTTATCAATTACTTTCTGGAACCAGTACATCCAGATTCTCCTGAACACAGAGGATAATGTTACTTAACCAAATAACTCCAATAAAGTGATCAAATAAGATTTCTCTTTCACAAAACTGTTAATTTTGCCCAATTATCTTGAATTTTTTTGTATCTTGCTATAAATTCCTTGATATTACATTTAAAATTTTCCCCAAGACAGACATTAAACTAACAGCCCAGTTTCTTGCTTTCCATTTCTGTTTCTTGCTAGCAACAGCACAAGGATAGAAAGTGACTATTGTCATTCCCAAATATGGTAGTTAAAACTATTAGTAAAGATGTTGTGATCAGGCTCCAGCTTATTATCTGATGAACATCTATGTTGTTAATGCTGTTTTTCTCTTCAAATATGCTCCCTTCTTGACTGAATATCTCAAGGATTTTACCCCTGAACTACTTTCCTTCACTCAGTTATGATAGATATTAATAATGGCTTTAGAGGCCAGAGCAGTAGGCAAAAGAATGAAAAAAAAAGCTAAATACTCATGGAAAAATAATCCACGTTTGTTATTGCAATTATTTATTCAAATAGATTTACCAGAATGTTGCCTGGATTGGAACACAAGTCTTATGAGGCAAGGTTAGCAGAGATGGGACTTTTCTCTTCGGAGTGTACAAGGATGAGAGGTGACTTAATACAGGTCTACAAGATTATTAGAGGCAATAGATAGGGTGGACAGCCAGCACCTGTTTCCCAGGACAGGAATAGCAAACATCAGAGGACATTTGTGCAAAGTGAAGGGAAGGAAGTTTGGGGAGCATCAGGGATACTTTTTATACACACAGACACACACACACACACACACACACACACACACACACACACATATATATATGAATGCAGAGAGTTGTGGGTGCCTGGAATGGTGGTGGAGAATGAAACATTAGGGATATTTAAGAGACTAAGACAGGCACATAGATAGGGGAAAAGTGGAGGGTTTAGTACTTTAGGAATATTTGGGTCAGCATAACATCGAGGGATGAAGGGCCTGTATTGTCCTGTAGTGTTCTTTAAAAAGTTCACTTTGTTAAGAAATTCTGCATTAATGCACCGCAAATTTCTCCAACGTAGTCAAACATGGGGTTTCCCCATGAAATGGCAAGATAGCACAAATTTAGGGCAAGTCAGAAGTCTTAAAAATTGTCAAAATAAAAAGTAAAACATAAAAATGTTGGCCTGCTGATATTTTTCTATACCTTGATAAAGAGCTCTAGCCCGAAACGTTGCTTTACCGTTGCTAATATAAAGAACATTGCTTCACTTGCTAAGTTTCTCCAGCATTGTGTTTGTACTGAAGATTGCGTGGAATAAACAAGAACAGCAGATTACCAGAAAACAGAAGCTCAGATGGACAGCACATGCTTGTGAAGGCTATGCGCATCATTTCCTGGAGATTTTCAAGCAGTTTAACACTGCTCCAAAGTATTTAAACAAGTTTTTAAAAAATCTTTAATATACATCTGATAATGAGTACATTACACCCAAACCTAGAATTCATGTTCACTTCCATCTTCCTTTCACTGAGGATCAAAATTGCTAAGGATGACACCTACCAGCAAGTAGCTCAGTACTTTAGTGCCGTCAAATATATTGGTTGTGCTGCAACATACGCACAATTATCCTTAAATCGTAGGATTTGGACATGTTGAGACAGATGATTTTAATGACTCCAGCTAATTGTTTGCCCATCTTTAGTTTCATCTTTTTTCCTGAGACTGGACATTGCTTACATTTGAGGCAAATCAGCTGTTAATGAATTATTAACTTGGCAAGTGCTTTTCTGAGGTCATGTGCATATTTTGGTGTAGTCATTTGATCTGATTCTAACAGCGTTGGAGAGTTGTTTATCAATAATCGGTGATAAAACTGGAAAAAAATTTCTATTCCCAGGTGGATGTCTTCATCTTAATGAAGAAAGGGGCAGTTATCAAGAGCACAGCACTTCACAGGAAAATACATATTGCCTGTTTTGTAACAATAACAAGAGTTTGCAATTAAGGATTTAAAGACAAGATGCTACTTCGGCAATCCATTAAAAAAACCATGTATATCTTTAAAATCTGTCAGCCTTGATAATGCATGAAAACAAAAATACTGCAACAGCAAACACTTTGGTGGATTGAATGGATTTAATCCTGACAACAGAACAGCTGGATCAGCTATCTGGTTTTAAAATCAATCCTTGAATGCACTTGAACAAATTCTAACCAAAAGTGAATAAATAATTCACCAGAATCGACACTCCACGGTGTAAAATTAAATATTTAAATTAACGACTAAAATCATGAACTTAAAAAATGCACAGAATGACTTTCCCACCTAACCTTAAAATGTAAATTGCTTAAAAAAAGAACAAACTTTGAACCAATGTTTAATTTGAAAGCCACATGGGCATCTGGGCATTGTGAATGGAAACCAAATTTCCTGAATGTTATTTGCACCAAATTGTTATTCACATCACCTTATTCACCGTGCATCTTGGCGCCTCACAGTTTGGCGGGCAGCAGCCTCCTTTGAAGAAGACCGCAGAGCCCACCTCACTGACAAAAGGCAAAGGAGGAAAAACCCAACACCCAACCCCAACTAACCAATTTTCCCCTGCAACCGCTGCAATCGTGTCTGCCTGTCCCGCATCGGACTTGTCAGCCACAAACGAGCCTGCAGCTGACGTGGACTTTTTACCCCCTCCATAAATCTTCGTCCGCGAAGCCAAGCCAAAGAAGATTCAAAATGAGACCATTACAGGTGGTTAAGATGAAGTAGGGACCTTAAAACTTCCAATGGTCAAACAAAACTTTGTCTTTTTTTTTAATGGGAAATGTGCTTTTATCCCCCCCCCCCCAAAGTTTTGTTTGACCATTGGAAGTTTTAAGGTCCCTACTTCATCTTAACCCCCTGTAAATGGTCTCATTATAAACAGTGAGCCTTTTATGGGAAATGTGCTTATTTTTCCAATGTTTATAAAACGATGGTGCTTTTAAGAAATCAGCTCTCCTGCGCAGAAAACAAAAGGGTGAACAAGACCCCATTTCCTTGAACAGAAGATTCTATTCATCAGCAAAAGTTCTTGAGCAAATGACAACTCGCCGCCTGGGGTGGAGGCGACACGGACATCCTCACTCAAGATGTCAATTTAGAGCTGTACCCTACTGAGTTCTGAACCGAAAACTGGGCACACCAAGTTAATATTTTGGCCTAGAATGTGCGAAATGGGCCGAATGCGCAACTTTCTGCCGCCTAAGGCTAAGTGCTACTCCGGCCCCTGCCGTGACTCAGCGGCTCGCTTCCTCGGCCCAGTCGGTACACTTACACCTCTTCCTTCATCCATCCGCAATCCCGAGGGGACCTCATCGGCCGCCTTCATCCCACCCCCCACACCTCCCTCCCGCCCTCTCGACCGCCGCTCCAACCCCAACTAGCTTACCACGAGGCCCCCTTCACCAGCGGCGTCTTCAGCGAGTTGCCGATCTCATTCTTCTGGCTCTCCAGATCCGGGACGCCGCCTTCCGCCATTACTCTCACCTCGAAAAAGGGTGGAAAAGCGCGAGCCCGCCGACCCCTGCGTGCGTGCGTGCGTCAGGGCGTGCGTGCGTCAGGGCGTGCGTGCGTCAGGGCGTGCGCGCGTCAGGGCGTGCGCGCGCGCGCGCGCGGTCAGGCACTTCCCGGATCGTTCAACGCTCGCCCGAGGGGAGCAGCTTCGAGAACGTCCGCCTCGCGACTCCGACACGCCCCCACCACCCCGAAAATGCGTCACGTCATGGCATCATCCAATCGCCCAAAGGAGCGGTTGGACACGTGACGGCTGCCCAGTCATTCAGGCCTCCTTGTGACGCGGAGCTTGTAGTTAACGTTGACCTGGCTGGACTAAAACAGGCGGAAGGAGCCTGGTTTAGGGGGAGGAAGGTTCTTCAGGATGCCCGGCCTTTCTGACTGGAAGTAAAACACCGTGGTTCCAGTAAAAAACAAAATGCCGGAGAAACTCAGCAGGTCAAACACTGTTCTTTATGTAGCAAAGGTTTAAAAAAAATACAGAACCAGCGTTTTGGGCTTGAGCCCTAAAATGTCGGCAGGTGTCCGAACAACAGAGTGGAAGAGGTAGGGGAAGAAGGTGTGGTCACAAAGCAGGAGGTGAGCGGTGGTGGAGGGGATAGCAGTGATCAAGGGGAGGAGGGATGGCTGGGTGAAGGGGAAAGGAGAGTAGGTTAGCAGAAACCAGAGAAGTCCATATTAATGCCATCCGGCTGGAGAGTGCCCAGATGGAAAATCAGGTGCTCCTCCAGTTTCTGAGTAGTCTTGTACACAAGGACAGACATGTGAGTGGGGCTGTGACCCAGAAATAGACGGGTGGACAGAGGGGAGTACCCAGCAATCTCCCAGTCTCTCCATTGTTGAGAAGGCCACGAAGGGAGCACAGGATGCAGTAAATCAGTCCTACTTCACTTGAAAAAGCCTGTCTGTGGTAAGGGAGTAGGTGTGGGCATGTGTGGCATTTCCTGCAGCCACAGGGGAAAGTGCCAGGGAAGGATTGATGTGGAGGGATGACTGCACGAGAGAGCCATGGAGGGAGCTGTCCTTACAGAAACCAGGGGAAGATGTATCTGGATGTGGAAGGAAATATTGGGGCAGGTGACGCAGAATCCTGCCCGATTGCTTGACCCAGTGCCTGGGTCTGGGCTGTTCCAGCTGTGTGGTGCCCTTTGCTGGGATGGCAAGAGGAAAAATCCTTGGAATGGCCTTTGTCAATAAGCCAGTGGCTTGGTCCAATAACTTGGATCTCCCAGTGGCCACCCATTTCAATTCCCCATACCATTCCCTTCCTGGCATGTCTCGTCCATGATCTCATGCACTGCCAGACTGAGACCACCTGTTAATTGGAGGAACAACACATCTTCAACCAGATGGCATTAATATCGATCTCTCTGCCCCACCTCACTTCTTCCCCAACTATCACCTTCTCCTAGCTGTCTCTCCCTTCTGTCTCCTTTTGCACAAACATGATAAATTCTTATCTCATCCCTTATCATATCCTTTTTGTTAGTCTGGATTCTGAGATTTTCTGCTTCTCGCTCTAATAATTCCTTTAAGAAGGGCTCAGGCCCAAAACATCAGTAATATATCTTTGTCTGCTATAGACACTGAAATGACCAGCTGCATTCATTCAGTATTTCAGTGTTTTACCTCAAACATGACAGGTCAACCATGTATTTGAAGTGGGCCCATTATTCTTGCATCTTCAGCTCTTACATGGTTTGGAAGTGTGTCTCTGCCGTTCAGAACACATGACTCAAAAGTTGTATGATCATTTGTCACACATCTTCTTTAAGCTTGTCCAGAGTGCCAGCTGTGATTCATCACTTCAACATAGATCTTGACGAATAAGCATAAGTGTGGATGCTAACCTTCCCCATGTTTTCCATTAATATGAGCGGAAGAATATATTGGGGTGTGGCAGCACACCATTAGGCAGGCGAACTGGTCCCGCATGTCACGCACGTGGCAGTACAGCCGGCCAAAATGGCGCCATTGGGGGGTTTCTTCCCGACCTCAGCACCAGGCTTAGACGCCTGTGCTCTTCCCCCATGTGACGCCCTGGCGGCATCAGGGCCCACGGCGTGGTTCTCAGCCAGGTCTGGGCTGGGAGCATAAGAGTGGCCAGACAGACCTCAATAAGTCAGTTTTGCTCACTGAACTCAACCTGTTTGATTGTGGAGTTATTCAGTAAGCAGAGTAGCCATCACTAAATTGGTGACCCCGACAGGTTCAAGCGCCTTTGAACCCGATATGAACGACTCTTTGATCAACGCTATAGCCATCAAGCTTCCTGACTTCTGGGTTCAGGAGCCTGAGACCTGATTCAGCCATGCAGAGGCTCAGTTTCACCTCTGCCAGATTTCATCAGATATGACCAAGTTTTATCATGTGGTCACCGCCCTGGACCAGGCCGCCGCCAAACAAGTGCTGCACCTCCCGCGTAAGATAAGTACAGGACCATCAAGCGGGTGGTCACCGACTCCCTCGGCCTCTACAGGCACCAGCATGCTGCTCGGATGCTTAACCTCAATGCTTTTCGAGACAAAACTCCAATCGCGTTGATGGATGAGATCCTCACGCTCATGGGCGACCACACCGACTGCCCATTCTTTGAGCACATCTTACTCGACCATTTTCCCCGAAGACATCCGGCCGTTACTGTCCCTGGAGCTTTGACGACCCCAGGAAGGTCACTCAAAAAGCTCAGGAGCTATGGCTTGAATGATTCCTGGAGGGCTCAGCAGTCCAACTGGTTACGAGTCCAGGGCACGACCACGCCAAGCCTTGCTCTAGCGCTGCGGAGGAACACTCAGCTCCTGCAGGGGCCTCAAAGAGCATAGCCAGAAGCAAGCCATCCAATTCAGGCCTCTTCTGGGGAGCCAAGGCTCGGAAGTGCCATCAACCCTGCACGTTCCAGGGAAACGAGGCCGACCGCTGTTGATGGCTGTGGCGGCTGGCCAAGAACACAGCCTTCTCTACCTGTGAGATGCAATCAGCGGCTGTTGCTTCCTCATCGACACTGGGGCCCAGATTAGCGTCATCCCGGCCACGGCCATCTAGTCCTGGATCCAACCTTGATCGCCACTCCATGCAACCAATTCAACAAAGATCCGAACGTATGGTAACAAGATCGTTCACTTCCAGCTCGGCCAGCGGAAGTTCTCATGGCGGTTCACCGTTTCATCCCTCTGAACCTCCATTCTGGGTGTCGACTTCCTCCTCGCCCATGGGCTCCTTGTCAATGCCCATACCTTCCAATCTGTTTGCCTCAATGCCTCCCGCACAGAGCAGCCACAGATGGCCACGGTCAGCGCACCCAAGGATGAGTTCCAGCACATCCTGGATGAGTTCCCGTCCCTCCTCAAGCTGCAGTTCTCTGCTGCCTCACCACGCCATGGGTGTTTCATTATACCCCCACCCAAGGCTGCCTGTCCATGCCAAGGCAAGCTGGCTCCCACCGGATAAGCTCCAGATAGCGAAAGAGGAGTTCTCGCATCTGCAGAAGCTGGGGATCATTCGATGCTCTGACAGTCCTTGGGCCTCGCCACTCCACCTGGTCCCAAAAGCTTCCGGTGGCTGGTGCCCTTGCGGAGATTATCGACTGCTTAACCGTTACCCAATCCCTCACATTCATGACTTTATGGCTAACCTGCATGGCGCGAGGGTGTTCTTCAAGGTTGACCTGGTGCACGAGTATCATCAAATCCCGGTGCACCTCGAGGAAATCCCAAAATGGCCATCATCGCCCCCTTCGACTGGTTCAAATTTCTACGAATGCCTTTCAGGCTCAAAAAGGCAGCCCAGACCTTCCAGTGCCTCATGGATATGGTGGGGAGGGATTTGAACATTGTGTTCATTTATCTGGACAATATTCTTGCCGCCAGCAGAGACCAGGCACAACATAAGTCTCACCTTCACACCCTCTTCTCCCGACTGGCCGACTTCGGCCTAACGATCAACCCGGCCAAATCCCAGTTTGGGAAAGAGCCCATGCAGTTCCTGGGCCATACCATCACAGCCGAAGGAGCTACACCAGCTGCTAAGGGGTACAGAACAAAAAGGTTGGAAACCCCTGATAGAGACAATGTCAGATTTCTTCCTTTTGTTTACAGAAGGATGAGAGGCCACTTCGACTGACCCACAAAAAGGGTTTTAAAGTTGCAGAAGAAATATTGCACTGTACCATGACTGACCCATGAAAAGGGTTCTAATTGCAGAAGAAAGCATATGTCTAAAAAGGATATTTCTCTGAATCACATTCTATCAACCCTGGTCTCTTTCACCTACTTCAGGAACTGCTAACTTCATCTTAAAGCCTGCAATGTCACATCTACAAGGTCTGTGTGTCTCAACCATCTTAAAGCCTACATGTCACATCAGTTTCAAACCTACATATCATCATTGAATTTCTGAAACTGAACTTTGAGGTGCCTTCCCAGAATTGAGCCTTCAGCTGTAGTGGCTTGGGGTATTTTCCACAAACTATACACAAATATATTGGTGTAATTTAGATAATTGTATATAACTTTAATTAAGTTCAGATAAGTTAGTTAAATTAGAGTAGGTGTATGATTGTTGATTAATAATTAAAAATATTATTTTAAATACACCATCTGGGCTAAGTTTATTGTTCCTGTCATGTACATAACACTAGACAGTCAGAACGTTTCCTAGGATAACAATGTCACATTCTAGAGTAGTGGTTCTCAACCTTTTTCTTTTGACACATCCGTATGCCATCAGTGCTCTGTGAGTAGGAAGGGAAAGTTGAGAATCACTCCTCTAGAACCATTTGTTACTGAAATATTTTGTTTGGGAAAAATTGTCATTGGCCCATTTCCTTTGGAGTTGTGACACCGTGCACATAATGACTCAATTAGGTACAATTGAAACAGTGGTTTTCAAACTTTCTTTTCACCCATATACCACTTTAAGCAATCCCTTTCTAATCACAGAGCACTTTTGGCATAAAGGAATACTTAAAAATGGTAAGTGGAAAGAAAAAGGTTGAAAACTACAGTTCCATTTAACATTTATATACATGTTCCCATGCGCACAAATGTCTAGCTGTGTCTGCGTGCCTGCAAACATACTTGTACCATTTAAAAAAAACCGAGTGTAGGTGCCTCAAACAGGCTGAAAAAGATGGTGATGGAAGCAGGTATGTTGGTAGTGTTTTAAGATGTTGCTAGATAGCATGAGAATATACAAGAAACAGAGGGTTGTATATCATGTGCAAGCAGCAGTGTTTTAGGCATCATGTTCAATGCAGACATCATGGACTGCAGGCAATTTCCCCAAATCAATTGGCAAGTCACTTTTACATCATTTATGAGGGCAACAGAATATTTCCATTTCTTCTGATTAGCAAGCGACTTTACAATATATTCTATGGTGTCTAGACTTTACCAGCAGTATATGTAAAATAAAATTGCTAGAAATCTTAAACAAACAAAAATAAATCAGAAAAATCTGACATGTAGCAGATGAACCAATATCTATAAAGGAAACTAGATTACTGCATTTTAAAAATGAAGTGAGGAAATTCAGAGGTGGAGAAAATAGCCACCAATTATTAAGAGTAAGAAATGTCAACTTTCAAAACTGAGATTGATAACCTTACCTAGTCTGTCAATGGAAGAAATCAAGGTCCAGATCAATCGAGATTTATTAACAGACAAAATCAATGGAGATAAACAGAACAAATGTTGTGCTTGAAACATTTTATTTCATTCCTTCTGCAGATGTTGCCATATCTGCTGAGTGTTTCTGTCAGTTTCTGCTTTCCATACAAATAATTTAATCCAAGGCATTTTGTTTAATGGTAGCCTTTGGATTAATACTGCATTCATGAAACAAGCTCAAAGCTTGGATGTCTGATCTACTTTAGATAGTTCAGGTATGAACCATTTAAGAGTCAAAAACAGTACAGAAATATCTCTTCAGCCTACTGAATCCAATTGTATAATATTCCTACCCAAATCAGTGATCAAGATCACTAATGCCTCTACTATCTCAGAAGACTAAAAGTTCAGATGTTATCCCTCAACATCTACAGGTACACACCATCAAAAGCATACTTCCTAGCTGGATCATAGAAACATAGAAGATAGGAACAGGAGTAGGTCATTCGACCCTTCGAGCCTGCTCCACCATTCAATGAGATAATGACTGATCTTAAAGTTCAGTACCCCGTCCCCGCCTTCTCTCCGTAACCTTTAATACCCTTATACTGAAGAAATAGATCTAATTCCCTCTTAAATATATTTAATGAACCTGCCTCTACTGCCCTCTGTGGCAATGAATTCCACAGATTCACCACCCTCTGGGTTAAGAAATTTCTCCTCATCTCGGTCCTAAATGGTTTGCCTATTATCCTCAAACCATGGCCCCGGGTTCTGGACTCCCCCACCATTGAAACATCCCATCTGCATCCATTCTGTCCAGTCCTGCCAGAATTTTATATGTCTCTATGAGATCCCCTCTCAATCTTCTAAACTCCAGCGAGTACAATCCCAATTTGCGCAATCTTTCCTCATAAGTCATTCCTGCCACTCCAGGTATCAGCCTGGTGAATCGCCTCTGCACTCCCTCCATTGCAAGAACATCCTTCCTTAGATAAAGTGACCAAAACTGCACACAATACTCCAGGTGGGGTCTCAACAAGGCCCTGTACAGCTGCAGTAAGGTATCCTTGTTCCTATACTCAAACCCTCTTGATATGAAGGCCAACATACCATTTGCCTTTTTAACCGCCTGCTGTACCTGCATGCTTGCCTTCAGAGACTGATGTACAAGTACCCCTAGGTCTCTCTGCACTTCCCCATCTCTTAATCTATTGCCATTCAAATAGTAATCTGCCCTCCGGTTTGTATTACCTAAGTGGATAACCTCACATTTATCCACATTGTAGTGCACTTGTCATGTATCTGCCCAGTCCCTCAATTTATCCAAATCACACTGGAGCTTCCTGACCCCCTCTTCCGTGCACACAACCCCTCCTAGCTTAGTGTCATCTGCAAATTTGGAGATATTACATCCAATCCCCTCATCCAGATCATTAATGTAAATTGTGAACGGCTGCTCTGCTGAAGACCAGTGAGAGCTACTGCAGGTAGTGAATGTGCTCATAACATAAACCTCCCTCCCCTCCAAGACTCCATCTCCCACTGCCTAGGAAGGGCAGCCAACATTCTGAAAGACTCATTTCATCCTGCATGCACTCTCTTCTCCCACGGGAGGAAAAAGGCCAAAGAATGTGAAAGACTGTTTGTTCTCTGCAGCCCTCAATGCTATTATACTACCCTTGTTTGATGTGAATTGATCTTTCTTTTCAAATGTAATCCTATACCATGTAATGCTACACAGCAGCATGAATGTCAGAGATAACCTGTTAACCTATTTGCAGAAGATTCCTTCTTACTGTACTCAGTATTTTGTGAAACCTAATTTCATTCTTCCTATATTCCCATCAGTTCTCCTCACACACCATATTGTCAACTCACCTATACACTAGAGGCAATACAGAATGGTCACTTAACCTACCAAGCTGCAAAAGGAAACTCAAGCAGTCACAGGAAGGGAGATTATGCAAATACTATATGTTAATACTAAAGTCAAAAGTTATGTGCTACCAGCATTATTATTAATTTTTTTTTTGCGCATCTAAAATGAGTTACCTGTATGGTACGCAAAGCATAGCTTTTCACAATCTTTGTACAGATGATAATAAACAATTTAATTCTCTCATTTGTATCTTTCTTCTTTGGCTTGGCTTCGCGGACGAAGATTTATGGAGGGGGTAAAAAGTCCACGTCAGCTGCAGGCTCGTTTGTGGCTGACAAGTCCGATGCGGGACAGGCAGACACGATTGCAGCGGTTGCAGGGGAAAATTGGTTGGTTGGGGTTGGGTGTTTCCTCCTTTGCCTTTGGTCAGTGAGGTGGGCTCTGCGGTCTTCTTCAAAGGAGGTTGCTGCCCGCCAAACTGTGAGGCGCCAAGATGCACGGTTTGAGGCGTTATCAGCCCACTGGCGGTGGTCAATGTGGCAGGCACCAAGAGATTTCTTTAGGCAATCCTTGTACCTTTTCTTTGGTGCACCTCTGTCACGGTGGCCAGTGGAGAGCTCGCCATATAACATGATCTTGGGAAGGCGATGGTCCTCCATTCTGGAGACGTGACCCATCCAGTGCAGCTGGATCTTCAGCAGCGTGGACTCGATGCTGTCGACCTCTGCCATCTCCAGTACTTCGACGTTAGGGATGTAAGCGCTCCAATGGATGTTGAGGATGGAGCGGAGACAACGCTGGTGGAAGCGTTCTAGGAGCCGTAGGTGGTGCCGGTAGAGGACCCATGATTCGGAGCCGAACAGGAGTGTGGGTATGACAACGGCTCTGTATACGCTTATCTTTGTGAAGTTTTTCAGTTGGTTGTTTTTCCAGACTCTTTTGTGTAGTCTTCCAAAGGCGCTATTTGCCTTTGTATACCCCAAAGAGAAACCTCCACAATTTTGATATTGTTTTTCCTCAATAAAAATGTCCTGGAGAATGAGACCACAATGCTTTTTAAGTTTTAAGAAATATTGCTAGCTTTAGTTTGGCTTTCAAATTCTCTTGCAAATGCAGTAAAAACATAATGCTGGAGAAACTCAAGAGGTCAAATAGCATACTTTATATGGCAAAGATATATGGCCAATGCTTTTGAGCTTGAGACCTTCAAGAGGCAGGTGCCTGAATAATATGGTGTTGGCGGGGGGGGGGGGGGTGGGGGTGGTGCAGGGGAGGAGCATAGACCCACAGGCATAAGGTAATGCATGGAAAGGCACAACAGAAAATGAAGGGATAGCTTTGTGAAAGGAGCAGGAAGGGGTGGAGAGCTGGAGGACAAGACAGGGATAGGAAAGGGGAAATTTCTGTGAATGGAGAGGGAAAGGGGTGGAAAGCTGAAAGTGTAACTGCAAAAACAAGTACTATATACACAAGTCCTATGTAAAATCTATAACCATCTTACCTTAAGGCCTTTGGAAATAATCAAGTCATCTTTTAACAAGTATTCTTATTCAAAAACTTTATTAAACACAATGAAAATAACATCTCATACAAAACTGAGCAACTTTATCTGCAAAATAATATGCAGATAGTATCTGAGAACAGGGTTATTAAATATGGGATTTCTCTTTTTAAATAGAATATAAAAAGCTGTAAACTAGTTGCTGAAGAAGTTCAACTTCCTTGAGATCAGTCATAATACATACTCAACCATTTTGGTGTCCAGAGCTTTCTTAGATTTTATATTTTGGAGGCTGTTATTGATGAGCACTCAATTTTTAAAAAAAACATTCGTAAAATAGTGTGCTCATGTAACTGTTTACTATGTAACAACAAAATGGTATTGCACCACATGCAATTCCTAACAATAGCACAGAGCAATGGGAGCATGCTTTAGTTGCATATTTATCAGAAAAAGGCTTCGCTCTCTCAAAATGCTGACTTTTACAGGTATAATAAATGTTCTCTGATACAATGCCCAGCAGGCCATTCGCCATGAAACCTGGATAGCCGTTATTTTTAATTCTAGTTGCTATGAAAAAAAATTTCAGAAATAATAATTTTCATCTTAATTTGCTGAAATAACGCTGGAGTGCATTTAACCATTGCTAAATTCTCCCTGTAAAAGCTTGGTTTTAGCTATCCAAATTTGTTCACTAACTGAAATTTCAAGGCTTTGTGGTTAAGATAGATTAATAAACCACATGACAGATTAATTTTTAAAAAAATCTATAGACCCTCTAAGTGAAGAGCACATTGAGGATAGGAAAGAAAATGAGATCCACCTAATTCGAGAAATGTCATCAGTACATAATGGGACACATCAAACCAAAATGGCCTAAATCAAGTAATTAAAAAAAGATGAGATTTCATTGTTACTTTGAGCTGAAAATGTATTTTCCAGTTCAAACCGATGCGCAGCCACATCAACATTGAACATTAGCAATACAGCTAAAACTGCCAGTCCACCAAGGCATTAAAGAACAGCAATAGTACCTGTATACAATGAATATGCAGATCCAAGAATAAGGAGTTTCTCAAGTTGGATGCAACAATTTAAAAGAAAAAGTTTTGTGGTTTGTAATACCATATAGAAATTGCCACGTTTAGCCCTTCCTTAATTTGGGAGAACAATCAGAGTCTGTTGAATCAAATGGTGCTGCTGAGATCATGGACATGGAGGTACGTATTGGATGGACTAATGTTCCAGCTGCTGTTCCTGATGGATTTAAACCTAACCAAATTAAAATACTGTAAAGGTTTTTACTGTAGTTTATTTTTATAGGATGCAGAAGAGTCCTGAACAATATTAAAGACAGTCCTTATACCAAATTTTGGAAATCTGGTCAAACTGCAAAAGGTCACTAATTGGAAGCCATTTTTGATCAGCTCCATTTTACTTGGGATTTTCACAAAATACTTCTGAAAAGTATTAATTTTAACATAATCAAAAGGATATTTTAGCAGTTACCCTGGGCTGTAATCAATACAATTTATTGCAGGGATCCAAAAAGAATTACAAGACGCTCCTTCATTTTTGCAGATTTCACCAAGGCTTGCTGTACCATTGGGCATGAATCAAAAATTGATGTGTCAGAGGTGTATGGATGACAATTTTATTGATCTTTGTGTTCATTTCTACTATTTAATTACAACAAACAAGGTGTGGAAATGAAGACGACACCCATTCCAAGGTGATGCAGGTGAACTATACTTCTGTATTTAATGTTATGATGGATATTTTATGAATGTACATTAAATAAGGAGTGCAACTTAAACTATAGCTCCAAGTTGTAAATCATTGCATAAGCAATGTCACCACCAAAGGCCAAAGATTTCTCAGGATTATGATCAAAATCTGAAGATCATCAAAAGGTGGCACACAAAATTAGCTTGAAAATTAATGCAAGGAAGATGGACAATTCTTAGTCCTTCACGAAACATTAGCGTGCCTCAGTGAACTCCTGAATTGGCTGTATTAGGGATTGTTGGTATGGAAAAACCAATCCATGATTGCTCATTTTTATAATAGTTGAAATATATATATGTGTGTATATTTATTTATTTATGTATATATATTTATATATGTATATATATTTATATAATTTTGTGGAACCTCAAATTCAAAATAATAAAAGAAACAGAAATTTCTGTACTGGGTTTAGGCAATCTTTTAACAATCTCTATTAATTATCTTTGGACAAGAGATGCACTTAACCATCTCTACACCATTTTTCCTACCCTTCTAATAAAAATCAGAATTCATGGAATGCTTTTAGTACAAAAGTTGCAAACCACCCAACATTTTTGCTGTAGTTTTGTAAGTTGGAAATTCTTAACTTGTAGAAAGTGTTACAATAGTTAAGACAATTGTCAGAAATTCCTTTTCTGTTATTAACAAAGCATACAAATTATTATTATGCCAGTTCAGGCAACAGCTTTAAGTGCTTTTTTAAAATCTAACAATCAACAATAAAGACCAATTTTGGATATTAAGATGAAATATTGTTACAAGCCCAGAAATCTTCCTGGGGCATATGGCACTTTTTGCATGGTCTTCATTATCTCTTCTACAGTTCATGAACTTGCTATTATTAGGTTTTTTTGATGTAAAAAAAGAGACAAAGTAGTTTTTACAACAGCTGCAAAGCAAATATACTATTAACTTTGTACAATGGTGAGAATTGTTCAAAAAAAAGCTGTTCTAAGCTGTGTACACAAGACAGTAAACTACTTCTGGAATGTTAATAAAAACAAACATTTTGGAAATGTTCAGAGGAGCAAGCAACATGTGCAGGAAAGGTAGTTAATAGTTCATGTTGATGACCTTCAATCAGAATGAAGGTTGTGAGAATGTTAAGGTACTGCATTTCAACAAACAAGGCATGGAAATTAAGACCAAACCCATTCCAAGGTGATGCAGGTGAACGATACTTCTATACTCAAACTACCCGCTAACTGACATTCACATTTCATAATATTACAGAGGACATTCAGTCTATCATCAGGCTGTACAGCTTTCTGCAGTGCAGTCAGACTACAAATGCATGGTCAGGTTTCGTACAATGCCAAAGCTTGATGTGTCAGGTTTAGTTAATATTTATCAAAGCATGATTTGCAACATCATTCCCATCTCCTGGAAGAAGATAGGGATGAGCAATGCACAAGGTACCAACTCAAATATTGCTAAGCAGTTATCAAATAGCTTGTCATTACCCATTTGAGCTTTTAAAAAAGGCTAATTGCTTCTGAAATATCACATCAAATTGCAAGCTGGCTTCAACAGGAAAGGAACCAAGGACATTAAATAAAGAAAGGATAATGTTAGTTACTAATCATACCAGCATGTTTACACACAAACATCAATTTATTGGATGGTTTTACCAGAGAAGCATGCCAGAAATTGTCAGGGAATCATTTGTTTACAAATTAACATTGTTAAACATTACAAAAATATTATTTTTAATGGGGAAAAATTAGTCTCAGAAACATGTGGAACACTATTTTCCTACAATTTGGTCTAGAAAAAAATCTGAAGATCTGAATATATTCAAATATATGGGATGGGAAATCAGTGGGCCTCAAAGGCTTAATGCCAATGCATTTGAAAAACTTTAATGTTACCTCAAAATGAGTGGCTGAATAAACATGATAAATCAAATAGTTAATTTGTCTTTTTTTGTTTCTATGTATTGCAAATTTCTGTCATACAGACCCTTGGCCATTTTCAAAATTTCACTTGTAAACTTTGAGGGTGCATTGTCTTGAGTTACTCAGCTACTGTGCATACCAAATATATATCCAATTTGTCCAAATCAGTCAGTGACAAGAGATCCAGAAGTAAATCACAAAAGTCTGCACTGTGATTGAAATAAAAACACAAATGCTAGAGAAAATCAGCAGGTCAAGCGAGCAGTGATACAAAACCAATGTTTTTGTCATACCTTCAAGGTATGACAAAATCTCTGCATATGTCTGAACAAAATGATTTGGGGAGGGAGGTACAGTCCCACAGGCAAAGAGGATATGAGAGGATGTGCGTGGTGGGGGAGGGGGTCTCTGTGAATGAAGGATGGGGGAAGAGCTAGAGGAAATACGAAGGGAGGGAGAACCAGTAGGCTAGCAGAAACCAAAGTCTAAGTTAATGCCATCCAGCTCCAATTGGGAGACTTTACGGACTTCTCTGGTTTCTGCTCGTCTACTCCCCATTCTCTCTCCCCTTCCCAACTGTCTTCTTTCCTCCAGCTCTCCACCCTCACAGCCATTCCTCCTCCTCCTCCTACTTCCTGGAGTACCCTCCCTTATCCACCTATTACCACTGTGCTCCTCCCCTACCCTTTCCCCACACCATTTTGTTCAGGTGCCTGTCTACATTTTGTCATAACTTGGAAGGGGCAAAGCCCGAAATGTTGGTTATGTATTTTTATCTTTGCTACATAAAGTACACTGTTTGACCTACTAAGTTTCTTCAGCATGGTTTTGACAACAGATTTAGATTGTCTTGCAGTGGGTTAAAAAGAAAAGAGCATCTCTTGCTTCATGAGGACTCAGCTGTTTATGCATAAACTAGGATCAACTAAACCACAGTTTGAGAATAAATAGCTAAAAAGTCAAGGAAAATTTCAGAGTTCAAAGGATAGGGGTGATCAGTGTTGTTTTTACTTGTCCTTGAACAAATAGGCAATTTCATGTGCCATAAGAAATGTACACACTGAATCAGTTAATTTAAAATACTGTTATAAAACAGCATTTTTCAAAACATCACAGCAGAGTTCTCAGTTATATTCTGAAACAAAAATGGAAATACAGTACCATCAAAACAGCTCAACATTCCTCTTTTACACTACCAAAGAATCTGCAAGTACAAAATTACAGGAATATAAAAACCAAAGTGTGATGCATTACAGTGAAGACAGTGCAAATATAAGTGACAGATGTGACTTCGATTTGACAGTTGCATTTCTTGTGGTACTTCAGTTTCTGCAGTTTTTAAAGAGAAATAACTGTTTTGAAGACAGTTTAATTTTAAATATTTAAATGTTATGGCATATTAATTTTGGTCATTTTTCAAGACAAAAAAAATCACTAAATATGCATAACACATAACTTGTAATTTTGTTAATCACAATTTCAATGCTGTTGAAAGGAAATTACATTACAGGCTATTGACCCCAAATCCCTTAAGCAGTCATTCTGAAAAAAATGATCAATGCTAACATTTAGTTGCAAAATGAACAATAAATGTAGCCCAGTGTTGAATCCTGGCCTTTTGTTAAAATTCCAAATATACTGCCAATGCAAGTACTATTCACAGAAAAAAATTTACCCTTACCCACATGAGAAGAGCATTTTTTTTATACAAAGGGAGGGATCCAGTACATTTGGTCGAAGACATCTTGGATTGGCAAGTAACTTGTAATGTTACGAATGAAAAGTTGGGGAAAATTCCTGGGATGTTCTAAGAAACAATACAAACTGTTCTTGTCTTGCACCTTTACACTAACAGCTTTCAAATTCACTGTAAAATATGAAGTTAGTGGCTTGTGTAACTTGAAACTTTAACAGACATTTCTAGTGCTTTCAAGTGAATTTTTAAGACAAAGAAAAATTAGTCTTACTACAGACCCAAGTTATAGTTTAATTTGGGATCCCCTGATTTAGGTGCTTCAAAACATTGACGTCTCCACTTCCTTGCTGAACATTCCTTCAAAATTAAGATCCTTGGCCATGAGTTCTTCTTCCACTTCCTCCAAGGCCCACTGGTGATCCATGATTTCCAATGCTTCCCATTCAGCCTTTTGAATGAAATACAAATACCAAAATAAATTCAGATTATTTCTGTCATTTAGATTTGCACTGGTGTATAGATTTTATTATATCAATTTGTTCTTTCATTTCTCTTATTCATACAAAGACAGTTTTTCATACAAATTCACACAAATTGGTGCCAGCATGTTGCTTTAATTTGAGGATATAATGGAGGACAACTGTTCTCACCTATTCTTAAGCAAATTTTCATCAGAGTTTATTGTATTGTAATCAGTAAAGGAACCTCAGTTTCAGGACTTTTGAGGCTCAACAAAATTCCTCAAAAGCTCTGCAGTGAAAATCAAAAAGACAATGACTGGAGAAATTTAGCCAAGAGGAAGCTGGACTGGGGCATTTTCAGGAAACAGGCCACATATAATTGCAATGTTTTGAATTGGAGGCACAAATATCAAGGAGTTAGAAAGGGCCATCTCTTTTTGCGAAGAGGTCAGCAATAAGAAGAATAGAAGAGGGAAAAATTCTTTTTACCTACAGATGAAAAAGTATTTGAATTCATCACCAGATACTTCAGAAGCTACAAGGCTGCAGATGAAGTGCTGGATAGTTTTGCCTCAGTCTGAATGACAAAATAGACAGAAGATCCTCCTTGTCTGCTGCAAATTTCTGACACTTTCTGAACTGGTCTGAATGAGGTTGTAGATTTAAACAGAAAGTTATTAATTTTGTTTCTCATGATCAGCTGCTGCAACATTGAGAATTACCAGTTATTTTCTTGAAGTTTTTCCCCATTAATCATTGCTTTACAAATTCCCACTAAAGTATTCCCTCCTGTGAATGCCAGTACAATTGATCACTTCTGGAGAAGTTTCCATTTTTGTGCCATCCTTTCTCAGGTCATGGCAAATTAGTATCACTGCACTGCAACACTTTTGGACAATGCAAAATAAGTTCTGATAGTTTTCTTGGCAACCACTTCAGTTCACTCTCACAAAGTTGTATGGTTGAAACCAACCATTGGTGCACATCTGGCAACAAATACTCCAATTACCATTGGAGAAGGATGGAAATGAATCTGAACAGTTACAAAGTGTACAGATTTGAGTTTCATAAATAAAAAAAATAATGTACATTTTAAAAAAAATCTTCTCCAATATTGCTACTAATGTCTCCACTAACATTATCCAAATCTGCAGCTACGCGGGGTCAGGATCAGTTAATTATCTCCATCTTATAGCTGAATGCAATACTGTGAAAGAGAAAGAATTTGAAGAATCCAAATAACTCGGATATACTGGGGGGCTAGAACAAATATTTATTGTGCTAAGATGTCATTAAATTGAAAATTAAACAAACCTTAAAAGCTTTATTTGTATCTGGAGGCATTGCCATTGCAGCACCTGTCATCTGTTCTTGCATAATTCGTGACTGATCTGCAGCTACAATGAGAGGCAAAGAATACATCAAGTACCATGGATTAGAGGTCCAAGGAAAAGATCAAATTATTTAAAATATCTGAAAGATAACATTTTATACACTGATAAGCATCTTCATTCTAAGTACACATTCCTGAATAGAGCAAACAGCTCCAAACAAACGTTATGCAGCAAATCAGAATTAATGTTAAAAAAAATAGCCAACAGTAAAAAGTAGCAAAGCCTCATTAAAAATATCCAATTATATCCTCAAATTATACCCATCTTTTTGTTGTCTAGCTTTTATGATGCTCAAGAGTTAAAGATCTCCCAAGTTTTCCAAAATTATTTGGTTGTTGGAAAAAAAAGCACAAAATTGATAATCGATGATCATTTTACTGGTTATTATTATTTTTATTTCAATGCAATCAAATTGTAGGCATCAACCCATTTCCTATCTGATGGATAGGAGTATAACTTCTGATGGGAGGTTGATTTAGCAAAAAGTTTCCATCTAACTTTTCACAACCAATTATCAATGTTCTGGTTCAGGATGAGAAATGGTTTTAGTCAACACATTGTTAAAATGAGTTTGTAGCACAATAGGTTTTATTTGCCACTTCAGGTTATCCTGACTGGTATCGGATTATAAAAGCAAACGTTTTTCTTCCAGCCTCAAATTTTATGGGGGGGGGGGGGCAGGGGGACAGCAAATTCTGGTTCTATTCTTACAACCAAGGTTCCAGCTTTTTTGTGATATGCAGCAGGAGGGGTAAGCAATAGTCGAGGGATAAAATGCTGTGGCAATTACCTGTCGTCATCCATCCCCAAAAACAGTTAAAATAAATCAGGTCAGCAATAAGGGGAATGTTATAGTTGTGACAGTTGAAGGGAAAGCATAATACTCATCTCTTCTTCAGGCTTCACTTTGAATAGACATCACAACTCACTGTATTAGAGCTCAAGAGAGAGAAACAAAAGTTTGCAGACATTGTGATTGTAGTAAAAACACAGAAATGCAGAAGGAACTCAGCCAGCCAAACAGCGTCCAAAGGAGGTAAAGATATACAGTATAACCAATGTTTTGGGCCTGAGCCCTTCAAGGTTCGAGTAAAAAGCAGACAGGCACCTGAATTAAAAGACAGGTGAGAAGGGAAGAATTGGCAGGGAAAGTACAGGGTAACAAACGAAGGGTGTTAATTAGATATGGTGGATCATTGAAAGAGGAAAGTTTGAATTAACTTCCACCAGTCTATTATCAGGCCCAAAACATTGGTTATCTATCTTTTCCTCCTATGGATGCTTCAAGACCTGCTGAGTTCCTTCAGCATGTGCTTTTAGTATTAAAGCTAAACCCTTGTCTTTCCTCTGAACCACAATAGATTACAAGACAGCCTTGACTGAATATAAATGTAGATTTTACATGTTAATATTGATGTACCATGTGGCAATACATTTTCAGTCTGACTCCTTCATTATATTCTCCCTTCATCCTCAAAAAAAGCTAATACCAGCTAGTTATGAATATAGTCCAACTCAGAGGATATTAATGACATTCAATATTTCCAAACAGGGTGTTATCCTTATTGTAGGTCCATGACCAGTGGTGTTCTGCAGGGCTTTGTGCTGAGACCTCTGTTGTTTGAGATAAAGGCAAATAACTTGTAGAAAAAGAAGGTAGACGCATCAACAAGTTTGCAAATGACAATAAGATTGGTGGAGTTGTGACAGTACAGAGGGATATCAAAGGATACAGTAGGAAATAGGAACAGTTACAGATATGGATGGAGGAATGGCAGATAGAGTTTAATCTGAGCAAATGTGAGATGCTGCACTTTGGGAGATCAAATGTCAAAGGATGCTTGCCACTGGGCAGGACATGGAGTACAAGAGGAAGGGAGTCATATTGCTGCTACTTAAAACTTAGGCCATACTTGGAGAACTGTATGCAACTTAAGGGAAGCACATTCTATTTTATTTTGGCTTGATTGTGTTAATTAACAACACAGGCCAGAATGTCTGGTATTGTTTTAGTCATTCATGTTTAATGAAGTTTAAAAAGGTTTGTATGTTGTTGAGATGGTACATTTCATCTTTAGATTCTTGGGTAATTACTGAATCTAATTTTCTCAAAATGTAAAATAAACAAGATGTTGCTAATGGAAGAAGGTCAAATAGGTTGAATGGCCTTTACTGCTGCGGTGATCTGAAACACCCAATTCAATTACAGACCATTATTTGCTCTTATTTGTTATGCTTTTTTAGAAAGAGGCTTCCCCGATTTCAGAGAGTTGAGAAACTCAGTCTCTGGTTGAACCAACAAATGCCACAAAGATTCAAACTGAAATCTCCTATTTCAGATAGGAAATCGGTCTTCCCATATATTCAAAGTGATAAATCACCCAATTTACAATATTGTACAGAGGCTTGTGTTTTTAGTATTAAAGCTAAGCCCTTGCCTTTCCTCTGAACCACATTAGATTACAAGAGAGCCTTGACTGAATACAAATGTAGATTTTACATGTTATATTGATGTACCATGTGGCAATACATTTTCAGTCTGACTCCTACATTAGATTTATAGTCTCCCTTCATTCTCAAAAAAGCTAATGCCAGCTAGTTATGAATATAGTCCAACTCAGAGGATATTAATGACATTCAATATTTCCAAACAGGGTGTTATCCTTATTGTAGGTCCATGACCAGTGGTTTTCATGCAAGGGCATGAAAAAAAGAATCAAAAGTCAAGAAATTCACCATGCATAATCTTGTCTTTCTGGTTACTCCATAGGGGCACAAGGTCAGTATTTTAATTTGCATATTTTCTTATGACAGAATAATAAAAATTATTCACACCATCTGAGTACAACTACACCTTTTAAAGTGTACAGCTTTTGTTCTTTTGCTGAGGAAATTTAACTAATTTTCATCCCTTTTCCTTCCAAACCAATCCCAATGCACATGACATCGGAAGTGCTTAAGTCATTAATTACCATTATCTTGTCCAAGGAGTAGAGAATACATACTTCTGAGTCCAAACACATTGAGAAAATACCAAGATGCCGAGCTCACCCTGAGTTTAAAAAAAAAGGTAAATTAACTTCAAACAAATGGAAAAAGTTAAAGTAATGCAATAATATTTCTCCATGATCAAATTTGTAGCAAAAACTATAAAATAAATACTCTCCAGTCAAGGTGTGGCATGTTCCAGTATTAAAGCATATCCCTCGTGCATTTTTCCCCACACAACTCAGATTTCAAATTTATTGTCAGAGTCCATATGTGACATCACATACAACCCTGAGATTCTTTTTCCTGCTGTGCAAAAAACTACACGATGTACACGCAAACAAATAAAGAAATGCAAACAGACTGTGCAATAGAGATAAAAAACAAATTTAAATTTAAAGTGCAAAAGTAAGAGTCCTGAAATGAGTCTCTGATTGAGTTTGTCATTGAGGAGTCTGATGGTGAAGGGGTAGCAGCTGTTCCTGAACCTAGGAGTGCGAGTCTTGTGGCACCGACACCTCTTTCCTGACGGCAGCAGCGAGAACAGAGTGTGTGCTGGGTGGTGTGGATCCCTGATGATTGCTACTGCTCTCCGACGGCAGCGTTCCCTGTAGATGTTCATGATAGTGGGAGGAGTTTTTCCTGTGCTGTCCTGGATTGTGTCCTCAGCTTTTGCAGGGGTATTGGTGCCCCCATACCAGACTATGATGCAGTTGTTCAGCACACTTTCCACCACATCAATGTAGAAGTTTGCCAAGGTTTTCCAAACCTCTGCAAACTGCTGAGGAACTAGCAGCACTGATGTGCTTTCTTCACAATGCCATTAGATGCTATCTTAGCAATACTTCAAGGGGGAAAAAACTGATCAAATGATCCAAAATTTTAAAAATAAAATGACATTTGATTCCCGTTTTCCCATTTCTATGCTCCTTCTCATTTCCTTATTTTCAATTTCTTTACAGAGATGAATTTGGAGCCAGTGTAGTTTATAGAGAGGACTGTGTCAAAAGAATAGTAGCAAATTGCTGGCATTTCAATTATTAAATAAAAACAGGATAAAATCAACAATGCTCTTTAAGAACTACAAATCTCATAACCTTTACATGATGTCTTTCACAAGTCAGGTCATCCTATTGTGCTTTACACTTAGCTAAAGGGGTACTTTACAAGTGGGATTACTCATGCAGGAGACTGCTAATTTGTACACAGCAAACTTGTGCAATTGCAATATAATGGTTGAATTGGTAATTTTTTTGCAATGTTCAGTGAGGAACAAATATTGTTACACCCAAACTTTTCAAATTAGTATCATGCATTTTTTTAAAAAAATATAAAATGTGCCTCAAACACTTTGCACACAAATTCTTAGCCAAAAGGAAAACCAGCTAAAAATAAAAATAAAAATGTAGGAATAGAGATTGAGGAATCTTTATAAAAACTCATGAGAATTTTAATGGAGTTTTAAATGAGCCAAATTGATCTAGCTTCCATTTAAAAAATCAATAGTCCTATTGAATTTTCAGTGGAGACTCGAGTTATCTGACCCTGACACAGCCTTTGTTTATCCCTGTCTTACGTTAATGGATGATAAATGTAGCATTGAACAGGTTGAATTGCTGTAAGAATCCTGTTTGCTATAGATAGATTCCATCGATTGAAAAAAGACTCAATGCACATTTTTATTCTCAATTTCAACACAATGATCTCCAGGCAGTTTGCTTCAACTTTTGCAGCTCCCTCAAATTTTAGAAGCCACTCAACATTACTACTTGGGTCACCTGGGTTTGTTTCACCTTTTTCCCTGCCTTAAGCATAGGTCTGTAAAAATCTTTGATTCAAGGTTGAGTCAGTGGTGAAGAAGGTGAATGCAATGTTGGTTTTAATTTCTTGAGGAATGGCATACAAGAGCAGGGGTGTAATGTTGAGACTCGATAAAGGACTGGTGAAACTTCACAAAGTACTGTGCACAGTTTTGGGCACCATATTTGAGAAAAGACGTGTTGAATAGGGTTCAGAGAAAATTTACTAGAATGATACCAAGAGCAAAAGGGTTAGCATATGAAGAACAATTGTCGATTCTTGGACTGTACTTGTTGGGAGTACAGAAGTATTAATGGGGACCTCCTAGAGGCATTTTGATGCTGAAAGGCCTGGACAGAATATATGTGGTGAGGATGTTTCCCATGTAGGGAAGGACAAGAGAGTACACCAAAATAAAAGGGTGTCAATTTAAAACAGAAATCCAGAAACATTTCTTTAGTAAGAGGATCGAGAGTCTGTGGAACCTGTTGCAACAGGCGGCAGTGGAACAGGTTGTTGGGTGTATTTAAGGCAGAGATTGACAAGTATTTGATTAGTCAGGACGTCAAGGGCTACAGGGAGAAAGCAGAGTAGTAGTGCTGAGTTCGGGGGATGGATGATTAGAATGGAGGAGCAGACTCCTCCAGACTCCTACTTCTGCTCCAATATTTTGTGATTTTTAGAGGAATAATAAATTTGAAAATGGGCCAGAGGATCAAAGTCCATGGGTTATTTTAAAATGATTAGATGTGATAATTGGATATGTTAACCCAGTGTTAAAGTTTTAGATCTATTTTTAAATTATATCGGCAATATGGAGAAAAAGGAAGCATTTTATGTGAGAATATGTCATTTAGCACCTGCAGCTCATATTAAGACAAGAAATAGACTTAATTAGCGCAAATATGTAGGTTTAGTGAAAATATTCTGCTTGCTAATTTTTTTTAAAAACGCCTGTAGAGTGCACAAGATGCTTATGGAGGAGTTGCATGTTCTGCTTCACTTTTCAACATACCAGGAAGCATCAAGAGAGAGCAGCTCAATTCCCTGTTGTAACATGGGCTTAAAACGTAATGTCAGAGGAAAAGGAACCTTTGCTGAAGAGAAAAAAAAAAATGGATTAGTTTTGTAAAAGCATTCCAACTTCAAATCATTAAACATACATTTAATATTTGGACTAGCTGGTACTGCCAATGCAAGTTGCAATGCTGTTTCATCAAATCAGAAAAAAACAATTCAAAAACACCCAAGAAAAGTGGAACTAATTTAATGCTAGAAAAGTTGCTTAGCTTTTAAACCCAACAAGAGTATTAGAGGGAAAATGCAGATTGAAGTCATGAAAATCAGAGGAAATCCATTTGATCCTTGAATCAGTGCCTCTTTTATACCAGGAGACTCTTATAGAACTAAAGCAATACATTTAGGAATTCCAGCGACTTGAAGCAAATCAAAATAATGGAACAACTTATCAATCTGGTCAAGCAGTAAAGCAGAAAGTAAGAAACCGTGTTGCATGATTTCAAATCACAAAATTTGCATTTATATAATGCTAAATGAAAGAGTAATCATGTTAGTGGAGCTTAGCACGAGACATGGAGTCAAGGTTACACAGCACGTACAGAGACCCTTTGGCCAAACTCATCCACGCTCTTCTCCAGCAAATCTCCCTGCTCGAATACTGATCCCTCTCCAGTTCAAGTGCAATCCAACCTTCCTGCCCAATTGTTCAAGAATCCGAATCCCTTCCTCCTGCACCAGCTCCTCAGCCACACATTCATCTGCCACTATTACCATCCTCACTCACACTTGGCACCAGGAGCAATCCAGAGATGACAATCCACGAGATCCTTTTTAACCATCAACTCAACTCCCTACATTTACTCTACAAGACCTTATCTCCATTTCTATCCATGTTATTGACCTCTGACTTCTGCTCCTCCCCTTGAAAATATTCTGCAAATATTTGGCAACCAGGAGACAATGCACCATCTTGGAGGGGCAAAAAAAAATCTGCGGAGGAACTTAGGGGACAGAGAAGCATTAGTGTGAGAATAAGAATGGTCAATGTTTCGAGTCAGAGTGGGTCATCAACACAGAATGCAGAGGAGAGAGGGGAGGTAGCCAGCACAATAAGGACAGGGCGGGAGAGGAGAATCCTGGAGTCTCATTTGAAGCAACAGAATCTCATGATCATCCCCCAAGTATCCAATCTCCCATCACCACAGTTCTCCTAGCCTCCCCTCAATCCCTGTTGCGCATCACAGCCAGTTGTAGAGCCACGGACCTGGCAGCTGCTGCTAATCTCCTGTGAGAGTTCAAAGACCAAAGTAGATGAAGAATGAAATTTAATACATCAGATGAAAATGGAGGCAAATTTGGAGAGATGGGATGGGAAAAAAAGATTGGTCCACAATACAGGCAGTTAGGTTTTTAAAATAGTGATGATGTACAAACAAAGATGTCAAAGGAATGAAATTCAGAGAGGTCGCATGTAATTGTTGATCAAAGTAAAGACAGGCTGAATAAGGTCATTATTAAAACAAGTTTGATATTCAAATCTGCACTGAAAGGGATACCAAGCTTGTAATTTTTGAATCAATTAACAATTGTGACAGGAGAATGAAATTTTCTCATTGTTCAATGGAAGGAAAATGATTTTATAACTAGTTTGTGACTATATTTGATACACAGGATCAGAACATCAATTATTTAGCTGCTGTTCTTTTACAGCACATTACCTACTTGTGACAAAACCAGAGAAGGTCCAATTGATCCAGCCACCAATAAGAATCATGGGAAGTACATTGGTAACATTGCCTTTCATCATGTCCATCACCATAGAAGGGTCTGAAAACAAAGTAGTGAAAATTATTTGGCTTAATCTTAGCTTTTGTGCGCTTTAGAAATCACATCGAGTTTGCTGCTAGTCAATTGAGACAAGATAAAGTGGGGGAAAAAGTGGAAGCGAGCTGTGAAATTCCTTGATTGAGGAAGAATAGACAGTAATTTCATAATCTGGACATACAAATCATGGCCACATTTAGTGGTGGTTTTTACTTATCCACTCTTAATTTTCCTCAATGATCTGCCAAAAAATTGACAAATAAATGTGGCAAGCATTGGACATGAAACTTCAACATCAATAAATCCAAGTTTACACGTTTGTCTCCATTAAACACCTAGAGTAGCTACATAAATATGAGCAAGCTAGAAGGGAGCATCTTAAATGAGTGACTCATCTCCTGACCATTAAAGTCTTTCCATCAAGGTCAAGATAAAATTCAAGAACATAATGGAATATGGTACATCTACATGGACAAGGACATCTTTTGACAACAATTGTCAAGCTCAACATCATTCAGAGTAAAGCATCCATTCCCTATCCTCTCATAGGTGATTTCTCTCCAATATATACCTTCCTGAAGTGGAAATATTTGCCAAAAATATTATTGGTTGACAAGTAACAATATAGAAAATAGCACAGGAACAGGGTCTTCATCCCACGTTTGTGTTGAATGCAATGCCTAAATTAAAAATCTGCTGCTTCTTCAACCAACTAATGCATCATCACAAGGAAAGATCCTTCATTTAGAATATTCCAAAACATTTAATGGCCTTTGATTATAATGGAAATATAGTTTGCGCAGCCATTTTTGAAACCAGTGTAAATACAAGAATCCACAGAATGAAAGGGAAAAATGTTATTGTTTTAATTTACATATCTACTGCATATCTTACAAAGAGGAGAAGAACCAATTACCTGTCACGGGAGAGGGCGGAACAACTTTCCTTTTTGTCTTCTTGAAAAATCCATCATCGGGGTTGTTAAAATAATACTTCCGTGTTAGGAAAGACTAGAAGGTTAAACATATGAAAATTATCAAAATAAACAGAATTTAAAATGTTCCAAAACCCACCGAGGGGAAAACATTTTTTTTTTTTTTAGAAACAAAATGAAGCATCATCTAAATGTAAATCTGTGGCACACTATTAGAATGGTGGTTTTACAACTGGATCTAGCACTACAAATGATTACATTCAGAATGCAAAGTTCCCAGTGGCAAAGGGTACAATTTCTTTCAAATTATTGGTATGTTATGGGAGTAGGGAAATGGTAGATTGAACTCTATTGCACATGCTATCCATACAATTTTTGAATAACTAAGAGATTAACTGGAACTCAGAATGATCAGTATATTCATTAGCCAAAGCAAAAGAAATGAAATTAGGGTGGCTCAGTTGGTGTAGCAGTTAGCACAACACCTTCACAGCACCAGTGATCGGGACCAGTCTGGGGTTCAAATCCTGAGCTGTCTGTAAGGAGTTTGTATGTTCTTCCCTTGCCTGCATGGGTTTTCCCTGGGGGCTCCGGTTTCCTCCCACCGTTCGAAATGTACCAGGGTTGAGGCTTTATTAGGTATAAATTGGGCAGTAGCGACTCTGCCAAAATGTGCTGTATGTTAAAATTTAAAGAAATTTTAAAAAAGAAAAAGGTGAGCTGAACTTCACTGACCTTCAACTTTCTTTTCAATGCCAAAAAAAAAATCACATCTAGAAAAAAGGAAATAATTACCTGCTTTGGAATATATCTGCCATTTTCTCTCAGAATTCTACTTCTGATCAGAATTTGACTGCAAGACAAATACATAAATTATACCTTTAACCTTGTTGAATAAATGCAATGCAAATTATAAAGAATAGGGTAAAGTTTGAGTAGTTTGATATCCTCTATCAAAGCAGTCTCAATTGCTGTATGTTTTTCACACTATTGGAATATTTTGGTTAATTACCAAAAACATCACAACAAAATTGTTGTTTTCTCATATGCTGGTGAATCCAATGGTTTGAAATTTTTTTTTTTTAGCTCTTTTGCGAGAGACAGACTAAAGGCCCAGTGAGAAACAGGCATAGGCATGTGGCAACATCAGCTATAAAGCCCATCACATTTTATTAAATTGTGATTCTGGCGAGTTGTATTTGTTCTATTTAGCTGTTATTTTCTTCAATTATTTTGCAATCCAAACAGTACAATTAGAACCATAGAACATTGCAGTACAGAATCAGGCCCCTTTAGCCCTTCTAACCCGTGCCAATTTTTTTTTGCCTAGTCCCACTGACCTGCACATAGTCCATAGCCTTCCATACCTATTCCATCCATGTACTTGCCTAAATTCTTCTTAAATGTTAAAATTGAGCCCTCACCACTTCAGCTGGCAGGTCTTCACACTGTTCTTCACATTCCCACCACTCTGCGTGAAGTTCTCCATCATGTTCCCATTTCACTCTTAATCCATGCCTCTGGTTTGGATCTCATCTACCCTCAGTGGAAAAAGCCCATTTATTCAGTCTGCACCCCTCAATTTTAAAATCCTCTATTAAATCTCCCCTCATTCTTCTATGCTCCAGGAAATAAAGTCCTAACCTGTTTAACCTTTCTCTGTAATTCAGTTCCTGAAGTCCAGGCAACATCCTAGTGAATCTTCTCTGCACTCTTTCAATCTTATTGATCTCTTTCCTGTAGTTAGGTGACCAAAACTGCACACAATACTCCAAATTTGGCCTTACCATTGTCTTTAACAACTTAACCATAACATCCCAACTCCTATATTCAATACTTGATTTATGAAGGACGATATGCCAAAAGGTCTCTTTACGACCCTATCTACCTGTGATGCCACATTCAGGGAATTATGTATTTCTATTCTCTGTGGTACTACACTTCTCAGTGCCCTACTGCGACAAAGTATGCTTTTGGGAGATAAATTGGGAAAGGTTTGTTAGAGTAGGTTACAGACAAACACTTTAAAACAGATCTTATTTGAAATACTGGAGCTCTGCCCAATTCTAGACATATATGGGCCTCAGCTTTTGCAAGAACTTTGAAGAGTGCTCAAGAGTCCTCACTAATGCATTGTTGTTTACAAAAGGCAACAGATGAAAGATCTTGTTGGAGCCACTTTCTGTCTGGAAGAAAGCTTGCTGTTCTGAGAGGGTCATGTGGTTTTGCAGAGGGAGTCCAACAGGCTTTCTCTCAGAGAGAGACACACAGATCAGTTCTGCAGTGTTACAGCCAGCAGACAGCAGCTGGGACTAGAACAGGAGAAGATCGCAAGCTTGTAGAATGCCACATTTTGGAAGACAGCCTGGTCAAGCCCTTGTAGTTCATGCAAGAGGAGAGGGCTGGCTGTCTAATGTTTCACTTGGAATAAGTGAAACAAAAAGGAACTCTGTGATGACCTGAAAGAAAGAGGTTATCATCTGGAAAACCCTGATGGGGCAAGTTTCTTCAGCAAGACACTGAAATGTCAACAAATCTCTCTCAAAACTGATAAGAACCTTACTGAGCTGTTACCATTCACCTTTCAAGCACCAAAGCCTGGTGAACTTTATAAATGTTAAATTCTGTGCACAGCACAAGGATTGCCTGCAATCAATGAACTTGGAGGAATGAGAAGTGAGATTGGACTGTGAACCAAATAACTTTTCTGAACTTACACACACATTACATACATGTGCGCTAAGAATTAGAAGGGGGTTAAGTTAGGTTAATTAAGTCAATAGAGACAAGTTAAAGTTTGATTCTATTTTCATATTTAAAGGTAATTAAAAGCAACTTTTGTTTAAGTAACCATTTGTCTTGGTGAATATCTATTGTTGCTGGGTTTTGGGGTCCTCTGGGCTTGTAACAGTATGTCCTTTCTTGGTTTGTCCTTCCAAAATGCAACACCCCCCACTTGTCTGCATTAAATTCCATCTGCCACTTTTCAGCCTATTTTTTTTTTTATATATAGCTGATCCAGAACCCTCTGAAAGCTTTGAAAATCTTTTTTGTTGTCCAAAATGCCTCCAATCTTAGTGTCATCAGCAAACTTGCTAATCCAATTTATCACATTATTATCCAGATCACTGATCCCTGAGGCACACCACTGAAGCAA
The DNA here is from genome assembly GCF_036971445.1 of Narcine bancroftii. Lineage (NCBI taxonomy): Eukaryota > Metazoa > Chordata > Chondrichthyes > Torpediniformes > Narcinidae > Narcine > Narcine bancroftii. The sequence goes on from NC_091473.1 coordinate 5,176,079, forward strand.
TCATCCACCACTATTCTGGCTTCTCCCATCCAACCATTGTCGAATTCAGTTCACTATTTCATCATGAATACCTTGCATCTGAACCTTCCTAACTGATCTCCCATGTGGGACCTTGTCAAAGGCCTTACTAAAGTCCCTCCAGACAACATCCAGTCTTCGTCAACTTTCCTGGTAACCACCTTGAAAAATTCTGTAACGTTTGTTAAACATGACCAACCATGCATAAAGACATGTTGACTACCCCGAATCAGTTCCTGGCTATCCAAATACTTGTATATCTGATCTCTAAGAACACCTTTCAATAATTTACATACTACTGACATCAGACTCACCGGCCTATAATTTCCAGGGTTACTTCTGGAGCCTATATTAAAAACCACACATTTAGAAAATAGTCTTCCTCCAAATATTTTATTTTCTTTTAAATTTCTTAAGATACATTATTTTACTCTAAATGCAAGTATTTTCATCTTCCAAGATTTCAGCAATGTGCTAAAAAAAACCCCCAGAACAATAGCTGTCCATCACTTAATTACTGGGATCTTTTATTTGAATGGAACACAACAGGACTTTACTCATCAGAAGCAAAACCACAATCTGCTGAAAGAACTCAATGGGTTGAGCAGTAATGGAGAAGAAAGAATTACGTTTCAGGCCAGAACTCTTCATTTCATTATCTATAGTCTCTCATGATTCACTGCTTATCAGAGGTTGACCAATGAGTTAATTTAAAAAAACCCACACTGCAAACAGTGCACTTAAAAGAAAGTAGCAAACAAATTTCTGCTTCACCCAGGCATACAGTTTGGGTTCTTGGATGATAGAAACAAAAGGGTTAAAAGCACAGTTTCAAAGTAGAAAGCAAAGTTGACGCCAAAGATAACCCCATCTCCCCCTGATGAACTGGCTGCCTACGTAGCTGCAGCCGAGGTGAGAACTCCAAGGCTACTCAAGGCAGCGGGACAAGACAACATACCCAGTCAGGTACTTAAGGGCTGTGACAACCAACTGATGGAGGTCCTTATGGACATCTTCAAGACGTCAGTGCAGTACAAAGTAAACCCAGGGTATCTGAACATTTCCCATCACTGAAACACTCCATTCCAGACAACGTCCGAGTGGATTTCTCTGCTCCCTCTGGCTAGGATTCAACAGATAACCATAGAAACAGAAAGGGAGCCATCCAGGTGAGCGTCAGTGCACAAGCACTGGAGAATAAAATATGGAAGGTTATGATAATTTAGGATGCAAAAAGATAAATCTTGTTAGTCATATAGGATGCCAAAGTGACTTCTATAGATATTTACCTTATGGCAAGGGATAGAAATGTAATTTCAGGGAAGAGAGGCAAAAAATGTAGAGTTAAAGGAGGGGCAAACAACATTTGAGGAGTGGAAACCAATAATTTACAGTACAGTACCCAGTATCGGAAATGCTTGGGACCAGACCTTTTTCAGAACAAAGGAACTAAGCAGCACAGTAGCATGAGCAGAAAGCCTGTATCAACGGTTAAACAACAACAACCAACAACAGGCTTTTTGAGCGCCAACATGATGCCACAAGTGAAAATTCATGTGAAATAATTTTCAGTACTTACCAAAATTTTCTATTTATTTATTTTTAAAAATTGCTGCTTACAAGATAAATGCAGCACAAAACACTAGAAATTTTCCTTGATGGCTTTTTCTAATGTTTCCTCCAGTGTTACCTGCCTCATTAAAATGGTTTTGGTCTTCTGCCATCACCAATGCTCCTGCCCCTGCCCCTACCCAGGAGCCCCCACACCAGATGTTGAGGATGGAGCTGCTAACTCCGGCTGCAGCCGATGCTGGAAACTTGGACCCAGCTCCATTTGGTAACTTCCTGGCCAAAAGAAAAGATTTTGTTTTGTACCACAGATCTCTGTTGTGACCAAAGTGGCACCAACAGAGTCCTACATGCACAAGTGAGGTGATTTTCTTTTTCAACTTGTATCACGTCAGCACTAAAAAAAAATCCAGTTTTTGGATCTCTTCGGAACTTAAGATATGAGGTACTGGACTTGTATATACTTGTATAAAAATCACTCATGTAAAAGTTGACCAAAAATCTAGAATTTTCCATTCATCTCATCGAAAAGACAACCCTAGTCCCTCACCCTGGCTCTGGTTACCCACAGGCAAGAGCTCTCAACATCCCAGTCGTGAACTCGCGTCTTGGCCCCAGCCACCCACAGGCTGGAGCTCCCGATGCCCTTGATGCAGATTTCCTACCCAATGCCAGCCATCCAGAGACTAGAGCCGCAGATGCCTTTGACAACAGATACCTACCTTGGTCCCAACCATCCTCATCCCAGCATCCACATCGACTCCCTCGCCAGTTCCCATACCACCCTCAGCCTCCACAAGGCTGTAAATGAATACCTCCTTTGCTGGATCCCACAGGTTCATTCCCCATCCCCTCACACCTCTCCCTACTCAACCCCCATCTCTTCGAAGCTCCCCCTCTCTTCCAATTTTACTTCAATCATGGTGTCTGCAGACTTTCGCATTTTAGTGTTATGATTTTTGTTACTTTGTTAGACATGTTTTGATGCGCAGACTATTATTACTTTAATTAATTGTGTTTTTTTTTCCCATTCATAGATCATTTGGACGTCTGCTATTGATAGGGTATTTTGGATGTAATAGTTGACTCATAAATTTAACAATAAAAAGTGGTCTACAAAATTTGACTTTTACATGAGTATATATGGAAGTTTCCTGATCACCATGCTAGCTGTGAAGTTAGATGATCAGTATTTTAATGGGATCGAGGGAATGAAGGGTGAAGAAAGAGAGTAGACAACCTCATTCACAACCTAAACTTGTGGATATTATGGATCTCTTAAACCATGGTCAGATGTAATTCCTATCATACACATCGGCTCCTCATAGAAGTACAGTAAAAATTCCAGGCATCTGGCATCTATGGGAATTGGTAGATGCCAGAGAAGTCAAATTTACTGGTGACTTGCAATTGTGTGCTGCGCAGGTTGGCGAACTGACCACTAGGAGTTGTTAATTTTTTTTTAACAAATTTATTCTCCACAATTTTTTTGCCCATTACTTGAATTCAGAATAACAGGGATTTTACTGTAAAAAAAATGAAAATTGTCCAAGAATCAAAGTAGCTTTTCACTCTCCTACGCAAATCTGTTATCTTGTACACTAATACTAAATCTCATCTCCAACCATCCCCCTATCCAAGGAGTATAATTCTAGATTAGGGGTGTCAAACTCAAATTCACAGAGGGCCAAAATTAAAAACTTGGACTAAGTCATGGGCCAAACTAAATATTTATTGAAAATTTTCAACAACATCTGCATGTTTTCTTTTCTTTCAACATATGTAATGTTAAACTTTTTCTTATTGAAATAAATGTTTAATAATAGTTTTGGTTAAACTCTTTCCAGAAGAAGCATTAACAAATGAGAAATAAAATATTCAATAAATAATATTTCTCTATAGCCTTTAAGCTCCGTTTAAATGTATTTTTTTTTCACAAGCCAACAAGTCAAAAAAATAACAACTTGCTTCAATGAAAATCCAATCTTTCAACTAATCCAAGTTTAGCTTGCTACACTGTGATTTACTCTGATGTACCTGGGTCTAAACCAGATACTTGGCATCTCTTAGATGCAAGTTCATCAAACTCTGGGGTCAGAGTTTGCCTCCCACCTGTCTTGAAAGGTCCTGTTTTCTGTCTTTCGTTTGGCCATTTTTCGTAAGGGGTTTATTACATGAGTTGGGCGACATGTCGCAGATGCCAATGAAAGTAAAGAGAGGAGGTGGGGGCGATTAGCGGGCTGACGGGCCGGCGCCAATGCATTTGCAAAGCATGCTGGGATTTGTAGTATTAGCTGTGCATGCGCTATATTGGCGTGGCGGCCAGCGGGCCAGCTCTAATACATATTTGATATTTATATCACGGGCCAAATTTGGCCCGCGGGCCTGATTTTGATATGCGTGTTCTAGATTATCCTGAATCACCAAAAAACTGAAATTCTTCACCCTCAGAACCAATTATTTCTCCATCGTTTACAAGGACCTTCATATCTTTCTTGACCTGTACTAATTTGAAGTAAGCACAATATTTTATATATTTATAAAATGTTGGTATTAAAATTTAAATGAATCTTGAACATTCCCCTTTTTTTCCCCCCAGTTTGTACGGGGGTTGGGGAGGGGGATTAATAGGTTTTTCTTTTATAATTTATTTAGTCTTTTTTATAAAATACCACATGTATTTGGATTAAGTTTGAAATATTGCAATATGTTTACTAAGTTGTTTTAATTTAAATAGTTTTTAAAAAATATTTAATTTTATAATTTGCAAAAAAACAACATGTTTTACACTGTCACCTTTTTGAATCCCATGTCTTATTAATAACTCCCCTTTTAACATGGCTGGCCAGTTTCAAAGCTTTATGCAAATATACATCCTTGGCTCTGTATTCTTGCATACTTTATGGAACTCTGCCATTCTAGTCTGCATTGTTTCTTTATGTCAAAGTGCATCACTTCAGCATATGTACTTTGTTCACCATTTCAGCCAGTCCATCTTTTTTCTAACTTTCTCACATTTGCAAGGTTTTTAATAACCCAAGTTAATTTGCTTCTTTATCCTAGATAGCCTTATTAAATTTGTTCAACCAGGTTTTAAACACCCCAAATTAATATTTTGGGCTGTACAGTTAGCAGTCGTGGCAGGGGTTTGAATCGTACGCTGTCTGGAAAAAGTTTATATGTTCTCTGTGGATTTCCTCCAGGGACTCCAGTTTCATGCCACCGTTCAAAATGTACTTGGGGGTTGTAGACCAATTGGGTGTAAATTGGGCAGCACAGACTTGTGGGCCGGAATGGCCTGTTACCATGCTGTATGTCCAAGAATTTGTTGATGACTCAAATCACTATTCATCACCATTGTAGGCTTTGAAAACTATCTGCTCTAAAGGTCTATGCCAAATCCTCTGAGACACCCTCCTCCTTCAAAAAAAAAGTGGCTTCCCCTCTACCATCATAAACTCATCCCGTACCCACTTCTATATTTCCCACACATCTGGCCCTGCTCCCCTAAATGCAACAAGGACAGGATTCCCCTCATCCTCACCTACCATTCCACCATCTCCACATCCACCATATTATCCTCTGCAATTTCTGTAACCTAAAACATGAACCATACACATCTTCCCTGCTCCATTCCGCATGGACTACTCCCTCATCCCTTCCCACTAATTTCCCCCTTGTACCCACCCCTATAACTGCAGATGCTCCACTTGAATCCACATGTCCTCCCTCATCAGCATTCGTGGCCCCAAAAAGTCCTTCCAAGTGAAGCAACACTTCACTTGTATATCTGCAGGGTCATTCATCTACTGCATCGAGTGCTCCTGCTGTGGCCAAAGAGACTGGATGGAGACTGGAAGATCATTCTGCTGAGCATCTTCGCTTTGGCCGCATCAATGACAGGATCTCCCAGTGGCCAGCCATTTCAATTCTGTGCCCCAGTCCAATACTGACATGGGACTTCAAAACTGAGGTCACCCATAAATTGGAGGAGCAATTTCTTTTCGGGGTCTTTTGAACCAGCAAGCATTAACATTGACGTCTCCAGTTTCCATTAGGCCACTCCCATCTCTGTCTCCTTTCCACCAGCACGCCACCCTTTTCCCCTCTCCTCTCCCAATCACTTTGCAGCTTTCTTCTCTTGTGCCCTCCCACCCATGAGCACTTGCCTGTGGGCCTGTACTCTTCCTCTCCACCCACCCCCCCCCCCCCACCACCATTTTATTCAGGAGCCTGTCTGCTTTTTGCTCATAGCTTGAGCGGCTCAAGTCCAAAATGCATCTTTGTTCTTGGTTCATAAAAAAAATGCTGTGTGACTTGCAGAGTTTCTCCAACAAAACCTCTGACCATAAAGTAAAATCCCAACATACAGCAAAACTTCAATGTTTCCATAATTGAAAGTATGCTGACAAAAAAAGTGAAAAGTATTAAATTTATGGCTGATTTTTAGCAGAGGCAGTTCCTCCCATTAGCTTATAATTTTAGAAGCATCCCACATTTTATCACTGAACAACAAATTATACAAAACCATTTGATAATACCATGACAATAAAACATCGATGCTGCTATAACCAAAAGGTGAACAGACATCCAAAGAAGACCTCAGAGAGACGAAAAAGCTGCAGAACAGCTCTTGAGCAGAGAAAGAATTGCTGGACGAACTCACCGGGTGAGATTCAGCAAAATAAAGGGTCCAGACCTAAAACACTGACAGACAATTTTGGGGCATGGATGCTGTCTGACCTGCTTGGAGTTTCTCCAGCAATTTCACTACGGGCGTGCCGGCTAACGTAGCGGTGGGCATATTGTTAACCGGGTTACAATCCCGCGCTGTCTCTAACGAGTTTGTACGTCCGCCCGTGTCTGCGTGGGGTTTCCCCGCTTTCCTGCCACCGTTGGGAACCAAGTGGGTGCAAATTGGGCGGCACGCATTGGTGGGGCGGAAGGGCCTGGTTACCGTGCTGTATGTCTCTCTAAATTAAAAAAACTCAACCCATACGCTGCGGGATTGATCTCCACCTTCTGTTGAGTACTGCGTGTATATTCTTTCCGGTGTCGTTCCTATCAAATATCCCCATCATACCAGAAGCCAAACCAACGTGAAATAACAGCAGACGGCGAGTAACCTCCATGAGAGGCCACGAAGCAGATTTTCCTTCACTTCAAGCCATCACAAGTGTGTCATGGCTGTACTAACTACAGGCCAGAAATGAAAAACCACACAGTTAAATCATTAATCAAAAAAAGCAAATACCGGAACTGATTTGAAGTTTAAAAAAAAACAGCTCTATCAACAACAGGACAAATGTGGAGTTTCCTTTCCCGCCCCCAAGTCTTTGGATAAGATGGTCTCCATGGAGATGGAGGTTAATACTGAATGTACCTGTCCGAAACTTGCTCCTCTGTCAATTTCTTTTCGCTCTGTAAGAGGATGGAGACATAATGCCTGATTAGACCCACAAAAAAGGTGATGAAGACAATGGGCAGAACCACCCAGAGCCTGATATTAGAATCAAGCAACAACTCAGGCTCCGCCATCTTATACAGGAAATGATGTCACCGACTCGCTCACTCGTATCTGTTCTCGATTCGTCTCGTCTGTGACGCCATCACGTTCAGTCAGCCGGCTGCGCCTGCGCAGTGGGAGATGCAGGGTTGAGCCATCTCGGGGGCAAGACGGCAAAGCAAATATCAGAATGACGATTTTTGTCTAACAGCAAGTATTTAAAGTATAACAATGGATCGAAGATATCCGCCAATCCAAAATTAACGGTTACAAAACTATATGTCAACTAAAACTGAGAAGTTGGAATTATTGAAGAAGTTTTTTTTTTACATTTTTTATTTTTCACACCATAAATCACAATAGCCATGATATACACTTTTTCTTTTCCAGATGTACAGAGGGATCTGGGTGTCCATGTCCATACCTCAGCGCGAAGATACTAAGCAACGCATATGACATGCTTGCCTTCATTGGTTGAGACTTAAAGCTTTGATTAGGCTGCACTTGGAGAATGGTGTGAGCTCACACCAAGACACAAGAGAAACTTGTCCGTGAACTACTCTTTGCAGACGATGCCGCTTTAGTTGCCCATTCAGAGCCAGCTCTTCAGCGCTTGACGTCCTGCTTTGCGGAAACTGCCAAAATGTTTGGCCTGGAAGTCAGCCTGAAGAAAACTGAGGTCCTCCATCAGCCAGCTCCCCACCATGACTACCAGCCCCCCCACATCTCCATCGGGCACACAAAACTCAAAACGGTCAACCAGTTTACCTATCTCGGCTGCACCATTTCATCAGATGCAAGGATCGACAATGAGATAGACAACAGACTCGCCAAGGCAAATAGCGCCTTTGGAAGACTACACAAAAGAGTCTGGAAAAACAACCAACTGAAAAACCTCACAAAGATAAGCGTATACAGAGCCGTTGTCATACCCACACTCCTGTTCGGCTCCGAATCATGGGTCCTCTACCGGCACCACCTACGGCTCCTAGAACGCTTCCACCAGCGTTGTCTCCGCTCCATCCTCAACATCCATTGGAGCGCTCACACCCCTAACGTCGAGGTACTCGAGATGGCAGAGGTCGACAGCATCGAGTCCACGCTGCTGAAGATCCAGCTGCGCTGGATGGGTCACGTCTCCAGAATGGAGGACCATCGCCTTCCCAAGATCGTATTATATGGCGAGCTCTCCACTGGCCACCGTGACAGAGGTGCACCAAAGAAAAGGTACAAGGACTGCCTAAAGAAATCTCTTGGTGCCTGCCACATTGACCACCGCCAGTGGGCTGATAACGCCTCAAACCGTGCATCTTGGCGCCTCACAGTTTGGCGGGCAGCAGCCTCCTTTGAAGAAGACCGCAGAGCCCACCTCACTGACAAAAGGCAAAGGAGGAAAAACCCAACACCCAATCCCAACCAACCAATTTTCCCTTGCAACCGCTGCAATCGTGTCTGCCTGTCCCGCATCGGAATGGTCAGCCACAAACGAGCCTGCAGCTGACGTGGACTTTTTACCCCCTCCATAAATCTTCGTCCGCGAAGCCAAGCCAAAGAAAAGACTTGGAGAATGCTGTGCAATTCTGTTCGTTCCAAAACAGGAAGGTCATGGAGTCTTTAGAAAGGTTACAAGAGATTTACTAGGATGTTGATAAGGAAAAGTTGGACAAACTTGGGTTGTTTTTTTCTGAAGCATCAGAAGCTGAGGGGAGATGCGATCATGAGTTTGTTATTATATTCATATACTCTGTAATATGTACTTGCTGCAACCGAACAGTTGCTTCATTTTAAAAATCCAGAATCGTATACATTAAATATGAGATAACAAATGTAAACGATATATGGATGATAAATATTCAGTTAGTCTAGTACAAGAAAAAAAAAGTGGCCTGACAATAGTGCCACTTTTTGTGGCGTCGGAGCAGTTCAGGAACCTGAAACGGTTTATAAAATTATGAGAGGGGTGGATAGGGTACACAATCAGAATCTTTCTTCAGGGTAAAAATGTCAAACACCAAGGACACATATTAAAGTGGAGAATGGATGGATTTGGATCTTGTGCAGGCAGAGTTTATTTGGGATCAGGTTGGGTGCAGACAATGAAGGCTTAAGGTCATGCTCCTGTGCTGTACGGTTCCAAGTCACAGCATCTGCCGACTTTTGTGTTTCACTTTGTCTTAATGCAGCCTACAGGATGAACTGTTAATCTAGCTTCAATCCGCTGACATTGTGTGCATTTTATTTCCAATATTTTATGTCAAAATCAAAATTAAATCCCAGTGAGGTATCCCTGCGAATGGGCGATACAAGGAGAATACACTTGAAATATAAGCAAAATTTGTGAATACAAAAAGATCATTTAACTTCCATGAATTCGGGGCAGTAGCTGTTTCTCTCTCTCTCCAGTTGCTTCCTAACATAGGAAAGCAAAAGCAGTAGTCCAATCAGCCCCTACATTAATCACTGATGCAAATTTAGTCACATCACACCATTTCTCCCATGGCTCCATATAGTTTAAATTTCTGTCAATGCCTCCCTTATATTGATTCAATAAATGCCTCCAGGGCTGTCTGCGATAGAAAATTCTGAAGAATCATGACTTCTGAGAGAAGAAATTCCTCCTCATGTTTGCATTATATAGGTGATCTTTATTATAAAACAATAGGCCTAAATTATATAAACCACCATTAGGGAAACATCATCTTCATATTGTGACAGATAGTGTTATATTTTATAATGTATATAGATATGTTTTAAAGGAGATAAATTGTGGCATGTTGTTTGAGTGTAAATCACATACAAATACTTGAAACGGTCTCATTTAAAATGCCAGAGCTCTGCTCAAGCCAGACAGTTCAGACTCTGAGTGCCTTTGTATAAACTTTGAAGAATGCCTATAAGGACTCCACAAGTAGGTGTTAACTGGACGTGCTGTGGAGTAATGGATTATTGTTATGGAAAGCCACAGATGAATGAACTCAGAAGATTAGGTCCAGAGTTGCAGTCTGTCTGAGTGGGGTTGGGTGTTCTAAGAGGGTCATGTGGTTTTCTCTGAGGGAGAGAGTTCAGTTCTACAGTTCAGCAGCAGTTGGGACTGGAACATGACAAGCTGGCAAGCTTGTGGAAAAATCCCATTTTGAAGATGGGTTGTGAGTTCTTAGTTCAGCCTGGTCAAAGCCCTTGTGGTCCATACAAGAGGAGAGGACTAGCTGCCTAATGTTTCACTTGAAATAAGAGAAATAAAAAGGAACCCTGTGGGGACCTGAAAGAAAGAGGTTATCACATGGGGCAAGTTTCTTTGGCAAGACACTGAAATGGCTGATATAAAGGAATCAGCTGTGGGTGCCCAACTTGCAACAAATCTCTCTCTGAAAACTGACAAGAACCTTCCTGAGTTGTAACCATTTACTTTTCAAGCACCAAAGCCTGGAGAAATTCATAAATGTTAAATTCTGTGCACAGTACAAGAATTGCCTGTAACCAGTGAACTTGGAGGAGTGAAAAGTGAGATTGGATTGTGAATCAAAGAACTTTTTTGAACATATATACACATTACATACACGTACATTTAGAATTAGAAGGGGGTTAATTAAGTTAATAGTAATAAGTTAAAGTTTGATCTTGTAATCATGTTTTAAGATAATTAAAAGCAACTTTTGTTTAAGTAACTATTTGTCTTGGTGAATTTTTATTGCTGTTGATTTTGGGGTCCTCTGGGCTCATAACAATATCAATTTGACAATTCAAGTACACATTCTCGAATAAGATTTCAGATTTATTGTCAGAGTACAAACATATCACATAAAACTTTGAGATTCTTTTTCTTGTGGACCAAGGAGAATTACCACTTATTGGTAGTGCAAAAGAAAACTGTACACGATGTACACATGTAAACAAGCAAAGAAATGTAAACAAACTGTGCAATTCAGAGAGGAGAAAAAAACAAACATTAAAGTGAAATAGTCCTTAAATGAGCCCCTGATTGAGTCTGATGGTGGAGGGGCAGCAGCAAAAACAGAACGTGTGCTGGGTGATGTGGATCCTCGCAACATGATTTCACTTTCAATAAAGCCATTCTATCTCCGGTTGGTTTGTTTCATGATATTTTAAATAAATGCCTTTATCTTATTCATTGTTTTCAGATTTTTCCCAATGACTGCCTACTGGTTTCCGACAACCACGTCTCCGCATGGATGCTGTTTGAGCTCTGCAGCATTGCTTGCTCAAGATCCCAGCATCTGCAGCTTATATGTTTTTCTCCTGTCTTAAATTCGATCTAGAGAGTGTTTCAAGCACTTTGTATTTCTACTTTAGATTAGTGGCATCAGCAGTTTTTTTTTGTGTGTGTGTGTATTTTAGATTTTCTTCCTTGGTCTCGTTTTCCAGGGAAGAACAGATTCAGAGCGCGAGGAGCTAAGTAGCGCGGTACCGTGCATGCGCAGGGAGCTGGCGGGTGGAGAACGCATGCGCAGGGAGATGCCTGTCGTGGCAGGTGGGGAACGCATGCGCGGGGAGGTGCCTGTCGTGGCGGGTGGGGAACGCATGCGCGGGGAGGTGCCTGTCGTGGCGGGTGGGGAACGCATGCGCGGGGAGGTGCCTGTCGTGGCGGGTGGGGAACGCATGCGCGGGGAGGTGCCTGTCGTGGCGGGTGGGGAACGCATGCGCGGGGAGGTGCCTGTCGTGGCGGGTGGGGAATGCATGCGCGGGGAGGTGCCTGTCGTGGCGGGTGGGGAACGCATGCGCGGGGAGGTGCCTGTCGTGGCGGGTGGGGAACGCATGCGCGGGGAGGTGCCTGTCGTGGCGGGTGGGGAACGCATGCGCGGGGAGGTGCCTGTCGTGGCGGGTGGGGAACGCATGCGCGGGGAGGTGCCTGTCGTGGCGGGTGGGGAACGCATGCGCGGGGAGGTGCCTGTCGTGGCGGGTGGGGAACGCATGCGCGGGGAGGTGCCTGTCGTGGCGGGCTGGACAAGTTGGGTTTTTGTCAAGTTTTGCTGGGAGAGTTAGGTGCAGGCCCGGGACTGCATCATGTTGGCCAAGAGAAGGTTGTCTAAGTCAATGGACGATGACGTGGTAAATGCTAAAGACCAATCAAGTAACTAGATTTACTCTTTATAAACGTTTATTAATTTTGCGTCCTTATCTGTCGTAGAGACTATGTCACAGTTGCCATCTCCACCATCTGAGGTCTGCTTCTCATCTACTCTAGAATTGATTCTAATTCTGAATAACCCAAAGCAGCATTTATTTGCAGATTAATTGCAGGTGTAGTTGCAGGTTAATTTCAGCTTTTGAGACCACTGAGTAGACAATTTGAATTCCCATCACTGAATAATTAACATGCAACTAACTGGATAAAACAGTTAATGCTTAATATCTTTTGAATTCTTTGCTTCTCCATGAATGGTATTCATGTTTTTGTATGATGGAGCAACATTAGTGTTGTAGTTATTATGTTCTGTAAATTTAGCACTGAATGAGTTCTTGTATTTTTGCTTTCTGATTTTTTTTTTGTTTTCATTATTCCTTTTATTCTGTCTCTCCTTAAGTCAATGATTTAGATTGATGGATGGTGTAAGTTCTCTGGCTCCTCTCCCAGTGGTCATCTGTTCTTTCATCCTGTCCTTCATATGGCCAACATGCTTCTTGCTACCTTGGAAAAGCAGACAGCATATTAAGTGACTCATTCCACCCTGGCCACCCTCTCTTCAGCCCCCCCGCCCTACCTGGCAGGAGGAGATTCACGAGCGTGAGATGATGCACAACCAGATTCCATGACAGTTTCTTTCCTGCTGTTTTCAGTATTCTGAATGAACCTCATATTAGTGAAATTGTGTTGCCTTTGCTCTGTTCTAACTGACCTCTCTCTGTAACTGGGTTTCTATGCTGTGTCTTTCTTTCTTGTCATACTGTGCATGAGATGTCTATCTGGACTGCTTACAAAACAATCTTTATCACTGCATCTTGGTACATGTGACAATAAATCTCAATGTGAACCTCTGTGAATGTTGTAGCTATTAAAAATCCTAACTAGGAAATAGTCTTACAGTCTAACTATGATAGTTTGAATGAAGCATCATATATATTATGTGTTTTCAGATCCTAATGACCTGAAAATATTTTCTAATTTTATATTTATTGATTGAATTTTGCACAAGGAAGGCTTTGCTGCCCTTTTGCAAGTTGTCTTTCATCTGAAATCTCAAAACATTTCATCACTACATTGCAAAGAAGTAGGTGTGTGAATATTCATTCCAAATGCCACGGCAAGATTTATCACTGAATAAAATCAGATCAAAAGCAGATCATCACAGTGTTATTAATGAAAGCTTTCTGAGCAATATTTCTTTAGACATTTCACAGTTGTGTCATTATGTAAATGCGACACTTTTGTTTAAAAATTGAAAATATCCGAATGATAATTTAGTGGGTGATTTTCTTAAAGTTATGTTTTAAGACTGTCAACAATGATTATGAAATAGTGAAGGAATACATGGTATAAAATGCTCATGTTTGAATAATTTTAATATGGTGTTAACAGGACACAGGAGAGATAGCATTCTCTGAGATAATGTAGCTGCCTTCAAAAATTAAGCATAAGTAGACTTCCAATCATGTGTCAATCAGAAAAAAAATGTCTTCAGTTAACTGTTTATTTTACCAATCTTTGCTTCACGAAGAGTGATGGGATGATTTTTCTTAGGGGCAAAGAAGAGCAAAATTGGTGGTGGAAAACGAACATCTGTCGAGGAGGGAGAGGTGGATGATGATACAGTATTTGTACAACTGCTGAAAATAGCAGGAGTGATTCTGAAATATGGAAATCAACCAAATAAACTCAGTATGTTTTTGTTTCCATCTTCCATTAGTCTTTGTTAAATTTCCATTACTATTTTCATTTCAACAAGTGAATATAAATTGGTGAATTTATAGGTGTTATTTGTTGCATGATGTATAATGAAATGATGTTTCAAACTGTAAAGTTTCAGCAGTTTTTATAACTAATATTTGAATAATAAAATTTGTATTTTGAAAATTATTTGGCAGCTAGTGCATTTCCTTTGATTATCATCCTGAAGGATAGATTGATGTCCACTTTGCAAATGAATTGGTTGATATTTGTAAACATTTTGTAACAAATGTTTACTTAATACTGTCCTTATTCGAACAGAGGTTATGGTCTGATCTAATATTTTGAGGCAGTTAGAGTTTTTGATTTCTAAAATGGGGAATTCTCTCCTTGACATGGATCTATGTCTAGAGGTCAGAATCTCTGGCTAAAGATGTGAAAGTAAGTTTTTCTTTACACTGATATTTCAGCATTAAGCATTCCCCCTGATGCCATGGGGGAAGCTAATTCCATTAGTGTCTTTCTTGATGAAAATGAAATTGTAGGGATACAGCAAAGTTGCATTTTCAAAGTCAGACAAAATGTGCTCTGTTTCTATTGCTGAAGTGATTCTTGTCTGAAATAGCCCCATTGTTATGTCCATTTATTTCTTCACTCATCCTGTTAATGCAACATCACTTTTGTCTTTCACCATTACTTCCTCATCATTTATTACAGCCCTTCATTTGTTTCTCTTATCCCCTGTTCCCCTGAATTTCCATTCAAGATGTTGCGTTGCTAACATTTGCCTTTTAAAAATATTATTTTTCTCTCTCTACAGATGTTGTCTAACCACTGGAATATCTTGTGCTTCTTGTTTTCATTTCACATTACCAGAATGGTATTTTCATTTTACCAACAGTTTATTTTGAAAGCTAGTTTTACAGCTTTGGCATAGAGAATGGAGTAGTGGTTAGAATGCAAAAACCTAGGAATAGCAACTGAATACAAGTTATATGAAAGTTCAGAATGTTTGGAAATCTGTCAGAGTCTGTGCTTAAATTATCCTTAAGTTCAACTTGTTTTTATTTATATTTGTTGTAGCTATAGACCAAGCACTTTTCCAAAAGAAGCTTTATCAAGCTTTGAGGAAGCACTCACGCTATCCTGGTGTAAGTATATTATTTTGTATCTTGGCTGGTATGTTTTGAGACCTGCCAGTAATAGCAGTTGGCAAGTGATATTTTTTTGAAATAGACTTTTTCACAGCAATTTATAATTAAAAATGGCAACTTCAGTCTCTTAGTGGGTGTTGAAATGTCTGGATGAACACTTTATTTGAAGATACACAAGGGCACACAGACCAGGTCCCAGGTGAGTTCTTGGTCTTATTTGATCTCAGCAGGGGAGTCATTTCTGTTGCACTTGAGCATCCTAGCACTGAAGAGAAATATCATCTATGCTGAATGCTGCAAAATAATATCCAATGATATCAGCTGAAAGTGTGAAAATAAGTTGTTATCATTGAGCCTTCAGGGATCCTTGACTTTCTCATTGGAAGAACACAGTCAGTACATCTCCTCACTGACAATCAACACAGATGCACCTCAAGGATGCATGCTTAGCCCACTGCTCTGCTCAATAAAATGTTATGAGCCCAGAGGGCCCATAAACCCAGCAGCAATAGATATTCACCAAGACAAATTATTACTTAAACAAAAGTTGCTTTTAATTATCTTAGAATCAAACTTTAACTTATCACTATTGACTTACTTAACCAAACTTAACCCCCTTCTAATTCTAAGCATGCGTTTATGTAATGTATGTGTAAGCTCAGAAAAGTTCTTTGGTTCATAGTCCAATCTCACTTTTCAATCCTCCAACTTCACTGGTTGCAGGCAATTCTTATACTGTGCACAGATTTTAACATGTATAAAGTTCACCAGGCTTTGGTACTCGAAAGGTAAATGGTTACCACTCAGGAACATTTTTATTGGTTTTCAGAGAGGTGTGTTGTTCCAGGACATCCACAACTGATGTACTTCCATCAGTCACCTCAGTGTCCTGCTTATGAAATTTGCCCCATCAGGGTTTTCCAGATGATAACCATTTTCTTTCTGGTCACCACAGAGTTCCTTTTTGTTTCACTTATTCCAAGTGAAACATTAGACAGCCAGCCCTCTCGCATGAACCACAAGGGCTTTGACCAGACTGTCTTCCAAAAGCTTGCCAGCTTGTCCTGTTTCAGTCCCAGCAACTTCTGCTGGCTGACACTGTCAAGTGATCTCTCTCTCTCTCTGTCTCTCTGTCTCTCTGTCTCTCTCTCTCTGTGTCTCTCTCTCTCTCTCTCTCTCTCTCTGACTGAGAGAAAGCCTGTTTGACTCTCTCTGTTTATAAACCACATGACCCTCTTATAGCAAATTCTCCTTTCAGTCAACAGCAGTTCTAGCCTCCTCTTTTATCTGTTGCCTTGGTAAACAATAATCCATTAGTGACGTCTCTTGAGCAAAAAGGATGCATGCTTAGCTCTTGCAAAAAGCTGTGAGAATCCACTATGTCCAGCATAGCTCCAGTATTTAAATTTATCTCCCAAAAACATCTCTATATACTCTGTCACAATACATCCATTACTATGTAACCAGGCACAGTTCCAATATTATCTACAAATTTGCTGATGGCATCATGGTTGTTGGCAGAATCACAAATGACATTGAGGAAGTGTTCAGGAGGGAGATATATCAGCATAATGAGTGGTGTCACACCAACAACCTTGCGCTCACTGCTAGTAAAACCAAGGATATGATTGTGAACTTAAGGAGGAAATCAGGAGAACATGAACCAGTACTCATTGAGGGGTCAGTAGTAGAGATGGTCAAGGACTTCAAATTCCTGGGTGTCAACATCTCCGAGGATCTATCCTGGAGCTTTCATGTTGATGCAATCATGAAGAAGACTCGTCAGCGGCTATACTTTGTGAGTTGTTTGAGATTTGGTATATCACTGAAGACTCATGAAAACTTCTTCAGGTGTACCATGGAGAGCATTCTGGCTGGTTGCATCATTGTCTGGTACGGAGGTGCCAACACTCAGGAATGAGAAAAAATTCCAGAAGGTTGTTAACTCGGCCTGTGACATCACGTCACCAGACTTCACTCCGTCGAGGACATTGACGAGAGGCGGCGTCTTAAGAAAGGAAATCAATCCTCAAGAATCCCTACTACCCAGGCCATGCGCTCTTTCTTCTTCTGCCATCAGGAAAAAGGTACAGGAGCTAAAAGATAAGCACTCAGTGGCACAGGGACAGCTTCTTTCCCACTGCCATCAGAATCCTGAATGATCAATGAACCAAAGGCTCTGCCTTACTTTGATTTTACGTGCAGGAGTTTATAAGTGGCATGAAATCGTATTTTTATTTATTGTTGTTAGGTGGTTTATATAAAATGTTTGCACTGAGATGGTGCTGCAAAACAACACATTTTGTGACTTGTTTTTTTTTAAATTTTTTATTTTTCACACCATAAATTACATTAGCCATGATATACACTTTTTCTTTTTCACACATATACAGTGACTTTTTCTCCCCCCACCTCCCTCCTCCCAGGCCACCCCCCCACCCCCCCCCCCTCTCATCCATTTTAGGTATACAATCTAGGTTGCATTAAACCAGTCAGACAGACAATGTTGTCATTCAACAAAAATACACCAGAAATTCTACTGAGTCCATTCTTTTCTTTCCTTCTCCTTCCATCCACTTAGATAATGTTTGTTCCCGGTAGGTTTTCGCTATTGTATTTAATGTAAGGCTCCCATATTTGTTCGAATAGTTTAAGAAATAATATTGAAATATATGTTATTTTTTCTAATGGAATACATTTATTCATTTCTATATACCATTGTTGTATTTTCAAATTATCTTCCAATTTCCAGGTTGACATAATACATTTTTTTGCTACGGCTAGGGCTATCTTAACAAATCTTTTTTGTGCATCCTCCAAATCAATTCCAAATTCTTTGTTTTTTATGTTACTTAGGAGAAAGATCTCTGGATTCTTTGGTATATTGTTTTCTGTTATTTTATTTAATATCTGATTGAGATCATCCCAAAATTTTTCTACTCTCTCACATGTCCAGATTGCATGAATTGTTGTTCCCATTTCTTTTTTACATCGAAAACATCTATCAGATACTGTTGGGTCCCATTTATTTAACTTTTGCGGTGTAATGTATAGTCTGTGTAACCAATTATATTGTATCATACGCAGCCTCGTATTTATTGTATTTCTCATCGTTCCAGAACATAATTTCTCCCATGTTTCCTTTTTTATCTTTATATTTAAATCTTGTTCCCATTTTTGTTTAGTTTTACCATATGTTTCCTCATTCTCCTTTTCTTGCAGTTTAATATACATATTTGTTATAAATCTTTTGATTAACATTGTATCTGTAATCACATATTCAAGGTTACTTCCCTCTGGTAAACTCAAATTGCTTCCTAATTTATCCTTCAAGTAGGATCTCAGTTGGTAATATGCCAGCGCTGTATCTCCAGTTATATTGTACTTATCTCTCATTTGTTCAAAGGATAAGAATCTACTTCCTGAAAAACAATTTTCTATTCTTTTAATCCTTTTTTTTCCCATTCTCTAAAGGGAGTAGCTTATTTTGCGTCAATATTAGTTTTGGTAATTGATAATTTGTTTTATTTCTTTCCACATGAATCTTCTTCCAAATATTGAGGAGATGATGTAGTACTGGAGAAGTTCTATGTTGTACCAATTTTTCGTCCCATTTATATAATATGTGTTCAGGTATCTTTTCCCCTATTTTATCTAATTCTAATCTCGTCCAGTCTGGTTTTTCCCTTGTTTAATAAAAATCTGATAGGTATCTTAATTGTGCGGCTCTATAATAATTTTTGAAGTTTGGCAATTGTAAGCCTCCTTGTTTATACCATTCTGTTAATTTATCTAGTGCTATCCTCGGTTTCCCCCCTCTCCATAAAAATTTCCTTATTATTTTCTTTAACTCCTTGAAGAATTTTTCTGTCAGTTGTATTGGCAATGCCTGAAATAAGTATAATATCCTTGGAAAAATGTTCATTTTAATACAGTTTATCCTTCCTATCAGTGTTAGTGGTAGATCTTTCCAATGCTCTAAATCGTCCTGTAATTTTTTCATTAGTGGATTGTAATTGAGTTTATATAATTGGCCTAGATTTTTGTTTATTTGTACACCTAGGTATCTTATTGCCTGCATTTGCCATCTGAATGGGGATTCCTTCTTAAATTTTGAGAAATCCGCATTATTCATAGGCATTGCTTCACTTTTATTTACGTTTATCTTGTAACCCGACACTTCTCCATATTCCTTCAATTTCTTATATAGTCCTTTTATTGATAGTTCTGGTTCTGTTAAGTACACTATAACATCATCCGCAAATAGACTGATTTTATATTCCCTGTCTTTTATTTTTATTCCTTTTATATTATTATCTATTCTTATCAATTCTGCTAGTGGTTCTATAGCTAGCGCAAACAATAAAGGTGATAGTGGGCATCCCTGCCGTGTTGACCTGCTTAAGTTAAATTGCTTTGATACATGTCCATTTACTGTCACTTTTGCTAACGGTCCCTTATATAATGCTTTAATCCAATTAATATACTTCTCCGGTAAACTGAATTTTTGCAATACTTTGAACAAATAATTCCATTCTACTCTGTCGAAGGCCTTCTCTGCGTCTAAAGCAACTGCTACTGTAGGTGCTTTATTTCCTTCTACTGCATGAATTAAGTTAATAAATTTACAAATATTGTCTGTTGTGCGTCTTTTTTTGATAAATCCAGTTTGGTCTAAATTTACCATTTTCGGTACCTGTTCTGCTAATCTGTTTGCTAATAGTTTAGTTATTATCTTATAATCTGTGTTAAGCAAAGATATTGGTCTATATGACGCTGGTGAGAGTGGATCTTTCCCTTGTTTTAGTATTACTGTAATTATTGCTGTTTTACATGAATCTGGTAAGCTTTGTGTTTCATCAATCTGGTTGATTACATCCAGGAGGGGCGGTATTAATAAGTCTTTAAATGTTTTGTAAATCCATCCTCTCCTGGTGTCTTATTATTTGGTAATTTTTTTATTATCTCTTGTATTTCTACTGTTCCAAATGGTTCTGTTAATTTATTTTGTTCCTCTATTTGTAGTTTTGGTAGTTCAATTTTAGTCAAAAATTCATCTATTTTCCCTTCTTTCCCTTCGTTTTCAGTTCGGTATAATTGTTCATAGAATTCTCTAAAGTTTTCCTTAATTTCTTTTGGATTATATGTAATTTGTTTGTCTTTTTTCCTTGATGCCAATACCATTTTCTTAGCTTGTTCTGTCTTAAGCTGCCATGCTAGGATTTTGTGCATTTTTTCACCTAGTTCATAATATTTCTGTTTTGTCTTCATTATATTCTTCTCTACCTTATATGTTTGTAATGTTTCATATTTTATTTTTTTATCCGCCAATTCTCTTCTTTTAGTTGTATCTTCCTTCATTGCTAATTTTTTTTCTATGTTTACTATTTCCCTTTCCAACTGCTCTGTTTCCTGATTATAGTCCTTCTTCATCTTGGTTACATAACTTATTATTTGCCCTCTAATGAATGCTTTCATTGCGTCCCATAGTATAAACTTATCTTCCACTGATTCCGTATTTACTTCAAAATACATTTTTAATTGTTTTTCAATAAATTCTCTAAAATCCTGTCTTTTAATTAGCATGGGGTTTAATCTCCATCTATACATTCTTGGAGGGATGTCCTCTAGCTTTACTGTCAATATTAAGGGTGAATGGTCCGATAGCATTCTCGCTTTATATTCTGTTTTTCTTACTCTATCCTGCATACTAGCTGATAACAAAAATAGGTCTATTCTTGAGTATGTTTTATGTCTAGCCGAGTAGTATGAGTATTCCTTTTCTTTTGGGTTTTGTTTCCTCCATATATCCAAAAGTTTCATTTCTTGCATTGATTTAATGATAAATTTGGTTACTTTGTTCTTCCTGTTAATTTTTTTCCCCGTTTTATCCATATTTGGATCCAAATTCAGGTTGAAATCCCCTCCTATTAGTATGTTCCCTTGCGTATTAGCTACCTTCAAAAAGATATCTTGCATAAACTTTTGATCTTCTTCGTTAGGTGAATATACATTAAGTAGATTCCAAAACTCCGAATATATCTGACATTTTATCATAACATATCTCCCTGCTGGATCTATTATTTCCTCTTCTATTTTAAATGGCACATTTTTACTAATTAATATAGCCACTCCTCTTGCTTTTGAATTATACGATGCTGCTGTTACATGTCCTACCCAATCTCTCTTTAATTTCTTGTGCTCCAATTCAGTTAAGTGTGTTTCTTGGACGAATGCTATATCAATTTTTTCCTTTTTCAGTAAATTTAGTAGTTTCTTCCTTTTAATTTGGTTATGTATTCCATTAATATTTTAAGTCATATAGTTCAGCGTCGCCATTTTATATTTTGTTTATCTTCTCTTTCCGTTTTTCCATCATTACCTTTCCTCCTTTTCCATTTCTGTTTTCTTATTTTCAACTCTTTATAAGACAACATTCCTACAACATCCAACATTTTCCTTATTCTCCTATTTATATCTTTATCCCCAATCTCCCCTTCCCCTCCTGAGTTGCCCTTTATCCCTTGTCGGACAACCACATCTCCCCTCTCCATTTGGTTTTGCGAATCCACTCGCAAGCATCAACTGATTTTGCAGTGACCGCTATTTCCCCCCACCCAGCCCCCCCCAGAAAAGATTTCATTTTTCATATGTAACAAAGGTCACTCTTTTAATTCCCTCCTTATTCTCTCTGTTCCATTACCTTCCCTTATTAATTCTTGTCTATACTATCTATATTTTCCTCTAAGTACAGATGCATTCACGTATGCACATTGTCTCTATTCACTCTTATACCTCTTTACCCGCATACATATCAATCGTGATCATTTTTACTCTCATTACCCGTCTTCATCCCTCAGTCTATTTTTGTCTTTACCCACATACATATCAATCGTGATCATTTTTACTCTCATTACCCGTCTTCATCCCTCAGTCTATTTTTGTAATTGTTCTGCAAATTTTCGTGCTTCTTCTGGATCCGAGAATAGTCTGTTTTGTTGTCCTGGAATAAATATTTTCAATACCGCTGGATGCTTTAGTATAAATTTATATCCTTCTTCCATAAAATCGCCTTTGCTGTATTGAACTCTTTTCTATTTTGTGACTTGTTCATGACAATAAATTCTGATTTGAATAGATGTATGCTATTTATGATCATTAATCCAAGTACTATGTACAGATGCGATGGAAATCTTACTTGCTGCAGTTTCCTAAGTACATAAAGCACACAATACATAACAAGGGGGAAAAAAGACAACATATAAGGAAGAGGAAATAAATAATAATAATAAATGTTCACAGCTGGAAATAAATCATAATTGGAGAAAATGTGCTGAAGCAGTAGTAAGCGGTGGGTTTACTCTCAAGGCTCGCACAAGAAGGGCATTTGAACTATACTCCAGTAAGTAATCAAGGAAATTAGGAAGAAAGATGAATATTAAATTGTGCGAAAATTGTCAGCTGCTCTTGTGCATTGTCTCCCAGTTACTTCAAAGGGAATGTGTATTTGAGTGGCTAGTAACTCTGCCAACCTCTTTGGCTACAGAAATAATAATTTTAAAAAATAAATTAACATGAACTGTGTTATTTGTAGGTCGTGCAAGAGTTTATAAGTGGCATGGAATTGTATGTCGAGGACAGGGATAAGTTCAGAAGCTGCCTGTTTCCTTGTGGGCAATCTCAAGAGGGAGAATTGAGGTAAGCTGCAATTGTATAAATGAAATAAACTGCATTATTGTGGAGGCTGTTAAAAGATACTTTATAAAGCTATTTGTGCAGGATCCTTTTCTTGCCACTATTTCCTTTGTTTATTGACACCTCGTCCAGATTTTTATTGGGTTTATACTGATCTAGGTAGTGAGTACCCACAGGCCAGTCAACTGCAATTTGCCAAAGCTGTTTTTGTAGCAAAACACAGTCTGCTGGAGGTTGAACAGCAACAATGGGATAAAATGAATTTTCTTGATGAAGGATTTCAACCTGAAATATTAACTCTTCTTTTGCTCCCACTGACTGACTTTAGTTCCAGATTCCAACATCTGTGGTCTCCCATGTGTCCAAAGGCTGATTCTTCGAGTTACTGGATGATGATTGGCAGTGGACTCTGACCTGGTTTTCCCTGTCTCTAAATGTGAATGCAGTTGTAAAATTCCACAGCTCAACTATAACAACTGATTGAGAACAGACCTTCTTGGCTGCAGATAAGCATTTCCTCCATACATGTCAAATGAAAATTGATGGGAATGCAAAAATAAAGTTGCTGTAGGTGTTCAGTCATAATCTTAATGTTGGAAGGTTTGAAAGGCCAAATATCTTGTTTCCAATGTTTCAGGACAAGGAAAGAAAAATCAATCAGTAAGGACTACAGTCAAAGAAATCAGTTTATTGCCACTGGAGATGGTGCATGTGTTTAATGAGAGCAGATCCCTTTCAGGATCTTGTTGTAATGTTGAGACAACCTGCATGGGCTTGACAATGAAGAATCGACAATTGAAGTTTCAGAAGGTTATCGTGTTTGAGAGAGATCCTAACAAAAGCCAGTCCATTCTTGCATAACAATGTGATGTTAACAATAATTTTATCCATGATCTTTGAGTGCATTCTTTTGATTGATTTCAGTAATACCATAAACTACCAGGAAAGTCTCATTAAGCTGCTTCTTGGGATTGAGATTCTGCAGGTAAAGCAACTAGTAGTTTTCGTCAGCACACTGAACTACATGTTTCTACTCAATAATTTACTCAATAAACTGTTGTTTTTCTTTTTCTTCATAGCCTCCTGTAATGAATATGTTATTTGAAAAAATTCCTGAATTTATGTATGAGGGGTAAGACTTGTTTTATTAGTCATTTCAGTTGAACGGCCACACCCGAATTATAGTGAAGCATTGACATTGATTGATTTTAGAGTAGCAATTCCCAAGGGGGCGGTGAGGAAAAAGGGGGCATTCTGAACGTTCGGTCTTATTATTGTTCTGTCTGCTGTCAAGTTTAATGAAGAAGCCAGTGCAATAATTATCTGGCCAGACCTGGGGTGGCAGTAGTGAGCAAAATAAATGGTGACAAGGCGTTCTTGCAAGGGCTGGTCTCAGTGGCTGCCATGTTGTATTGGTGTCGCTACTGCCTTCTCAGCGCCACCACCAACCCCTGTCTCAGTGCCGCCCCCCTCCCCACCCCACTCAGCACTGCCACTAACCCCCCCAACCCTGTACAGTACCGCCACAACCCCCCCCCCCCCCCGCGCCGTTGTGGAGGGGACACTCAGGATGCGGCCTGGAGGCCAAGGGGGCAGTTTGGAAACCACTGGTTTAGGGGATATATAAGCCAGTTTAATGAGATAGAAATTATTTTAATACAGCAATAATAAATTACCATTAAATTTGTATCTGCACAGAATTTAGTGAAAGATTTGGTGCATATGTTTCTAGTATCTACTAATTGTTCTTTTAATCAACCTAGAAAGTAGATGCTGGTTATGAGACATTGCTACACTTTTGCCCGCATAATGGTACTGGCAGTAGTTCTAAAGCAGGGGTGACCAACCTTTTAATTTAGACATATAGCACTGTAACAGATCATTTGGCCTATGAGCATATACCGGGGGTATAGGTTAATTGGGCAGCACAGACTTGTGGGCTGAAATGGCCTGTTACTGATTGGCCACCCCTGTTCTAAAGCATGGTTAGCACACTGCTGTTACAGCACCATTGACCAGGGTTCGAATTCCGCGCTGTCTGTAAGGAGTTTGTATGTTCTCCCTGTGTCTGCGTGGGTTTTCTCCCATCTTTCAAAGCATACGGGGTAGTAGGTTAATTGGACTCGTGGGCCAGAAGGGCCTGTTACCATGCTGTATGTGTAAACATAAATGTTAAATTTAAATTCAGTAAAGTAAATTGGGGATGAAATTATGTGCACTAACTTGAAGTGAAACAGCAATGTGCTATCTATAAGTTATCAGATCCTGCTGCAAGGAAACAAGCACTTTAGTCTATCCCGTCCATACTGAACTATGTATTCACCCAGTCCCAGACTAAAGCTTCCATACCCCTACCATCCATGAATCTATACAATTATTATTTTATAATAAAGCTGTAATTATTTAAAATTAAGTAGAAAACAGCCAAAATTGAATAAATCTTTCATAGAGATAGATTTCCACTTGCAGCTTCAAGTTTACTCAATGAGGCAATTAGCCACTTGACATTTTCTTGTAATTTCATATTGTTTTAGATTACTGAATAGTAACAACTGTGGTTAAATCATTGATTCACTAGTAGATTTTGCTGTGTGTCATCTTACATTACACAATCCCTTTATGCATTTTTCTTCAATTCTAGTGTACCAGAAGATGGGATTAACATACCAAGGCTCATCATCAATCAATTTAAATGGTTAGACAGGATTGTAGATAGTAAGGTATGAATGGACAATGTTACTTTTCAAAGTTTTCCCTTTTGGTTGAATGTAAATATTTTTGGAATGGAAGCCTCTTATTTATTCACATAACCATGAAGTGATGCAGTAGGGTTGGGAGATGCAATATCCTCCATTACTTGTACGTCTGCCCTGGCCCTCTCCATCCCCATGTGCAATAAAGACCGGATTCCCTTTGTCTTCACCAACCACCCCAGTAGTCTCTGCATCCAACATGCCCTGTGACAGAATATTTAGAGGTGGTTTGGGAAGGATTATTAGAGTAGGTTGCACACAGACATTTTAAAACACAGAATATCTGCAGGACTTTTTGCAGAGTGCTTTTTGCAAAAAGAGCAACAAAATTGCAGCATACAGCTTGCTCGGGAGATTTTTCCAGGCAGAGTGAACAGTTTTTTCTCTCAGAGAGGAAGGGAGTGAAACAGAGAGAAAGAAGACAAAAATCAGTTCCAGAAGGATAAAGGTGGCAAACCTTTGGAAGGCAGCCTGGTCAAAGGAGAAGACAATTCTGAAAGGTGACCTGAAAGAAGGAGGATCATCTGGAGAACCCTGAAGGGGACAAGTTTCGTCAGCAAGACTGATTAAACAGGAATCAGGTACGGATGTCCTGGAACAAAAGGAATCTCTCTCTGAAGACCAACAAGAACCCTCCTGAGTGGTAACCATTTGCCTGTTAAGCACCAAAGACTGGTGAACTTTGTTAATGCTAAATTCTGTGCACAGTACAAGAATTGCCTGCAACCAGTGAGATTGGACTGTGATCCAAAGAAGTTTTCTAATCTTAAATATACATTACACACACCTGCGCTTAGTATTAGAGGGGGATTAAGTAGGTTAGGTAGGTTAAGTAATAAGTTAAAATTTAATTCTGTTTTCTTGTTCAAATATTAATTAAAAACTACTTTTGTTGAAGTACCCCTTTGTTGTGGTGCATATCCATTGCGGCTCGTTTTTGGGGTCTTCTGGACTCCGTGACACCCTCCTTTCCCGTACTGTTACCTTCTACTTGATCCCACCACCAGACACATCTTCCCCTTTCCTTCCCTCCCCACCATCTGCAGGTTCTGCTTCCTCCCTAACTTCCTCGTCCACTCTTCCCTTCCCACTAATCACTTCCTTGGCACTTACCATTGTTATCTCAGGAAATGCTGCATCTGCACCCACCCTCCTCCCTCCCTCACCACCATTTGGGGCCCCAAACAGCCATTTCAAGTGAAGCAACACTTGTGAATCTGCAGGGGTCATCTGCTGCATCCAGTGTTCCCGTTGTGGTCTCCTCTACATTGGAGAGCCTAGACGCAGACTGAGAGAGAGCTTCATTGAACACCTCTGCTTTGTCCACTGCATTAACGAGATTTCTCAGTGACAGCCCATTTCAATTCCCCACCTCATTCCCTTGCTGGCATGTCTCATGTACTGCCAGACTGGGTCCACTGGCAAGTTGGTGGAACAATCTAGGCACCCTCCAACTGGATGGCATTAAACCACCCACCCGCCCCCACCCTGCTATCCCTATTTCTCCTCTCCTCTGTCTGTTTCACTCTCTCTTTCCTTTTACCTCTGTCTCCTTTCCTCCAGCTCTGCATTCACATAGGCTCCCCCGATCAATTCTCACTTCTTATCTCCTCTCCTGTCCTATCTACAGTGCCCTCCATAATGTTTCAGACAAAAATACTTTTGCCCCTGTGCTTTACAGTTTTAAGTTGTAATCAAACCAAAATAACCTTGGATAAAATCTGGAATGTGCATTTTAATAGCTTGTAAATTGTTTGATTACAAATTTTCTATTCAGAGTGCTTTGTTGAAGTAATGGGTCCTACCCATTAGGGTAGTAAAAGGAGTAATGAAGGTATTGATAGTTGAATAGGGAATTAGTAATTCTTCTGATTTATTGGGGTTATAAATCAATGTAAATATGAACATTATATGAGTGAGGTTACAATAAATTTAGATCCATGCAAACATAAAGAAATATAAACAGGAGTAGACTATTAATAGCTAAGAATTTACATCCATTGGTGCTGGTTCAAAGGGATTTGTGGATCCAGCAGTTGTAATTGTACCTCCTCTACAACTTTCTCTGTAAACTTGTTCCAAGTACCCAAAATTTACCAAGAAGCAAAAAAGAGCAAGTCTTGTTAAACATTAAAAGGGGATGTTATGTGAAGTTAAGACATTGGTGAGGCCAAATTTGGAATATTGTGTGCAGTTCTGGGTACCTAACTATGGGAAGGCTTTCAATAAGATTGAAAGTGTGCAGAGCAGATTTACCAGAATGTTGTCAGGTCTTCAGGAGTTCAGTTACAGGGAAAGATTAAGCAAGTTAGGACTTTATTCCTCGGAGCGAAGAAGAATAGAGGAAGATTTAATAGAGGTTTACAAGATTATCAGAGGTGCAGACAAAATGGATGTGAATAAACTTTTTCCACTTCGGTTGGGGGGGTGGGGTGATAAGTACGAGAGGTCATAGTTTTAAGCTGAGAGGGGAAATGTTGGGGGAAGTTCTTCACTCAGAGTAGTGGGAGTATGGAGTGAGCTGCCATCTGATGTAGTAAATGCAGGGTCGATCGTGTTTTTTAAGAATAAATTGGATATGTACATGGATGGGAGGGTTAAGAAATGGGAACAGGTCAATGGAACTAGGGAGTTGATGGTCGGCACAGACTAGAGGGGTTAAATGGCCTGTTGTCTGTGCTGTAGCCTTCTACGGTTATATTATGTGTGAAAATGTTGCACCTCAGGCCCCATAGAAAAGTACAGCAACAGCCCTTCAGCCCCCAATGACTGCACTGAACTTTGGCAAATTAAACTAAAATTCTGCTGCTTGCGCATGATACATATCCTCTATTCACCTGTCTTGAAGTCTCTAAAATGTAACTATCATATCTGCTTCCACCACTCCCCCTGGCAACTTGTTCCAGGTACCTCACACATCGAGTTTTTTTTTAAAAAGAAAACATGCCCTGCACGTCTCCTTCAAACTCTTCCCTCCCTTCACTTTAAACACATTCTCTAGAATGTGACATTTGCATCCTGGAAAGAAGATGGAGAAGGTAACAATTATCAAAGTCTGTGAGGAAGCAATAATTGTGATATTTCCACATAAAACTATCTGAGTGCAAAAGGTTGCTGTATATTTCAAGAATATGTTGCAAATTTGTCCTGCTGCATTATCTGGATATTTGTATTTGAATGTTTAATCACACTTGGTTACATTGTATTTCAAAGATGTAAAACTATGCTCTAACTTTCTTGACTTGCATGTTTTTAATGCAGGATTTGACCAGTAAAGTCATGCAGCTGATAAGTGTTGCACCCCTTGAAATCCAACGTGACATCATCACCAGCTTGCCAGAAATCCTTGAAGATCCTCAACACAATGAAATTGCCAAGGAGCTGAAGTAGGCTAGATTTGATGCATGTTCTTTTAAAATGTAACTCAGAGACTAATTTGTATCTATTATATTGTTGCATCTAAACCACACACTATTGTCACTCTCGTTAATCAAACTGGTCACAATATGTCAGAGTAAAGTTTCGTGCTGGGCAACGGAGCGGTTCAGCTAATAGAACCACTGCCTCTCGGCACTCGAGACCCAGATTCAAACCTGATTTTGAATGCTGTCTGTGATGAGTTTTTTTTCTGGATTTTTTTTGTGCCTGCTCTGGTATTCATGTATTGATTGGTAGGTTAATTTTCCATTGTGAATTGCCTCTACTCTGCAGGTGATTGGTAGAATTTGGGAGGAGCTGAAGAGAATGTGAGGGAGAATAAAACAGATTAATTTAGCATTAGTGTAAAGTGTTTGCTTGATGGTCGGTAGGTACTCAATCGACCTAAAAGCCTGTTTCTATGTTTTCAAATGGTTTAGAGCTTTGAGTTAAACTATGGGAAACTCAACCCAGTGCTCAACCATGTGGTTGAAAAGTACATGAAGGGAAGGAAGAACACAAGAACTGCATTTGCTCAAATCTTGACAAACCTGAGAAGTTGGAGGGACCCAGTGGATCAGGCAGGTATCCATGGGTAGAAATGGTCAGTCCTCATTTCAGGATAAGGCTCCTTTATTGAGACTTCCAGATGTTGCCCTAATCCACTCAGTTTCTCCAGCTTCTTGTCATTTGCACCTGAAAGGAAAGACTTGGTTTTGTTATTAGCATCTACAGTTTCTGTGGGTTGGCTCAACATCACGCCGACTCTTGGGTTGGTACAACATCATGGGCCGAAGGGCCTGTACTGTGCTATAATGTTCTGTGTTCCTTATTTATGGATTTGCTGTAGTTCTGGAAAGCATTCAGGATCTATGGAATTATTGTTTATTTCAGTTTAGTGCCAGAAGAGAGTTGAGAATTTTTTTTCTGAAATACTGAGAAATCTATTACACACACTGGAACTTGAATCAGTGATTGTGACCATTTCTTTATTTTAGAACTTGCTATTGTATCTATGAGCCTGATTATAAGTTGCCCCTTTCAAGGGTTGTGTAACTGTAGAAACTTGATACCTAAGGCAATGGTCCAAACTAAAATACAAAGAACATGTTTCACAATTGCAGTCTGCATGGTCTGGACAAATTGTGGTGATGGTAACAAGTACAGAGGGTCCAAGAAGTAACAAGTCCTGGACATGGTATATTAACAAACAATAGTCTTTACTTGCATGCAGAAGAATTTGCAACAGGGAATACATTCACACACACAAAGCATGTGCATCGGACACAGATCAATCACTAATGATCACAACATCCAACAAATCACGGATAACCACAACTTTCAAGTGTAAAGTGTAGGTTAAATAGACGCTATCTCACTTGCAGGCATGGCACACGATTAACGTAAGGCGTGACAGTCTCTCTCAGGCATGCTCTACAATATCCTCCCACCCTTTGTAATTGGTTCTCCAGCATTGCCCACAGCTTGTAGCCTGGAATGGAGCCATAGTTCGTCCTAAGGGGAAAAGAAAAAGAGTTTCTCCACGTGGTGGGCTTTATACTGCAAACGGGCTGAGGGGGCTGGCTCAGGTGTGGCCATGTGACCTAAGGTGTCGAGGAGAAACACTTCGATGCAGCCTCACGTTTGGATGGATCTAACCTTGATTGGCAGATGATGTGACTTCTGACTTGGTTCCCACCAGAGAGATCCATATAACACAAACCCACATGTTTGATAAAACACAAGAAATAGACCAAATTCAATGTAACTAACATTATACAGGGTTCTAGAAGTGCCTGAGCAATTGTTGATCAATACATTAAAAACAGTTAATATGAGTGTTATACTATTGTGCCAGTTTGTTCTCATGTACTTGTTTTAATTCTGTGCCACCTTGTCTCAGCATTAAAACTGAATATGCAATTTTTATATAGATATATATATATGTCTCTCCACTTATTGTGCAACAATGTTGTTCTTGATATTTGTTTAAATTATAAAATTAGCTCACAATTCCAGTAAATTTAATATGTTTTCATTTTCTCTTTCAGTTCCTTGCTGCAGCAGAAGACGTATTTGACTGTGCCTATTTTGGATGCTCTGTCTAGTCTTAACCTATGTACTGAGTTATTGGTAGAGGTGAGGTTTTCCTGCCTAGATTTGAAGTATTTCCCCTCTGCTCAGTTATAGAATATGAGGACTGAAAATAGTAATGCAATAAAATGAAGGAATAACTTGTTGTTCTGCTTCCTTCCAAATTGATTCTATGCTCTGCATAGAAGACAAGATGGAATTGTAAAATTGGGATATGTGATCAGATAATGGGAAGGAGAGTGGAGATAAAGTAGACCTTGTTTTCCTGTGCTGAAAGCTTTCATGCTGCAATGTGTTGCCTGAAAATGTGAGTGGATAAAGATTCAAGAACTTTCAGATCAAGATGAATGCATTGATATAGACTTTTATATGTCATGAAGTGCTTCACAAGAAAGTTTTCAAAAAAAATTAAATATTGAGCTAAATGAAATATCAATGCTTGATGATAGATGCAATGATGTTCAACACTTGAAGACAGGAGCAGCTGATTGGGCAACGGCGTTCAATGCTTGAAGACAGAGGAGCAGTGGATTAGGCAATTGAGGTCATGTTACCCAAACATCATTATAAAAATGAGGGACTGTGTAGCGGAGCTTTCATTGTCGGAATGGACTGAGTCAGAGTGGAAAGGCTTCATCGAGAAGAGACTGAGGTGGTGATGCAAGAGTTGAAGAAAGAAAAGGCCACTTTAATCAGGGAACAAAAAGGATTCAGCGGCTAGGCATTGGTAAGGGCAGGTTTTATGTATCATATAACATCCTTTTAAATCTTCTTTGCACCCTCTCCACCTTATCTATATCCTTCCAAATTATAGGAAGGATATAGATAAGGTGGAGAGGGTGCAGAGAAGATTTACAAGGATGTTGCCTGGCTTAAAATACCTAGAGTACAGAGAAAGATTGAAGAGGTTAGGACTTTATTCATTGGAACATAGACAGTTGAGAGGGGATTTGGTACAGGTGTTTAAAATTATGAAGGGAATAGATAGACTAGATGCAAGAAGACTCTTGCCTCTGAGAGCAGGGGAGATTGAAACAAGAGGACACAAGTTGAGGGTAAGGGGGAAACATTTTAGGAGAAATATTAGAGGATACTTCACTCAGAGAGTGATGGCTGAATGGAATAATCTTCCAGAGGAAATAGTTGAGGCAGAGTCAATTCTTTCATTTAAGAGGAGGCTGGATATATACATGGATAGGAGGGGGTTGGAGGGTTATGGGCGGAGAATAGGCGGGGGGATCTAGTGGAGTTGTTTGATATGGTTATATAGTTATTTTTTTCTCCAGTCATAGGCAGTGGGAATCGCAGCCAAGGCAGGAGAATGCTCCTCTTGCAATATGTGGGTTGTCGGGGAAGCCAGTGTATCCCTGATGATTTCATCTGCGAGGTGCATCCAGGTGCAGCTCCTGACAAACCAAGTTAAGGAATTGGAGCTGGAGTTGGATGAACTCCGGATCATTCGTGAGGCAGAGGAGGTGATAGACAGGAATTACAGGGATTATATTACACCTAGGAGGCAGGAGAAGGGTAGATGGGTGACAGTCAGAAGAGGGAAAGGGAGCAGACAGGCAGTGTAAGATCCATGTGGCTGTTCACCTCAAGTATATTGTTTTTGATACTGTTTGGGGGGGAGCCCAAAACGGCCTACCAGGGACAAGCCACAGAGATCAGGTCTCTGTCATGGAGTCTGGTACTGTGGTGAAGAAGGGAAGGAAGGAGAAAAAGCAAGCTGCAGTAATAGGGGATTCCATATTTAGGGTGACAGTTAAGAGGTTCTGTGGAAGAGATTGAGTATCCGGGATGGTATATTGCCTCCCTGGTGCTAGGGTCTGAGATATCTCCCATTGAGTTCACAGCATTTTCAGGATCTCAGGAGGGAGGGTGAGCAGCCAGATGTCGTGGTCCACATAGGAACCAATGACATGGATTGGAAGGGTGAGGAGGTCATGCAAGGAGAGTTCAGGGAGTTCGACGCTAGATTGAAGGACAGGACCTCTGGCGCTGGGATCACAAATTGCTATCTGTGCCACGTGCCATTGAGGTGAGAAATAGGATATTGCAGCTTATTACGTGGCTAAAGACATGATGCAGAAGGGAGGGGTTTCTGGATTCTAGATCATTGGGCTCCCTTCCAGGGAAGGTAGAACCTGTTTCAAAGGGAAAGTTTCATTTGAACCGGAGGGGGACTAACATCCATGTGGGAAGGTTTGCTAATGCTGCTCTTGGGGTTAAAACTAGATTTGCAGGGAGATAGGAACCAGAGTGCCAGAGCAGATAGAGGGGTGGAGGAGGGAAAAGATTGTGTGAACTTTGCATGTAACCGTGGAAGTCAACGGGTTGTACATGCTAGAAATGTTCTTAGGTGCATCTATTCCAATGCAAGGAGTATTGTGGGAAAGGCAGTTGAGTGTGGATTGGCAGATGGAATTATGACTTTGTGGCCATTAGTGACACTTGTTGCAGGAGGGGCAAAAGATGTTATATCTATTGTAAAATGTTTGAGAACATCTTACTGACTCCACGATTATATGGTCATGATTGGCCAAGGAGAGGAAGAAACATTCAATTGGCATGGCAACTATGTGTTTGGAGAATAGATAAGCCTGGTGTAAATGATTCATGGAGTACCCTACCCATTTATTGTCCTGTCAAGGAGCCCTTGCTCCATCTTGCCATTGTAATATCAGCCTTGCTATATGGATGTGAGACATGGTGCCCATATCAGTCAGCTTGACCAACTGCTACAGCACCACCTACATTCTCTGATGAAGATCACCTCGCGAGACAAGGTCTCCATTATCGAGGTTCTTTCTCAAGTTGGAATGCAAGCAGTTTCAACATTGGTGATGTCAGCCCAACTGCGCTGGGCAGGACGTTGCCAGAATGCCTGATGGAAAACTGCCCACAGACATCTTATACGGCCAACTATCCAGTGGTACCTGAAAATGAAGAGGCCACTCACTATGGTACAAGGATGTTCTACACAGGAGCCTCGAGAAAGCTGCCATTGCCCCATCAACATGGGAGGATTTGGCTCAAGATCGCTCATGGTGGAGAGACGCCATCAGAAAAGTTGCGGTCACTGCTGAGAACAAGCGCAAAGAGGCAATAGAGGAAAGACATAGGAAGGACCACAACAGAGCTTCTGCCCCTGCTCCCCCGCCAGGCCTCACCTGCCAAGTAGGTGGCAAACAGGGCCTATCAAGGATTGGCCTGTACAGCCACTCCAGGACACACATATCAAGCCCCACAAATTGGCCTGAAAGGAACCAACATCATCCTACGGGATGAATAACAAGAAGAAAAGCTCTCTATAGAGTCTGCAGGTTCCATATTTTGTTCTTATCAGCCATCTTTGAACCCACAGAATAGGAAGCATAAAATAAAGACATTCTCAATTCTGAAAAGATGAAGAAAAGATGTATTTCAAAATAAATTTTTAAAGGCTTTTAGGAAATTTGATCTATTTGTTCCCGCTTTCAAAGAGGACTTTCACATTGGGATGTATCGCTTTTTACTGTTTTAGACTTGGGGCAATGACAAACTGCTGTGATGGCAGACGGTTTGATGTTGGAAGGGAGTGGAAAGTTTATTTTCAATGCAAACTCAAACTGCTTTGAAGATGGGAGAGTGTAGTTGCACAATCTGCATCCACACCCAGTCAAGGCATTGGAAGCTGGCTATTCACCTGCATTGCATC
The DNA here is from genome assembly GCF_036971445.1 of Narcine bancroftii. Taxonomy (NCBI): domain Eukaryota; kingdom Metazoa; phylum Chordata; class Chondrichthyes; order Torpediniformes; family Narcinidae; genus Narcine; species Narcine bancroftii. The sequence continues at coordinate 5,210,829 of NC_091473.1, forward strand.
TTGTCTTTGTCTGGTTTTTGTACATGCTTCTAGCATGGATTGCTGGATGAAAATTTTAAACAATAACCCTGAGCTCTTCCAGAACAAGAATTTAATGTATTTGCAGCTTTCATGGAATCATATAGCTCAGAAATAGGTTCTTTTGACTCACTGATCCATGCTGACCAGGATGCCAATCCAATCCATCTGCCCACTTTAAGCCCTTATTCCTCTGTGCCTTTCCTATCCAAGTGCCTGTCTAAAGGCCTTTTAAACTTTGTAATTGTATCTATCTCTTCTAGCAGGTTTTTCCAGCTGTTGTGGTACATTCCACACTCAGAAATCTGATGGCAGAGAGGAAGAAGCAGTCCTTGTGCCACTGGGTGCTTGTCTTCAGGCTCCTCTTAACTTTTTCCTGATGGTAGCAGAACGAAGAGGACATGGCCAGGGTTGTGGGGGTCTTTCAGGACAGAGGTTGCTTTCTTAAGACTCTGGTCATGTAGATGTCCTCGATGGAGTCAAGTCTGGTGTCCGTGATGTCGCAGACAGAGTTAACAACTTTGGAGTTTTCCTGTTTTGTGCATTGGCACCTCCGTGATGCAACCAGTCAGAATGCTTTCCGTGGTACACCTGTAAAAATTTTCGAGAGTGTTTGGTGACGTAGCAAATCACCTCAAACTCCTCACGAAGTATAGCCACTTTGTGATTGCATCAACACGTGGGTCCCAGGACGCATCCTCAGAGATGATGACACCCAGGAATTTGAAGTTCTTAACCCTTTCCATTGCTGACCCCTTGATTAGGACTGGTTTGTGTTAAATCAACTGATATCTTATTATTACCATAGGTGAACATTCTAGTCGGACAGTTCACTGTCAAATCTTATTCCATGACATTATTGTGCTGCTACTTTGAGAATGACTTGAAGATTGAAGGAAGGTTGTTATGATATATCCTTGTATAGTGAAGTTGGGGAACTTTAATGATGTGGGGAAAACACTACCCTGAGTGCCTCATTTGTTTTTTTTTAAATTAATTTGCAGGTCCGTCATTCTGTCATGTCAACCCTATCTGCAGTAAAAATTGATGATCTTCCTGTGGTTGTCAAGTTCATTCTACATGCTGTCACAGCAGTAGACGCTACAGAGGTAAAATGTGTAATTTTCTCTTGCTTTGGAAATCTGTCGCCAACAATGAAAGTTGCCTGTAGTGAGGATATAAACACCATGTTCCCTTTTTGGTCACTCGAATTCCAAAATTTTTTAAATATTTCACCTGCCTCTTCTTAAAGCCCCACTCCAGTCAAGTACTTAATGGTTACTGGATTTGAAAGCTCAGATATTATGTTGCTGGTCCTTGCAACTTGCATATATTTTGTCTAATAGGGACTAGTTGGTATAAGATTGCAGGTTTCTATTTGAGGGACCGAGATATGTTTATCTCTGTTCCAATCTGAGCAGTTTTAGTCACCACCATACCTTTGCTCTGTCAGTGCACCTGCCTCATTTTCTGGTCATGGCTGCATTCTGGACTCTTGGCTCTGACTATTTACCTTACTTGCACTCTGGACCCGCAGCTCATTTTTAGGACAAATGAGAGAGCCAGATGCCAGACAATCAAGATTTCCAAACAATTGGATGCTGAATTCAAAATTTTACTGTTTATGCCTTTGGGTCAGTGCAGCATTGAGATTGATTCTTCTGCCAAAAGAAGTGTTTGAATAATAATGCTTTGTGATCACAGAAGCTCAAAAAAAATAGAGGCGTAATCTCTTTAAGATGCATATTTCCCCTCCAACCCAGTCTTTTTGACACTGACTTCTTTACTACATTTAACCTGTCTCAGCTAACTGGTAAGTTGAACCGGTTCAAAATAGCGTTTTTTGCCATTCACACTGGACCAATGTTAACCGGATCTCTGCGCCCTTTCACACTCATCACCCGGCATCCCAGAGCAAAGCTGCACCAATCTTCCAGTGGTGATTTCCTGCATACCTTTGTCCCTTTCACACTGGGCGAACAGGTACGCTGATTCAAAACGAATCGCTGATGATACACCCTACCTAGACAATTCATTCCTGGAGTGATCTGACACCTGTGTGTTGGTTTGTGAGCATTTACATTGGCACGTTAACTGGTAGATAACCGGTTAATTACAGTATGAATGGGGCTTCAAGGATTTTGGCTGAGTTCCCCCAGCCGGTGTTTAGGTTCAGAATCCAGCATCTGCAGCCTCCTGTGTGTTTCCCATACTCAATTCTGATGGGGATTGATAGAGTGTGGATGTTGAGAGGCTGCAGCTTCAGTTTGGAGAGTGTAAAACTATGGGGCATAAAGTTTAATACTTAAGGACTGAAAATCTTTGGAAATTCTAACTTGAGGTCACAGTAAAGAAATGGATGGATATTTTGATAGCAAGGTTGAGGCACATGATCACCCATGAGCATTTTCAATTGCAGAGTAGGCTTGTGCCTGCTCCTATTTCTATAACTTGCAATTGAATGTTTTTAGCAGCAATTTTATTACTGCCGATGACGTACAATTAGCTGCTTAAACCCCATTCTACATACTTTGTGGGCCAGAAGCAGACGTTCAAATCAAATAACAGCTTGCAAAAAGCAGAGCCAGTGTTTAATTGTGTTAATTCCGCCAATATCACATTTATTGGTAGGTACTTTCTTGTAATGTAAAATGATCTATGCTGGTACTTTTTATTTAAATTGCATGGTTATGAGTCTGTGCATAATTTGATTGCAGAGTTGGATGGAGAATTATGTTGTCGTTTGACTTCTGTGAAACTTTAACAGTTTTTTTTTGTTAATGCAGAGACCCTTTGAAAGAACCTTCATTTTGAACCCGGTTTACTGACACTTGCACTATTTTTATTGTAGGTGATTAAGGAACTGCGCAAAAATCTGGAATTGGAGTCATGTGTGCTTCCTTGTCAACTCCAGCCTAATCAAGACAAACAAAATAAGAGTGTTATGGGGTATGTTAAATATTAATGGTAGTTGAATCTGTCACAGAGCGATGGTTGAATTTTACAGAGCTTTTGTTCTAAACACTGGTTGGGTTGATTATTATGAGAGAACCAAAGTCAGAGCTCATGGATGACAAAGATAAAACTGATGAGAGGGAAACCTGATGCTTGCCAAGGAAGGGCTCAGGTTGAAACGTTAACAATGTGAAGTGACTTTTACTCTATGGATGCTGTGTGACTTGCTGAGTTCTCCAGCACTTTTGTAGATTACATTAGACCCCAGCATCTACATATGCTCTTGTTGAATGGTGTATGTCCACTCAGAAACAGGCCTAAATATGTAGTCATCTCAGAGGTGGAGTGAAAGGGAAAATAACATGAGTAAGGAGAAAGTATGAGAAGAAAATAATATTAACATGCAAGAAAATTCAAAACCTTCTGAAGATCAGTGAACAATAAGTGTGTACTAAGAGGAGGGTTGGAGCTGATTAGAGATGAATGAAATGATCAACAAACAGAGGAAGAAGTACTAGCTGGGTATTAAATGAGAGCTTTGTATCGGTCCTGACCAAGGAAAATAATGCTGCGAAAACCTCAGAAGAAAGCAGTCGACATTAAAGGATAGGATGAAAATTGATGTCCAGTAAAACTCCTGTTATCTGGAATTCAAGCAACTGGCGGCTACAAGTAACCAGCAAAGTAAAATCGCAGAAAATAAATAGGAAAAAAATACAGAAGTTTAAAATTGGCACTCAGTCTCAAGAAACTGGAAAATTCACTTGTCCAGCATCTACTAATTCCCTAGGTGCTGGATACCAAGGGGTTTACTGAATTAGAAAGACTGGCTATGCTTAAAGTCACAAATCCCAACATCAGAGCTGGTAGATGGTGGAAGTTCAAAATTCCTTTATTATCATGTAATAAAAAAGAAAATAAGATTGCATGAAATTTTCCTCTGCCTTACAGAAAGAGAAGCAAAAGAGAGTCCCTTCAGCGACCTTATCGCTGAGTTGTACAGAGTTCTAGAAAGAGTGACTGCAATCTTCCAATCCCTTTTAGATATGTGGAAGGATCCAGGGAGCTGAAAAATGACAAATGTGTTGCCCCTATGATGACACGCTCATCAACTCCAAACCAATCTGTTGTGGGGACACTTTTAGAAACGATGGCTTGTTTCTGTGCATTGAGTTACTTTTGCTCACTTAAAGTTTTAGTGGATGATGACACATGCTGATCAATGTTCTGATTTTTCTGTGTTTAGGACTTCAGTGAATCGGGAGAACAGCAGTCATGACTGTGTTGCAATTATGTTTGATGTTATCAAAGGTGCTGTACGGTTTCAGAAAGTTACAGCTGAAGCTTGGATTAAGGTGATCCTGTCATCTATGACACTGAAAACAATTTTAAAGTTAAATTTGGTGCAGTGAAATGCAGTGATTTGTTGTCTTGTATCCTTTTATGCATTGTAGGCATCTTTGAACCAGATGGCTTCAACTTGTTTTGCACAGGCTAACCGTGGTAGATCAAGGCCGATACTGAGGGCTGTGACTATTGTTAACAGTCCTTCTGTGGTTCACAGCAACGTGCTTCAAAGAGCACAAGATATTTGTGGGTGAAGTGTAATGAGCAAACTTCATTGTGGCACTAGACTGATTTCAGATTTTGCGTCTTGGAGGATTTTTAGCCTATTTTACCTTCCATGAAGGTACATTGTCATGGAGACCTTGTGATATAGCCATTCTCAACTTATTTTATTCATTGAAAATCATTTGCTTCAAAGGTGTTTCTCTCAAATAAGACTTAGTGATGTAACAACTCATCTTCTTTCAGAATGGACTTTATTATGATTCCTTATCTTGCCCACATACTATAATAAATGGATCTCACTACTACACTAAATGAATCCTTCCATTTATTATTCCAGCCACTACATTAAATATAATGACTTGTAATTCATGTCATTATTGTCCCTTATTAATTGATTAACTAAATACAGAAGCTTGGGTAAACTTCACATTTGGTGTATTTTTGAAAAAGACAGTTCAAAGTCAACAGTTAACCCCTAGCTTTCCAAATGTCCAAAATATTACTCTCTGCCACCTGAGCTAGAAAATAAGAGCAGGAAAAGGCTACCTGATCCCTCAAGTATGTCCTGCCAATGCCATTCAGTTTATTTATTGCTGCATTGCCCCAGGCCTCAATTCCTGGTATCAGTTCCTCATTATTGTTAATTTCCTGATCATATTTATCTACCTCCACTTCAAATGCATCCAACGACAAGCCTTCACAATCCTCCAGGGCAGAGAATACCAAAGAATCCCTACCATTTAAACATACGCAACCCGATGTAATAATGTTCACTTGACCCTTTGAGCTTTATTCCTCTGATGTCAAAAGTCTTAAATTTCCGTTTGAAATTCTTGATGTGTGCCTTTTTATTTATGCCAGGTCCAGTTTTCAACTTTTCTCTTAATGTGTTTGCAAATGGCATTTTTAAAAAAAAAAATCTTTTTGTTGTACTTTTCTTTAATAAATCTAAAGGTTCCTCTATTATAATAAAATCTTGGCCCACTTGCTGCTCACAATCCAAGACCATTCCTTCATAAGTACAATTATATACACCTACCTTTGAAATAGCATATTGAGTGAGAAACTGGAAAGTCAACTTTTTTAAATAAGGGAGTGAGTATTGGTCAAGTTCTTTTGCAGCATTTTAATAGAGGTAACAACGAGATTTGATTCTTAAAAAGCCAAGATAAAACAACATTCTTTTGATATATGTAAATACTGTGTATTTATTTCTGATCTACATTTAGCATCAGCCTCTATTTGATGGGAGAATTAACATTAATATGTTACTTAATAATAATAATAATAATAAAAGGAACTTGGTCAAATAGTATATAATTAGAGACCAGATTTTTAAAAAATACAACTGTTTCTAATCAGATTTAATTCTCCTAACAAGATACTTGATTTCTAGATTCGGATTTATTGTCAGAGTACATCCATGACATCACATACAACCCTCAGATTCGTTTTTTCTTGCAGGCGCGGCAGAATTACCACTAATTGGTTGTGCAAAAAATAAACTGTGCAGCGTAAAACGTAAACAATCAAAGAACTGGAAGCAAACTGTGCAATATAGAGAGAACTAAAACAAAATCAATAAAATCACAAGTAAGAGTCCTTAATTGAGTCCCTGATTGAGTTTGTCGTTGAGGAGTCTGAGGGTGGAGGGGTAGCAGCTGTTCCTGAACCTGGAGCTGCAAGTCTTGTGGCACCTAGACTTCTTTCCTGATGGCAGCAGCGAGAACAGCGTGTGCTAGATGGCGCGGGACTTTGATGATTGCTGCTGCTTTCTGGAGGCAGCATTCCCTGTAGATGTTCTCTATAATGGGGAGGGTTTTGCCTGTGATGTCATGGACTGTGTCCTCTACCTTTTGGGGAGCTTTACCCTCAGGGATATTGGTGCTTTTGTACCAGGCCGTGATGTAGCTGGTCAGCACATTTTCTACCACACCTCTAGAAATTTTCCAGGGATTCTGATGTCATACTAAACCTCCGCAAACTCCTGAGGAAGTAGCGGCACTGGCATGCTTTTTTTCACAATGTCATTCGTGTGACATTCTTCATGATGATTCTTCGGGTCATCAGTTTCACCTTACAACTATTAAGTCTCCAAAGCATGCATGCAGTTTAAATGAAAAACGATCAAAGCCACTTAAACAGGAAAATGCTAAAACTGGCCTATCTTCAGGAGCATCAGAAATAACTTTTCAATCCGAGGTTGTTCGATTTGATCACCTTACAGACTCTGACTACACCTCGGAGAGTTCCAGCAATAAGTCTTTTAAATACAATACAAAAACAAAGCATCGTAAAAAGGATCGAGTGTAGAATTCGGAGAAAAGTCTGGACAGAGAAGCAAAGAGGAAGAGATGGGCATATTTGATAATATGGAAGAAGTTTTTAAAAAGACCGACAAAGATGGCAAAGTTATAAAAAAGCATAAATTAAAGCATAAAGATAAAGAGAAAAATAAAATTAAGAAAGAACATGAAAATGAAAAGGGAAAACACAGGCAAAAAGAAAGTGAAAAGATGTATCCTGAGTTTGATAGAGAATATTGGAAAGAGAACTTCTTCAAAAATGATGATACTAATGAAACATTCAAGGAAGAAAATTCAAACTTGTCTCTTGCAGAAAAACCATTAAAAGATAAAACTCCCATTAAAAAAGAAAAAGTATCTAAGGAGAAGTATTTTAAGGAAGAGAAGTCTTTCAAAGAAGACAGAGAAAAGGAAAAGTCTAAAAAGAATAAAAAGGAAAAGCACTGTAAAGAAGAAAAAGAAATTAAACTTGCAAATCTGGACGAAAGGATTGAAATTGTTCTTGCAGACAAAGATGATTCACTTTACTCCAGTGTTTTTTTGAAGAAAGAGCATACAGAATTATTTGAGAAAGAAAAAGTCACAGATAAAGACAAATCTGAAGCTCCAGATAAAGAAAAGAAGGAAAACAAGGAAAAAAGTAAAAAGAAATCCCCAACTAAAGAGAGGGACTTGGAAAAGTTAGAGAGAAAATATTCTGACAGGGAAAAGAAAATAAAACACGAGAATAGGTTTGAGAAAGAGAAATTAGAGACTCATGAAAAATCATTTGGTAAAATACAAGAGAGTGGAGAGAGGTCAAAAGAAAAAGACCGATCTGGTAGCTTATATTCCACTTCAGAAAAAAACCACCGAGAAAATGATAAATTGAAGAATATATTCTCTGTCAAAAAACCTGAGGAGAAAGAAAAGAGCAAAGAAAAATTGGACAAGAAGCATGAGAAAGATAAAATTGAAAGGGAGCGTCATTCCAGTGGTGTAAAGGACAAAATGGAGAAAGAAAAGCATATGAATGAAAAGAAGGCTAAGTATTCAGAAAAAGATTCACAGGAAAACATTGTGAATAAAGCGGACAAAGTTAAAGTAAGAGATAAAGAAATAGAAAAAAAGAAGAAAAAAGAGAAATCGAGGGAAAGAGAGGGTGACCCTGTGACAAACTCCAAGCACTTGCATGATGAGAAGAAACGCAGTGCAGTTGAGAGTAGCAAAGGGTCTCACGATAAATTATTTCCCTCAAAGGATAAAATTAAAGAGGATTTTCCGAAGACTCTTGAAACAAAAGAGAGAGAAAAGAAAGAAAAGGATAGGCAAAAAGACAAAATACCAGTAAATGCTTCTGTTAAAGCAAAGCTTAAAGAACCAGAAGTGGACAAACTGAAGCCCAAAGATTCTGGTGCCACAAAGGATGTGAGCCCAAAGGAGAAGAGGCTAGTAAATGATGACTTGATGCAAACCAGTTTTGAAAGAATGCTGAGTCTATAGGATCTGGAAATAGAGCAATGGCACAAGAAGCATAAAGAGAAGATTAAGATGAAAGAAAAGGAAAGGCAGAGGCATCGTTCTGGCATTGACCTCTCAAAATTAAAAGAACGAGAGAAACTGAAGAGTTCAACGACAAGCAAAGAACTTGCTCGATCAAAAAGTTCAGATCCATCAAGTGGAGTTCCTCAGGGTTCGGTCCTGGGTCCACTATTATTTGTTATATATATATTAACGATCTGGATGTAGGGGTAGAGAATTGGATAAGCAAGTTTGCGGATGACACAAAGATTGGTGGTGTTGTGGACAGTGAGGTAGATTACCGTAGATTAAAAGGTGATTTAGGAAGGCTGGAGGTGTGGGCTGAGAAATGGCTGATGGAATTTAATACAGATAAATGTGAGGTGCTGCATTTTGGAAAGGCAAATTTAAATAGGTCATTTACATTGAATGGTAGACAATTGAGGAGTGCAGAGCAACAAAGGGATTTAGGAGTTATGGTAAATAGTACCCTCAAGGCTGATCTACTCGGGTAGATGGTGTGGTGAAGAAGGCATTTGGAATGTTGGCCTTCATAAATCGGAGTATTGAATTCAAGAGTAGGGAGGTTATGATGAAATTGTACAAGACATTGGTGAGGCCAAATTTGGAGTACTGTGTACAGTTTTGGTCACCAAATTATAGGAAAGATATAAACAAAATAGAGAGAGTGCAGAGAAGGTTCACGAGAATGTTGACAGGATTTCAGGGTCTGAGTTACAGGGAAAGGTTGTGCAGACTGGGGCTTTTTTCTCTGGAGCGTAGAAGATTGAGAGGGGACTTGATAGAGGTGTTTAAGATTTTAAAAGGGACAGACAGAGTAAATGTGGATAGGCTTTTTCAATTAAGAAAGGGGGAGATTCAAACTAGAGGACATGGTTTAAGATTGAAGGGGGAAAATTATAAGGGGAACATGAGGGGAAATTTCTTTACGCAGAGGGTGGTGGGGATGTGGAATGAGCTTCCGGCAGACGTGGTCGAGGCGGGATCATTGGTTACATTTAAGGAAAGACTGGATCGTTACATGGATAGGAGGGGACTAGAGGGGTATGGACTGGGTGCTGGTCAGTGGGTCTAGGAGGGTGGGGATTTGCTACGGCATGGACTAGTAGGGCCGAACTGGCCTGTTCTGTGCTGTAAGTGGTTATATGATTATATGGTGTTGGGTCGAGGAAAGATCCTCTGAGATAGTGACTCCCAAAAACGTAAATTTGCTCACCCTCTCCATCTCTGATTTTCCCCCATTGATCATTGGATTGTATACTAACTCTTCATGGTGTCTAATTGTAAGGGTGTCAACTTCCCTTCAGTTCTTTGACCAAATTTCTTGCACTTCACACCAAATCATTATAATGACGGGATATTGAAAGAAATGGAGGGAAGTAATAGCAAGGCCTAATCTTCTCAATGGGCACCCATGCAAATATTTTATGAATCTAATTAATTAAAGAATGTTTAGGTCTTGCTAATTCTTGTCTCTGTTGAAGCTTATTTGTGTTCTCCACCTCTTGCTCCGCTGGGATCAAATAATTTTGCCCAGTACTATAAAAGTAAATTGAGAACATTCCACTGATGAATTTTTTAATAAAGAAATTTAATTATAATCTGTCAAGTGGCTGAAAGCCTGATCAAAGATAAAGACTTTCGTATTTATGGTGGCTTTGAAATGAAGATGAATGAATGCAATCTATATCCAATTTAGGACATCTGAAAAAACAATAGTAACATGGGAAGCGATCTAATTGATGTCAGCAAAGGAATATCTGACACAGCAATATTTCATCCAGATTATTTATTTTGTTGATGTTGGTGTCAGCCTATATGCTTGTGACAATTATTACCAAAAAGTTTGAAGGCCGAGACTGATTTATGTTACTGTCTTATTTTAGGCAATTGAAAGTGTAGATTCTGCTGCTGAGCACAAGGTAACTAATTTCCTGTTTTAAAAAATATTTAAAAAAAAAAATCTTTATAATTGTGTTTGAATGTATGTTGTGCCAATGAAGTAAAAGAGGAAGAGGCAGAATGTGTTAACTTAAATTTAGCATTTAGCCTGTTAAGGATGGACAATTTCCATATATTTATGAAAATAATAGAAAGTTACTTGTGTGAAAGATTGTTATATTTTATATCGTATATAGATATGTGGCAGGTTTTTTGTTTAGTGCAGGTCACATACTAACACTTCAAAACTGGTCTCATTTAAAATGCCAGAGCTCTGCTCAAGCCAGACAGTTCAGGCTCTGAGTGCCTTTGGAGAAACTTTGAAGAATGCCTATAAGGACTTCACAAGTAGGTGTTGATTGGACATGCTGTGAAGTAATGGATTAATGTTTTGAAAGTAACAGATGAATGAACTCGGAAGATTAGGTCCAGAGCCGCAGTCTGAGTGCAGTTGGTTGTTCTCAGAGGGGCATGCGGTTTTCTTTCGTGTGTGTGTGTGTGTGTGTGTGTGTGTGTGTGTGTGTGTGTGTGTGTGTGTGTGTGTGTGTGTGTGTGTGTGTGTGTGTGTGTGAGAAAGAGAGAGAGAATTCAGTTCTACGGTTCATCAGCAGCATCTGTGACTGGAACAGGACAAGCTGGCAAGCTTGTGGAAAAACCCCATTTTGAAGATGGGTTTTGTGAGTTCTTCATTCATACAAGAGGAGATGGCTGGCTGCATAATGTTTCACTTGAAATAAGGGAAACAGAAAAGGAACTCTGTGGTGACCTGAAAGAAAGAGGTTATCATCTGGAAAACCCTGATGGGGCAAGTTTCTTTGGCAAGACATTGAAGTAGCTGATCGGAAGGAATCAGTTTGTGTCCAACGAGCAACAAATCTCCCTCTGAAAACTGACAAGAACCTTCCTGAGCAGTAACCATTTACCTTTCAAACACCAAAGCCTGGTGAAATTCATAAATGTTAAATTCTGTGCACAGTATAAGAATTGCCTGCAAACAGTGAACTTGGAGGAGCAAGAAGTGAGATTGGACTGTGAATCAAAGAACTTTTCTGAACTTAGACACACAATACATACATGTGTGCTTAGAATTAGAAGGGGGTTAAGTTAATAGTAATAAGTTAACATTTGAGCTTGCTTTCATGTTTAAAGATAATTAAAAACAACTTTTGTTTAAGTAACCATTTGTCTTGATGAATTTCTATTACTGCTGGGTTTTTGGGACCTCTGGGCCCATAACACTTGAAACAACTTTGTGATAGGGCATGATTTATTTGGTGAATGAGAAGAACATAAATCCATTTCCCATACAGGAAAAGATGATGGCTTCTATACAGAATCCAGGTCTAATGGTCAACCACCAGGCTGTCAATATTTCCCAGAAACCACATGCATTTCACGTCTTAATCAAGTGACAGGTGTGGTCACAGTGGAACTTGTAGAGATCAAAATGTTTGTCAAATAACAATTTACTGGAGGAATTCAATGGGTCAAGCAGCATCAGTGGGAGAAAAATAATTGGCAATGTTTTGGATCAGAGCCCATCTTCAATACTATGCAGCTTGATTTGTTGAGTTCCTCCAGCAGATTGTTTTTAGCTCCTGTTTCCACCATCTGCAGTCTCTTGTCTTAAAATGTTAGTCTCTGCTTTTCAAAATCCCATGTCAAGAGTATATCAAAGCATGAGCCTTGATGAAGGTCTCAGGCCCAAAACGTTGGTTATGTTTCTTTACCTTTGCTATACAAGTATGCTGTTTGACCTGCTGAGTTTCTCCAGCATTGTGTTTTTACTTTAGTTTGTCTTTCCAGCTTTTGTTCAATCTTTCTTTCTTTTTCAATCTTTTTATTATTATTATAATTTATAAACACATACAGTTCAAAGAGATATAAAAAATACATAGTGAGTAATGAATTAATACAGAGATATTAAACAATAATATTACAGAATAAAAATATATCATAAAAAAAATTTTTTTGATCAGTTTAGGGTGTGAACTATCTCTAAAAAAAGATAATTAATAACAAAATATGAAAAAAGAGAAAAAAAAACCCAAAAAAGAAGAAAAAACAAATCTGAATTAAAAAAAACTTTAAAAAAAACCTACAGATATAGCTAAACCACGCCTATCACTCCGATCTCATCTTACAGCCCAATTATCATACATAATCATAAAAAGAAAACAGAGCCAGATCAACTCATCACAAATGAAAATATTGAATAAATGGTCGCCAGGTTAACTCAAACTTAGAAGGGGATTCATAGACAGAGTTTCTAATTTTCTCTAAATTTAAACATAGTATAGTTTGGGTAAACCATTGGAAAACAGTGGGAGGATTAACCTCTTTCCAATTCAATAGTATAGATCTTCTAGCCATTAGTGTAAGAAAAGTTATTTCACTAGATGCTGAGAAGGCCTTCGATAGAGTAGAATGGCCTTATTTATTTACAGTTCTTGAAAAATTTAATTTTAGTCCGATATTTATATCTTGGATTAAACTTCTTTATAATTCCCCAGTTGCCTCGGTTTTTACTAATATCCAAAGATCGCCATATTTTCGATTATTTCGGGGCACCAGGCAAGGGTGCCCCCTTAGCCCTTTATTATTTAACTTAGCTTTAGAACCTTTGGCATTTGCTATCAGAGAAGCACCCAATATTACTGGTATTATTCGTTGCAGGGATATTCATAAAGTATCACTATATGCAGATGATTTATTGTTATATATTTCCAATCCTGAAAATTCTATTCCTGCAGTTTTATCTTTATTAGCCCAATTTAGTAATTTTTCGGGATATAAACTGAACTTAAATAAAAGTGAATTATTCCCTTTTAATGGATGGGTTCCTATTTATGATAGTTTACCTTTTAAAATAGCTAGAGACCATTTTATATATTTAGGGATTAAGATTACTAAAAAACAAAGATTTGTTTAGGACTAATTTTTTCCCTCTATTGGACCTGATCGGCAGTTTACTTACCAATTGGTCACCATTATCCCTATCCATGATAGGCCGAATTAATGCTATTAAGATGATGATCTTACCTAAATTTTTATATATATTCCAAGCTATACCTATTTTTGTTCCTAAATCTTTTTTTGATAAGGTCGATTCTAAATTGTCCTCGTATATCTGGCAAAATAAGAATCCTAGATTGGGGAAAAAATATTTACAGAAATCTAAACTAGAGGGAGGGTTGGCATTACCCAACTTTAGAATTTATTACCGGGCAATTAATATTAGTTACTTAAGGTATTGGTTGAATTATTCAGAATTATCTCTAAATCCCCATTGGGTAAATTTAGAAATTAAACCGATACAAAATTTTTCAATTAGCTCTATTTTGGGAGCTGCTCTCCCTTTTACTCTTACTAAATTATATAAACAAATTGATAATCCAATGGCTAAACATACACTACGTATATGGTTTCAATTCCGGAGATTTTTTTGGCCTAAGTCATTTTATCTTGGAAACTCCTATTGTACTAAATTTCCTTTTTCATCCCTCTCTAATTGATCAAGCTTATTTACTCTGGAAAGTTAAAGGTATAACATGCTTTTCGGATTTATTCTTGGATAACTCTTTCATGTCATTTGAACAATTATCCATGAAATATGATTTACCTCGATCTCATTTCTTTCGATATTTGCAGATTAGGAGTTTCTTAGTTTCGACTTTACCCTCTTTTCCCAATCGGGAGACTACGACTGTTTTAGAGGATATACTATATTCAAAATTCCCTCCAAAAGGTGTGATATCTAAATTATATAATATAATTACAGCTTTTGTTCAATCTATTCATTGAAAATGTACATTTCTGACTAAACCAGTGGTTATTGATCATCAGTCACTTTTAATCTCTGCAGTCTTTAGTGCAGGTGTTACCTTATAGTTTGGTAGGGCGTTGCAGGATTTTGCCTCCGCACTGGTGGTCGGGCTATGTCCAAGTTAGAGTGAAGTGTGAATTGGTTGGAACCATGAGTTGATGTGTGTTTATTTGTATCTGCTGCCTTAAGTGCTGCTGATGTTAAGAGTTTGTTGTCACATACTTAAGTACAATGTGTAGATGTACTGACATTCTTGCTGCAGTGCAGCACATGTACATCACATGTCGAGGCATTGGGCTTGTGAGATGCCATTTAAAAAGGGGTTGCTGCAGTGGAGTGTTGAGCAGATGACACATCAATGATAGTAGAATTGAAAGATTGTCTACTCTTTTGCCATTGCAATGCAAAATTTTGACAATTTTGGTACTGGAAAATTATTATTGAATCAGATAGTACATTGGAGATCATATCAATTTAACATGCCTCCAGTTCTTTTGGAGAAAACCATAAATATTTTTTCTTCTCTTGACAAAATTGAGAGATGCAGTGACTTGTGTATCCTGATATTTTTATTTTTTTATTTTTAATTTTTTTATTTTTCACACCATAAATCACATTAGCCATGATATACACTTTTTCACACATATACAGTGACTTTTTCCCCCCCCCCTCCTTCCTCCCAAGCCACCCCCCCACCCCCCCCCCCTCATCCATTTTAGGTATACAATCTAGGTTGCATTAAGCCAGTCAGACAATGTTGTCATTCAACAAAAATACACCAGAAATTCTACTGAGTCCATTCTTTTCTTTCCTTCTCCTTCCATCAACTTAGGTAATGTTTGTTCCCGGTAGGTTTTCGCTATTGTATTTAATGTAAGGCTCCCATACTTGTTCGAATATTTCAATATTATTTCTTAAACTATATGTTATTTTTTCTAATGGAATACATTTATTCATTTCTATATACCATTGTTGTATTTTCAAATTATCTTCCAATTTCCAGGTTGACATAATACATTTTTTTGCTACGGCTAGGGCTATCTTAACAAATCTTTTTTGTGCATCCTCCAAATCAATTCCAAATTCTTTGTTTTTTATGTTACTTAGGAGAAAGATCTCTGGATTCTTTGGTATATTGTTTTCTGTTATTTTATTTAATATCTGATTGAGATCATCCCAAATGTATCCTGATATTGTGGAATATTTGTTGCTGTGTTTAGTGAAGATCATGTAAAACAATCACACTTGTTATTAATGGAAAGACTCACTGGAATTTTATTTCCATCTGAAGGTAATAGATTTGCTAGTTCTCCTGATCCTCCATACAGCTGGAACAAGTAACAGCAAGAAGCAAGTAGAGAAATTGCTGCGCAGCAAGATTCGTTTTGGCCATATCAGGGATCAACTATTGCAAGCTGTATTTAGGAGCCATGCTCTGGTTAGTGATGTCTGTCATCTTAATGAGCTTTATTCCTCTGATGTCAAAAGTCTTAAATTTCCGTTTGAAATTCTTGATGTGTGCCTTTTTATTTATGCCAGGTCCAGTTTTCAACTTTTCTCTTAATGTGTTTGCAAATGGCATTTTTTAAAAAAAAATCTTTTTGCTGTACTTTTGTTTAATAAATCTAAAGGTTCCTCTATTATAATAAAATCTTGGGCCCACTTGCTGCTCACAATCCAAGACCATTCCTTCATAAGTACAATTAAATACACCTACCTCTGGAAATGTATTGACCTTTCACTTCTAGAAACAATCTGCTGGAGGAACTCAGTGAGTCGAACAGCATATGTTGGAGAAAATCGGCCTTCTCTGCATCACATTCCTCACTCTCCCTTCATTTGGAACAATTCCCCATTTGGTGTATTCCAATAAACGTCATCATTACTTATGCCTTTCAATCACATATACCACCCCCCCCCTCCCACAATGTTTGTGAATTCCACTTGTCTTAATTCACAAGAATTGGAGGATATTACTGGATAACTATTATATTTTAACATTCTGCTTCAATATTGGATCATGACTACTCTGGGTAATTCTAGCAGCAATTTGTTTTGAGTAAACTGCTCACTCTTGGTTTCCCATTATCATACTTCCTCACCATTTTTTTTTCAAATGCTTCACTAACATTTAGCATGCCTATTTCTTGCTGCTCCATTTAGTCTTCTCACACTTCACTCCTCTTCACCCCTCTGCTTTGAAAACTATAAACCTTACCCTCTCCACCCCTCCTCCCAGATCTCATGAAGAGTCATTGATCCAAAATGTTGACTGGCTTTTCTTTCCACAGATGCTGAGTTCTTCCAGCACATTTTATTGTCAGATCCCATCATCTGCAGTTTTATTTATTTTCCACAGCATTTTGTCTGTTGATTATCTGTATTTGTTAATTCAAAAAATGTTTTCCTCATATGTTATTAGATAAAATATAAATGAGAAATTATTCTATGATGGTAGGCTAGCCATTTCTTGAAAGTCAAATCTTCAATGCAGTAGGTTTACTAAATGATTTGCGTTTAGCATTGTGAGACATTTTATTGTTGCAGAAGAAATAGCTCCAGCCTTCATAAAAATTTGATTATTTTATTCCAGGTTATCCGTGAATACTTTTCTTCTGTACTGTCCTTGGCTCAGACTCTACTGAGGTCCCCAGATATGAGTGTGGTGTTTTTTGGAAGTCAGATGTATAAACATGCCTTTATGATGTTTGACTCCTACTGTCAGCAGGTAAGAGAAAAGTTTTTGTTGGTGTCGTATTTTTATTTTATTGAGAGCTGGCTTTTTGTAAGGTATCACTTTGTGATAATTTTCTGACATCACATAAGTGGTCATATTTTGTGCCTTGTTGCAGTATCATGGTGGTAAATTACTGAACTAGTAATCCAAGGCTTGGACTATTAATCCACTGATTTTACATTAAATCCTATCATGGTACCTGGACAGTTTAAATTCCATCCTCCAAGTGAACTGAAATTTTTTAAAAAAGTTAGCATCCAGGAATTTTAAACCACTTTTTTTTCTTTGGGTTGGCTTCGCGGACGAAGATTTATGGAGGGGTATGTCCACATCTGCTGCATGCTCTTTGGTGACTGACAAGTCTGATGCGGGACAGGCAGGCACGGTTGCAAGGGAAAATTGGTGGGTTGGGGTTGGGTGTTGGGTTTTTCCTCCTTTGACTTTTGTCAATGAGGTGGGCTCTGCGGTCTTCTTCAAAGGAGGTTGCTGCCTGCCGAACTGAGGCGCCAAGATGCACGGTTGGAGGCGAGATCAGCCCACTCGCGGTGGTCGATGTGGCAGGCACCAAGAGATTTCTTTAAGCAGTCCTTGTACATCTTCTTTGGTGCACCTCTGTCTCGGTGGCCAGTGGAGAGCTTGCCATAGAACATGATCTTGGGAAGGCGATGGTCCTCCATTCTGGAGACGAGACCCACCCAGCACAGTTGGGTCTTCAGGAGCATGGATTCAATGCTTGCGGACTCTGCCATCTCGAGTACTTCGATGTTGGTGATGAAGTCATTTCAATGAATGTTGAGGATGGAGCGGAGACAGCGCTGATGGAAGCGTTCTAGGAGCCGTAGGTGATGCCGATATATACCACTATATTGCAATAAAACCTCATTAGCTTAACCAACATCTTTCTTGAAGAAAATGTATAATCATTGCATGATCTGGACTACATTTGGCTGCAGGCTATCATGAGGTTATCTTTGCTAAACTCTGATCCCAGCAAAGCATTTGATTCAAGTATAATTAGGGATGGTCAATAAATGCTGAACAGTGATTTTAAATATTACTCTCTCTTTCCTCTTTGACCTCTTCTGTTTGCCTTTTATGAGGTTTCCCTTGCATTTGTTTTGCCCTCTAGTCCTCATGTTACTTGAAATCCTACATCTTCCCAACATTTCTCATGCACTCCAAGGAAAGCATTTCAGCATCATCGAATTGGAAAGATTAGTTGCACTGAACATGAATGTGATCAGTGAAGTCTGTCAGTACTCCCAGATCTCTTTTTGTCCATAGCCTGTTAAGTGCTATTCAATATGTACAACTTTTAAGTCCATCCACTGTCTCAATTGGCTCTGTGTGAACAGAGATGGGTGAATCTTCTAAACAGTGACTTGCAAAGCAGTGAAGTCACAGGAATTTGATGAATCTTACAATTCATTGGAGAGGAACTGGATAGAGAAAGTAATTTCAACCAAGGAGGATGTATAACTCATCTTCGACCTGATTCATTTTTTTTTTCCCTCTTGCCTCTCCCTCCCCCTTTGTCTGGCCCATTTAACTGCCTCTATCCATCATCCCTCACAGGTTCACCATTCCCCTGTCTAACCTCTCCTACCATGTCACATTATACCAGCTCATTCTCCTCTGCACTGTCAACCTTCATGAAGGGTTCTCGCCTGAAACGTTGACAGTTTTTTGTTCTCCCACTGATGCTGCTCAACCCATTGAGTTCTTCCAGCAGGTTGTTAGTGACTTCAGAATCAGCACTGGTTGAATTTTCTGTTTGTGCCAACGTATCACCAAAATGGTATGATTAATTGCATAACATTAGCATGACAAACTGTCTTCCTAGGATGCACTTTAACCGAATCAGTGTGGAACTGTAGCCTCTACCAGGAGCAGTTTCCTTTCCAATGAGGATTTCTATTGTATAAATATTCAATCAGATCAAAAATGGAATTTTTAAGAAAAATTAATTGTGAGCTGGAGACACTAATCAGTGGGTGGTCAATGCTGCAGTGACATCCCTGATGTCCTGGGAAATCAACTCTGGCAGTACCAACCTTCCAACAAGAAATGAAAATCAAAAAACTGCAAATGTCAGAAATCTGAAATAAAAACAGAAAATGCGAGAAATTTTCAGCATTGGGCCCCATTTGTGGAAAGAGAACCAGTTATTGCTTTGAATCCGAAACCCTTCGATAGTGTCCATCACATCTCCTGCCATCCTTCATGAGAAGGCAATTAAACTGTAGGTTATGTTTTGTGGGATCCGATCTGTTTGTTTTCCATTCTCTAGCACCATAATTGGAAAGCCTTGTGATACGGTACTTGACTGCAGCGGATTAAGAAGAGCAGCTCACTGCCACCTTCTTGAGGACAATTAAATGCTGTCTCAGCTTGCAATCTTTTGAATTGAAAAAAAATTACACAAATACATTTTCCCTTAAATCATTTTTGAAAGTGGAAACGGTGTGATTATTTGTCTTTCTGTGCAGGAAGTTGTTGGTGCGCTGGTGACACATGTTTGTAGTGGTTTCACTGCCGAGGTGGATATCTCACTTGATGTGCTTACAGACTTGGTCTCCCAGAGCTCATCTATGGCTGCCTATGCTGTATTTGTGAAGGTAGGTTGAAGGAACTCTGAACAGAGATTTATTATTGCATTTTCCTTTCAAGGAAAACATTTAAAATATCTAAGAATTTGGCATAGATGGAAAATGTGACAAAACATTTATTTGGAATGACTGCTCAAGAGATGTACAGTAGATTTCAATATTTTCTTTCAACTTGCCTCATTGCTTTATCCTTGGCTACTTTTTATCAGAATCCATGGATCTTTGGTAAGGCTAATCTTTTTTTGACCATGTCTAATTTTCCTTGAGCCTGCTCCACAATTTGATCAGATCACATCTAATCCAATCTTAGTCTTCAAACCAGTTTTCTACCATCACCTATTCCCTCTGACTCCCAGTAATTCATATATCTGTCATTCTCCTCTGTGATCTATTGAATGATTCTCCCAGAAGAGTAGAGAATTCCATTATCATGATAATGGTTTCAAGTCAAGTCACATTTATTGCCATCTGATTGCACGTGACAACCCAACGAAACAAGGTCCTCTGGTCCTCATTGGAAAATGCACCGACAGACCAAAAATACATGTGCAGGACAAGACTCCAGTCATCATTTCTGCCACTTTAATGGTTCTGTGGATTGATCTCTGATCTATTTCTCTGCAGCAACCATATCACATTGATGTGGCCAGCCAGGGCGCTCTCAATAGAGCTCCTTTTGACATAATGTTGGTCAGTAGCCTTGTCCACTTCAGACTTCTCAGGAAGTGCAGCTGTTGTTGTGCCTTCCTGACAAGTTAGGAGATGTGTGTATATGATAGGTTACTAGTTAAGTGAACTCCAAGGAACTTGGTGCTCTCTCCACTACAGGTATCATTCCTGGTCCTCCTGAACTCCATGATCATTTCCTTCATCTTTCCACGATGAGACTCGGGTTGTTCTCTCACATCATTTCATGAGATTTTCTTCCTCTTCTCTGTAGTGCGACTCATCATTGTTGCTGATGAAGCCAACTATTGTATCATCTGCAAAGTTGATGGCATTGTTGAAGCCTACAACCCCCAGTACATTTTGAATGGTGGGAGGAAACCAGAGCCCTTGGGGAAAACCCACGCAGACACAAGAAGAACATGCAAACTCCTTACAAATCACACGAGATTTGTACCCCGGTCCCGATTGGTGGCACTGCTGACCGATTTTCTTTGGACGCTCCAGTTTCTTCCCACATCTCAATGGTGTAAGGGTTGGTCAATTAAATGGCAGTAAGTGATAGAATCTGGGGGGAGTAGAGGGGAATGTGAGAAGAGTGTAGGATTAGAGGAAATGATTCAGTGGGCTGAAAGACCTGCATTTCACTGATTATTAATTCTGCTGAACTTTTAAATGGCTATGATGGTGAAGTTTTTAACGTACAAAGATTTGTTTTACTTCACAGGGTATATTGGATTACATGGAAAATTTGTCTCCCCAACATATAAGGAAGCTTTTTTTCATTCTCAGCACATTGGCTTTTAATAGAGGACAGGAGAGCAGCCACATTCAGGTGAGGGGGGACCATTAAAAATTTCAATCACTCTTGGGTTGTTGTGTATGTGCCTCCCTCCTTCTGGAATTTTGTCTCATTAAAACCGGCATTGATGTATTCATTCATTACTAATATTCTCTTTGCTTTCAAGGCAGTGGTTCTCAACCTTTTTCTTTCTACTCACATCCCACTTTAAGTAATCCCTGTGCCATCGGTGCTCTGTGATTAGTAAGAGATTGCTTAAGGTGGGATGTGAGTGGGAAGGGAAGGTTGAGAATCACTGCTCTAGACCCAATTGTGACTGAAATATTTTGCTTGAGAAAAATTGTCATTGGCCCATTTCCTTCGGAGTTATGAAACCGTGTACATTATGAGTCAATTAGGGACAATTAAAACAGTGGCCACGTACCACCTTAAGCATTCCCTTACTGATCACAGAGCACTTATGGCATTACCAGGGCTCGGGCCTAGTTGGTTGAGTGAGGAGTCGGGAGTTTGGTGGCGTTTAAAGGGGGAGGGGTGAGGAGCAAGGTAAGGACTTAAATACAGGAATTTACCAGGGCTCGGGCCTAGTTGGTTCGAGCGAGGAGTTGGAGTTCAATGGCATTCAGAGGAGGAGGGGTGAGGAATGAGTGACAGGTTCATTGGTCAAGGGCCAATAAAAAAAGGGTAAGGTAAAGGAGTGGTCCAGCGAGGAACAGCCCAACAAGTGAGTGGCTTTGGAGATTGTGGATCTATTGGTGACAATCTTCCAGAAATCAATAGTCTCGGGTGTGGTTCCAGGGTATTGGAAGGTTGCAAATGTGATTCTGCTATACAAGAAAGGTGAGAAACAGAAAAAATGAAACTATAGACCTATTAGTCTGACGTCAGTGGTTGGGAAGCTATTAGAGTCGATCCTCAAGGATAAGGTTATGAAATACCTGGAAATGCATGACAGGATACGTCTTAGTCAGCATGGTGTTTTGTTTTAAAGTGACCAACCTATTAGAGTTTTTTGAAGAAATCTCAGGTAAGATAGAGAAAGGGGAAGCTGTGGATGCAATGTATTTGGATTTTAAAAAGGCTTTCGATCAAGTGCCACATGTTGGGCTGCTCAATAAGATGAGGGCCCATGGAATTAGAGGGATGCTATTAGACTGGATAGAAAATTGGCTGATAGGCAGAAAGCAAATGGTTGAAATTAAGAGATCCTGTTGAGGATGGCTGCCTGTAACAAGTGGTGGTCCGCAGGGGTCGGTCTTGGGACTGCTGCTGTTTACAATTTATATTAACGATTTGGATTGTGGAATGAATGGTTTTGTGGCCAAATTTGCGGATGACACTAAGTTAGGTGATGGAGCAGGAAGTGTTGAAGAAACTGTAAAATTGTTGAGGGATATAAACAGTTTTGGAAACCATGCAAAAATATGGCAAATGAGATACAATATTGAGAAGTGTTTAGTTCTACATTTTTGCATTGGAAATAAACAGGCAGAGAACTATCTGGATGGGGAGGAAATTCAAATCCTCAGAGGTGCAAAGAGACCTGGGTGTCCTTGTGCAGAGAAATCTAAAAGTTAATGCCCAGGTGGGATTGGGATTGGTAGTGAAGAAGGAGAATGCTATGCCAGCATTGATTTCAAGATGAATAGTGTATAAGAGTAGAGAGGTGTTAATGGGGCACTGGTAAGACTCCATTTAGTGTCGTGTACAGTTTTGGGGTCCCTCTCTTAGAAAGGATGTGATGTTGTTAGAGAGGGTGCCAAGGAGATTTACTAGGATTATTCCTGGAATGCAAGGCCTAGTGTATAAGGAGTGTTTGGCAGGTCTTGGGTTGTATTCATTGGAGTATAGAAGAATGAGGGGGGGATCTCATCGAGACATTCGAATATTGAAAGGCTTTGAGAAAGTGAATGCGGATAAGATGCTTCCCTTGATGGGTGAATCGAGGATAAGGGTTCATAGTCTTAAAATTAGAAGTTATTCGATTAAAACAGAGAGGAGGAAGAACTTTTTTAGTCAGAGGGTCGTGGATTTGTGGAACTCACTGCCGCACAAAGCAGTGGAGGCCAGATCAATGGGTGTATTTAAACAGGAAATGGATGAGTATTTCATTAGTAAAGGTATCAAGAGATATGGGGAAAAGGCTGGAAATTGCAACTAGGTGTGAGCATAGATTAGCTTATTGTAGAGACACAGAACAGACTCGATGGGCCTAGTGGTCTGCTTCTATTTCTTTATCTTGTATGTGAGTGGAAAGTGTGACAAATTATGTTGTGTTTGTATTTTATATAGATATGTTTTTGGCAGATAAATTGGGGCAGGTTTTTTCGCGTAGGTTGCATACAAACACTTCAAAATAGATCTCATTTAAAATACTGGAACACTCCTCAAGCCAGACAGGGTGGCTCCTGGGGGCCTTTGCAAAAACTTTGGGGAGTGCCCAAGAGACTTCACTAATGGATTGTTGTTTTGAAAAGTAACAGATGAAGGAGATCAGAGGAGTAGTTTGGAGCCGCAGGCTGTCTGGGAGTGCAGCTTGTTGCTCAAAGAGAGTCAGGTGGTTTTTGCAAGTAGAGAGAGTTGAACAGCTTTTTCTCAGAGAGAGAGAGAGAGAGAGATCAGTTTTGCAGTTTTACAGTCAGCAGCAGCAGCAGGGACTGGAACAGGACAAGCTGGAAAGCTTGTGGAAAAACCCCATTTGGAAGACAGGTTGTGAGTGCTTAGTTCAGCCTGGTCAAAGCCCTTATGGTTCATGCAAGAGGAGAGGACTGGCTGCCTAATGTTTCACTGGAATAAGGGAAACAAAAAGAAACTCTGTGGTGACCTGAAAGAAAGTGGTTATCATCTGGAAAACTCTGATGGGGCAAGTTTCTTCGGCAAGACACTGAAGTGGCTGATTAAATGGAATCAGTTGTGGGTGTCCAGCGAACAACAAATCTCTCTCTGAAAACCGACAAGAACCTTCCTGAGTGGTAACCATTTACCTTTTCAAGCACCAAAGCCTGGTGAACTTATAAATGTTAAATTCTGTGCACAGTTCAAGAATTGCCTGCAAACAGTGAACTTGGAGGAATGAGAAGTGAGATTGGACTGTGAATCAAAGAACTTTTCTGAACTTGCATACAGATTACATACATGTGCACTTAGAATTAGAAGGGGGTTAGGTTAGTTAAGTTAATAGTGATAAGTTAGTGTGAATCTGTTTTCATGTTTAAAGATAATTAAAAACAACTTTTGTTTAAGTGGCCATTTATCATGATGAATATCTATTGCTGCTAGGTTTTGGGGTCCTCTGGGCTCGTAACAAAAGAAAAGGTTGAGAATCACTGATTTAAGGGCAAACACTGCTGTAAAGACATCTGTAAACTTGAGGGATTTGCTTACTTATTCCTGACTTATTTTATAGGACGACCTGCACATTGTTATCAGGAAACAACTATCCAGTACCGTTTCCAAATATAAACGGATTGGGATCATCGGGGCAGTCATGATAGTGGGATCCATGGCTTGCAACAGGTATCATAATTTTCATATTATCTAATGTTAAACTTCTCAAGCAAAGAAGTCAAGAATAGATAGCAGATTCTTTTTTCAATAAGAGCATAGATAGGAACTTTCAATCCTGGAAATAAATAGATAGATTTTTTTTGTAATTAAAGTCAAATTTGATTGGAGGGGAAAATAGACATCAAATGCTGGTCATCTGAAACAGAAATACTCAGCAGTTTCGGCAGCATCTGTGGGAAGAGAAATTAAATTAATGATTTGGGTTAGAGACCCTTTTTCAGGACTGAAAAGTAGATAAAAGCTGTAAAGCTGCAGGGAGGATGGAGAAGGGTGATTTCCCTAATAGGATGAAACTGAGGTGAACATGAGGCTAAGTTGTATACAAGCTTATCAGGTCAAAGAATGAATGGGAGCAGATAGAGAGGGAGCACATGGACAAATGAATGTGGAAGTTGTGAATTGCTAAGCCAGTGAATTTGCCCAGCAAGTCAGGCTGGGCGTGTCCTCGACTTCCAAGGAGGGAGGAAAAATGGAAAGACAAACCAGCTGAGTGAATATCTGCAGATTGAGAAGTCATCAGCTGAAGTTGTCAAATTCAAGACATTAGAGTAACAAGGAATCTGCTGAAGGAAATCTGCTGGTTGAGCACTTCCATATGCCAATTTCCTTCAGAGATTGTTCTTCTTTTTCTTGTGCTATTTTTTAAAATTCAAGGTTGGGCCCAGGAGGCTGCAGTCTGCCCAGAAGGAAGATGAGGTGAAGTTCCTCAAACATGTTTGGCATTACTATATCAGTATAGGAGGCCACAGACAACTAGGTCAGAGTGGGTGTTGAATGGGGAATCAGAGGTTTCCCTGTGTGATTTACTTCCCTGAGAAAGACAGTGGGAACAGAGCGATTCAGATTTTCTCTATTCTTGTTAGCTGTGCATCAGTGATAATATTCTTCTGTCAAGGTTAGATTTTAGATTTAAGTACAAACTCAGAGTCAAAGAATCGAACAGCTGGTGCTTTGGCCCAACTTTCATTCTGGACTAATCCTATCTGCCTTCATTTGGTTCAGATCTCTGTAAGTCCTTCCTTTCCGGAAATCTGTCCAAATGTATTTTAAATGTTTATATTAGGCCTGCCTCCAGAGTTTCCTCTGGCAGATCATTCTGAGTATGAACCAGATTTGAGATTGATTGTAAAGAGAACGTGCAACCCTGAGATTTTTTTTTCAGCGAATTACCACTTATCGGTAGTGCAAAAAAAATGTACACAGTGTATAAATGTAAACAAATAAAGAACTGCAAACAGACAATGAATATAAACAAACTGACTGCAACAGAGAGAATAAAAGAGTCAATGAAGTGCACAAATAAGAGTCCTTAAATGAGAACCTGATTGAGTTTGTCGTTGAGGAGTCGGATGGTGGAGGGGTAGCAGCTGTTCCTGAACCTGATGGTGCGAGTCTTGTGGCACCTAGACCTTTTTCCTGATGGCATCAGTCAGAACAGAGCGTGTGTTGGGTGATGTGGGTCTTTGTGCATTATTTTTATTTTTATATATTATTGTCGGAAGATGGTTATAATGACGATACTGTTGCAAAACACCAAATTTCGTGACTTGTTCATGACAATAAATTCTGATTCTGAATGTGTACATCTGGCTTTCTTTTCCTGAAGTGAACAATCAGCTCTTTAGCTTTGGTGAGACTGAATGCAATATTGTTGTTGATGCACCATTCAGCCAGGTTTTTAAATCTCCATCCTGTATGCTAACTCATCCCCTTCCTTTATACAACCCACTATTGTGGTATCATCAAATTTATAGATGGTGTTATTGTCATACCGAGCCACACAGTCCTAGGTGTAAAGTGAGTAGAGCAGGGGCAAAAAGCAATCCTGTGGTGCTCCGGTACTGATGGAGATTGTGAAGGAGATGTTCTTGCCAATGGTCTGGAGGTGAGGAAATCCATTATCCAATTACTCAATGGGATGTTGAGTTCCAGGTCTTGGAGTTTGCTGATCAGATTTGAGGGGGTGATGGTGTTAAATGTTGAACTGCTGTCAATAAAGAGCATCCTGATGAATGCATCTTTACTGTGCAGGTGTTCCAGGGTTTTTGTGGAGCCAGTGAGGTGACATTCACCCTCTGAGTGAAAAAAATTTCCTCCTAAATCTTTCCCCTCTCACCCTAGACCTATGCCCTCTAATTCTGGAATCTTGTATGCTGGAATAAAAGCTCTGAGCACTCACTTTATCCATGTCCCTCATTAGTTTATAAACCTCAGTCTCCTTCGTTGTAGGGAACTTGAACACAATCAAATGAAGACTGAGGGAGTGCTGCACTTAACAAATACTATTTTATATTTTGGTACAGGGAGAAGAGTGCCTACAACATTTATTTCTCAACCGTTATTATTTAATTATGTCAACTAGTTATTTTCTCATAAATTTCTGATATGCTTAATTTTGTGCAATATGCTTCAGAGTTGTGAAGACTTTTGGAATACCTTGATGTTCCAAATAGCAATCTACAAATTAACATTCTTCTATATCCATGTTGAGAAATTCTGCGAGGAAGATTCAATTTCTTCCCTCAGTTTGGTGTCTGTGGATACTTTAAGGACAGTCAGTTCTTCTCCAATACATATTCTTATTTCCATTTTCATGGTCTCTACGACTTCCTTACGAAGTTCAGTCAGCACTGCTAGCTTTAGCTGCTCGAAGTCGGTTACCTATTCTTCCTGGACTGACAGAGTGCTGCCCGGGGAGACATGATCAGACGAGGCCCAGGGTTAAGTCTGCGGGGTAGGTTTCTGGGGCTGCTGTGTGTTGTCTCTACTTTTACCCTTCCTGTTAGGCATTTCAACACTTCAATATCTGACCCGGCTACTTCAAAACATTGCCAACTATAATTGAATGGTAGGACAGTGCCAGGATTGCTGTTAAATTATACTTTATTAATACAATTTGCAGGAGCTCTGTAAGTTGTGACTTACTCCATCAGCTGCTCCATATTGTTCCCTCGCCCCCCCCACCAATAATTCAATTCAATTTTTGAATGTTTTTGACACAGTGACGAGAAAGCACTGTGCGAACACTTTGCCATGAATGATGTCAGTGAGGCACATTAATCTTGCAGACAATACTTTGAGCAGCTATCTATGGCTTTGGTGCTCACCATGCCTTAATGCACTAATTTCATCACCTTTCACATGATGGACCAGGACACATTTGGTCAGAGTAATGGTAACATTTAAGTCCAGTTTCAAACCAAACAACATCTAAATTCCTGCATCTTTTCCAGAATTAAAATTGATCCATGTTCATCAGATTTATCAGCCATGAGCAAGGAATCGTTCAGACAGGTATGCATTTACTTCCTATCTCTGCTTTGAAGTACAGAGTATTTTTTTTGGCTGAAAACGTCCAGCATCCCATCCTTAAGCTTTTCTTCTTTGTCACCTGAGGATGGTGAAGAGTGAGTTGGCTTGTAGTGTGGGTGTCAGTTGGCAACTATAGAAAAAGCATGACCTGAAACCAATGCTAGATAATGACTCTTTTCCAACTTCAACACAAGGGCAGAAGGTTGATCGTTTTTTAAATTCTCTGTTATAAGTCATCAAAATCTATTTTGTACTTAAAGTAAATCATTGCAAAGGTGTTTAGTCTTTGATGGACTAAAGTTTGTAGGCATTGTAATTGATCAGCTGATGCATTCACGTTTTGTTTACCTTCTCGTTTGTCCTGTGTGTCATTGTAGTATTTTTTTGAAACCATTTTCATTTCTCAAATACTCTTGATGTTAGGCGACAGCTCTGATTGAACTGGTGCGTACCTGCATTGAACACTCTCCGGAAGCTGCTTCTCTCTACTGTGATGAGATGGCTAATTTGGTTCAGAAAGGAGATCTGGATCCCCAAGTGCAAGTATACTAAAATTTCATTTCTGTTTATCTAATAGGCTTTATTCGTTCACTGGTTAATAACTAAACACTTCTGTTGGTCCTCAAGTATAATTTTTTGATACTTGACCATCAAAAGATCTATCTTCCTTTATGTTTGTAATTATTTTTAATATTTAACAAAACGGACTGGTTTAATTACTATTGCATGCATATGTTTGATTTCCTACCAAGTATCATATGACTGTACATAGACAACCAGACAAAGCAATGTTTCTCTGGAGCACGGTGCACACATATGCACACACAATACATGTCGCATGCTACACATAATAATCACGTACATGGCCTTTACCGTGTCTCACATATTTAAGTTGATATTAACAGGGAGTTAAGCAGAGAGTTCATTCACTAAGAGGTTGAGAAGGTTAATCAGGACCTTCAAATACAACTTTTCAAGGTAGTTTTGGGGGTAGAGAAGGAAATTGTAAGATCACGATAAATGTTTATGGGAGACTCAATTGAGTGATTTATCTTCAACAAAAATCAACTTGGAATCAGCGTGAGATATAATCGCAGAAATTTGGCTAAGTTGTTGGGAATTGAACACTCTCAGGGTTGTGGCCATTTTCCTAATGGAATTCACAAATCGCTACCGAAAAAATTTGACATGTGGAATTAAATTTATTCACGTGGAATTTATATGGGGAATAAAATAAAAGAAAAATGCAGATTAGGTCAATTTTTATTTTTAGTTACTCAATACTCTGGGGCAATGTTTGTAAACAATGTCACAGCATCAATTTGGTTGGGAGTCACAGCGGAGTCCCTTCTTTGCCGTACCCTCTCCAGTTCTCTTCATCTGCAGGGAGTTTTCTCTGATAGACTGCATGAGGGGAAGCTGCAGAAGCTCCTTAAAATGATCTCTTTTATACCTTTTACTCCACTTTCATTAAGTTAGTTTGCTTTAACCTATTACCCCCGAACTCCTTCCACACCTCCTTTCTCCTGTGAACCCTGATCCTCAATTCCCATCCCTTTCCCTGAGATCCCTGCTTCCTACTCCTTTTATAATCCATGAGACTTGCACATCAGAGAAAATGCATTGCGACTGGTGAGGACGTGGAAAAGGGGAGACTCAACTATGACTGCCAAAACAATTAATGCAGGGACAATTTGGATCTGTTGCCTACTGTATTGAGTCAATAAAATTAAAAATCGGCAACATTTTTGTTTCTCTCATAGGGGCCATATCCTGCCCCATGTATGAGTCTAATGGTGGCCTCGGCTGTTAAGTAACAATGGATCACTTTGTCGTTACTGATAAAATGACTTAATACATGAAAGAAACATATAACATGAGATTCAATTGGGAAAAGGGAGCTTGCACAACACTAAATGACAATATGGGCACTTTTCTCAGAATGTAATCTTTTTATATATGAAGTGGAAGAAAATGTAGGTGTGATACCCTGTCCTCTTACTTTGAGATTTGGCATTTGAATTGTGCATCCCAGCAGAATAATCCTTAAAAGAATGGCTTGGAACTGCAGGAAAATTTGTTGAAGCCTATAGTAAACATCTTCTTTCTTTCTCCTGTGCTCTAGGAATTGATTGGAAGAAGTGTACTTGATAATTTTCAAGAGGACTTTGTTATAGATCTAATACCAGAAATTGATAAGTAAGTTGTGAATAATTGCTTGTTTTGATTTGATCAAAGTTAAATTCTTGTTCACACTTTGTTAAAGTTAAATTCTGTTATTTTCTTTTATAATTTTTAATTTTTCACACTGTGAACCATATCAACCAAAATATATACAAACGTTTCTCATTAAATATACCCAGTGGCATTTTCTCCCTTTTTTCCCCCCCACCCACCCTCCCCCCCCTTCCCACCCCCCTCCAAAACCAATAAATTTTCAAGATATACAGTACAATAAAGCCATTAAACAATGTCATCACACAATGAAAAATAAACAAGAAAAATGTGTCATCTGCTTTTACACACTGGATCAAGTTGTTTTGTCTTCTTATCATTTTAGGGGGTGGAGGTCCAAGGCAAGCCCTCTCAGTTATGTTCCATGTTACGGTTCCCAAATTTGTTCAAATAATGTGACTTTATTTTTTAAATTATGTGTTATTTTTTCGGATGGAATACATTTATTCATTTCCATGTACCATTGCTGTATTCTCAGGCTCTTTTCCATTTTCCAAGTTGGTATTATACATTTTTTTTGCCACAGCTAAGGCTATCATAATAAATCTGTTTTGCACTTTATCCATTTTGAGGCCTAATTCCTTACTTCTTATATTACTTAGAAGAAAGATCTCTGGATTTTTTGGTATGTTATTTTTTGTGATTTTATTTAATATCTGATTTCATCTTCCCAAAACATTTTCACTTTCTTACATGCCCAAATTGCATGTACTGTTGTTCCCATTTCCTTCTTACAGTAAAAACATCTATCTGATAATGTTGGATCCCATTCTTTTAACTTTTGAAACGTGATATATAACCTGTGTAACCAATTATACTGTATCATGTGTAACCTTGTGTTTATTATATTCTTCATAGTTCCAGAACATAACTTTTCCCATGTTTCATTTTTTATCTTTATGTTTAAATCCTTTTCCCACTTTTGTTTAGGTTTATAGCTTATTTCATCATTTTCCTTATCTTGCAGCTTAATGTACATGTTCGTTATAAATCTTTTAATTATCATTGTGTCTGTAATCACATATTCAAAGCTGATTCCTTCTGGTAATCTCAGTCTGCCTCCCAATTTATCCTTTAAATAAGCTTTCAGTTGATGATATGCAAACATTGTACCATGAGTTATTCCATATTTGTACTTCAACCGTTCAAATGTTCATAAATTATTTCCCAAAAAACAATATTCTATTCTTTTCATTCCTTTTCTCTCCCATTCTCTAAAGGAAAGGTTATCTATTGTAAAAGGGATTAGTGGGTTTTGTGTCAATAACAATTTTGGTATTTGGTCCTTAGTTTTTTTTCTTTTCTAAGTGGATCTTTTTCCATATATTAAGTAAATGATGCAATACTGGTGAGCTTTTATATTGCACCAGCTTTTCATCCCACTTATAACGTATACGTTCCGGTACCTTCCCCCCTATTTTATCTAGTTCTATCTTAGTCCAGTCTGGGTTTTCCCTTGTCTGGTAAAAATCTGATCAATACCTTAATTGTGCTGCTCTATAATAACCACCTTGGTTATACCTCTCTGTTAATTTATCTAACGCTACCCTCAGTTTCCCCACTTTCCACAAGAATTTCGTTATTCTCTTTAGTTCATAAAAGAATTTATCTGTTAAGGGAATTGGTAACGATTGAAATAAGTATTGTATCCTTGGGAACACATTCATTTTAATGCAATTTACCCTCCCTATCAACGTTAGCGGTAATTCTTTCCAATGTTCTAAATCTTCCTGCAATTTCTTTATTAGTGGCTGATAATTTAGTTTGTACAAGAGGCTTAAGTTATTATCTAACCTGCTTGTACTTGCCATTTAAATGGAGATTTGTTTTTAAATTCTGTATAATCCGGGTTACTCATTGGCATCACTTCACTTTTATTTGCATTGATCTTGTACCCCGATATTTCTCCATACTCCTTCAATTTCTTATGTATTTCTTTTATTGATGTTTCTGGTTCTGTTAAGTATACTATGATGTCATCTGCAAATAAGCTGATTTTATACTCCTTCTCCTTTATTTTTATCCCTTTTGTTTTATTTTCTGTTCTTATCAGTTCTGCCAATGGTTCTGTTGCTAAAGCGAACAATGGACATCCCTGTCTAGTTGACCTACTTAATTTAAATTGGTTCGATACATTTCCATTTACCATCTCCAATGGTCCATAATGCTATAATCCAATTAATATATTTTTCTGGTAGATTGAACCTCCATTCTACTCTGTCAAAGGCTTTTTCTGCATCTAAAGGAACAGCCACTGTTGGTTTCTTATTAATCTAATTCATGCAGTTCAAGGAAATAAGTTTAGAGACATTATCCACTGTTTGTCTTTTCTTAATAAATCCAGTTTGATCTTGTTTTACTATTTTTGGTACTCAGTCGGCCAATCTGTATGCTAATAATTTCGCTATGATCTTATAATCTGAATTAAGTAGAGATATTGGTCTATATGATGCCGGTGTTAATGGATCCTTCCCCGTCTTTGGTGTTACTGTAATTATTGCTGTCTTACATGAATCTGGCAAGTTTTGTGTTTCTTCTATCTGGTTCATTACTTCCAGGAGAGGAGGAATTTATAACTCTTTAAATGTTTTATAAAATTCTATTGGGAATCCATCCTTTCCAGGCGTTTTATTGTTTGACAGCTTTTTTAATATATCCTGTACTTCTTCTATTTTAAATGGTTTTATCAGTTTGTTTTGTTCCTCTTTTTACAATTTCGGCAGTTCAATTTTAGCTAAAAACTCTTCTATTTTATTATCTTTCCCCTCATTCTTAGTTTGGTATAATTTTTCATAAAATTCCTTAAAGTTCTCATTAATCTCTATTGGGTTATATGTAATTTGTTTGTCCTTTTTCCTTGATGCCAATACAGTTCTTTTAGCTTGTTCTGTTTTAAGTTGCCAGGCTAATATTTTGTGTGTTTTTTCTCCTAGTTCATAATACTTTTGCTTTATTTTCATTATGTTCTTCTCCACCTTATATGTTTGTAATGTTTTGTATTTTTTTTGTCCGCCAATTCTCTTTTTGTTATATCATCCCTTTTTACTAATTCCTTTTCTGTACTTACTATCTCTCTTTCCAACTGCTCTATTTCCCAATTGTAGTCCTTTTTCATCTTAGTTACATAACTTATTATCTGCCCTCCAATGAAGGCTTTCATTGCGTCCCATAATATGAATTTGTCTTTCACTGATTCTGTTTTTATTTCAAAATATGTTTTAATTTGGTGTTCAATAAACTCTCTAAATTCCTGCCTTTTAATAGCATGGAGTTTAATCTCCATCTATATGTTCTTGGTGGGATGTCCTCCAGTTCTATTTCTAATAACAGGGGTGAATGATCAGATAGCAATATAGCTTTATATTCAGTTTTCCTAACTCTCCCTTGAATATGGGCTGACCACAAAAACATATCAATCCTTGAGTATGTTTTATGCCTACTTGAATAATATTAGTATTCCTTCTCTCTTGGGTGCTGTCTCCTTCACATATCCATAAATTTCATTTCCTGCATTGATTTAACCATAAATTTGGCCACTTTATTCTTTTTGCTTGTCTTTTGTCCAATTTTATCCAACCTTGGATCCAAATTAAGGTTAAAATCCCCTCCTATCAATATATTTCCTTGTGTATCTACAATCTTCGAAAAAATATCCTGCAAAAAATTTTGATCCTCCTCATTAGGAGGATATACATTGAGCAAATTCCAAACTTCTGAATATATCTGACACTTATCATTACATATCTCCCTGCTGGACCTATTATTTCCTCCTCTATTTTGATTGGTACATTTTTATTAATTAATATAACTACACCTCTAGCTTTTGAATTATACGATGCTGCCATTATGTGTCCTACCCAGTCTCTCTTTAATTTGTAATGTTTCACTTCAGTTAAACGCGTATCCTGCACAAATGCTATATCTATTTTTTCTTTTTACATTTAATAGCCTCTTCCTTTTAATTTGGTTATGTATTCCATTAATGTTTGTAGTCATATAGTTCAATGTGGCCATCTCATACTGTTTACACCTCATTTCCACTTCCTCACCACCACCATTTTCCCCATTTTCATCTCTGTTTTCCCTTTTTAAACTCAATGTATGACAACACATTTAAAAGATAATATACTCTAACGACTCCCACACCCAATATTACCTTAACCCAAAATACCCCCCGCCCCCTCTCTGAGTTGCCCCTTATCCCTTGCCAGGTAACCACAAGTCCCCTTTCCATTTGGATTGCGATCCTGTTCGCAAGCATCAACTGATTTTGCAGTGACGGTTATTTTCACCACCCCCCCACCCCAGAAAACACTTTTTTTTTTACACATATAACAAAGTTTTCCTTTTTTTTCCCTTTCCTTCCTTCCCTTCTCTTTCCCTTCTTTAGTTCTTTACATGTACATTGTTTTTACATCTTTATATATACATTATCGCCACTCTTCATTCTTATTACATCTCTTCATCTCCCCTTCTGTCCTCCAGGCTTTCTGCAAATTCTTGTGCTTATTCCGGATCCAAGAACAGTCTGTTTTGCTCCCCAGGTATAAATATTTTAAGCACAGCTGGATGTCTTAAAGTGAATTTATAATTTTTTTTCCATAGGATCAATTTTGCTGTATTAAACTCCTTCCTCTTCTTTCAGAGTTCAAAACTTATGTCTGGGTAAAAAAAAAAATAATTTTGACCCTTGTATTCAATGGTTTATTATCTTCTCTAATTTTATTCCTTGCACGCTCCAGTATATTTTCTCTTGTCATATATCTCAAAAATTTTACTAAAATGGATCTTGGTTTTTGATTTATCTGTGGTTTTGGAGCTAGTGTTCTGTGTGCCCTTTCTATTTCCATTTCTTCCTGCATTTCTGTCGTTCCCAGGATCTTCGGGATCCATTCTTTTATAAATTCCTTCATATCTGTGCCTTCTTCATCTTCCTTCAGGCCCACTATTTTTATGTTGTTTCGCCTACTATAATTTTCCAAATTATTAATTTTCTGAGCTAACAACTCTTGCGTCTCTTTAATTTTTTTATCACTTTCTTCCAATTTTCCTCTTAAGTCATTTACTTTCATTCTACAGCCGTTTCTCATTCTTCCACATTTTCTACTCTCTTCCCTATTTCTGTCATGACTAGTTCTAATCTTTGGATTTTATCTTCTGTTCTTTTCATTTTTCTTTTAATTGCACTAAATTCTAATGAAAACCATTCTTTTAATGCTCTCATTTATTCTTCAAAAAAAGCTTTATCTATATTCTGTCCATCTGTTTTACCTTCTATCTCTCTGTGAAGATCTTGGTCTTCTTCCTCTTCTTCTGTGTCTGTACCTGTGTTTGTGTCTTCTTTTCTTCTTTGTATCTGTGTCTCTTCTGATTTCTCTGATGAGTTGCTTGTCTCACTTTGTCGGGCCTCTTCTTGCTTGGCCTCTTGCTGTTGGTCCTCCTTCTGAGCTGGTCATCTGTCGAGCCTCCTGCTGCTGCTCCTCTTGTCGTTCACCCCGTCGACTTTCTTTCTCACCTGGTACTTCACTCCCTCTCATGCCGCTTTACTCATCTTCCAGCTGAGAGCCCTGGTGTCGGGCATCCCTCAGCTGGTCGCGCTGTGATTGCCCACTCCTCGGCTGAGCCCCCCTCCCGTCGGTGTTCTCCTTTACCTTAGAATGTGCACTGCTCATGCGTGACTCCTCACTCATGCGCAGTTGCGCACTTTTGTTTGGCTCTGAGAGCCATTTTTGCAGTCCACCTGTCGGGAGGTCGTGACTCTGCAGGGCCGACACCAACCTCGGAGATCAGGCACTCTTCGCCACCTCGGCTCCCTGTCCCTTCGTGCAGGTAAGGCCTCCTCCTTTCTTTTCCGGTGTCTTTTCTTCTTTTTTTCCCATTGTTTTTACTTTTTCCTTCTTGGGTACCATCTTCTTTCTCTTCTCTGTAACTTTATCTTTTATTTCTTATATTTTATATTTGTTGAACTTTGTCTTTTCTTGACTTTTTTTTCTTCTTTTCTGGAGAGGACTGGTTTTAC
This sequence comes from Narcine bancroftii, assembly GCF_036971445.1. Taxonomy (NCBI): domain Eukaryota; kingdom Metazoa; phylum Chordata; class Chondrichthyes; order Torpediniformes; family Narcinidae; genus Narcine; species Narcine bancroftii. The sequence goes on from NC_091473.1 coordinate 5,246,915, forward strand.
CCTACCGGCCACTACTCCATCACGTGACTCCTCCAAATTCTGTTATTTGGAGCACCATTTATCCACGCTGGAGAAAGACCATCGTGAGGATGAGTGAATGATTAGCATATCTGACCATTGATTAATTGTAGTAATAGGTCAGTATAGCAGTCATGGGACAAAAAATTGCTAAAATAGAACACTCTTAGTTGATACGTCATTGCAGATTGGGACTGTGTGGATGAGTGTGTGCCCATGCGCAATTACCGGGTGTTCCCCAATTGGAAGCCCTGGATGAATCAGAGAATCCACCACCTGCCGAGGGCAAGAACAAGGCTGTTTAAGGCCTGGGATCAAGATCTTTACAAGAAGTCCTGGTACGACCTGTGGAAGGCCATTTCTGAAGCAAAGTGGGAATTCTGGAGGAAGCTAGAGACAGAGACAGATACACGCCAGCTATGGCAGGTAGTTCAGCCCATTACAGCCTACAAATCGAGGGTGGACACTATAGATGGCTGTGATGCTTCACTACCCGATGAGCTGAACACTTTCTATGCCTGCTGTGAGAAGGACCAAACAATGCCTACCAGAATCCCTGAAAAGGCTGAAGACCCTGTGATATCTGTCTCTGCGAAGGCGACGTCAGAATATCATGCAAGAGGGTGCACTCTCGCAAGGCGTCAGGCATTGACAGCATAACTGGCAAAATACTAAAAATCTGTGCCAACCAACGAGCCGGACTCTTCACAGACATTTTAATCCTCTCCTTGTGTCAGTCAGAGGTTCCCACCAGCTCCAAAAGAGAATTAATCATCCCAGTACCCAAGAAGAGTAGCATGGGCTGCCTCAATGACCACTGCCCAGTTGCACTAACTTCTGTTGTGATGAAATGCATTGAGAAGCTGGTCTCAGCCAGTATTAACACATACCTAAGTAAAGATCTGGACCCACTGCAATTTGCCTATCGTCAGATGCAATATCGCTGGCTCTCCACTAAGCTCTGGATCACCTCGAAAACAGCAATTCATACATACAGTGCTCTTCATCAGCTACAGGTCAGCTTTTAATGCCATTATTCCCTCAGTGATGGTTAAGAAACTATAAATTTGTGGCCTCTGTACTCCGCTCTGCAACTGGATCCTTGGCTTTCTTATTAGAAGACCACAGTCAGTATGAATTGGAAATAACATCTCCTCCTCAATGATCATCAACACAGGTACATGACAAGGATGCGTGGTTGGCCAGGCACAATTCCAATGCTATCTCCAAGTTTGCCGATTACACCACAGTTGTTGGCTGAATCACAAATGGCAATAAGGAAGCATGCAGGAGTGAGATGGATCAGCTCATTGAATAGTGTACCGACAACAACCTTGCACTCAATGTCACCAAAACCAAGAAGATGATTGTGGACTTCAGGAGGAAGTCAGGGGCACACGACCCAGTCCTCATTCGAGGGCCAGGTAGTGGAGAAGGGCAAGAACTTCAAATTCCTGGTGTTAACATCTCTCAGGATCTGTCCTGGAGCCTCCACGTTGATGCAATCACAAAGAAGGCTCTCCAGTGGCTATACTTTGTGAGGTGTCTGAGGAGATTCAGTATGTCACTGAAGACTACAGATGTACCGTGGAGAGCATTCTGGCTGGTTGCATCACTGCCTGGTATGAAGGCACCAACTCTCAGGACAAAAATAAACTCCAGAGGTTGTTAACTCGGCCTGTGACATCACAGACACCAGACTTCACTCCATCGAGGACTTCTACATAGGCGGTCTTTTAAAAAAAGCAACCTCTATCCTCAAAGACCCCCACCACCCAGGCCGTGCCCTCTTCACTCTGCTACCATTGGGAAAAACAGTACAGGAGCTTAAAGACAATCACTCAGTGGCACAAGGTCAGCTTCTTCCCCATTGCCATCAGATTCCTGAATGATCAATGAACTACAGACACTGCCTTACTTTTCGTGCCCTGTTATTGTTTATTTTTTATAGTAATGTTGTAAGATGGTTATAATATGTATGTTTGCATTGTGATGTTGCCACAAAACACCGAATTTCATGACTTGTTTGTGACAATAAATTCTGATTCCGATTTAACATTAAATTGGGGGCTTTTTTGATTTTTCCAATAAAATAAAGTTTCCTTGGCATAATTCAGCAATATCCACACAATACTCCAAATGTGGCTGAAGTAAAGTTTTATACAGCTGTAGACTTCCTGACTTCTTTTCTTTACATACTGACTGATGAAGGCATCATGCATATGCCTTCTTTACCACCCTATCTACTTGCATTCCCACTTTCAGATCATGGCTCATTGTAGTCCTTCTATTTTTTGTAAGTTTACTCTTACATTTGACCTCCCAAAGTGTAACACTTCACACCTGTCTGTCAACTTTTGCATCATCTGCAAACTTCTGGACAGCTCACCTGCATTTCATCCAAATAATTCTGATTCTGTCACAGTCATTAAGGCATAATAATACCCTTCCATCACTTCTCTTTTCTTTAGCCAAGTCAATATGCTCCCTCTCATTATTAACTCTTAAACATTGGAAGCTGTTGCTTTTATAGACTGTCCACCACTTTAAACTTTGCTTGCTCTATTATGCTTCTGTCAGCCATTCTTTCATCCCAATTTTCCTTGGCCTGCTCATTTTCAAGATTCACTTTCAAAGTTCAGATTGATTATCAGAGTACAGATATGGTATCACATGCATCACTGAGATTCTTATTTCCTGCTGGCCAGACAGGATTTCTACTTATTGATGGTGCAAAAAAAGATGGACCAGGAAAGATATCTATGCAAAAGAGAGAAATGAAATCAAATTAAGAAATGTAAACAAATTGTGCAATGCAGAAAAAGTAATAAATGATTTGAAAAGTAAGAAACCTTTAAATGAATTTCTGATTGAGTTTGTTGTTTAGGAGTCTAATGGAGAATGGTAACAAGTGTTCCTCAACCTGGTCGTGCAAGTCTTGTGGCACCTGTACTTCTTTCCTAATGGCAACAGTGAGAATAGAGCAGGTCCTGGGTGGTGTGGATCCTGAATCAGAATTTATTGTCATGAACAAGTCATGAAATTCGGTGTTTTGTGTCAGCATCACAGGGCAAACATTCATATTATAACCATCTTATGACATTATGATAAAAAAATTTAAATAATAGTGCACAAAAAGTAAGGCAGTGTCTTTGGTTCATTGATTATTCAGGAATCTGATGGCAGCAACAACAACATCAATAATCTTATTTGCTTCTATAGATCGGTAGCATAAAATCCAAAATATCCCCCCCCCCCCTTTCTGCTCGGTAACTCCTCAAGTATTTCATTCATAATTCTTTTCAGGGGTTCAGTTCAAGTCTGCATACTTGCAGATTTTACTCCTTTTCTGGCAGTTCCTCTGGAGTTTTTTTCTTGTCCTAAGAATTAGCGCCTCCATACCAGGTAGTGATGCAACCAGCCAAAATGTTCTCCACAGTACACTTGTAGAAGTTTGAGTGTTTTCAGTCACATACCGAATCTCCTCAGACACCTCACAAAGTATAGCTGCTGGCGCGCCTTCTTTGTGATTGCATCAACATGGAGGCTCTAGGATAGATCTGTGGAGATGTTGACACCCAGGAATTTGAAGTTCTTGACCCTCTCCACTACTGAGCCCTCGATGAGAACTAGGTCGTGTTCCCCTGACTTCCTCCTGAAGTCCACAATCATCTCCTTGGTTTTGCTGACGTTGAGTGCAAGGTTGTTGTCATTACACCATTCTCTCTCCCTCCTGTACGCTTCCTGATTATCGTTTGTGATTCTACTGACAACTGTGGTGTCATCGGCAAACGTGTAGATAGCATTGGAATTGTGCCTGGCCACACAGTCATGGTGTATAATGAGTAGAGCAGTGGGCTAAGCATGCATCCTTGGGGTGCTCCTGTGTTGATGATTATTGAGGAGGAGATGTTGCTTCCAATTCATACTGACTATGGTCTTCCAATGAGAAAGTCAAGGATCCAGTTACAGAGTGGGGGGGGGGGGGGGTGGGGGGAAAGGTGGGGTAGAGATGCCTAAGAGTTTGTAGCTGAGGAGATAATGGTATTGAAGGCCAAGCTGTAGTCAATAAAGAGCAGCTATATGTTGTTTTTATGGTGTTCCAGAGCTGAACCAGCGATGTTGCATTTACTTAGGTACGTGTTAATTCTGGCCATGACCAGCCTCTCAAAGCATTTCATCACAGTAGAATCTAGAGCTACTGGACTGTAGTTGTTGATTGCTACTGCTCTTCAACAAGGTTCCAAGTAGATTTTTTTCTATGGGGGGGGGGGGATGTTTTACCTGTGATATACTGGGCTCTGTCCACTACCTTTAGCAATGGTTTCCACTCAGAGGTATTGGTACCTCCATACCAGGGTGTGATGGAGCCAGTCAGCACACTTTCTACTATGTACATATACAAGTTGGCCAAGGGTTTCAAAGTCATACCAAACGACCACAAACTCCTGAGGCGGTAGAGGTGCTGACGTGTTTTCTTCTTGATGACATTGGTGTGTTGGGTTCAGGAAAGGTGCTCTGAGATGGTGACTTCCAGGAATTTAAATTTCTTCATCCTCTCCACTTATGAGCCCCCAATGATCACTGAATCATATACCTCTGGTTTTCTTTTCCTAAAGTCGACATCAGCTCCTTGGTTTTGGTGAAATTGAATGCAAGGTTGTTGTTAGTACACTATTCAACCAAGTTTTCAATCTCCCTCGTGTATTCTGATTCATCATGCCTTTTTATAAAACCCAGCACTGTGGTATTGTCAGCAAATTTGTAGATGTGTTGGTGTTGTACCGAGCCACACAGTCATTGGTGTAAATGGAGTAGAGGAGGGTCAAAGAATGCAGCCCTGAGGTGCTCTGATACTAATGGAGATTGTGGAGGAAATGTTTTTACCAATCCTCACTGATTGTGGTCTGGAGGTGAAGAAATCCAAGATCCAATTACACAGTTGGATTTTGAGGCCCTGGTCCTCGAGTTTTCACGGGATGATGGTGTTGAATACTGAACAGAAGTTAATAAAGAGCATCCTGATGTATGCATTTTTGCTGTGCAGATGTTCTAAGACTTTGTGTAGAGAACCATAGAACATTACAGCACAGAAACAGGCTCCTTCGGCCTTTGTAGTCTGTGCCAAGTCATTTTTTATTTTTGGTCCCTCTTTCAACTGACATGCACCCAGCTCAAAGCCCTCCATACCTCTCGCATCCATGTACCTCTCCAAATTCTTCTTAAATGTTAAAATAACCCCGCATTCACCACTTCAGCTGGCAACCTATTCCACGCTCCCACCACTGTCTGTGTGAAGAAGTTCTCTATCATGTTGCCCCTAAACCTTTCCCCTTTCACTCTTGACCCATGTCCACTGGTTTGTGTCTAACCTACCTTCAGTGGAAAAAGCCAATCGACACTTACTCTGTCCATCCCTCACATAATTTTAAACTCCTCTATCAAATCTCCCCTCCTTCTTCACTCCAGGAAATAACCTGTTTAACCTTTCCCTGTAACTCAGTTCCTGAAATCCGGGCAACATGCTAGTAAATCTTTTCTGCACTCTTTCCATCTTATTGATATCTTTCCTGTAGTTAGGTGACCAAAACTGGACATAATACTCCAAATTTGGCCTCACCAATGTCTTAAACAACTTCACCATCACATCCCAACTCCTATACTCAATACTTTGATTTATGAAGGCCAATATACCAAAACCTCTCTTTAAAACTCTATCCACCTATGATGCCACATTCAGGGAATTATGCATCTGTATTTCCAGATCCCTCTTGTTCTACCACATTCCTCAGTGCCCTACTATATACTGTGTATGTCCTTTCCTGGTTTATCCTTCCAAAATGCAACACCTCACACTTGTCTGCATTAAATTCCATCTGCCATTATTCAGCCCATTTTTCCAGCTGGTCCAGATCCCTCTGCAAGCTTTGAAAACCTTCATTGCTGTTCACCACAACATCTCCAATTTTAGAGTCATCTACAAATTTGCTGATCCAATTCATCACATTATCATCCAAATCATTAATATAGATGACAAACAACAATGATCCCAGCACTGATCACTGAGGCATGGCATCAGTCACAGGCCTCCAGTCTGAGAAGCAATCATCCACCACTACTCTCTGGCTTCTCTCATCCATCCATTGTCGAATCCAGTTGACTATCTCCCCATGAATACCTAGCATCTGAACCTTCCTGACTAACCTCCCACTTGGGACCTTGTCAAAAGCCTTACTAAGATCCATGAAAATAACATCCACAGCCTTTCCTTTGTCAATTTTCCTGCCATCCTCCACAAAAACCTCCATAAGTTTGGTTAAACATGACCTACCACACAAAAGCCATGTTGACTATCTCTAATTAGTTTCTGGCTATTCATATAATTATATATCCAATCTCTGAACACCTTCCATTAATTTACCTAGTGACTGGCATCAGGCTACCAGCCTATAATTTCCTGGGTTTCTTGTGGAGCCTTTTTGAAACAACGGGACAATGTGAGCTACCTTCCAATCCTCTAGCACCACATCTGTGGATAAAGACTTTTTAAATATTTCTGTCGGAGACCCTGCATTTTCTTCACTAGCCTCCCTTAAAGGTCCAAAGGATCATCTTGTCAGGCCCTGGGGACGTATCCACCCTTATTTGCTTTAAGACAGCAGCACTTTCTCCTCTTTTAATCTGTGTAGGTTCCATGACCTCACTGCTTGTTTTCCTTACTTCCCATGACTGCCAGTTTCCTGAGTGAATACTGATTTTAAAAAAAATAATTAAGATCGTCCCCCATCTCTTTTGGCTCCATACGTAGTTGATCACTCTGATCTCTTACTATCCTTTTGCTCTTAATGTATCTAGAAGCACTTAGGATTTTCCTTCACATTGCCTGCCAAAGCAACCTCACATCTTCCTGATTTCTCTCTTGAGGTTTTTCTTGCATTTTTTATACTCCTCAAGTACCTCATTTGCTTCCCGTTACCTATACCTGCTGTAGACCTTTCTCCTCTTCTGAACCAGATCCCCAGTATCCCTTGAAAACCTTGCTTTTAATCCTGACAGGAACATACAAACTCTGTACTCTCAACATTTCACTTTTTAAAGTCTTCCACTTATCTCGCACATCTTTGCCCAGAAACAACATATCCCAATCCACACATTCTAGATCCTTTTTCATTTCCTCAGAATTGTTCTTTCTCCAATTTAGAATCTCAATTCGAGGTACAGACCTATCCTTCTCCCTAATTAACTTGAAACTAATGCCATCATGATTGCTGAACACACAATGTTCTTCTACACTTACTCTGTCACCTGCCCTGTCTCATTCCCTAATAGGAGATCCAGTATATATATTGATTTAGAAAACTTTCCTGAACATATTTGATAAACTCCAAGCCATCTAGCCCTTGTACAGTTTGGGAATCCCAGTCAATAAATATAAAATTAAAAAGTCCTCCTATAATAACCTTATGTATCCTGCAGCGGTCTACTATCTCTCTACAGATTTGCTCCTCCAATTCTCGTTGACTATTGGGTGGTCTCGAATACAACCCCATGAGTGTAGTCGTACCTTTCCAGTTCCATAGCTCCACCCATATAGCCTCAGTAGACGAGCTCTCTTGTCTGTCCTGCCTGACCACAGTTGTGATATTTTCCCTGATGAGCAATGCCACTCCTCCCCCTTTCACCCCCCCCCCCCCCCCCCCCACCGTTCTATCATGACTGAAGCAACAGAAGCCCTGAATATTGAGCTGCCAGTCCTACTTCTCCTGCAACCAAGTTTCACTAATGGCCACAATGTCATAATTCCATGTATCAATCCATGCTCTTAGCTTGTCTTCCTTTCCTACAATAGTCCTTGTGTTGAAATAGATGCAGCTGAGAAAATTTCCACCACGTGCAACCCATTGACTTTTAGCAGTGCATGCAATTTTCACATCATCTTTTGCCTCCTCCACTCCTCTATCTGCTCCAGTACTTTGGTTCCCATCCCCCTGCAAATCTGGTTTAAATTCACCAGAGCACACTAGCAAACCTTCCCACAAGGATATTAGTCGTCTTCCAGTTCAGATGTGAACCATCCCATTGGAACAGGTCCCACCTTCCCTGGGAGAGAGTCCAATAATTAGAAACCGGAAGCCCTCCCTCCTGCACCATGTCTTTAGCCATGGGTTAAGCTGAATTATCCTCCTATTTCTACCCTCACTAGCACATGGCACAGGTAGCAATCCTGAATTCACAACCCTGGAAGTCCTAATCTTCAACATAGTGCCTAACACCCTGTACTCTTCTTGCAGAACCTCCTCACCCTTCCTACCCATGTCTTTGGTCCCTACATTGACCATGACATCTGGCTGCTCACCCTCCCTCTTTAGAATGCCCTGAGGTATCTCAGACTGGCACCAAGAGGGCAACATACCATTCGGGATACTCGATCTCTTCCACAGAGCCTATTATCAGTTCCCCTAACTATGGAATCCCCTACCACTACAGCTTGCCTCTTCTCCTCCCTTCACTTCTTAGCCACAGGACCAAACTCTGGGCCAGAGACCTGATCACCGTGGCTTGTTCCTGGTAGGTTCTGCCGCCCCTTCCCCCAACAGTATCCAAAATGGTAGTAGGATGGCATCTGCTGTGGAGCTTTTACTATGGTAGGCAAATTGGTATAGATCCATGTTGCCTTTCTGACAGGAGCTTGTATGCTTCAACAGCAGCCTTCTTCGCACAATTGATCACAGTGGTTGTGAGTGCCACTGGTTTGTAGTCAATCAGGTATTAAATAAAATCACAAAAAGCCACATACCAAAAAATCCAGAGATCTTCCTTCTAAGTAATACAAGAAGTAAAGAACTTGGACTCGATTTGGATGGAGCACAAAAAAGATATATTATGATAGCCTTCGCTGTGGCAAAAAAATGTATTATGTCAACCTGGAAATCAGAAGAGAGCCTGAGAATACAGCAATGGTACATAGAAATGAATAAATGTATTCCATTGGAAAAAATAACATATAATTTAAGAAATAACATCACAGTATCGAACAAATTTGGGAACCGTACATGGAACACAACAGAGAAGTCCTACCGCGGACCTCCACCCCCTAAAATGACAGAAGGAGAAGAAGACGAAATTAACTGACCCAGTGTGTAAAAGTAGATGACACAATTTTCATGTTTATTTTTATTGTGTGATGACATTGTTTAATGGGTTTATTGTATCGTATATGTTGAACGTTGAGTGGGTGGGGGGGGGGGGAAGGGGAGAAAATGACACTGTGTATATTCAAGAGAGAAATGTTTGTGTGTATTTTGGTCAGTATGGTTCATAGTGTGAAAAATTTAAAAAAAAATTTTAAATTCAGGCAGGTTACCACACTCTTCTTGGGCACTGGTAGTGTCTGAAACCTGTTTGACCACTCCCTGTCGGAGTGAGATATTGAAAATATCCTTGAATATATCGGCAAGTTGGTCAGCACAGGTTTTCAGTACTTGGCTGGGTACCCCGTCCTGACTGGGTGCTTTCCTTGGATTCACTCTCCTGAAGGGAGCCTGACATCTTCGGTTACTGACAGTAGAGAATCATCGGGTCATGCAGATGCGCTTGACATCAGAGTTCTGATGAACTTAGGAATAGAGTAAACTTGGAACATGGTGGTGTTTCCCCCAACACGCAGACATCAGTCAGGTAAATTTAAGAATAAGAATCAAATTATAAAATATTAAAAATCATGGTACCTTCTACCCATTGCGTCCATACTAGATTTAGATCTATGGCAAATGAAATATATATTCAGTCATTCATCTCCAAAACAAGCTTAGCTGCCCAAACTGGATAGCAAAACTGCGAAACTGATTTGGCTTTTATCCTATATCATGTATATTTGTATAGATTTTACAAAGGTAAAAAATAAGCTTTATATGGAAACCTATTCAAAAGCACCTCTCAAGCAATCAAACTGTTAATCCACAACTTAAACCTTTGCTGTTAAATGCCAAAACTGTGAGCACCGTTTATTAAGAATGCACAAGTTATGGATGGTTGGAATTCTGGTCTGGTTTAGTCAAATAAAGACTTTCACAATATTGTGTCACCCTCTATTATCACAAAAACTGTGATTGAGTAAGAAAATATGTATTTGATTTATATTTTAAACAAAAAGGCTTTTTGTGGATAATCTAAACAATGTTCCATTCTGTTTCTACTAAAAATGCTGGAGGAACTAAGCAGGTCTCACTGAGTTCCTCAGGCATTTTCTTGTTTTTACCATAATCACCAGCTTCTGCAGACTTTAGTATTTCACTCAATTCTGTTTCTCTTTGACCTACAAAATAAGTTTATACATTTGTGGTCATTAGATTGTGATATGTGGGGATGAACATTTTCATAAAATAATCCTGGATCCTAAGTGGGTTTTCTGAACAATTGATGCTGAATAAGGGTCATCTTTGGATTGTGGGCCTTTCCATCAGAAAATAGATTCAAATTGCCCAAATTAGTTTTGATCTACCATTTTAGCAAAGCATAATTTGAGTATGTGAACGTAATTATAATACTCAGAGTCCCATTGTGCAGTTTGGTGAACTACATAATAGCAATTATCATATCTTTTGATTGTTTCAGTAAATACTTGCTGCCACTGAAGTGCATGTATAACCTGGATGAAGAAGAGAGCGAAGGTGGAATTGTTATCAACCTCCTGCCATTGCTGTCCAATAGCTTGAGTATCACTGGTTTCGATGGAAAATGTGCTAAACAGGGGACTAAGAAGTAAGCTTTAGCAGTTAGTTATAACTGTTATATTGGACATAAATTTCAGTCCACGAATCCAATTAGCTTACACTTAACCTACACCCCCCGGTACATTTTTGAACGGTGGGAGTGAGGGAGCTCCCAGAGAAAACCCACATAGATGTGACTATGTGGTAAATTCTATACTTGCGTCAACACTTCCTCCCTCACCACCATTCAAGGGTCCAGTCCTTCCAACTGAAGCAACAGTTCACTTGTGAATCTTTGGGGTCATTACTCTATGCGGTGCTCCCGTTATGGCCTTCTCTACACGGAGAGACTGGACAGAGATTAGGAGATAATTTTGTTGAGCACCTTCTCCGTGTCCACTGCAAAGGTAGGGATCTCCCAGTGGCCAACCATTTCAATTCTGTGCTCCACTCCTGCACTGCCAAACCGAAGCCACCCGTAAATTGGAGGAACAACACCTAATATTTAGTCTGGGCTCTCTTCAAAGCATTAACATCGACCTCCAATTTCCATTTGGCCACACCCCTGCTTCCCTCTCTTACCCATCCCTCTATCTACTTTCCTACAGCTCTTCACCCCTTTCCCTCCCCATTCACAGAGTCATCCCCTCCCCCTAATGCCTCAGCTTTTTTCTCTTGTGCCCTCCCTCTTGCCAGTGGGTCTGTACTCCTCTCCCTCTTCATTCAGGTGCCTACCTGCTTTTTGCTTATACCTTGATGAAGGACTCAGGCCCAAAACATTGGTTATGTATCTTTATCCTTGCTTCATAAAGAACCCTGCATGATTTGCTGTTTCTCCAGCATTTTTGTGTAAAACGCATCGATGTGACCTACCTTATGTTTTAAAGAAAGCAAGATGCTAAATGATGTTTATTTGTCATTTTTCAGATGTGTTTCCCCTGTGAGTCTTGCTTCCTTTTTCCGTTTGCTGAGACTCTGTGAAGAGGTGCAACATAATGGAAACTTGGAGGAGATTGATGCTTTGTTAGGTAGGTTCTGAAGTACTTAACACTGAGTTTGATTAGGAAAAAGGTAATGTTTGAAAAGATAATTAACCTGACTTTAGCTGAAGTTTGTTTCTCTGGAATCTGGTAATTTCTTGTAAAGTGGTATTTCTGTTAATTTTTCAATGATTTTTTTCTGCTTCAGGTACTTTCTTAAAAAAAAATCAGTAATTGTCACTCAGCAATAGAACAATAAAACTCTAAAAATTCATCCTCCAACTATTTAGAAATCGCAATGGCTTGGCATTTGAATTTCCTGCATTCCCTTTCCTCTTGCCAGGGCCAGGCTCCTATACTTCCTTTCCCCTTGCATGGGTAACTGGGAAATTTATTTGTTTTGCATCTTAAAAAATATGAATTGAAAATGTGTTGGGGGAAACATTGCAATAACATCCACCACAAAATCTTGTGTGTACTAGATTATTGGAGCTTTACTGGAATTAGTTATCTGATAATACAAGTATAAAACTGGGTGTTAGAAGTTTTGCAGAAGTGATCCATAACTTGTTTCCATCCCTGACTTTGATGACATTGAGGATACAGACCAATCATTATCCTCATCACAGAAAGGTTCAAAAATGTCTAGCACCATTGTTAATCTACTTCTGTTAAAATGATTGGTTTTGCATGATTGTTGAGCATAAAAGAGGAAACCAGCCAGGAAGAGGGAACTGGAAGTTGAACTGATTTTTAATGGTTGTGCACTGTAGAGAAGTCCAGTGGAAGTTGCATGTGAAATGAAACACGAAAGTCTGCAGATGCTGTGATTGTTGTTGAAAAAAAAACACATGCTAGAAGAACTCAGCAGGTCTCGCAGCATCCATAAGGAGGTAAAGATATATAACGGATGTTTCGAACCTCAACCCTTCAAGGTATGAATTAAAAGGCTGGGGAGAATGAAAGAAAGAGCAAGGGGAAGAGCACAGACCAAAGGTGATAATTGGACATGGATAAGAGGACGAGAGAGAAAAGGTGAGAATTGATGGAAGGAGGGGCTGGCTATGTGAATGCAGAAACGGAGAAGAGAGGCCGAACTGGAGAAAAGGAGAAATAGGGATGAGTGTGGGGCTGAATGGAAACCAGAGAAGTTGATATTGCCATCCAGTTGGAGGGTGCCTAGATGTGTCCAGTAGGTGGCAGAAATGTTTGATGCAAAAGCTATTGGGGTTGGCTGGTGAGGAAAAGAGGAATCCTGCCCTTGATGCATGCCGGGGCAGGTGTGTGGGTCTCTACCTGCACAACTGCCCTGGCCCCCTTCAATCCCACACACAAGATTCCCCTTGTTCTCTCCTACCACCCCTCTAGCACCCAACATATCATCCTCCGCTATTTCTGCCTCCTACTACATGTTCCCACCACCGGACACATCTCTGTGACGCTTGTCTATCATCCCCACCTATCATGCCCTTGGCACATACCCCTGTGAGATTGGGAAGTGCTATACTTGCACCCATACCTCCCTCATAAACATTCTATGCCCCAAACGATCCTTCCAAGTGAAGCAACACTTAATTTGTGAATCTCCAGGAGTCATCTACTGCATCTTGTGCTCCTGTGGTGGTCTCCTCTAGATCGTAGAGATTGGACGCAGACTGAGAAATCACTTTGTTGTGGAACTTGGCTCTGTCCGCTACAATACGGGGATTTCCCAGTGACCACCCATTTCAATTCCCTGCCCTATTCTGTCCATGGTCTCATGCACTTCCAGCCTGAGAAGTACCTCTTCAACAATTTTTATATTCTCACCAGTTCAAAATATATGCAGGAGGAGCAGTATCTTGATGCTCTCTGCTGGGAAATTTTAATACTGCAAAGTAATAGCACTAATTCAATTTGTTCTGCATGACACAAGCAGAAATCTATTATCAATACAAATAACAAAATTGTACGTAAAAACCTTAATTTTACTGATTTACTCTTCTAAAGGTTTACAGTTTAATTCTTTGATAGTGTCAGTTTGGGTATCAATGTGGGTGCAATATATATAGTTGCACCAGAATTCTTATTTGTTAAAGGATTGTCAATCTACTGACAATTGTAGAAATTAAATAAAATAAAAAAGAAATAATAAATATCAAAGCACAGATAAATAAATATTTGCAGTTATGGTTAGTGTAAGAAACAAAAAGTGTGGATAGATCTTTTGGTTGTCCTTGGATAGTTTATGGTTAGGGTAGTATGGAGAAGTTCAAAAGTCTAAAACCTTTTGGATTAAAAACAGTTCGAGAACCTAGAGGTGCTTGACTTCACACTTCTATACTTTCTGTCTGAAGGGAGCAATGGGTAGAGATTGTGAGCAAGGTGATAGGGGTTCTGAAAGATGTTGGGTGCCCTCTTGAGGCAGTGTCATGCATAGACGTTTTCAGTGGACCGGAGGTCAGTGCCCGTGATGAATTTAACTAAGTTTGCCATTTCTGCAGCCTTCTGCATTCATGGGCCCTTGAATTTTCAAACCAAACTACAATGCAACCAGTCAGCATGCATTTCATGGTACACATATTGAAGTTCAATAGAGTATTCAACATGCTAAATGTCCTTAGACTTTTTTTGAAAATAAAGGTGTTGATGTGCCTTCTTCATTGTTGCCTCAATGTGTTGGCTTCAGGAGAGATCTCTGATATGTGGACTCCTAAGAATTTGAAGGTTCTAACCCTCTCCACTGCCATTTCTGTCAATTAAAACAGGTGCATGGTTCTTTGGCCTCCATTTCCTAAAGACCACAATAAGCTTCATTGCGTTGCTAATCTGGAACACAAGATTGTTGTTTTATCCCTGCACAACCTGATTCTGCACTTCCATTCTCTATTCTATCATTTTGCATTATTTGGCCAACAACAGTGGTGCCGTCAGCAAATTTATAGATTGCATTGGAGACAAACTGGCTGCAGTTGTGAGTGTGGAGGGAATAGAGCAGGGGAATAAGCATGCAGTCGTGAGGTGTCCCTTTAGTCACCAAGAAGGAGGTGACGATGAGGAAATCAAGGATCCAGTTGCAGAGGGATGGGACTGCAGAGTTGCATCTGTATTAGGGATCATAAATATATTGTGAGGAATAAAACCAGAAAGGAATCGAAAGTAGTTAGAGCATAAAACACATCATCACAAGGAGTAGTGAATATAAATGAGCTGATACATCATTATTGCAAAATACCATTCAGGGAAGGAAATATGTCCGTTTATTCTGTAATACTCAGTAACTGAATGGTTAAAACATGGTAAGAAAAATAAACTGGTTGGGCAGCCTGTACCAGCCTAGTTACCAGACTTAGTTGGAACATAAAGAGAGCCATCCACTGTCCGCTTCAAGAACTTTTGGGGATTAGTGTTGTCTTGAAAGAAGTTGGGTGCAGTTTACTGTGTTCATTTTCAAGTTGCATCCAATCCCGATTTAGGCATGTAGTCCTGATACTTTATTGCTGTTGGGTTAAAATCCTGCTGCTCTCTTGTGTGTAGCATTTAAAACACTGATCGTGCCTATATCCCTTTGAATGGATTAATCAAAACTTCAGCAAAATATCTATGGTTAACTTCACTCTTAATTTGGTCCTTCCTATGCGATCAGCCTTCTGATGTGAGTGTAGGCAATAGATTAGAAGTCTATTTTTATTCGGTGCTTTTCAATAGAATTGTATTTAAATGAATCCATTTGGTCCACCCAATGTTTTGGGTGACTGTTAACATCTATAACCATATAACCATTTACAGAGCGGAAACAGGCCATGTTGGCCTTTCAAGTCCGCACTGGGACACTGATTTTGTGCGCCCTCTTCAGGCAATGGTTCCGATGGGTTTGGCCCTCAAATTTCAACTTCAGTGGCTGAATTTTTCCATTATTCCACCTTGGCAAACTCCAAGAGTCTCGTTTGCAAAAGGTTTTCTGGCGCAAATGATCATGATTTTTTTTGCTACCACCAGTGCTATTTTGATAAATGAGATTTGATATTTGGACCATTTGTCATTTATTTCCATTAAATTATCTAATAGATATAGCTCCAGGTCCCCCGTGAAGGCCACTCCTCTTATCCTGGTTAATTTTTCTGCGATTTCTTTTTCAAAATTGTCTCACTTTCACACACAAGCATGTGGCATGTAAAAAAAAGTTGCTGTCTCAGTCCCACATCTAAAACATCTGAAATTTAGGCTTTTGATCTGTGTAAGTTTCGTGGGGTAAGATATAATTGGTGTAAAAAAATTATACTGAACAAGTCCATATCTTGCATTTATAATTTTTTTTTGATGGTGCTACCTTGCTTTTTTTTTTATTTTTTAACTTTTTTATCTTTCACACTATAATCCATATTGACCAAGATACATACAGACATTTTTCTTCTTAAATATATAGTGTCATTTTCTCCCCCTTTTTCCCCCCTCCCTTCCCTCCCTCCCTCACTCTCTTTCCCATTTATTTAAAGTTCAATCTATAAGATACATTAAACCCGTTAAACAATGTTGTCACTTAATAAAAATAAACAAGAAATTTTACTGAGTCAGTTCTTTTCGTTATCTTCTCCTTCTGTCATTTTAGGTGGTGGAAGTCCACAGTAGGATTTCTCTATTGTGTTTCATGAATGGCTCCCATATTTGTTCGAATATTGTAATGTTATTTCTTAAATTATATGTTATTTTTTCTAATGGAATACATTTATTCATTTCTATATACCATTGTTGTATTCTCAAGTTGTCTTCTAATTTCCAGGTTGACATAATACATTTTTTTGCTACAGCTAGGGCTATCATAACAAATCTTTTTTGTGCTCCATCCAAATCGAGTCCAAATTCTTTGTTTCTTATATTACTTAGGAGGAAGATCTCTGGGTTTTTTGGTATATTTCTTTTTGTGATTTTATTTAATATCTGGTTTAGATCTTCCCAAAATTTTTCCACTTTCTCACATGTCCAAATTGCATGAATTGTTGTTCCCGTTTCCTTTTTACAGCGAAAACATCTGTCTGATACTGTTGGGTCCCATTTATTTAACTTTTGAGGTGTGATGTATAGCCTGTGTATCCAATTATATTGTATCATGCGTAACCTTGTGTTTATTGTTCCAATAGTTCCGGAGCATAGCTTCTCCCATGTTTCATTCTTTATCTTTATGTTTAAATCTTGTTCCCATTTTTGTTTAGGTTTACCATTTGTTTCCTCGTTCTCCTTTTCTTGCAGTTTGATGTACATGTTTGTTACAAATTTTTTAATTATCATTGTGTCTGTAATCACATATTCAAAATTGCTTCCTTCTGGTAACCTCAGACTGTTTCCCAATTTATCCTTCATTTGTTCAAAGGATAATAATTTATTTCCCGAAAAACAATTTTCTATTCTTTTGATCCCTTTTCTCTCCCATTCTCTAAAGGAAAGGTTATCTATTGTAAAAGGGATTAGCTGATTTTGCATCAATATTAGTTTTGGTAGTTGGTAATTTGTTCTATTCCTTTCTTCATGAATCTTCTTCCAAATGTTGAGCAGATGATGCAATACCGGTGAATTCCATGCATTGCACCAATTTTTCATCCCATTTATATAGTACATGTTCAGGTATCTTCTCCCCTATTTTATCTAGTTCTAATCTGGTCCAATCTGGTTTTTCCCTTGTTTGATAAAAATCTGATAGGTATCTTAATTGTGCGGCTCTATAATAATTTTTAAAGTTTGGTAGTTGTAAGCCTCCTCGTTTGTACCATTCTGTTAATTTATCTAGTGCTATCCTCGGTTTCCCCCCCTTTCCATAAAAAAATTCCTTATTATTTTCTTTAACTCCTTGAAGAATTTCTCTGTTAGGCGTATTGGTAATGACTGAAATAGGTATTGTATCCTTGGGAAGATGTTCATTTTAATACAGCTTATCCTTCCTATCAGTGTTAGTGGTAAGTCTTTCCAGTGCTCTAAGTCGTCTTGTAATTTTTGGTCTTCTTATTTTTATTAGAAGTGTTTTGATGTTGGTTTTCTTTCTCTGGGTTGGTCATCTGTTGTTTCTTTGATTTCTTATTTTTACTCTCTTCTTTCTTGCTCTCATTATTTTCTCTTTTCCTCTTGCTGTTGTGTTGTAGTTGTCTGTTTCAGCTGTGGAGATCGACTCCTCAGCTGGTCCCCCTCCCGTCAGTGTTATTTTTGTCTTGCGCATCGCGCACTTTTGTTTGGCTCTGTGAGCCATTTTTGTACTCCCGAGTTCGGGGCTTCGACTGACCTCAGGGAGCGGGCTTCTCTCTCCACGATGGGCCTCCTCTGACGTCCTTCCTTCACCTTCCTCCTCTGACGTCCTTCCTTCTTCTTTTCTTCCTGTTGTTTTTGGTTTTTCTTTCTTCGCTGCCATTTTCTCCATACTTTTACTTTCACTTTGTTTTGGTTTTTATGTTTGTGCCTTTGTTTTTTCTCTATCTTTTTTTAACTTTTCTGGAGAGGGCTGGAGTTCCCTGACCGGCCACTACTCCATCACGTGACTCCTCTTGCATTTATAATTGATGTCATGCTGACCTTAACAGCAATCTGAACAGCTTTTTCCAAGCCCGACTCCCAACTTTCTCTGGACCTCTGCAACCCTGGTTTTTCATTTTAGCTTTGGAGAGCATAGTATATTTTTGTTACAAGTTTGGATGCGTTCTCCATCCAAACCCAACGTGGCAGATAATCTTGAAGCAAAATTGCTAATAATATTCAAATTGGACAGCAGCATTTTCTTAAATCTATGTATTCATGGTCTGAATAGGGATATCACTAATTTCCTATGAATTGTTAAATAGTCTCTCTCTTTCCCTCTCCCTCTGTCTCCTTTCTTCCAGCTTCCCACCCCTTTCCCTTCCCTCCCCATCAGAGAACTATCCTCTTACATGGCAACGCTGCTGCTTGTGTGAACCCGTGGGGAGCAGATGCCCAAAGCTCCTGCGGGGTCAGTCTGACTACCGTCTGCTCTGTACAGGTTTTAAACTGACAGTAGTTTTGTTTAAAATCCTGCGACAATGCACCCAAGATGACGGAGACTATGATTGGCAGTGGCTACAAGGGATTGCAGACTCTGGGGAAGTGGAGGGCACTAGAAAACAGGGAAACCACCCTCCCTCCTACCACCATTTGAGAAGAAGCAGAGGAGAAGACCCACAGGATGGTGACCATGGCGGCAGGCCAATGAGAGGCTCTGTGGCTGAGGAAAGCACAGGTGGTGGGCTGTTGGGGACTCGAGGCAAGGAACCCATGCTTGCTGTGGGCTGCTGGAAACTGCAGTCAAGGGACTCGCTCCAAGCTGCAGACTGCTAGAGGCTGGCTCGAAACTGGCTGAAGGGGTACTAGGTATTGGAAATAGGTTGCGAGAGAGTGCTGAGGGGACTGAAGGGTTCCTAATCGTATTGAAAGTTCAGATCTGGAGCTCGGGTTGGCAATGATTTGAACTGGACCCTGTGGCTGCTGGAGCCAAATCCACAGACGCTCGATGATTCTGAGGGAAACTCTCTTTTGCTTCTCTTTCTCTGACTCTAAGAGGTGCTTCAGGCAATTTTTGCCAAAGGCAAATCTGTCTGACTTACAGGAGATAAAACCCATTTCGTGTAATGTGACACTGTTTTATTACATGACAATAAATTGAATCTTGAATAATTTCTTTTCTACCCTCTCAACTGCACGCACCGATGACGTCTTGCCTGTTAAATGCCTGCACTCCTGACCCATTCTCTCTTCATTCCTCTTCTTCCCCCTCCCTCCCCCCACCTTTTTATTTAAGGCATCTGCCTGTTTTTTTGCTCTTACCTTGTCGAAGGGCTCAGGCCAGAAATGTTGGTTACACTTCAATTCCTATGGATGCTGCGTGACCGCTGAGTTTTTCTGGGACACTTGTGTACAGGTTGAGTACCCTTTATCCAAATACCTAAAATCCGAAATAATCCAAAATCTGAAACCTTATCCGTCCTTGGTCCCGTAAGGTAATAAGTAATAGAGTTCAGAAATCCCCATCGGAAAACCAAACGTAGTGGAAGTAAGTAGTGCATTATAAAGTGTGGATACATATGTTCAGGTTCTTATTACTTTTATCTGCAATCCTTGGATCTGGATTTGGATTGTTCCGAATTATGGAATGAAAATGGCATCTGTATTG
Organism: Narcine bancroftii; assembly: GCF_036971445.1. Taxonomy (NCBI): domain Eukaryota; kingdom Metazoa; phylum Chordata; class Chondrichthyes; order Torpediniformes; family Narcinidae; genus Narcine; species Narcine bancroftii. Next base: position 5,266,768 of record NC_091473.1, read on the forward strand.
ATTCATGCAAAACATAAGCCCTTTTTATGGAGCATTGAACCAGCTCAACAAACAATGGCAGTCTTTGTTATCCATAATCCCCCATGCAGCTGGAACAACTCTGGGCAGCCATTAATCCCTCATTAAAACAAAATGAGGCTCACCCCACCAGGCTCTGCTGTGCCCTTGTCTGCCTCCTTCCAGCTTGGTTCAGCTACGGTTGGGCTGCTTCCCATCATCTGGTCCTTCTGCACTGGCTTGGCTGCCATCGGGCTTCCCATCACCTGCTCCTCCCTCAGGCTTGGCTCTTGCTGCTGCTCGGGCTCGGCTCCTCTCCAGTGTCCCCTCGGCTTCTCTCCCTTTGGCACCATGTTCTTGATGTGGGCTCACTTCTCTTCTTTCTTCTGGGTTGTGGAGCTCAAGACCCGGTTCCTTCACCCTCTTGCTCTGGCGGCTCGGCAGGGTCCAACCCTCCTTGCCCCTACTGGGCCTCCATACTCTTTGGACCGTGTTCACTCCTCAATCTTTCCCCACTCTCCCGGGTTGTGCTGCTTCTTTCTCCCTGCTCGCCCAGCTGAGCTGCGTTCTCTCCTCGCTCTCTCAGCTCACCACCCAAGCCACATTCTTGCTCTCTCCCCATTTGCTGCTCAAGCCGTGTTCTCTCCTCGCTCTCTCGAGAACACCTGAAAATATACTGTACATGCAATAAAAAAGTTTGGTTTTCGGAATCATGGATAAAGGGATAAGAACTTGTAAATATTTGTATTGTAATATGAATGGCGTCCCAGAATCACAGTGTGGCTTTCGCGCAAACAGAGGAACTGACATGGTCTTTGCCCTCAGATGGCTCCAAGAAAAGTGCAGAGATCAAAACAAAGGACTTACATCACCTTTGTTGACCTCACCAAAGCCTTTGACACCGTGAGCAGGAAAGGGCTTTGGCAAATACTAGAGCGCCTCGGATGCCCCCCCCCCCCCCAAGTTCCTCAACATGGTTATCCAACTGCACGAAAACCAACAAGGTCGGATCAGATACAGCAATGAGCTCTCCGAACCCTTCTCCATTGACAATGGCGTGAAGCAAGGCTGCGTCCTCGCACCAACCCTCTTTACTATCTTCTTCAGCATGATGCTGAAACAAGCCATGAAAGACCTCAACAATGAAGACGCTGTTTACATCCGGTACTGCACGGATGGCAGTCTCTTCAATCTGAAGCGCCTGCAAGCTCACACCAAGACACAAGAGCAACTTGTCCGTGAACTACTCTTTGCAGATGATGCCGTTTTAGTTGCTCATTCAGAACCAGCTCTTCAGTGCATGACGTCCTGTTTTGCGGAAACTGCCAAAATGTTTGGCCTGGAAGTCAGCCTGAAGAAAACTGAGGTCCTCCATCAGCCAGCTCCCCACCATGACTACCAGCCCCCCCACATCTCCATCGGGCACACAGAACTCAAAACGGTCAACCAGTTTACCTACCTCGGCTGCACCATTTCATCTGATGCAAGGATCGACAAAGAGATAGACAACAGACTCGCCAAGGCAAATAGCGCCTTTGGAAGACTACACAAAAGAGTCTGGAAAAACAACCACCTGAAGAAACACACAAAGATCAGCGTGTACAGAGCCGTTGTCATACCCACACTCCTGTTCGGCTCCGAATCATGGGTCCTCTGCCGGCATCACCTACGGCTCCTAGAACACTTCCATCAGCGCTGTCTCCGCTCCATCCTCAACATTCATTGGAATGACTTCATCACCAACATCGAAGTACTCGAGCTGGCAGAGTCCGCAAGCATCGAATCCATGCTCCTGAAGACCCAACTGCGCTGGGTGGGTCACGTCTCCAGAATGGAGGACCATCGCCTTCCCAAGATCGTGTTCTATGGCGAGCTCGCCACTGGCCACTGAGACAGAGGTGCACCAAAGAAGAGGTACAAGGACTGCCTAAAGAAATCTCTTGGTGCCTGTCCCATTGACCACCGCCAGTGGGCTGATATCACCTCCAACCGTGCATCTTGGCGCCTCACAGTTCGGCGGGCAGCAACCTCCTTTGAAGAAGACCGCAGAGCCCACCTCACTGACAAAAGACAAAGGGGGAAAAACCCAACACCCAACCCCAACCAACCAAATTTTCCCTTGCAACCGCTGCAACCGTGCCTGCCTGTTCCGCATCGGACTTGTCAGTCACCAACGAGCCTGCAGGAGACGTGGACATACCCCTCCATAAATCTTCGTCCGCGAAGCCAAGCCAAAGAAAGAATATGAATGCATGTTTCTTTAAGTCTGAGTGAATGAGTGCATTTTTTAAATGGTGTTCCAAAATCTAAAATAATCCAAAAAACTTTTGGTCCCATGCATTACTCAACCTGTATTGCCTTCTGAATTGATAGGTTAACTGAGTCATTTCAGAGAACAATTAACAGTCAACCACAATGATATTCTGGAATTATATTGGCTCAACGAATGGTTTCTTTCCAATGGAGAATGAAACCAATTTAATATGTTGAGTTGATGATTGTTTTGATGAAAAGGTTTATATTCATTCTCTTTCTCTGTCCACCAATACTCCCTTATTTTCTGAGCATTTGAACGACTTCCTCTTTTGTCTCGGATTTTCACCATCTGCTCTGCATAGTTCTTGTTGCTAATTTTATTTCTTTCCTTTCCGTCCTCTCAGATCTCGTAGATCAGCTCATCTTGTGTGGGGGAGTATTGTGTCTTTGCACTCTTTAGCTTTACTCCTTCTTCACCACCTGCATCATTTTGAAAGAAATCTATTACCCAAAAAAGGCAAGAGCAGACCTGTGGTTTTGGGTTCACCGTAATATGCGCATTTGTGCACTGATGTCGGGTGTTGTGGTTTTTCAAGCAGTTTCCATTCTTAAAATAGGCATGGAACAGCTGTTGTAAATAGAAGTAATCAAACAAAGCAGATTGGTGACCTGCTTTGCATCTCAAATGCCTTCAACTTTTCTGGCATGGGAACTTCCGTGGTAGATTTGAGGGGCTAAATGGATGCCTCCTGTGGTGTTAATTTCCATTGTTAGTGATGAAATACTGAGTATCAGTTTCTATTTCAGACCTAATTTTTGCTTTACTAATTATGCATTTGTTTTGTTGCATTGCACCTTACTCAATCCATTTCAAAGTTTAGTTAGACCTCATGCAGTGATGCAAACCATTATGATAAAGGGGCGAATGGAAGGATGACAGAAAATTTGCGTGGATGATACAAGAAATATCTAGTTAAGTTTATTGTCATCTGATTGCATCAGTGCAACCCAATGAAACAGTCTTCTCCGGTTCTCGATGCAAAACATGCAAACACACACCAGACAAAACACACAAACAGATAAATAAATATTGTTTTGTGACTATGAGAGTCTCAGATGGTTAGTGTGAGCAGCTCCTTTAGTCGTTCAGCATTCTTACTGCCCGTGGGAAGAAACTGTTTCTCAACCTGGTGGTGCTGGCTCTGATACTCTTGTATCTCTTTCCCAGCGGGAGTAGCTGACAGATACTGTGTGCAGGGTGGAAGGGGTCCTCAGTGATTTTGCATACCCTCTTCAAAAATGATTCCAGTGGATCACTTTGATCAAGAAGTTTCCAGTGATCTTCTCTGCCACTCTTATTGTCCTGTGGTTTCTCTGCAGCAACCATACCACATTGTGATGCAGCTCTCGATAGAGCTCCAATAGAAGGTGTCTTGATGATGGCCCCCTTGCCCACTTCTGTCTTCTCAGGAAGTGCAGTTGCTGCTGTGCCTTCCTCACAAGTGAGGAGATGTGTATCCATGGTAGGTCACTAGTTAAGTGATCTCCAAGGAACGGAGCTCTCCACTCTTTTCACTACTCAGTTGTTGATGTGTAGTGGAGGGATAAATGGACTGAATTTCTTTTCTTTTTGGTTAAGGATAGTAACATAATACAGATACACGGAAACCTCGTTAGAATGTGATTCGTTAATCCACGGAATCGCTTATAGCGCGGGTGTCTGTGGAACCCAAACTTTGCAAATTTTGAAAGATAGATGGAAAATATTGGGAGAAACTCAATTTTTCTGTAAAATAAGTTCATTAAAATTCAGGATACTAATATTAAAAGAATGCGTTTGCTTTCTTTCATTGAAATTGTTAAGTTATCAGTAGCGGATCTTTGGAAAACTGGTAATATGTGGGTTTGATTATCCGTGGGCACTCTGATATATGTGCATCTGTTCCGCGACTCGGTTGTAACGCGGTATGAAATCTTGGACCCCAACTACCGCGTTCTAACGAGGTTTTACTGTATTTAAAATAGCAAAAGGTTTTGATAGAATAAATAGGGAGAACATTTACATTTGCGAGCAAGAGAATAATTCAAGGCTCTTGTTATAAAATCATCCCCGAGAAATTTAAAAATAAATTCAGAAAAAGCTTATTTTACCCAAAGAGTGGTGAAACTGCGGAACCGCTCCTGGGAAATAGTGTAGATGTATTTCAAAGCAAATACAAATTTATTGTCACTTGTACCAAGATGTAGATCCTTGGTTGTAGATTCTCATACAAGAGGAAGTATTCTCTCCGCATTTACCCTGTCAAGACCTCCCAGGATCTTCTGTGCCTCTCTCTCTGGCCTGGACAATTCTACCATTACTCATGTCCTGTATTAGTCTAGTGAACCTTCTCCGAACTACTTCCAAACAAAAATATTTAAATATTCTTTGTTAAATAAGATGTCCATATTCTGCACCATGATATCTCAACCTGTGATCCATGGACCACTGGTAGTCTAAGGGTCTGTTATACGTTGGTCTGATGTATGGACAAGTAATGTGTAAAACAAGGTTGAAAATTAGACATGAAAAATTGAAAAGTCACAAAAAATCTCCCATCAAAACAAGAATTCCTTCAGAGGTGTGAGGAAGTGTTTGAACTCACCAGCCAACCCCAGAGGGTCTGTGGGTTTGTACGGCCAGAAAAGAAATGCTTAAAGATGGTCTTTGGGTGAAAAATGGTTGAGAACCACTGCTCCACATGATGCTCCAGATGCTTTATAAATGAAGCATAGGATTCAGAATTCCTTTACAGGTAGACTCCGACTTATGATAGGGTTCCGTTTTGGGACTCGTATCTAGATTGAAATTATCGTAAGTGGAAACAGTACCGCACTCTACTTTTTTAAAATGTAAATTTAATTTAAATGCTGAAAACCTTTATTACAACATAATTAAAACTGAAAAAAAACATTACTGCAATGCACACTACTGTTTTTTTATTTAAATTTTGTTTAGATGTTGAAAACCTTTATTATAACAATTTGACGTGACACAAATTTGAAGCGATGCAACTGTCGACACAACGCAACTTGACACAACATGAATTTTACAGGGCTCTGACGCAATTTTACATGATGGCTGGATTGGCTGTACATGTCTACAGTGTACTCATGACTGCTAGTGAATGTTGAACGCTATTCTCGTGCCATGCTGCAGTTGCCCAACATCGTGAGAGAGTTGCGTCTCTGAGCCGCGTATCGCAAGGGCGGGGAAACATCGTAACTTGAAACCGAAAGTACCAGATTGTGACTATTCTAACTTTGAAATATTGAAAGTCGGGATGTCGTAAGTTGGGGGCTATCTGTATTGACATGTCATAATACAGAAAATGTAATATTACAGGAAATTTCCTTTTACCTGTTGTGAGGAAAAGAGTTGCGATTAATATTTCCTGCATCCTTGACAGTAAGAGAGAAAGAGTAGCAGAAGAGTCCCTTCAGAGTGTCCATGAATTCGCCTCCAGCCTCCCACAGCCTCTGCAACTGCACAGATTCCTGTTCGATTCATCAGGAACCAGAGCTCCAGATCCAAACTTCTGACATGATGAGGAGCCCTTCTTGCCATCAACACCCTCATGAATCCTGATTCCTATATCGATACTTGGCTCCCATGAGCCAGTCTACATCAGCCTGCAATCTGTGTGGGTCCTTTGACCACATTGCTGACTTCCTGCAGCCTGGGTGGGTCCTTCAGCCACTGAGCCCCTCGCAGGCCCACTGCCATGAACACTCCCCTGCAGGATTGTCTCCTATGCTTCTCCTCAACATGAGGTGTTCTCCCCACTTATGGTGCCCTGCGCCAGTCCACAGCTCACCTGGAGTCTGCAACCCCTCCTGGCTGCTGATGAGCATTGGTGCTGCCATCTTGGGGACAGAACCCTCAGTCTCAGAATTTTAATTACAAACACTGTTGACTCCTTTAACAGGCCTTTTAAAGCCTGAATGGAGCTGCCAGCATTATGACTGAGAAATAAATGAGAATACTCAGTTAGCTTTCTTATTTATTTGCTACATCTGCATGCTAGTTTTTGCAAATTATATACTTGGATATACTTGGATATTTTTGCATTTCAGAGCTTTGCAATCTCTCACCATTTAGCTGAAATCCTATTATGGCTTACCTACCAAAAAGGACAATCATTCACATGAGATAATCATTTATATTGATTACCTTGATGAAGGGCTCAAGCCTAAAACATTGGTTATGTATGCTTATCTTTGCTATATAAAGTACACTGTTTAACCTGCTGACTTTCTCCAGCTTTGTGTTTTTACTTCAACCACGATATCTGCAGACCTTTGTGTTTGATTTATGTTGATTATATTTTTTATACAAGTTATTCATTTGAAAGATGTGGAATTTGTTGGCATTGCAAGAATCAATCACACCGATGGTCCTGGAGTTGCATGGAGACTACAATGGATTTCCTTCTCAAAGGATAATTATGAAGCAGATAGGTTTTTATGAAGACTAAGATTTATGATTGTTTTAAATAATGCTGTCTTTTCTAATTTTAGATTTATTTAAATACTACAGTTCACATGTCTGGATCAGTGTCCCAGAACTTTCCCTGAATAAGGATATGTTGAGCTTTGTCTCTGTAAATTTAGTGGAAAAAATTATTATGCTGTTGCTTTACAAATCGATTTTACCATTCTGACTGGCCTTGAATTTACTCCATTTTGCACGAGCAATATCACACAACACAATCAATAATAGTGTTTTTATTTGAAGCTGGAACCCTGTACTAACCTAACCATAAACTACTCCCACAGCACTAAATGGTCTACCTACACTATTGAAACATCACTTTTGTTTTATAGTAACTATATCTATGAACATGTATGTATCTATCTTTTTATATTTATTATCTTTTTCTGTCTTGTATATTGTGGTCATTTAATTTGTGCTATTGCCGTTGCTGTATCTTTTTTAACCTGGATTCAGTAACTCAGAATTTTGGTGCACCTGCATTTTGGTGCATTTTATGTATATAAAAATAAACTAGGTTCAATGGATCAAACAGGAGTCTGTCCAGCTGCAGAGGCTGCTGGAGAGCTGGAGGCAAAACCATGGACACTCAGTGACTCTGAAGGGACTCTCTTTTGCATCTCTTTCTCTCATACTGTTAGGGGCTCTGGGCGAAACTAATGGCGACGCTTTGTCTTCCTAACGATAGGCAGAAGGCAGTTTCCTGTAATATTGCGTGTTCTCTATTATTACATGACAATAAAAGGAATCTTGAAACTCTCATACTTTAATTTAAAAAAAATTATTTACAATATGGTAGAAGTTGATTCCAGCCACTTAAACCCATGCTGCCCAATTACATTCAATCAACCTACAATCCCAAATGAGTGGAGGATGAGAGGGAACCAGAGCATCCAGGTAAAACCTTACAGACAGTGCCAGATTCGAACCAGTGTCACTGGTGCTGGAATAGCATCGCACTAATTGCTATGCTAACTGTGCCATGTATTTACTTGTTTACATAAGTGTAGCGATATGCTTCAGCCACTGTTACAGATAGGTTCTATCATTCTTGGTTAGATTCTATTATGTTGGTGTTCTGGAACAGTTTGTCTCAAGATGTAGGCTATTCGCCACCAAATACCCCGGCTGTAGTTTATATCTTCAGGACATGTCCAAAAGTGAATGGGGGTCTTAAATGTTACCAAGAATAAGATCAACTTGAGTGATTAGAGTTATCCTCAATATGTACCACCTATTAACTCATCAGGGAGCTTACAATTCTAACAGTTGTGGATCCACTCCACTGTTACTGATTTTTTAAAAATCACACCCAATGAATGTGAAGCTTTCCTAATATTAAAAGTCCAGTAACTGGGCTAAGTTTTGATCCTCTTATATAAAAAATATATAATTTTGTTTTAAACACAGTCTATGTTTCTAGAGTTCATTAAATTTATTGTTGATGACAGATATTCAAGACTTTGTATTGGAATATATATTTGGGAGAATTTGGTAAGATTAGAGTAGGTTACATACATTCTGTAGGTTGAAACGGATCTTATTTGAAAGACTGAAGAATTCATATTCAATTAACTTTACAGAAACAATGGAGAATACTAAGCACATTTCACAAGTATGTACTAATTGAAATTTAGTAATTTAGTAATTAGTAATTATGTACTAATTGAAACCTCCTGGACTACGTCCTGGTGCGAGAAAGAGACAAACGAGATGTGCTCCACACCAGGGTCATGCCCAGCGCAGAATGCCACACTGACCACTGGCTTGTTCACTGCAAGCTCAACCTTCACTTCAAGCCAAAGTCCAGGAACAGTAAACCCGCAGAAAGAGGTTCAATGTTGGAAACTTGCAGTCAGACGAAGTGAGAGGAAACTTACAGGCAAACCTCAAAGCAAAGCTTGAGGATGCAATCTGCCTCACGGACCCGTCCCCTGAAACCCTCTGGGATCAGCTGAAGACTGCCATACTGCAATACACTGAAGAGATACTGGGCTTCTCCTCCAGGAAAAACAAGGACTGGTTTGACGAAAACAACCAGGAAATCCAGGAGCTGCTGGCAAAGAAGTGAGCTGCCAACCAGGCTCACCTTGCAAAGCCATCCTGGCCAGAGAAGAAACGAGCCTTCCGTCGTGCATGCAGCCATCTTCAGCGCAAACTCCGGGAGATCCAAAATGAGTGGTGGACTAGCCTCGCCAAACGAACCCAGCTCAGCGCGGACATTGGCGACTTCAGGGGTTTTTACGAGGCTCTAAAGGCTGCGTACGGCCCCTCACCCCAAGTCCAAAGCCCGCTGCGCAGCTCAGACGGCAAAGTCCTCCTCAGCGACAAGATCTCCATCCTCAACTGATGGTCAGAACACTTCCAAGCTCTTTTCAGTGCCAACCGCACAGTCCAAGAATCCGCCCTGCTCCAGCTCCCTCAACAGCCCTTAAGGCTAGAGCTGGATGAGGTCCTCACCCGGGAAGAGACATATAAGGCAATTGAACAACTGAAAAGTGGCAAAGCAACAGGTATGGATGGAATTTGTGATGCCATCATCACCACCCTGTACAAAAACAAAGGCGAGAAATCAGACTGCTCAAACTACAGGGGAATCATGCTGCTCTCCATTGCAGGCAAAATCTTCGCTAGGATTCTCCTAAATAGAATAATACCTAGTGTCGCCGAGAATGTTCTCCCAGAATCACAGTGCGGCTTTCGCGCAAACAGAGGAACTACTGTCATGGTCTTTGCCCTCAGACAGCTCCAAGAAAAGTGCAGAAAACAAAACAAAGGACTCTACATCACCTTTGTTGACCTCACCAAAGCCTTCGACACCGTGAGTATGAAAGGGCTTTGGCAAATACTAGAGCGCCTCGGATGCCCCCCAAAGTTCCTCAACATGGTTATCCAACTGCACGAAAACCAACAACGTCGGGTCAGATACAGCAATGAGCTATCTGAACCCTTCTCCATTGACAATGGCGTGAAGCAAGGCTGCGTCCTCGCACCAACCCTCTTTACTATCTTCTTCGGCATGATGCTGAAACAAGCCATGAAAGACCTCAACAATGAAGACGCTGTTTATATCTGGTACCGCACGGATGGCAGTCTCTTCAATCTGAAGCGCCTGCAAGCTCACACCAAGACACAAGAGCAACTTGTCCGTGAACTACTCTTTGCAGACGATGCCGCTTTAGTTGCCCTTTCTGAGCCAGCTCTTCAGCGCTTGACGTCCTGTTTTGTGGAAACTGCCAAAATGTTTGGCCTGGAAGTCAGCCTGAAGAAAACGGAGGTCCTCCATCAGCCAGCTCCCCACCATGACTACCAGCTCCTCCACATCTCCATTGGGCACACAAAACTCAAAACGGTCAACCAGTTTACCTATCTCGGCTGCACCATTTCATCGGATGCAAGGATCGACAACGAGATAGACAACAAACTCGTCAAGGCAAATAGCGCCTTTGGAAGACTACACAAAAGAGTCTGGAAAAACAACCAACTGAAAAACCTCACATAGATTAGCGTATACAGAGCTGTTGTCATACCCACACTCCTGTTCGGCTCCGAATCATGGGTCCTCTACCGGCATCACCTACGGCTCCTAGAATGCTTCCACCAGCGTTGTCTCCTCAACATTCATTGGAGCGACTTCATCACCAACATCGAAGTACTTGAGATGGCAGAGGCCGACAGCATCAAATCCACACTGCTGAAGATCCAACTGCGCTGGGTAGGTCACGTCTCCAGAATGGAGGACCATCGCCTTCCCAAGATCGTGTTCTATGGCGAGCTCTCCACTGGCCACTGAGACAGAGGTGCACCAAAGAAGAGGTACAAGGACTGCCTAAAGAAATCTCTTGGTGCCTGCCACATTGACCATCCCCAGTGGGCTGATATCGCCTCAAACCGTGCATCTTGGCACCTCACAGTTCGGCAGGCAGCAACCTCTTTTGAAGAAGACTGCAGAGCCCACTTCATTGACAAAAGACAAAGGAGGAAAAACCCAACACCCAACCCCAACCCACCAATTTTCCCTTGCAACCGCTGCAACCGTGTCTGCCTGTCCCGCATCGGACTTGTCAGCCACAAATGAGCGTGCAGCTGACGTGGACATTATCCCTCCATAAATCTTTGTCCACGAAGCCAAGCCAAAGGAAAACTAATTGAAATGATGTCATGAAATTAATAGATATTATATTGGAGATTGATTGGTTGAATAACTTCAATGCTTCTGACCTTTTTGCAAAGTGCTCACAGAAAGGTCAATCCTGGGTTTTGTTTACTGACATCAGCTTGACTAAGAAGAACTCCTGTGGTTTGCTGAAGAAGGTGGGGGTTTTTGCAAGTGAGACAGTCACATGGGTTTCTAGCAGTCTCACTTGAAGTGAGAGAGAAAAGACCAGCTTAACAAGCTCTCTCAGCCAGTGTGTGTGTGACACTGAAAGAGACTGAACAGTCATGCTGAAACAAGCCAGGAAAAGCTGGTGGGAAACAGAAAGCTCCAGAGTGGCGGATGGCTGGAAGTGCTACCTGTCTGATGGTTCTCTTGGAATAAGTGGAAAAGAAAGGAACTCTGTGATAGTCTGAAAGAAAGAGGTTATCATCTGGAGAACCCTGATGGGGCAAGTTTCATCAGCAAGACATTGAGGTGACTAATGGTGGTACCTCAGTTGTGGAAATCCTGGAACAACAAATATCTCTGTGCCATCCCTACAAAAACCTTCCTGAGCGGTAAACATTTACCTTTCAAGAACCAAAACCTGGTGAACTTTATACATGTTAAATTCTGTGCACAGTATAAGAATTGCCTGCAACCAGAGAACTTGAAAGAAGGAGAAGTGAGATTGAGCTGTGAACCAAAGAACTTTTCTTAAATTTACACAGACATCATACACATGCGCTTAGAATTAGAAAGGGGTTAATGTGGGTTAGTTAAGTATAGAGATAAGTTAAAGTTTGATTCTGTTTTCATGTTTAACGATAATTAAAAACAACTTTTGTTTAAGTAACTACTTGTCTTGGTGAATGTCTATTGCTGTTGGGTTTTGAGGTCCTTTGGGCTCGTAACAGGTGTTTCTTCATCTGTACTTAACATGAATGAATACTGATTAATTAGCTGAGGGAAGACAGTAGGTGATAAGGAGCCAAAGATTCCCTCACCTATTGTATTTCTGAGGTGATGCCATGTGATTTTATGGAGTTCAGAGTCAAAACCGAATACTGCAGGGCCACTCCCTGACTTTGTATCATTAAGTTTGGTTAATGGGATAGTGAGAAAATCCTTTGTAGGGCTGTTGTTTGACTGGCTAAGAGACAATTTAGGTCCAAGTCTCCAAAGTGAGTCCCAAGTGAGGGGACTTTCCAGTGTTGCCTGGGAACAGGCTCTGGATTATGAGTTGAGAAATTAGTCTTTCACTGTTCTCTATCGTGATAGCAATGTACTTTACAGCAGATTGCTACACAAGTGTTTCATCTTGTATTTGTATGTGTGAGTTCTTAAGACAACACATGGATGAAGGTTCTTTACTTTAAAGTTGTTGTAAACAGCACCATGAGGCATGCCATGAGGCTGCAAGTCTCCATTACAGACCTGCATACTGTGTGTCAGTCCCCTGCTGGCATCCAAGTTTAATCAAACAGTAAGGTATTGCTAGTTGCCTTGCAACCATGATCTTTATCATTACATCTCCCTTTCTTAAAACAAAAGTAGCTTACTTTTAACTAACATGTTTTCTTTGTATAACTCTGCCATTTTAACTTTAACACCAAGAACTTACATTTTTATTATTATCAACATTGTTAACATTTTTTAAACTTGTTTTGTGTGTTCACATTTACATACACTAAAACTTGAAGAGCGAATAAGATAACACTACTTCATTCTGTAACAGGAATCTTTAAATATGCTCAATGAGCCTCTTAGGTGGATTCACATGTCTTGACGATCTCCTGATTGATTGTCCTTGAATATGAGTTGTTGTCTCAGATGATGTCTTCTCAGATATGCATTCAGGTTGTTCAACAGTATCCGTCTTCCATCTACTATGGCCGGTTCCATTTGAAGGTCTCGATGATTTATTTGCAGAACAGCACCTTTGTCTGTCTGAATAGTGTATAATCTTAGTTGGACTTCATTAAGGACAGTTCCCTTCTGAGTCCATAACTTTGTTTTGTCTTTTAGCCTTACTTGGTCACATTGTTGAGTTCCGGTAGGTTTTTTGTTCCTTTGTCAAAGTAATACTTTTGCTTTTCTTTCTCTTGTTCCTTGAATTTCTTCACTTTCTCCCCTCTTCTGTTTTTAGGAGGTTCTCCTGAATGGGTAGGTTTGACCTTAGCCTACGTCCCATAAGGAGTTGTGCTCATGACATACTACACTCAAGAGGTGTTGTGTGGTACACTAGAATGCTCTGATAGAAGTCTGTTCCACGGTCTTTTGCCTTGTTCATTAGTTTTTTCACTGTCTATACTGATTTTTCCACTAGACCATTGGACTGTGGAAAATGAGGACTTGACATGGTATGTACAAAGTCCCACTCTTTGGCAAACTGTTAGAACTTTAAATTGCAAAACTGGGTCCATTGTCTGAAGACCTCGCTTGCACACCATGTCTGGAGAATATGGCTTTCAAACCTGTTATTACAGCATCTGCAGTGGTGGTGTTCAATTTACACACCTCTGGATACAGTCTGTGACTACCAGGTTGTCCAACCCTTGACATTCGATTAGGTCAGCGCCTACCTTCTGGTAAGGTCTGTATGTTGCTGGGTGTGGCTTTAGTGATTCTGCAGGATTGCTTGCTTGATACTTCTGGCATATTGTACAGTTTGACACTTCATTTGTTGTATCATTGTTGATTCTTGGCCTCTCGTGCTCTTTTCTTACATTTTTCGATCTGATATGTCCTCCATGGATCCTTTTTTAGCATATCTTTTCTCAGACACTTTGGGACAAGGATTTTATTTCCTTTGTAGATGATTTCTTCAACCACTGATAGTTCCGCCCTGCAGTTCCAGTACTCGGAAACGTCAGGTGAGCAGTCCTGCTTAATGTTAGGCCATCCATCCAAGATGTTTTTTCTCAGTTGTCTCAGTGTTTCATCCTTGTTTGTGTCTGACTTTGAGCTCCATTTTTGCATCTGATATGGGCAGTGCACTTGCAATCATGTCCATGAAGGCATTCATGTCTTCATTCATTTTGGTGTTTGCGGGCTTTCTTGTGTCAACAGCTCTTGACAACATGTCTGCTGTGTACATTAGCTTACCTGGAATGTACGCCATATTCCGTGTATAGAGTTGCAGCCTAATCATCATTCTTTGTGTTCTAAGTGGGCATTCATTTAATGGCTTTTGGAACAATGCAATCAAGGGTTTATGGTCAATCTCTACACTGATTGCTTGTCCTGACAAACTTATGAAATCTTTCACAGGTGTATGTGATGCTGAGCAGCTCCTTTTCAATTTGAGCGTATCGCATCTCCGCTTCTGTCATTGAGCGTGAAGCATACACAATCGGTTGCCAGTCATCATATTTTTGCAGAAGAACTGCACCGAGCCTACTATGTGATGCAACTGGCGATATCTTTATGGGTCTCGCTGGGTCATAAAACTTCAGAACTGGTTCCTTTGTGAGCACTTTCTTTAGTTCCCTCCATGACTTTTCATGGTCATGATCCCACTCCCGTTCAATGTTCTTTTCTGTTAGTCTTCTCAATGGAGCCATCTTTTCTGAGAGGTTGGATATGAATTTACCCATATAGTTGACCATTCCATTAAACCTCTATGTCCTTTTAGTATTGTGGCCTTGGCATGTTCCCACTGGCGGACACCTTTCTGAGATCTGATCTGATGCCCTCACTGCCAATAATATCTCCTACAAATGTTAGTTCTGTCACCTCGATTTGGCATTTCTCTCTATTCAGCTTCAGGTTTGCTTTCCTTGTTGCTTCCAGGACTTTCCTTGGTCTCTCGTCAAGCTCCCTTCTCGTGGTTCCCCAGACTATGATGTAATCAACTCCATCCAGGTGCTCATAGACCATATGGATAGTTTTGTGCTACACTTTAGGAGCTGAGGCAATTCCGAATGGTAACCTTAGGAATCTGTATCTGTAAATGGACTGTTGAATGTGTACAGTCTTGAACTTGCTTCATCATCCTTTGGTACACAAACAAAGATGAAACACTGAGACAACTGAGAAAAAACATCTTGGATGGATGGCCTAACATTAAGCAGGACTGCTTACCTGACATTTCAGAGTACTGGAACTGCAGGGCGGAACTGTCAGTGGTTGAAGAAATCATCTACAAAGGAAATAAAATCCTTGTCCCAAAGAGTCTGAGAAAAGATATGCTAAAAAAGGATCCATGCAGGACAAGGAAAGCCTGTGCTCTTTGTCCTTGTGTTTCACTTTAACCATGCATTCTCCTTGCACTGGTATATTGGTACCTGAATATCCTGTCACCTTCACTTTTGTTCCAATACGTCTTTGGTCTGGGTTTAATCTTCTTAAAATCAGTCTCTGATATTACAATAATTTGTGCTCCAGTATCCAATTTAACTGAAATGTATATATCATTCACTTTTAATCTCAACATCCAGTTTCTGTTTTCTTTCTTGTTTTCAGTCACTACAACTACATAGAATTCCTCTATCTCCCTTTCACCTACTGCATGAACTTTGCTTTGTTGCACTTGGTTCCTACAGCACGGGCATAATGTTTGCTTTTGTTGCACATATAGCATGTTTTACCATATGCTGGACATTTTTTTGGTAGATGTTGTGTACCACATTGATGACATGGCTTTCAATTGTCCCTTTCATTTTTGTTTGCTGGCCAAGCCTCTTTTTCCACTTTGGCATGATTTTTGTTAAACAGTTTGTGTCTGTCCCTACTCACTGCATCCACGTTGCAGCTAGTTTCACTGAACAGCTCTTTTGCCTGGAATTTTACAGTTTCTGTAGCTCTACAGCGTGCTATGGCTTTTTCCAGGTCTAGATTTTGCTTTCTTAGCAGTCTTTCCCTTAGACTATTATCTGGAATACCACACACAAGACTGTCTTTTATCAGCGAGTCAGTAAGTCTACCAAATTCACACGTTTTGCTTCTGTTTCTCAATTCAGTCACACACTGATCAATACTTTATTTTGTTTTCTGTACATGTGAAAAATCTCTGCCTCTCAAACATTATGTTACATTTAGGTATGCAGAATGGCTCAAACTGTTCCATTATTTTTTTTCTAATTTCATTTTGTCTCCTTCTGTAGCAAATGTGAAGTTATTATACACCTCCAGGGCTTCATCACCCATGACATGTAAGAAAACTGACACTTTCACTTTATTACTTTTGTCAGCTTTGACTGCCACTAAATACAATCAAAAATGCTATTTAAATCTGTTCCAATTTTCAGCCACATTACCTGTCAGCTGAAGTTTCGCTGGTGGATATAATCCTTCCATTTTTCACTGTGTTAGCTTTTCTTCACTGATCAGTTGCTGACTTTAGATTTTACTTTTTAAAGTATTTCCTTCTAATTTCCTCCATCTCACTTCTGACACCATGTTTCATCTTGTATTCGTATGTTTGAGTTCTTAGACAACACATGGATGAAGGAAAAGTTTCTTTACTTTAAAGTTGATGTAAACAGAGCCATGAGGCTGCAAGTTCCATTACAGATCTGCATATTGTGTGTCAGCCCCCTGCTGGCACCCAAGTATAATCAAACAGTAAGGCATTGCTAGTTGCATTGCAACCATGATCTCTATCATTACACACAGTTGCAATACCTGTGTAATAAATGTAGTGTAATACAAAGTGAATCTTGCTTTATGGCCTTGTGTGTTTAAAAACCTTGGTGCATACAAGGCAAAAGAACATTTCAGCATAAAATTCACGATTTTTGGATCATTTGGCTTTACTCAGCTAATTTGTCTAATTGCAGGTTGTCCCCTCTACCTGACCAACTTGGAGCTTGTGGAGAAGGTGGAGTCATTGTCTAAACAAGAACGGGAGCTGCTTTGTTCATTGCTGTTTCATGCTCTCAATTGGTTCAGAGAGGTAACATTACTTGTAAAGTCAACAGAATGGAGCTTTTTGAGTTTTAAAAGTTCACTTTGTGATAGTTTCCATGGATTTGATTGTTAACCTCACGTTGAATTACAAATTCAAAATAGGGTATTCAAATTATGACTCATTTGATAACTTTCATGTCTATGGACGTGCCATTTGTGATGAATTTTTATCTATTTTCAAGATCGTGAATGGATTTTGTAAACAGCAGGACACTGAGATGAAAGGAAAGGTACTCCTTCGTTTGCAGAACATTACTCAGCTACAGGGACTACTTGAGAAGTGTCTAGCAGGTTTGCTTTGGCTTGTGTTTCTATTATGTAATAAATACTCTGCCTACTTCCTGTCAAGCCATTAGCTGCTGGTCCAAATAGAACAATTAAATGAAGGCAAAAATGGGATATGAATTTGGAAGTTTGCCATTCAATTCCTGGTTCAAAACGAAATTAAATTCTCTTTTTTTTTCCTTGTTCTCTTCCTTCGTGCAAGACATTAGTTTATATCTCAGAATTAAAAACACTTGTATTTTGGAACTCATGATCCTCCAAAGGTCATCTGAAAATATTAGATAATAGTTATGTCAAGGAAAAAAATATTTTTGTGTTTAATATTTATTTTCACACTTAAAGTGCCACTGCTCTTCTTGGAGTTCACTTCTAACCTTCTAACTTGCATTATCTCTCTTGTGTTTCAGCAACTCCTGGATATGTCCCTCCGCTAGCAAACTTTGATTCGGAGATCACAGAGATGCCTCCAACTGTAGCTCCTGTAGCAGCAGCTAAGAAAGGAAATAAAGGTGATCAATGCTCCATAACGAGTAGAGCTGAGTTGTTAACTGCTTCTCTTTCTACAGATGCTAATTTTGAATTGGCCAGAAAAGTGTCTAAAGTCGGCGTATTGTTATGAGTTAAATACTAGGACCTTATTTTCCTTCAGATCATATACTCTCAGTGACTAAAGATAGGATTGATGACTATTTCCTAGGGATTCTGTATCAGTCTGTATCAGGGTGAATTTAATTACAACTGTCTCCTCTCTTTCTGGTGAGATGTTGGGGAGTGAAAGTAATTTGGCTTTAGATTGACATGCACAAATGGGTGTGTGTGTGGTTTCACATGGATGGTGGTCACTACTTCACTTTTCTTGGTGCAGAGGAAACAGAACAAGTGACTTTCACAATACTTCCAGAACTCAGGCGCCGTCAGTCCAAAACGACCTTCACAATGGTCACGATCCAAATGCAGTAATTCTCCTGCTTCCAATACCCAAATACGGGTCAGTCAAAGTGACCTTTCCTTTGCTCACAGTGGGATTTAATAATTCCCCTTCAAAATTACCCTTCCTTTGGTCATGTTGGGATCAAAATTTCTGACAAGGAGAAACAAATAAATTGACCATACCACACAGAGCCACTCCAGCACACTGTTCCTTCAGATAGCTCGAAGTGCTGTTCCTTAAAAATGGCTGCTGATCACAAAGTGCCTGTTCCTTTGTGTGTCTCTCAAATGACTCTTCACACCCGTGCCTGGATAAAAACAACAAATATTCCTTCACTTCAAGAGGATAAACCTGAGGCACAGTCTGTATCTGATTGTTGCCAACTCAGTTCTCTCCATAGTTGTGAATGGTCACAGCTTATACTAGCCCTCAATTTGTTAACCCGTAAAGTGACAGTCACACTAAAATGAAATGCCTCATAATACAAATAAAATGTGATGTTCCTAAATTAGCCTGGGGATTCAAGAGGATCCAAATACTGTAATTCAATGGTTGAGGTGATCTCTGTAAAAGAGATGATAGGAAAATGAATATCAGTCAGAATTCTTGATGCTTACAACTGCTCAGTAACTTTAGTGAGGAAGAAATCTGGACTCTGCTCTGATTAACCTATCAGGCTGGATCACTTTTTCCATCAGAGTAAAGCAAGGAAATTAGGGCATTTTATGCTATCAAACAGAATAATCCATCAAATTTCAGATCCTAAAAGATGTTAATGTTTTTGTTTTTTAACATGGGGTTTTCATTCAAGATCTGAAGAACAAGAAAAAGCAGAAGTCAGAAGGCAGCAAGAACTCCTCCGTTGACAGCTCTCAAACAGAGGATCATGCAGAAGGAAGTCAGATGCAAACCGAGAATACTCAAGGGAAGGTACAGTTAAAATAGACTGTCTTAGGCATGAAGGCATCCCTGACTCTGCTGGTACCATGTTAGTGTGCTTGTGTATCTCTTTATCTCTGTTTTCTTTCAGTGACTTTTCAGGTAAAGCTTTAAAATGTAATTCCTCACCCAGATTTTGTAATTCCTTACCCAGATTTTGCAATAATGAGTCACTGCCACATAATTTATTCTTGCTTTAACTGGTTAAAGGATGAGATCAGACATTGTTTTTGGGTGTACTCAAAATGTTATCGAAAAATCCATGGCATTGTTTCAATATTCCCTGATGTGGCTGCTTCAGAACACATGTAACTAAGATCTTGAATTAATCCCACATGTATTTTTTTAAAAATGTTGTTATTGTAGATCACATGGAGTGATTTTGTACTTTTTTTTGGATACTTGTGAAAGAATAGTTTTCTTGGTCAGAATAGCGTGATGTACATTAATGGTCCGTACTTCATAAACTATTGATGCTCAGTGATCACTGTATGAACAATAAAAAGAAATAAATATACCTGTAAATACCCAAGTGACATTCTATTATGTGTTTTGCAGGAGACTAATGAAGAAGGAAAGGTCTTTGTTAACTTGGCAAACTACAGAGCTTACTTTAGGGAACTGGATGTAGATGTATTTTTTGTCCTTCATTCGGGTCTGGTAACCAAGTCCCAGCTGGATACTGAGCTGGATACCGAGGTCAGTGTATGGATAGCCCACATCAAAAAGCTGCCTTGACATTTATCAGACAGTTTGAAAAAAATGTTTCCCTATATTCCATTTTGAAATATAATAGTAAATATACTTATTCTGAGCAAAAATTCTTCCATTAATAGAATTAACTTTTAATTACCTTTTGCAATGTAACAGACAATTTAACCAGGAGAATGAATAAGTGTTGTTGCAAAGTAATAACAAAGTTGATCCAAAATGGTTGCAGATCCTAACCTGACTTGTGAAAATCAAAGCAAACTACTGGTACTGGAAATCTGAAATAAAAACAGAAAATACTAGAAACTAGCTCAGCAGGTCAGGTAGGATCTGAGAAAATGATTCAGGTCTGTTTACTGGTCTTGGATCTGAGTTGTTACCTGTTTCTCTTTGCACATGCTACCTAACTTGTAGAGATTTTACTAGCTGTTTCTAACTTGTAGCGACTTCCTATACTGAGAATTCTCTTGTTGGTTACAAAGGTTGTACAACTGGGGTCGGCAGAACTAGTGTTTCTTCTGGAGGACCTATCTCGTAAACTGGATTACATGTTGCTAGCAAATGCTACCAAGAAAGTTCTGTTCCTGAAGGTACATTTGTTGCGATGTTGAAACCTTCTTCCATTTAATATTTGGATTTGTCTATTCTAACTTACTCTTAGCTGCACTTGCTCATTCTACTCTCTGAAAACTTAAAACCAACCAAAGTTATGCTGCCTGACCTAACTTTTATTGTATCTTTCATGTCATCCTGTCCTTGTGTTGGCCTTCAATTAGGAAACATCTTGTTATAAAATTCTCACTCTTGTTTACAAATTGTGTCTGTAATCTCCTTCTAGCCTTTGAGATTCATACACTCCTTGAATCTTATCAAAATGGATAACCATTCCTTTTACTAATTATGCCCTCAACTCTAGAATTGTGTCTCTAAACATATCTGGAATTCCCTCTCTAAAAAATTTTCCTTCTCTATCTTGCTTCCTTCAAACTTTTGGATACCTGCTTCAATATTTTCTGCACATTTTAGCCTAGCGGTTCATGCAATGCTATTACAGCGCCAGTTGTCCAGGTTAGAATCCGGCTGCAATGAACTGGGATTCACTGGTAGTTTGTTATGCTGATGGTTAGCTCTGCCCCCATCTGCCCATATATAACCTTAGTTTCCCACCTAAACCCAAAACCCTTCTGAAGACTGCTGTAAGACCCTACCCTCAGTTATAAGCTAATAAAAGCGTATGTTCTCCCTCCAGTCATGAGAGCTTTTATTCACGCTACACTGGCGCTGTCTGCAAGGAGTTTGTACCTTCTCCCAGTGTCTGTGTGGGTTTCCTCCCACTTTTCAAAATATATGGGTGTTTAGGATATTGGAGTATTTGGGCGTCACAGACTCGTGGGCTGGAAGGGCCTGTTACCATGCAATATGACTAAATTTAAATTTAAGCTTATAGCAGAAACAGGCCCTTCTTCTCACTTGTCTGTGCTGAACATGATGCCTAAATTAACTAAAAACTCCACTGCTTGCACATAAATCTTATCCCTCTATCCTGTGTATACTCTCCAATTCAAGCAGCATCTTGGTAAATCTCTTCTGTATGCTTTCGAAAACCTCCACACCCTTCCTGTAATGGGGCAACCAGATTTGCACACATTCCTTGGGCTTGATTATATTTTCCTTTCTGATAATTGCTTTGATACTCTAAACAAATTATTTAAATGTGTTATTAATATTGAAACTGAAGAAAGAATTTGAGATAATGGTTTAATAGGATATATTCTGCAATGTGGATATGGAGACACAAAAATGAAGATTTCATGTGTTGTCTTTGAGTGTACAGTGGTTAAAAGCAGACCATTAATTGTGAACATGGTCATTACCATTGGTTATAACCTATTGAATCTTTTCCAAATGTATCTTGTTTTATTTTAATTTGTACATGGGAGAGGCTGAAATGCTCTTGTGGCTCATTTGTTGTTTCATCTGGACTAGTGAACGCTGAACTTAATCTGTGTTGCAGCTTAAAATCAAAGATGGCACAGTGCCAAGGCTCTTAACTGAGTTTCAAGTCATTATGACTGCGAGATAACATGGATTTCTAGTTCAATATTTCCCAAGAGACATGTTCCTCATCTTACATAGGCTGCTACTGAGGGAGAAGAGGAACGAAAAACGTTTATTCCAGCCAGACCAAAAGTGCATGGTAGCCAATTAAAATGACGCAGCAGTCTGGTCATGAGTTGTCTGTAATTCTCAGTTGTTTATTTTCTTAATATAGCAAGGAAGAAACCAGATACAATCAGCAGCAGGTACAGGAATCGGAACAAACACAAAAGAACAAAGTTGTGTTTTGGAACAGAGGGTTGCAGCACAGTGCAGGCCCCTCAGCCCACAATGTTGTGCCGACCAATGGAAATCTACTCCACAACAATCTTGATTTTTCCTGACCTCCCATCCATAACCATCTATTTTTCTTGCATTCATGTGCTATCTATGAGTCTATTGAATGTCCCCTTTGTACGAGCCTCCACCGGCCATTTATTCCACACTGAGTAAAAAACACATTCCTCTGACATCATTTACCTCCATTATGGTACACTATGGAATTTGCTATTACCACCCCAGGAGAAAGATGTTGCCTGTCCACCCTATCTAGGCCTCTCATAATTTCATACACAGTAAAACCCCTCGTATCTGGAATTCAAGCAACTGGCAAAAAAATTTGAGGAAAATAAATTTTTAAAATTAAAATGAATAAGAATGAAACAATAGGTGAAAAAATACAAGTTTAAAATTGTAAAAGTAAATGTTCTCTGAAATAACACATAAACCTTTGGTGAAGATGGAAGCAAATATTCAGCCATTGGACATGCTTTGCTCGTAGCAGCTGTTCAAATAAAGTTGTGTGAAACAGGATGATGCTGTTCGACATTGGGGTGACTCTCTTGAAGTGTCTCCTTATCCCTGATTCATAAGAGTCGCTCCAGTCAGAGGGTTTATCTGTAAATTTGGGGGGGGGGGGGGATTTTAATTATCTATAATTTTATTGTTCATCTTTCAGGTGGCTCCGTGGAGGGGGAGGAACCTGCAGATGGAGCAATTGATAAATGTTTTTTTTAAAATGTGACTGGAGATAAAGTAACATGCTTTAATGTTTATATATTCATGAAAGTGAAGTTTTTCAGTGTAAGTAAAGTACAGTATTTTTGTCTTTTAAACTGTTCGTTCTTAATGCAGGTGTTTTAGTTAGGAATTGTAAGAGTAAGACTCAAGCAATTGGAAAATACACTTATCCGGCATCTACCAATCCCCATAGCTGCCAGATACCAGGGGTTTTACTGTACATCCCTCATCACTCCTCATCCTTTGTCGCGCCAAAGAGAAAATCCCTCTGTCAACCTTGCTTCATATTACATGTTCTTTAATCCAGGCAGCATCATGGTAAATTTAATCTGCACCCTCTTCACAGAATCTATATCCTTCCTCTAATGAGGCAAGCAAAATTGAATTCACCGATAGTATTCTGAACCTGTTCACATATTCTTTGAATATTCTGAACATGTTCATGTATTCCTTGAAAATGGGCACCTGAATTATTTTTATTTGTGCTTTTACGCTTATTTCAATTTTTAAGAAGACTATTTTTTTTGAACCACAAACACTTTTTCCTTAAGTGAAAACTGCATTATTGTATGTTTCATTGCAATAATTTAGAGATCTAAGCACAAAATCTCACCTCACACTTCAATGCCCTTATGAGGGATTTCTGCACTTTTGAGGTGCCTTCTTTCTGCATGTTAAAACCAAGAGAAATTGAATACTATTTTAAAGAAGAGTGTGGGGTTGTCTTTGTGCTCTTGCCAATATTTCTCCCTCAACCAAAATCAACTGCTTATTATCAAGTTGTTTTTTTTCAGTAACCTTGGTGTCAACAGATTGGTTAAGGTGGATCTTAAACAGCCTATCCTCAAGTTGCAAACAGTTGGCTTATGGACACGTGTACACACGAACTAGCTCTGATAAATTCAGTAGTACGACGTGTGTGCATATGCTCGTCTCACGAATAGAAGTGATTTCCGTCATTCACTCACTCACCAACCTTTCATGAATGCCAGTCAACTTCAAAACTGTACATTGGAAAATAGGGTTTGTAATCTTGACAAAACGTATAATTCTTAATATTTTGCCATTACCATGCCTCCGAAAAGCAAAAAAAGATGCATGTGACGGTAGTGTATCTATGAAAAGGTAAACTTTCACAATGTAAGTTAAAATGGACAAAATGAAGGAATCTGAAAAGGGAGAAATGCAATTGAAAATGAGCAAAGCATTTAATTTCAGTGGCTTTCAATAATTGGAACCATCATAAAGGACAAAGTGTGCACTCTTGAGCATGTTAAAGGATTGGCACCGATGGAGACTACCATCATTGCAATGAACTGCAATGATAATTAAGTTGAAAATATTGGTAATTTTACCTGAAGATCAAAATCAATGCTGAATAACTGCTGGCCTGATGATTATTTAAGAAAAAGCAGTCTGTTCAAAGATTTGAAGTGAAGGGTTTGTTGTATGTAGAGGGTGATTTGAAGCAGAATTTGCAACACATTAAAGTGAAAATGAAGCAGCAAATGCAGTAAGTGCTTTTCCTGATGCTTTTGCTCAAATAATAAGGGACGAGGATTATTGTGCAGGACAAGTGTTCAATGTGGATGAGACTGGAATTATGTTGGAAACATACTTAAACGTACTTGTATTGCAAGAGAGGAAAAGACTGCCCTAGTTAGAACCATAGACTGCTTCAGTGCAGAAAACAGGCCATTTGGCCCTTCTAGCCATTCAACCATTGTTCAGCTAGTCCCAATAACCTGCTCCCATTCCATAATCCTCCAGACCTCTCCCATCCGTGTATTTCTCCAATTTATTCTTAAAACTCAAGATCAAGTCCGCACCCACCACGTCAGATGGCAGCACAATCCACACTCCCACCACTCTCTGAGTAGTGAAGAAGTTCTCCCTAATGTTCCTCCTAAACCTTTCCCCTTTCACCCTATCCTCTCTTATTTATCTCTCCTAATCTCAGTGGAAAAAGCCTACTCGCATTTACTCTGTCTATACTCCTCATAATTTTGTAAACTCCATAAGTGTCATAGTTCATAAACTATTGCTCGCTGGAAATGTGACAGGAGATTGCAAACTTAAGTGTTTTCTTATTTATCCATTTGAGAACATTCAGGCTCTTAGATGAATTCGGAAGACGTCTCACCTGGTCATCTGGAAGTGCAACAAAACCTTTGGCTCTTTTTTAAAAATTATTTTATTTAAAAAAATACATAATAAAATTTTCAATATCACACAAACAACAACAAACAAAAACAAAACAGTCCCTCCCTCCCTCCCTCCCCCCCCCCCCCTTCCAAGCATACAAATCCGCACACAATCAGAGTTTATATATCTTTTAAATATATAGAATGTAATTGGGGAAACGACATTTAAATATATACATTAGTTGCATTTATAGTCCTTTTTCCTTTTTTATTGCTGTATTTTGGGCCTCTATGTGGTCCAGGTATGGCCACCCAATATTTACAACAGGGTCATATTTATTCTTTAAATTATATGTGATTTTTTTTTTCACATAGGTATACAGCTGTTTCACAGTCCATTGTGCTATAAGCAGAGGGGAGTCAGAATTCTAAGTGATCACAAAACTTTTTTTTTGCTACTGCCAGTACTATTTTTATAAATAAGATTTGATATTTATTCAATTTGTGGCTTATTTCCATTAAATTACCTAGTAGATATTGCTCTAGGTCACCTGTGAAGGCCACACCTGTGATCCTAGTTAATTTTTCTGTGATGTCCTGCCAAAATGGCCTCACCTTCACGCATGACCACATAGCATGTAAAAAAGTTCCTGTCTCAGTTCCACATCTGAAACACATCTCTGATATTTCTGCTGTTGATCTTTGTAATTTCTGTGGGGTAAGATATAATTAGTGTAAAAAAATTATACTGAACCAATTCATATCTTGCATTTATAATTGATGTCATGCTGTCCTTACACCAATCTGACCAGCATCTTTCTGAAATCACCACAACCAAGTCCAACTCCCATCTTTCCTTTGACCTCTGTAATCTTGGTTTTGCACTTTCGATCTGGAGAGCATAGTACATTTTTGTTATAAATTTGGGTGTATTCCCTATTCATACTATTCATTCCATTTCACTAGTTTCAGATAGGGTCAACATTGATCTCCATCTTTCCCTTAAGAATAATCTAAGATGGAGAAAACAGAAGAATTACCTGTTGACCACTCTGTATTTGTGTTTTAATTGTTCAAAGGACATAAGAGTTCCTTCTGTGTAGCAGTCTTCAATATGTAATAATCGCAGTTGAGAATTATTCCGGGAGGGTCTGTGTTTCTACTGCTTGGTCCAGAACCTCCATTAACAGGGGCATTAATAGTTCTTTAAATTGTCTGTAAAACTCAGGTGGGAATCCATCCTCCACTGGTGATTTATTAGCCTGTAAGGTACTCAGGGCCTTTTCAATTTTTAGCCTTGTAAATGATGTGTCTAGTTCCATTTTTTCTCTCTCTTGTAGATATGGAAGTTCAACATTGGACAAAAATTCTTCCATTTCATTCTTGTATTCTAGTAACTCTGATTTGTATAATTTTGTGTAATGTTGTCTAAAAATGTCATTGATTTCCTTTTGTTTATATGCTGGAGTGTTTGTCTCTGTTTTTATAGCATGTGTCGTTCTTGATGACTTCTGCTTTAATCTGCCAAGATAAAAACTTTGTGTGCCCATTCACCTAACTCATAGTATTGTTGTTTAGTTTTTAATATAGCTTTTTATGTTCTCTGTCTGTGTTATCACTCTACTTTTTAGCTGGACAGATATTAAAAATAAGTTAATCCTTGTATGTAAATCATGCATCCTTGAGTAAAAGGAGTAGTCTCTTTCTGTGGGATTTAATTGCCTCTATATATACCACCCCACCTCACTGACAAAAGGCAAAGGAGGAAAAACCCAATACCCAACCCCAACCAACCAATTTTCCCCTGCAACCGCTGCAACCGTGTCTGCCTGTCCCGCATTGGACTTGTCAGCCACAAACGAGCCTGCAGCTGACGTGGACTTTTTACCCCCTCCATAAATCTTCGTCCGCGAAGCCAAGCCAAAGATATATCAATAAGGTTTGGATCCTTCATATATGAAATTGTGGTTTTTGCTGCTTTCGTCCTCATTACTGTACTTGCAGATTTATCAAGTATTGGGTCCAAGCAAAAATTAAAATATCCTCCAACCAATATATTTTGTCTCCTCTCTGCTGTTTTTAAGAAGATATCCTTCATAAAGGTTTCATTGTCATAATTTGGAGCATAAATATTCATAAATGTCCATGCTTCTCCATAAATTGTACAGTGTGCCATTACATTATCTTCTGGCTTGATCAATCAAAGTGTCTTCTATTAACACTGGTGTATTTTTATTAATTAGAATCACTACCCCTCTTGCCTTTGAACCAAAGGAAGACTATTATTTGTCCTACTCATTCTCTTTAATTTATTATGTTCCAATTTGGTAAGATGTGTTTCCTGCAAAAAAAGATTATATCTGTTTTTTACTTTATTTAGGTATGCCAAGACCCTTTTCCTCTTCACTGACCCATTTATCCTGTTAATATTAAGATTAATAAACTTTGGTGTTTTATCCATACCATTTTTCAAACAAATATTGTATAACAATAAAATCTTTCCAAATTTTAATAAATACTGTAACATTTCCCTTTTAAGAGGCATTCCCCTTTTAAGAAACACACATACATTCCTAGCTCTGACAGTGACATTAACAGTTAAAAACAGCCCTCGGAATTTGACGTAGAAGAAGAACCCCTCCCTTTAACACCATCATTTAAAACCGTTTCTCTCCTGGTGCCATTCTCCACCTTAAATCAGAGTTCCCATCCTGCTGCTTTCTCCACCACTTTCCTTTCTTTCCAGAACTCTCCATGTAAATTACAATGATTTTTCTTTTAGCAGTAAAAATAAAATGGTTCGGTACTACTAAATATAAATTTTAAAAAAGTATTTCAGTTAGTCCCATTTTAAAGTGGTATTTTCAGTCTTCTCATCATAACTTTCTTAAAAATTCTTCCATTTTTTCTTTGTTCTTGAAAATTCATTGATTACCTTCTGAGATGTCCACCCTCAATGTCACTGGGTAAATCATTAAATATTTAAAGTCTTTAGATCACAGTTGTCTCTTTACTTCATCAAATTCCTTTCTTTGACCAAGGCAGGGCTAAAGTCATGAAAAAACATTAATTTTGCATTGTTCTCCACTAATCTTATTTTTTGAATATTCATATGCTGCTCCCAAGATCACATCCCTCTCCTGGTAACTCAAAAGTCTTACCAGGACTAGTCATGGTTGCTGCTCTCTGGTTCTTCTGGGTCTGAGGGTCCAGTAAGCCCTTTCAATTTGCAACTTTGCATTTAACTTGTTCCAGTATGTTGTGGGATCTATGTTTCAAAGAAGCTCACCAGGTCTTTCCCCTTGATTCCTTCTCTCAGTGCAATGATTCTTACATTGTTACATCTGTTGAAATTTTCCATATGATTGATCTTGTCCATTAATTCTTTTCTGTCTGTGTCCCATGTTTTTGCTTTTTCTTCTAGAGCTTTTAGCCTGTCTTTTGTTTTGTCCAGCTCAGCCTCCACTTGAGTCATTCAATTCTATTGTGAAATTGTGGGTTTTGCTGCTTTCGTCCTCATTACTGTACTTGCAGATTTATCAAGTATTGGGTCCAAGCAAAAATTAAAATATCCTCCAACCAATATATTTTGTCTCCTCTCTTCTGGTTTGGGTTGGGACAAGTTTGGGCTTTGTGTAGGTCCCTGTGATTAAACATCTGACAAATACTGTCTGAATCCCAGCATGAATTATGGTATTGTCGGAAAGAACTGAATGATGAATGCAGGAAGTACTTTCACGATTTCTTTAATTTCCAATAGCTTTTCCGATATGTCTCTTATCGCTGATTCAACACTTGTGAAACAAGTGCACCAAGTTTCCATCTTATTCAGAATGTTGGCTATTAAGGCCCCTCCTGAGCCACTCCTCATCAGGCTTTCATGCGATGTTCCTGGCTGAGCTGTTGCTTCTTCAGATTTTGCTTTTGGTTGCCTTGGTCATTTAACACTAGTTTTATCCATTTTTAAAGATAAAATTCTGGTTTTTGAGCTTTAATACCATCTTTTTAATGCTTTTTAAGGAGAACTCTTTCAAAATATGTCTGCTCAGATCCTCAGCATGGCCACACCCCTCTTTTGGCCCTTTTTAAAAGAAAACCATTCTGTTCCTGAGGAGGAAAGATGCTGTGCATCCAAAAGATTTTATTGGTTTTCAATAATGCTCCTGGGAATTTGACATTTTTGGATGGTTTTCATCCAAGTTGTGTACTTGTCATCGAATACAACCATTTTTCTCCAGCCAATAGATTAAGATGTAATCACATCTTTTAAGGCCAACAATCTACACAAGACATTTTCTCAGGCTATTAAAGTAATCAAACAGCAGAAAGGAAGACACTAGGGGGAAATCAGGAAGTGATATAACAGCATTAATTCAGTGAAGAATCTTGGAATTGCTTGGGCTGTGGTAAAGCAAACAAATATGAATTGTACATGGAAGAAGCTCTCCACTACCTTCATGATTCCCGAGGTTTTTCCTGAGATGAGAGAAAATGTGAATGAGAAAGTGATGGTGCTTGGTTATCAACTTCAGCTCGAGATTAAAGAGGATGTCACTGACCTGCTTAAATATCTTGATAGTGATGAGTTTATTACAAATATAAGTATATCTGCACCAAGATTCTTACTGCAGCCAAACAGGTACTTCGCAAAAGAACCACAATAAGTGTGCATGTTATTGAATTAAAAAAAGATCATAAATGCAAGAAGATAGATGCAGTAGATGATAAATATTCAGTTACCATGGTGCAAAAAAAAGTGACTTTGCCATGGTACAATCAGATTTTTCATGTTGTTGGAGCCATCATGATTAGTGTTATGTGAAGAGGTTCAAATGATGAGGGGGTGTGGACAGTGGCAGGTTATTCTCTTTGGTAAATTGGTTGAGGACTAGAGATTACAGTTGTAAAGAGATTTTTTTTTACAGACCATGAAATTGGAATCTGGTATCTACAGGCTGCAAATGTGGTTGGAGACAGTTTGCCTTCATGAGGATAAATACTGTATATGGTGGAGAGATTTTTGCAAGGCAACAGAGAAAGAGAGAACTAGGGAGTTGGTTTGGTGGATATCTGGTACAGACAAAATGGGATGAATGGCCTTCTGTGCTTTGCAATAACCTTGTGATTCTATCATGTCAGAAGTGCAATGTTTTCTGCTGTTTATACAGGTTAAAGGAGATCGAGATATTGGATTTTCGCATTTGCGCCAAATGACTCAACAACAACTTGCACAATTCACTGCAAAATTGCTCAATCCTCTGTGTCATCATTTGGAAAATGCACACAATTTCTTTCAGGTAAAGCCTGCTATTTGTGGAGACCAAATAGGTCAGAGGTGGTGCAATGAGGTAACATTTCAACATGTTAACTGAAACCAAAAGGGTTACAGTACTTTCTCAGCTGTTTATTCCTCATCAGTAAAAGATTTCTCTTCAGTCCTAAACTAAACGTTTTATTGTGGTAAAGGAGTGAGCAGATGAAGGCACAATTTTGGTGGACGTAAATTGTTTTTGTGTAGATTAAAGCAGCTATTTAAAGAAATCTCTGGCCAGCATGCTCTTGTGCTGGGAATGGTGTAAGATTTCAAGGAAAAAATAACAAACCTCAAAGTGTAATGCTGGGTATTTAATTATGCCTCAAGGTGTAGTATTTCAAATCTGCATACCCAGATTAATTTCTTACTCCATGTTGAGTTAGTTGGTCTTAGCTTAATGACAGCACCATTTTAATTATGTTCTAAGCCTGTGAACTGGGCAGAATTAGACAGCTTGTCATCTTGATTGTGGTCCAAGAGTTCCATTTGGGAAAACATGGATGGATTTTGGGTTGGGACAAGTTTGGGCTTTGTATAGGTCCCTGTGGTTAAACATCTGACAAATACTATCTGAATCCCAGCATGAATTATGGTATTGTCAGCAAGAACTGAATGATGAATACAGGAAGTACTTTTGAAAAATGTCTCTGAGCTCAATAGTATTTTTGGCCTCTCCTTGCCATCTTGTAATTGAGAAAGTATATACAAGCACTGCTGCAGGAAGAATTTATGTGCACCATATTAAAAGATTTTTTGTGACAATGCTTTTATCACTTGTACTTAAATACTGTTTTGCGTGCTATCCAGACAAGTCAACATCTATTGTGCAACAGGTAGCACAAGAATAAAAACCAAGTATTACAATAAAATAAAAGTGCAGGGTATAATGTTAAAGAGAAAAATGTAAAGTTAGTGGTAAAGCATTGTCTTAATGAACTAATGTTAGAAACTTACTTGCTTGGTTATAGATCACAAAGTCAAGTCCTCCTGCATAAGAACTTGTAAATATTGTCAGAAATTAAATTAATCTTAATAAAGCTTCAGTGAATATGTAAACTAATAATAAGTCAGTTTTGATTTAGCTTTGAGGTGACTGAAGTAAAGGTCGATCTTATTCCATTATAATTAGCTACCGTTTTAATCTGCAGGTACTGATGGCTGAGAACAATGGTGTAGTGGATGTTCTGAGAGATGTAAAAGAGCAGCAGCGGTTGGCTGCATGCTATCAGCTACTACTTCAGATCTTGAACACTTTCTTTGCTTGGTAGGTACAAAGTCTTCTGGATTTCTGGAAGCGAATTGAAAGGAATTGATGGGTTGCGCTGTGTCAATGAAACAAATGGCTTTTTCAGAAGTATTCTGGCACTTTGAGGCAGTGGCTCTACTAGCCACACGACTGTGCTGATGGATATGCTCTTCATATTACTTTGGTCCCTATGTACACATGACCGAAAAAATATATACCATATGTATTCCTGTAATAGTCAAACTTTTGGACCACTTTTTCAGGCTGAGAAAAGGGGAGGGGGGTGGGATCGACTTTTACACGGGTCAAACTTTTGACCTTGTAAGTACAGGTACAGTACATGCTTCTTTCAAGGCTTTGGGAGCTGGGATGGTTGGGACCAGGTGGTAAGTCTGTCTTTGGAGCGTCAGGGTTAGTATGCACGAGTGGCCAGGGTGTCGGGGAGTTCATAAGCACGGGAAGCTGGGGCATCGGGGGTTCGTATTCACGGGCGGCTGGGGCATTGGGGGTTCATATGCATGGGTGGCTGGGGCATTGGGAGTTCAGATACGTGGGTGGCTGGGTCATTGGGAGTTCAGATGTGTGGGTGGCTGGGGTGTCAGGAGTTAGCAGGCACAGGAACCCAGTGTAAGGATCCACGATCGGGAGCTCGGATGGACAGGCGGCCAGGGTAAACCTAGCCTTGGTGGCTGCCAGGATGTATTTCTGACTTGTGTCAGGACGGAACACAATTGTAAGTTGAGGATGACTTGTAATCTAATGAGAATTGATGTCCTACATGTACACATTGCTCAGTTAGAGAGAAAATTTATCTCTTAATTAGTAGAGTTAGCGAGAACATGGGGGGTTCCACAATTAGGTAATGATATAATAATTTATTTCTCACTGGAGTGATACTTGGAGCAGTAACATTCAGTGGCATATTAACGGAGTAGGTGTTTTGTTTAAAATAAACAGGAGTGGATTTGCCCAGAATGAAAACCGTAAACTACTAAAGTCAGCCATTGGTGTTCTGGCAAACAGACTCAAAGCAGGAGATGGTGAATTGGGAATGGAAGAGCTTTTCAGGTATGATGAAGAATTTCTTATTTTCAAAGCTGGCATGTGGGAATGGAGACTTGAAGATAAGATCAATTTTCAAGGCATTAGGGACTTGTCAATGTGTGAAGAAGATTAGGGAGCAAGACTCACTTGAGGTCAGGGTAAAGGCAGCAGTAGTTTTAGATGTTTATAATAACCATTCTATGAAGATATACAGCATTCAGAGGAAGTGCATCTAAGAAACTGGGTATACAGCCAAGATCAGTTAATTTCTGGAAATGCACAACCCTTGAAGACTGTTCTCTGATTATATTGCCGCATTATGTGGTGATGCTTTTGTTTTGGTGAATCACCTTTTCTGTCTATGCATTCAATTTTTTTCTAACCATTGGATCAGAATAGTAACTTTTGCTTATGTTTGAATTAGCATCAAAATGACTTTGGCTTTGCTTAGGATACGTGTTAGAGATGATCAAATTTTTATTTCTCTCCACTCACGTCATAGAGCATTTTTCTAATTTATCAGAAAAAAAATCAATATTTAATATTCTGAAAGTAGATAAAGCTAATGAAATACACATTTATTGTTATGCTGAAGAAATCCAATCTTGTGTAATTTATGAATAATTATCTTCATCCCTGCAGGCAGACTTTCCGCTATCTGCAGAATTTTCAAAGCACTGTTCCCACCTGTGCTTCTGCAGTGACCCTGACCCAGCTGCTCATCGTCATATCATCCAGATCTTCAGTCAGCCAATGCAAGGAGAAAATAGGTTTGTCTTGACTTTTCTATCTTTGCTATCATGTTTACAATTTGGATTGGGGAATGGGAATTGCGAAACTGTTGAAAGCTAATAAAGGAAGTCAACATCTGGAACTTTTTTACTGCCCTCCTCCAACAGTCTTTGATCCTGATGCCAGTGTTGCCTTGAATTTGTGGTCCAATCAGACAAGGAAATTGTTTATTTTTATTTTGGTAAGGGAATGGTTTCCTGTCAGCTGATTACCTTTACTCCTTCATTAACCATGAGCCGAAGTCTGTATGATGCTATGTTGGAATAAAGTGTTCTGTGTTTACAGAGTGTCTTTTGTTTGGTAGCAAAATTCTGTTCATGGCCATCTTTATTTGGCACCATGTCACAAAAGGACAGAATATCAAAAGTAAATACAGAAATGCTGGAAGTATTTTGTTTTGTTCTCTGTGGAGAACAAAACAGAATTAATGCCCCAGATCAATGATCTTTCATCAGAAACTTGCTCAAAGGATTAGAGATTGATATCATAAAGTAAAAGAGGAAAGCTCAAAGAGTAAATTCCAAAGCTTCGAAAACCGGCAATTTAAGGCAGGACACCAATGGAGAGGTTATTAAAATTGGAGGCGTGCAGAGATCTTGGAGCATCAGGGTAGAATTTTTGGAGTAGTAATGTGCAACATTGCTCTTTTAATTAAGGTGCTTTTTCTATTAGATCACGTCTATCCTTCATTGCATTGGCTGAAAGTGTCACATTTATTATGACACTATGATACTTGTGTAGTATCTTCTCCCTAGCAATGCATCCTGTTCTTGTGATCTCTTCTGTTTACTTGAACTTCCATTTCCCCCTTTTGTGACTGATATAATCATCTTTATTAAATCTGTTGGGAAAGATCATAAGATAGTTTACACTACAAGATGTGCGTGTTTAAATAGCATGCGATTAATTTCCACGTTGTGTTCAGCATCAATTGCACGAGGATTCTTGTGCCAATCCTGGGTATTACCTACTGGAGAAAAAGAGAAAGGGAACAAGTACAACGAAGCTCTGGAAATCCTCTTATGGTAAGTGAACCTAATAATCAGATTAACTGGTCAGTATAAAGATGGGCTTCAACCTCTGAATGCTATCTGTATTGATGCAGCTTAATTGTGATGAAGTGTGTATCCAGTTTCTAGAGCTTGTAATGCTGTATGGGTTCAACCTATTCCAAGCTTAATCAAAATCTGATTGGATGTAGAATAAAAATGTTAATTTAAATCAAAAAATTAAGCTCTGGTGCACACCAAAGTCCAAACAATCTAGAGCCTCCTGGAACATCAGTGCCTTCCATAATGTTTGGACCAAAGACATTTTTTTGCCCCTGTGTTCCACCGTTTTAAATTTGTAATCAAACAATTTATATGTGATTAAAGTGCACATTCCAGATTTATTCAAGGGTATTTTGGTTTGACCATGTAGAAATTACAGCACTTTTTATGCATAGTCTCCTCATTTCAGCGCACCATTATTTTTGGGACATTAGCAATAGTATGTATATTAAAGTAGTCAAGTTTAGTACTTTATTGTGTATTCAATGACTGCTTGAAGTCTGTAATTCATAGATATCACCAGGTGCTGAGTACCTTCTCTGGTGATGCTTTGCCAGGCCTCTATTGAAGCTATCTTCAGATCCTGCTTGTTTCAAGGGCTTGTCCCCTCAAGTTTTCTCTTCAGCATATGGAAGGCATGATCAACTGGATTTCGATTGGGTGACTGACTTGGCCATTCAAGAATTTTACAGCTTTTAGCTTTGAAAAACTCCTTTGTTGCTTCAATAGTATGTTTGGGATCATTGTCTTGCTGTAGAATGAAGTACTAGCCAATGGATTTGGAGGCATTTGCTTGAACTCGAGCAGATAAGATATTCCTATACACCTCAGGCTTCATTTTACTACTGCCATCATCAGTTACATCATCAATGAAGGTAAGTATGCCAGTACCTGTGGCAGCCATAGAGGCCCAGGTCACAACACCCCCACTACCATGTTTCACAGACAAGGTGGTATGCTTTGGATCTTGGGCAGTTTGTTTACACCTCCACATTTTATTTTTGCCATCACTCTGAAACAGGTTCATCTTGGTCTCATCTGTCCACAAATCTTTTCCAGAATTCTGCAAGCTCTTTTAAATACTTCTTGGCAAACTTTAATCTGGCCCTCCTGTTTCTGTGGCGAACTAGTGGTTTGCATCTTGCAGAGTGGCCTCCATATTTCTGTTCATAAAATCTTCTGCGGACTGTAGTCACTGCTGTAGTCACATCCACACCTGCCTCCTGAAGAATGTTTCTGAACTGTCGGACAGGCGTTTGGAGATTTTTCTTCATGATTTTCAGAATTCTTCTGTAATCAGCAGTAGCGGTCCATTTGTAATTACTGAGCTCACCAGTATGCTTTTTTATGGTGTTCCAAACTGTTGATTTGGTTTGGGTTAGATGTCTCTTTCTGTTTTATTCTTGGTTTTCAGCCTCATTATGGCTTCTTGGACTTTCATTGGTACAACTCTGGACCTCATGTTGAAAAATGGCAACTACAGACTCCAAAGTGATCAAAAGCTTAGAAGCAAGTCTAGCTTCTCTTTATACCTTCACCAATTAAGCAACTAAATATACCTGAGTCCTCACAAACACCTGTGAAGCCAAATGTCCCAAACATTATGATGTGCAGAATTGGGGGAACCATGTATAAAAAGTGGTGTAATTTCTTCTTGGTCAACCCAAAATGTATACAAATAACCTTGAATAAAATCTGGAACATGCACTTTAATTATTAGACATACAGCACAGTAACAGACCATTTTTGCCCGAGTCCGTGCTGCCCAATTACACCCAATTAACCTACATCCCCTGGTCGGTACACATCAAACTGTGGGAGCAAATCTGCGACCCAAGGAGAACCCATGCGGACATGGGGAGAACATACAAACTCCTTACAGACAGCGCTGGATTTGAACCCCGGTCCCGATCACTGACGTTGTAATATCATTGCGCTAACCACTACACTAACCGTGCTGTCCCGATCATATGTGAATGGTTTGATTACATAATTAAATGTTGTAAGATGGCTATAATATGAATGTTTACACTGTGATGCTGCCACAAAACGCAGAATTGTATAACTTGTTCATGACAATAAATTCTGATTCTAAAACACAGGGACAAATAAAGAATAAAAGTGTCTTTGTCCCAAAATTATGGAGGGCACTGTAGTGTCGTAGATTGGATTGGAGGTAAGGACAATATTTTTTTGCCATTCTGAATTCGCCCTTCAACTAAATAGCTTGCTGGACCATTTCAGAGAGCACTTAAAAAATCCACCACATTGAAATGTGACAAGAGTAAGGTCAACAGACTTGCTTCTCATATAAAGGACATTTGTGAATCAGATTCTTTGTGAAACTCTGGTTACTCTAGATTATTTAATTAACTGAATTTAATTTCCATAGCAGCTGTGGTAAGAATTAGGACTTTGAATCCGTGATACCTTTTCAACCAAATAGAATATATTTTGAAGTAAGATGATTTATTGAAACTTAGTTTTATAATATTCAACTTGCTTTTTGTTATGTCTTAACTCTATGTAATCCATTTAGAAAATGTTGGATACTGACGAGCTCATTGTTAATTTATTCTTGAATCACTGCATTAATTCAGCATAGAGTACTTTGTTTTCCCACATTTGCCAATTATGAGGAAGGCTACTAGAATAAAGGAAATAAATATTGCCAATTATGTATTGCAGTTCTTTGTAAACCAGTGAAGCTGAATGAAGATGAGTAACTTTTTTTTCTGCTTTGCCAGTATTTATTTGAAACATACAGATGATGTGTTTAAATCTGTGGAGGAAATTGCTGGTGTGGGTGTTCCTGAACTATTGAACTCAACCAAGGATGGCAACTCATTGACATTTCCAACGCTGACCAGGTTTGTATAGAATGATGCTTCAGGTACCAAAAACATTCTTCAGTGTAAAATTAGAATTCAGCTCATAGATATTATTATAACTAAATGCACCCCAGTTCACAGCTTGAACTGGTTAAAGGTGTAGAAATATGAAATTCGGCACCTATGGGCTAAAGTTTTCAGACTCTTGGACCTCCCTGTCTCACTTGAACACTAAAGATCTGCCTGTACCACTGACAACACATTTTTTTGCATCACTGGCCAAATGTGAATATTTTCTTTCTTCCTTTCCATGCTCTTAAATGCATGAATAGTTGAAAGTATTTTTGCTTCCATTCTTGGTCTAGTCATTGCAGTGGTTCTCAACTTTTTTCCACTCACATACCACTTTAAGCAATCCCTATGCCATTGGTGCTCTGTCATTAGTAAGGGATTGCTTAAGGTGGGATATGGGTGGAAAGGGAAGGTTAAGAATCACTGCTCTAGACCCAATTGTTACTGAAATGTTTTGCTTGAGAAAAATTGTCATTGGCCCATTTCATTTGAAGTTATGAAACCAGGCACTGGTCTTGTGATACCTATTGTAGTATTTTTGAATGTTATTGCACATCATTAGGAAGGTACATTGACAGTGAATTCAGTTTCCACCCTTTTTATTCATTGGTGTGAAAGAAATGAATCTGGATTAGATAGTGAAAATAGCAAGAAAATGTGCTTATTTTCTGCACAGGCAAACTTTTCTAGTCTTCTACCGGGTGATGATGAGGGAATTGGATGCGTCAGTGAAGGAAATTCCAGCTGGTACACAGTCAGATTCACCAGAGGTAATGTAGGTCTTTCATTGTTGCAATTTTCTTTAAATTTAGCCATTGTGGCATTTTGTGAAACTATCACTGGGAGCAAAATGTCAAAGATCAAATGAAATGGCATCCAATTGGAGTCTGCTTAGGAAACAATTGGAGTAGCCACAGTGTGTTTCAAGAGTAGGTCAGAGGTTAAGAATGCTACGGTGGGTAATCCGTGGCCTAATTTCCTGAAGTCTGTCCATTTTCTATAAGGTTCAAGTCAGGAGTGTGTCGGAATATTCTCCACTTGGCTGGATACGAAGCTTCAACACTGAAAGTGGACAATGCAGCCTGCTTAATAGTCACCCTATTGCGAACCATTCATTCATTTTGTCACCGAAGCATAATAGCATCAATTTATACAATCTACAGGATGCACTGCAACAACTCGCCAAGACTTTATCATAGCAACTTCCAAACCCCTGAGCTCTCCCAGCTGGAAAGACAAGGGCAAACAAAATGAGGAAGAACAGTACTACCAACTGGAAGTTGCCTTCAAGGCACAGGCCATTCTGACTTGGAAGGATATCGCCATTCCTTCACTGGATCAAAATCCTGGAACTTCATTCCCAACAGCATTGTGGGTATATCCACACCTCAAGGACTACAGCAGTTCAAGAAGGCAGTTCACCACCACCTTCTCTGGCTCCGGCTTTGAAGTCCCACCTCCCTTGAATGAGCATCAAAACAATGATACATTTTCTGGACATGTGAGAGAGTAGAAAAATTTTGGGATGATCTCAATCAGATATTAAATAAAATAACAGAAAACAATATACCAAAGAATCCAGAGATCTTTCTCCTAAGTAACATAAAAAATAAAGAATTTGGAATTGACTTGGAGGATGCACAAAAAAGATTTGTTAAGATAGCCCTAGCTGTAGCAAAAAAATGTATTATGTCAACCTGGAAATTGGAAGATAATTTGAAAATACAACAATGGTATATAGAAATGAATAAATGTATTCCATTAGAAAAAATAACATATAGTTTAAGAAATAATATTGAAATATTCGAACAAGTATGGGAGCCTTACATTAAATACAATAGCGAAAACCTACCGGGAACAAACATTACCTAAGTTGATGGAAGGAGAAGAGAAGAAAAGAATGGACTCAGTAGAATTTCTGGTGTATTTTTGTTAAATGACAACATTGTCTAACTGAATTAATGCAACCTAGATTGTATAACTAAAATGGATGAGAGGGGGGGGGGATGGGGGGGTGGCTTGGGAGGAGGGAGGGGGGAGGGAGAAAAAGTCACTGTAAATGTGTGGAAAAGAAAAAGTGTATATCATGGCTATTGTGATTTATGGTGTGAAAAATAAAAAAATTAAAAAAAAAAACAAAAAAAAAAAAACAATGATACATTTAAGGTTGACAGCATTTGCAAACAGTGACAAATGGGGTATATGATTGAGTCCATGAAGAGGAAAAGAAATGTTTTCCATCACTCTTTTGATTGGTACTTTGAGAAGTGCTGGCATCAGTTTGTCTGTTTTTATCCCAGTGTGCCATATAGAATGACAATTAAACCATTATGCAACCACTTGGCTTGTGAAGGAGATAAACGCTGTCGTTGCTGTACCTAACAACGTGATAGTTTTAATGTATGCCTTTTAAACCCTTTCTACTTAAACTGACTCTGACTTGGTTTCAGGTGCAAGTGGAGAAGCTGTTGCGTTGGAATCTAGCTGTGAGGGATTTTCACATCCTGGTAAATCTTGTAAAGGTAAATAGATTTCTCATCAGAGTACGTAAATTTTGTCTCCTTTCCAACATCAAGAAGGGAAGTTCCTCAAGTTTATCTTACCATTTAATATGAGGACAATTCCTGTTTCCCTTAATTTACATTCATTTATGGAATATGAGAAGGACATGCTCCCCTGATTCCCTTTAGAACTGAGTAGCTTGCTATTTCAGAAGGCGGTTAGTGATCAGGAATCACATGTAAGGTGGACAAGGCTGCATTTCCCTCATGGAGAATTGTAAACAAACATGTTCTGAAGCTCAATGCTACTATTTACTGGTAATTTTTATCCCAGAATTTACTGAACTAATT
The DNA here is from genome assembly GCF_036971445.1 of Narcine bancroftii. Taxonomy (NCBI): domain Eukaryota; kingdom Metazoa; phylum Chordata; class Chondrichthyes; order Torpediniformes; family Narcinidae; genus Narcine; species Narcine bancroftii. The sequence continues at coordinate 5,306,936 of NC_091473.1, forward strand.
TGATGTTTTTTTTCCATCTGATGGTGACATTGAATTTGTTTCACTGAGGTCCATCCCATTTCTGGCTCCGTATTTTGATCATTCCCATGGTTAACAAAAACAATAGTTTAAAATAATCCATTGACAGTTCCAATATACAGAAAGGATTTCCACTGTGCATTTGGGAGTGGTGTTAACTTCACCAAGGAACTGACTAGGAGAGCAGCTGGTTATGCTCCTCCCAAATCTTTGCAAGTGTCACTACGATGTGGCTGCAGGGTCAGGACAGCCTTGGAATTTTAATTTTCTCTTGTTATCATCACAGTGAAGACCCTGAGGGAGTGCACATTTGAAGTCCTTAGTACTGTGAATGTTTGCTGTTTATTATGAACTTTTATCTTTTTTATATTCTCACCAATGTCACAGGTGTTCGACAGCAGGCCAGTACTGGGTGTTTGCCTTAAGGTAACCAACTTATTCTATTTTGGTTTGGCCGTGGTAAAATTTGTTCCTTTATACACGGTGAGAGGAAGGGGAGACCATGCATTTATTTTGTGCCTTATTGCAACGTTAAAACCTCTCAAGATGGTTTATCTATCGACTTATATTGTTTCATGCAGTATCTGTTCAGTAGACAATAAAAAAGCCAGTTTTCACCAGCTATCTAAAGTCATATTGTGTTGCAGATAGAAACAATTCACTCCAATTATAATGCACTCATTCATACTGATCATACATCAGTCCCATTTTATTCTCCACACATTTACATCAATTCTCCTTTTGAGGCAATTTCCTTCTAAATGTTACAGTAATGAAGCTTTTGATGATAGTATAAGAAATTGGATTCTTATCTTAATTCAAGATTTAATAGGATTTACCCAGTGATGCCTGACTTTTTTTTTAATCCATTCCCTCTCTTTCATGATCCATGGTTCTTCCATTTTCAGCCAAAAGTTACTTTGCAAGATGCATCACGTGCTAGGTTTAAATGGTAAAGCTCTGTTGTTTCACTTGATCTCATCTTTCCAAAATAATTCTAAAGTTTTCAATTTACCCGTCAATCTCAAGCTGAAGAAGGTCCCAATTAAGTTCCAGCTCTTGGAGGTGTTCAGGAGTCTCGGTCTAGATTATGTTTTGGATGTCTCATTATCTATTCTAGTCGTCCTACTCTTCTGAAATTCTGCCCACAATTGGTCAGCTGATAACTCTTCAAAGCCTGAAATTAAGTTATGAAACAGGACACAAATTTTTTAAATTTTGTCACAGTTCATAGTGGAGTTCCACTCTGATAATATGTTTAACAGCCACTGTCATCTTTTTGGGTGAAAGAATGTTATCAGTAGATTCCCAGTTATTGAAAAGAATCTCCCAAAGAGGGGGATAGACATTATCTACATGACCTTGAGTAGATGTCTCATGTGGTATGCTGTTCCAGAAGATTAAAGAGCAGGAGCCGCAAGGTGAGCTGGCTAATTAAATATTGGCTTGGTAACAGGAGATGGGGTAGTGGTGGAAGTAATTCTGTGGAAGTGTTTGTAGTGAAACCACTATTGTACATATTTGTCATATGTAAATAAAATGACCTTTCCTGGTTGACCCTGCCTTCACTGGCTGGCTTGTGACTCCTCCCCTTTCTTCCCCATAAAGGCTGTTATGCCACAAGCCTGCCCCCAGTTCGAGTCCGGGTCAGTGTGAGTGACCAACACAGGGATGTTGTCCACCTCTTGTCTAAAAGCCTTCAGCTTTGCAAATCTCAGCCTTTGTGTAGTTGACCGTGCATCAATCTTTTGGTGATGTACTGTATTTGATGGCATAACATGGGCATATAAGATTCTCCTTCCCCCCGGCCCCCCCCCATTTCAGCAGGGAATGTTAAGAATATTTTTGGTGTATTTACAGGTAAGTATTTAATGTTGAGTAACTCCAACAGTGATAGTCATCACTGCTTGGCTCACTCGCATCCCTGCCATCTATCATTGGGGACTGGTGGCGGGCTGTTAGGAGGAGCGGAACGGTGGGATCAATGTGGAGGCTGATGGCGGGCTGTTGGGAGACACTCCCGACAGCCCACTTTCAGTCCCTGCACTGGTGCCACTGCCCTGCTCTCTCCTGGGGGAGAGCGGGGAGGTGGAACAGTGTGGGGACTGGCGGCGGGCTGTCAGGGGGAAGTGGGGCGATGGGATCATAGTGGGGACTGATAGCCACTGATCCCACTGCCCTGCTTCCCCGCCCCCCCCCAACAGCTCGCCACCGGTCTCCAGTGATAGATAGCAGTGATGCTGGTGAGACACACAGTGACAATGATCTCTGTCAGCATTGCTCACCATTATTGCCCTAATTTCAACTTCACATATAAGACCCTGGATATTTGAGCCATTTTTTTGGAAATAAAATAGGTCTTGTATGTCATCAAATATAGTACATTAATGACTTAAACGTGAACACGAGACATGATGAGTAAGTTTGGGAATAACACGAGACTTGGAGGTATTGTGGATTGTGAGAAGGCTTGTCTAAGGCAAGATTTAGATCAGATAGAAAGTGAGAGGAATATTGTCAAATTGAATGTACTCTGACAAGTATGAGATGATACTTTATTGGGAAGTCATCGGGAACCATAGAACACCACAGCACAGAAGCAGGCCCTATGGCCCATCTAGTCCATGCTGAACTATTTGTGGTTCCCTGAAATTGGCAACACAGGTTGATAGTATGGTAAAAAAGGTGTATGTTATACCTGCCTTTGTATGTAGACAAATTGGGACATAATATTGCAACCTTACAAAGCGCTGGTTCAACTACATTTGTTTGTAGTTCTAGTCATTTGTACTGTGGGAAGAAAAGGATTGGACTGAGAGAATGCAGTGGCGATTAACCAGAGTATGGCCAAGATTGGAAGACTTTAGTTGTGGGGAGAAATTGGATAGGGTGAACTTGGTTTTCTTTGGAGCAAGGGAGACTGAGAGGTGGCCTTATAGAGGTATATAAAAATTATGAGAGGGACTGATTGAGGAGTCAGTCAGAATCTTTTGCTCATGATTACAGTTTCAAAAACGAGGGATTGGGTTTCTGGTGAGGGAAAGGAATTTTAATAGGGATCAGAGGAGAATGTTTTTTGTACTCAGGAAATGATTGATATCTGGGATCCAATACCATTGGAGGTGGAAATGGATACAATTACTACTGTTACGAGACATTTAGACCAACAGTTGAATGGTCAAGACATTGGAGGATGTGGCCCTAATAGAGGCAAATAGGATTGGTGTAGAGGGGGAAAGGTTCAGTGAGAATGAAATGGGAAAAAGAGCCCATTTCTCTGCTATACAACTCTGAATGTTTATGTGGCAATTTGAGTGTTTTATCAAATAAAAGATGGTCAAGGAATGTATTTTGTGACTTCTCATTATTGGTGAACTCCATTTTTTAAAAGGCAAGAAAGGAACACGGTGCACTGACTCTGCCATTCCTTCCCATTACCTCTCCCAGAGGAACCCAACACCCAACCCCAACCAACCAATTTTCCCCTGCAACCGCTGCAACCGTGTCTGCCTGTCCCGCATCGGACTTGTCAGCCACCAACGAGCCTGCAGCAGACGTGGACATTTACCCCTCCATAAATCTTCGTCCGCAAAGCCAAGCCAAGAAGAATAGAGGAATACAAATTTAAAACCCTCACTTGTAACTTTTCAAATTGAAAGGCATTTCTATCTGGATGCCCAGACAAGATGAGAATAAACTGTATAGTTTTGGAGGAATTAATTTCTTTGATGGAATTGTTAAACTTTTTTTAGTGTTATTAATGGTTATGTCTTATGATGCAGCATGGACGACTTTTCGTTGAATCTTTTCTGAAACAAGGCATGCCACTCCTTGATTTCAGCTTCAAGAAGCACCAGGTATGAATTTCCAGCAAAGGATTTCATATTTGTAATAATTCCAAACAAAGATAATTTATCATGGGCTTCAGGTGGCTTATATTAAATCTAATATATGAGATTGAAAGGATTCTGAAAAGCATGTGAATATAAATGAAAATCTGCAATAGGTGAAGGAATTGAAGGGAAGACCTAAGTTTGTAAAAAGTCTTTCATGGCTTAGGAGTCCCAAAGTGCTTTACAGCCATTTAAGTACTTTTGAAGTGTGGTCATTTTACTACAGTACATTTCCTCACATCCAATACACTTGGAGGCCAGACATTGTTTGGTTTTTGGGGTTTTCTTTTGTTATTGGAACAAAACCAAAAAAACCCCCAAAGCAGCACAGTAGTGCTTGAGAGCCCAAGGTCCCTGCTCCTGCCCGAGAGGCCACTCTTCTTGATGACATCGGAGCAAAGGATTCTTCCAACTGCTTATGGCTGGGAGACAGAGGCACGCAGTTTGTAAGCAAAGTACAGCGGAGGGTAAAGAAGAAATGGAAAGAGAGGGGAGTTACTTGAAACAATGACAACCAGCGTTCAAGCCCTTTGCTTTAAGGGCTGACCCTTGCACCTAATTTCTCCCCATGTTCTGCCTGGCCTGCCGACTTCCTCCAGTCGCTCACCGATGGCTCGAGATTCCAGCCTGCTTCTCTGTCTGCCTTCCCCGGGTGGTTCTGAGATCTGTTGTTATGAAACTGGCACCAAGAGAGCCCCACATGGGCAAGTCAGGAGATTTTTTAAAAAAATCAACTTGTGACAGTTTCTTAAAAAAAAAGTTCAGTTTTGAATTCTGAACTTTGGATATGGGAAAACGTACTGTGTAAGCAGTTGCCCAAGGCAAGGACTCACAATGGGCACCATGATTGAGGGATCAATATTGTCCAGGCTACTATGGGGAAATCTTCCTGTTTCTATTCAAAATGGTCCCTAAGGATCATTAACATCAACCTCAATTTAGTATCTCCTTCAGAAATTAGTATGTTCAGCGTGTGCAGTCCCTCAACTACACACACTTCCAACCTTGATTAGAGTAAAACACAAAAGCTTGCAGACACATCGAAGTAAAAACACAATTCTGGAGAAACTCAGCACCTCAAACAGCAAACTTGATATAGCGAAGATAAAGATACATAACCAATGTTTCGGGCTTGAGCCCTCGTACGCTTTGGAATAGAATCTGATTCAAGATTTGTTTAAATACTGAAAATCATTCCAGAGAGAGTTTTGTGTGTTTATTTTGATAATAAGTAGCTCTTAATGAAAATGGACTGAAAAAAATTCAGGACATTGTAGATTCTCTGAATTCCATTTAACAGTTTTCATTGAGGTAAGCAAGAACAGCTGCAGGCGCTGGGATCAAGTACACTACACAAAAAAGCTAGAGAAACAGATCATGGTGCTTCGATTAAAAAGTAAAAGACATTTGTCATTCTGGGCCTGACTTCAGGAGTGGCAATTTTCATTTCCCTTTTACGATTTTTTTTTTTCAGATAGGAGGCAGGTAAAAAATTGGTTCCTAAGACAAGAATAATAAGCTTAGGATCACATCTGTACTGGATCATTGCTCAGATTTCCTTCTGTCCAAATCAGAAGTGCTTCTTCTGTTGAGGCTCATTGAAGTTAAGAAAGCACAGGTGCCAACACCACCAAAATTGTTATATCTTTTCTCATAGTGCTATTCTAGAAAATTTAATTAAAAAACTACATCAAACAAAGGAAAACTGGTAAGACTTAACAGGTCAGGTCATGCAAGGAAAAAAAAGGATCTCGGGGTTGAATGTGATGTTATTATTTGACAATACATTTGAACTTGAATTTGTTCCATGGAGAAATGGACAGTCATCATATCAAGAAAGCGTTCCAACCCACAACGTTGACTGTCGATCTCTCCATGACCTGCTGAGCCTCCCCAGCTTCTCTTTATTTGGTCTCAAGATTTCACCAAATTAGTTCTTGTGTTTTTACCAAAACAAAACTTTGTTTAAATTTGGTTTATTCCAAGTTAAAGGGGAAGGGAGCAGAAACAATGTTCTAAATTCACTTTTACAATGTTGTTATTTGTAAATTAAATCATCTTCTTCAGAAGTTATTTGAACACTGAAGATTTTTTTTACCTTTAAGGATGATGTTCAGAGTTTGCTGAAAACCCTACAGTTGAGCACTCGTCAGCTGCACCATATGTGTGGACACAGCAAGGTATCACTGTCGTATTTAAGGTTGTTGAGTTGCAAGTACAGTAAAACTCCTGTTACCCAGAATTCAAGCAACTGGCAGCCTCAAGCAACAGGCAAAAAAAAAAATCACAGAAAATAAATTGGTAAAAAATACTGAAGTTTGAAATTGGCACTCCTCTCCATTATTTCATCAATCACACAGCATGCAATCTTAAGGAACCATATATAAAAAAAACTTATCGGCATCTACCAATCCCCAGAGGTGCCGGATACCAGGGTTTTACTGTAATTAATACCAGTTAACTTTCCTGGTCTAAGTTTGAATTTATTGTATAAGTATCTATAGATTAAGTTGAAAACTCTACTGCTCATTTATCTCAGTCAATTTTGCTTTGGACTGGTTTCATCCAAGTAACTGAGACAAGGATCATTGCATGCCATTTAACTAATGTGGATGAGAAAGATAAACTCTCCTTTAACAGTTCAGCACAGACTAGATGGACTGAAGGGCCTGTTTCTGTGCAGTAGAATTCTGCATGTCTAAGTCAATGAACACAAAATTATTAATTTATCCTGAAATTTGGGTTCTAGAGTCAGAGAATTGCATAGCATTGAAACAGGTTCTTCAGCCCATCGTCTTTGTGCCAACCTTGAAGCCCTTACCTGTCTAGCAACCCTCATGGAATTATTGTAGAAAGATGACCTGAAGCAGTGTATTGAATGAAAAATTGTTTAAATTGTTATTTTTAAAAAATTGACAAAATAAATTAAAATTTTACCATTATGTTCATATTTTCAATATAAATAAAATGCTTTGGGAGGTAAACAGTTGTTTTGTGTCAGCAGACTAAATATTAGGCAAGATCACCATTTTGAAAGAATGCATTTATCAAAAATCTGAATGATTTATTGTTAATTCACTTCTACTTTACCATAATGGTCATTATTAAATTAATTGTCATCAGAACTAAAGTACTGTGGAATCTAAAACGTTCACTCTTTTGCTTAGATTATTTAATATGGTTGGGTATTTGCAGAGCATCTGGCTGGGAGAGTCTATTCTGAGAAATTGAGGAGAATATTTTGATGTTTACAAGAGATTCCTTGTTCAAGAAAGTTTCCAAGAACAGAAAAACATTTTGCAATTTCATTCAAGAGATGGGAGTGTGCTGTGGATTGGGTTTAATATTTTGCTTACTAATATTAGTATTAATAAGATTAATATAGATAAGGACACCCTGTTGATGCATGTGTACGTTAATACTGGCGTTATCAGCAAAGCTTACACTTTCAGGCTTTAAAAATATTTAAAAGTAAATCTGCAGGCATCATTTACTGCATTTGGCCTCCTCTACGTCAGTGATACTGGATTCAGCTGGGAAATTGTTTCTTTGTATACCTTCGCTCTGTCCCCTGCAACAGCAGGGACCTCCCAGTGGCCAACCATTTTAATTCCATACACCATTCCCACACTGCCTTGCCTATCCATGGCCTCATGCATTGCCAAACCGAGGCTACCTGCAAATCGGAGGAACAGCACCTTGTAATCTGTCTGGGGATTCTCCAATCAAATGGCATTCACAATGACTTCCATTTCCATTAAACCCCTCCCCCAAGTCTCTCGTTCCCTATCCCTCGGTCTCCTTTCCTCCAGCATATCACCCCATTCCCTCTTACCCTATCAGAGAGCTACCCTCTCACCCTATCATTTCTTGGTATTTTTCTCTTCTACCCTCCCAACAATATGATCTCCTACCTGTCAGCATGTGGTCCTCCCTCTGCCCCTTTCCTCCTCTCCTTGCCCCCCTGCCCTTCCTCCCCACCTTTTTGTTCAGTGGGGGAGGGGGGGGTGCCTATCTTTTGCTCAAACTTGACGAAGGGCTCAGACCTGAAATGTTAGTTACCCTTTACTTCCCATCTATGTTGCGCGACTTGGTGAGTTTCTTCAGCATGTTTGTGTCTTATTATTTTCAGTATTTATTTTAATTTAAAACTTTACCTTTCTTTCCTCTATGGTTAATTTGTAGATCAACCAGGATACTAATCTGACCAATCATGTCCCATGGTTGAAGAAACTGTTGGAGTTATTTGTATATCGAGTGAAAGCAATGTTGACCATCAACAAGTGCCAAGAAGCATTCTGGCTAGGAAATCTCAAAAACAGAGACCTGCAGGTGATGATATATAGAAAGTAAAGTTCATCTGTAGGTTTGTTAAAAATAAAATTATATTTGACTAAATTGTCATATGTGCATGGCTATCTATCCAACATTTCAGATAATTCCTTCAATTTGTCCTATTTTGCTCCTAAATTAGTGAATTAAACCCCTTCAAAGTCATTTTTTTCATTGGTTCTATATCCTTTAGATCTTTCATGCTTTCTTTTAATTTTTCATCTAGTGTTTCCTTTTATAGAATTTAGCTAGTAATGTGTATATCTCACATTTATATTCCCCATCATGTGTTTCTGAATTTTAGGACACTTCAAGTGCTCATGTATTAGTTTGTTTATTGTCACATGTATTAAGATTCTGTAATAGAAGTTTGTTTTGCAAGCAAACCAATAGACGTCTCATACATTTTACAACACGGTCGCATGGCAGCAAGCACAATGACATAATAGCACCAGCAATCGGGACTGGGGTTCGAATCATTTGCTGTCCGTAAGGAGTTTGTACATTCTCCCCTTGTCTGTGTGGGTTTTCCTTAAGGGCTCTGGTTTTATCCCACTGTTTGAAATGTACTGGCGAGGGGAGTTGTAGGTGTAATTGGGTGTAATAGGCTCATGGCCCGAAAGGGCCTGTTACTGTGCTGTATGTCTAAAAAAAACACATAAAAGTAGAGTGTTGGTAGAACATGAAAGAAGATCTACTGGGAGTAGCTGACAAAGAATTGCCGTACTTCAGTGCCAACGATATCCTGGTTCTGAAGTTACAGTACCTTAATCTGAAAAAATCCTGTGTTCTTGATGGTCCATCAAATAGAGTTCTACATTACTCCTGTTATCATTGCTCTTTTATTACCAATCAATGGTATTAAGTTCTTGTTTTCATACAAGAGGACATGCCTGGGTAAATCTGATTTACAGCTAGGGTTTGATCAATATAGTAAGTTCCCTTGAAAGAGGTGCTAAGGTGGAAAGCCTGGTGGCATACAAAGTAAACCATTCCATGCACGTCCTTAGGTCATATATCAGACCCAGTTATCTACCTTCCTTTTCCCTTGGGATTTGGGCATATGTCCCTTGTAAACTGTCTCAGAATGAAGTCTTCAATGAAATTAGCGTAGCTCATCAAACTGACTGTGTCTTTGAACAGGGAGAAGAGATCTTAACCCAGAAATCCGAGGAAGAAAGTGGAGGTGATGAAGAATCACAGTTATCTGAGGATGATGAGGAAGAGGTAACCTCTTGGAGGGTGTTTGCATTGTTGGTTGATCATGATAAAGTCAGTTTCCAGAATTGTGTTTATGAAGGAATAATATTGGACCAGCTGCTGGGATGATCATTTAACACTTACCTGTCAATTCTGAAATTTGCACATGTTGGAGACTGGCTGGAATCTGGAGCAAAGCACTCAGTGGGTCAAGCAATATTAGTGGGAGAAAAAGAATGATTGACATTTCAGACTGAGAACAAACAAGTAAGGTTCTAAGATACAGATGATACCTTAAATCTTTAGGATTGTTTTGTAATTCTTGGGCCTAGGTTAGAAAGTAACATTCAAATCTGAAGCTTCAGATTTCAATCACAAAGTGGAAAGAAAAGAGCAAGCTCAAGGAAGATGACAATTGAAGAAAAAAAATCTGCAAGTGGGAATTATGATTTATTCGAGTACCTTTAGAGGAATCAGAAAGTTGTACAATTTGTTTTTACAGAAGATGGAAGAGGAAGAGGTCGATGGATGTGAATCTGATACAAGGAAAGCTACAAGGGATGACGAAGACTCTGACAGTGATTAGGTCTTTATTGATTAAATACATGTCACACACAAGTCACCTTGAAGATGTTTACTAATTGCAGTTTAGAATGTAAAATTACCATTATAGGAATCTGGCATTAAATTGATCAATCAGACAATTTAATGTTATTTCTGGGAATCTAGAACAATTTGGGGGTTTTTGCTTTGCCTTCAAAATTTGAAATTTGAAAATGACTTGGCTGACCCAAGCAAGTTTTAATGGGATGCCTGGTTGTGCTATATTTCCTTCAGGCACTGTGACTAATTTTGGTGTTTAAGGTTAACTTTACAGCATGTATTTGAATTTGGTGATCAGATATATCAGGCAGACATATTACAGGGGTGATGATGAAAAGGGGAGTTGAAATATTTTTTTTTTTTTAAAGTGATGGATTCTGTTGAAATACATTGGAGCTATGTTGCACATCAACGATCTTGGGATTGTTTTTGACTGTGCATAGATGGGAAATAGCTGTCAAGTTCTACCGTAATGACCTCTTTCATCAAATTATCCAAATGAAAATTAAAAATTACTCCAGAATCCATTCTGTGCTGCTCAACAAGGTTTGTTTATTTGAACTTCATAATTGTAAACTGTTTTGTTAACAATTTGTCCTACTGTACAAAAATTAAAATTCAAACTATTGACTTTTTGTGAGACCCCTATTTGTTTTATATTTTCTTCATAAAATTGGGATGCCTGGTTTTTGGATGTTTTAGCTGCACGAAGATAGTTTCTAAATCTGGTTATTGACTAGAAGTTACAACCCGAAAGCAATAAAATATGAGAGATATTTGGGATTGACTGTCCATCAGCTTGTGGTAGAATTGCTCATATAAAATGATGCACTGAAACTGATCCAAAAGAACTAGGTTTTCCATTTTCACGGGAAGACAAAACTGGAGGCAGCTTCATTGCAGAACTTCCACAACAGATGACATTGCTTGTGGACCTGTGTTTTATTTTTCTCCAGCAATACAACAGTAGTGTTATATCACCATAAGGGCAAGTCTGTGGATACATATTCTATTTCCCTAAAATTCAGCAACTTTGCACTGCACTGCCACAATATCTTTGGGCTTTGTTTTATTGTGAAGTGGGAAGAACATTCCAATCTCTTGCTGGATTTTTCATCAGAATGGGGTTCCCTCTGAAGAAGGCAGACTTTGAATCACTGAAGAGCATATGCTTGGCGTTGATCAGACCATCACCCACACCCTCAAAATGATAACTGCAGAGTGGAGAGGCTTAATGTGACCTAAATGAAAAGTAAATAATGTTTTCTTTTCAATTGTGCATAATTGGCAGTGTCATTAAGTAATCTTTAAAAAGAAATGATCTGAAAAATAAGTTTTAAAAAGAGTTTAATTTTAGATATCAAAATTTTACATCTTAGACTATTTTTATTTTCATCTAATAATTAATTTTATGCCAGTTGGCTATCTTTTGGGTAAATATGGGACTTGATGGTCTGGCTGGATCTCGAGAATAAATGAATCACCTCAACCAATTCCTGAAGCAAGTTTCCTGAATAGAAGCGGCAACAATAGTAAATTAAAATTAAACTACACTTGCCCAGTCCTAAGTTGAATTTCAGAAACATTGTCATGCCACACGAACTCTTACCTTTTTTTAAAAACTTTATTTAAGATTTTTATAACATGAATGAAATAGAAAGTTACAGTAAAAAGATTAAACATAAGATAATAAAAATTACAATACATCGGCAGACTATGAACTCTTACCTTTAAGGAAAAAATGAAGCAGTGTTAAGGGATCTGTATATTCTTTTCTAACTGAAAGCATTAGTAGAGAGGAATGTTGAAGATGAGACATTTTCTAATTTTTAAAATTAAAATATTCTTAAGCCATCATCAAATTGGATGCTGTAAGGCATAAAAGCATTTCTGATAGGCTGTATAAATCAAGGTGAGAATCCTTGATAATTGTCTGTAAATCATTACAATCAAGTTAATTTTATATTGTGCAGTTAAAGAAGGCGTTGAGGAATCAACACTGATCTCAGTAAACGCAGATCCTTCAGAAGCTTGGAACTCCCCTGCCAGCTTTGGTGCTTCTATGGTGATGGCCGACCCGAACACAGAATCAATTGAACTGAGTTTGATAGGTTGAGGTTTATACACAACTGTTGTGGCATTTTGCTCACTTTCAGAAGGGTAACCTATTTGGGGAGTGAAATCTCCTGTTTCCTCAAGAAGATTGAAGAGGTGGCAGTTATTGGTTATAATGTTCTCTTTCAGGTAGAGTGCTACCTCCTGATCTGATGGTGAGGGCACTTGATCTCTGGGTTTTGCTCCATCTAATTTCCCGGAAGCACATGAACTGTATCCAGCCATGTGGAAACTTTCATCGAAAGGAGACTCTGGATCCCACAGCTAATATGCGGTCATCTTCCAATGTAAATTGCTCGAGAACTGGGTCTGAAAGAGGGAGGCAGTGGTTAGTCATTAACTTTAATGCATTAATTTTTAAAGTTGCACTAGTTTCTCATTGGATTTTCTTTTAAATTTCAGATTTATTCTCAGTACATACATGACATCACATACAACCTGAGATTGTTTTTCCTGTAGGCAAGGCAGAATTACGAATTGTTGGTCGTGCAAAAAATACTCGATGTAGATATGTAAACACAGAAATGTAAACAGCTGTGCAAAAGATAGAGAGAGCGAGAGAAAAGATCAATAAAGTGTAAAAGTAAGAGTCCCTGATTGAGTTTGTTGTTGAGGAGTCTGATGGTGGAGGGGGAGCAGCTTTTCCTGCAATCATATTTAACATGAACTTTGCATTTAAAAATATACATCGATTTCATGAGACAGATGAAAATATGATGTCATGTTAAACTCCCCATTTTTAGTCTAAAACCCCTGGATGAAAATCATCAGAACAAGATGGAGGTAACGAACTTGAAGTAGTTACGAGGTTTCTTGCCAAAGAATGTCCTAATAGAAATTCTTGAAATTATAAAGTGAGATTGAGTGGCTGGATGCTGTCCATTTTCATCAGTTGATTAGTAAAAGCTTAAATTTTGCGTGTGTTAATTCTTGACATTGAAAGAACAATATGGTATTCGGGGGAAAGAAAATCATTCACCAACCATTCTTCTGCAGATAGAGAAAACAAGGAATGCTGGTAATACAATGGCAAGCTAAGTAACAATTTCATGTTTTAGTTACAAGAGGGTTAGGTATACCTGATATGTCATTCTGTGCTTTGAACCCACAGGTTTAATTTCCCAGGAAACAAAATCAAGTCTTTAAAGCTTTGCCTGAATTTGTTTGCCTTTTTGCAGATTCTCATATTTGTTACACTGGTTTGCAAGGTTTACAGGCTATCATTTGATAACTTGAATTAATTGTCAGTGATGTTGGAGTGGAAACTGTGACAGATTTTTATATTTTATATTGTATAAAATGTATATATGTTTTATAGGAGATAAATTGTGGCAAGTTTTTTTTTAGTGTAGGTCACATAAAAACACTTCAAAACAGATCTCATTTAAAATGCCAGAGCTCTGCTCAAGCCAAACAGTTCAGGCTCCGAATGCCTTCGCACAAACTTTGAGGGATGCCTCCAAGGACTTCACAAGTAGGTGTTAATTGGGCAGGCTGTGGAGTGATGGACTATTGTTTTGGACCCTCAGTCTGTCTGATTGCAGTTGGCTGTTCTAAGAGGGTCATGTAGTTTTGCAAGCAGAGTCAAACAGGCTTTTCTCTGAGAGAAAGAGAATTCAGTTCTACAGTTCAGCTGCAGCAGCTGGAACTGGAACAGGACAAGCTGGCAGACTTGTGGGGAAAAAAACCATCTTGAAGATGGGTTGTGAGTTCTTAATGCATTCTGGTCAAACCCCTTGTGGTCCATCCAGGAGGAGAGGATTGGCTGCATAATGTTTCACTTGAAATGAGGGAAACAAAAAGGAACTCTGTGGTGACCTGGAAAACCCTGATGGGGCAAGTTTCTTCAGCAAGACACTGAAGTGGCTGATCGAAAGGGATCAGTTGTGGGTGTCCAACAAGCAACAAATCTCTCTCTGAATACTGACAAAAACCTTCCTGAGCGGTAACCATTTACCTTTCAAGTACCAAAGTCTGGTGAAATTCATCAATGTTAAATTCTGTGCACAGTTTAAGAATTGCCTGATACCAGTGAAGATGGAGGAGTGAGATTGGACTGCAAATCAAATAATTTTTTTGGATCTGTTATACACATTACATACATGTGCGCTTAGGAAGAAAGGGGTTAAGTTAGGTTAATGGTAATAAGTTAGAGCTTGATCCTGTTTTCATGTTTAAAGATAATTAAAAGTAACGTGTTTAAGTAACCATTTCTGCTACTGGTTTTGGGAAATTGAGAAAGGATTGTTCTAGGTTTGGGGTCTAAAAATAATTGATTAGACTATGCCAAAAGCTAAATGTTGTTGACAAAGGAAATTTGAAAAATGGAAGATGCTGTAATAGTGAGCAGTTCAAGCAGCATCCATTGAAATCATTTGACCTGAAATGTTCACAATAACCCCTTTCACACTAGGAAGTGGGTAAAGTTGCCGGGCCTGCTGCACTTGTGACCTTTTCCCACTGCACCATGATTTACCTGGTTAATCAGCAGCCCGGCATTTTAAGGGGGGGGGGGGGGGGTCCCAGCCTCCAGCAGTGACAATGCGGGAGCAGGTTGTGCTTGCACACCGCCAGAAGGCGATTAGTGAGTTAACTCGGCCGGACTCTGGCATTTGCCCCGGCCAAGTGTCAGAGCCTGGTTGAATTTAACTCACCCTGCCAGATTGGGACGTTTCACACGGCCCGATTACTGGGAACAGACCTGCTAAATTAGATGGTTGACCTACATGGAATCGGCGGTTTGATCTATTTCACTCACCACACATGCTGCCTGATCAATGACAACTTTGTAACTAATTAATTTTCCTTGGTGTATATTAAATGTTAGGTTTTCCTAGACATAATTCCTTGTTAGATTAGTTGTGTTTATAATTGTTATCTTCATTTATGATTAACATACTTGGTGAATTTTACAAAGGGTTTTTCTCAATAGTGATAATCTGAAATAAAAACAATACTAGAATACCCAAACAAATCAGAAACCATGTTTGGAGTGAAAATATTTGTGAAAAAAAAAACTGTGCTGCATCACCTCAGCAGGTCAGTGTCCTGGAAATAGCAAAAAACAAAGTTTCGGGCTTGAGCACTTGATGCTATATAAAGGACACTGCTCTTTCTCTCTCTCTCTCTCTATATGTAGGACACTGTGTTTTTACTTCAATGACGGTGTCTGCATACTTTAGTGTTTGACACGATGATTTTTGTGACTTTTTCAAATGACCTACTTTCATTGATACTTGCCTCCCGCTGATCACATAATCAGGATGAAAGATTTCTCTGGTGAGGCGAGTCACAGCACAATTGCGCTCTGTTGAGCGACCTGTCAGTATGTCAACAATTTGACACTTGACGATGACGTCACAATAAGGGACTGTTACATCGTTGCAGAGACGTGAACACTTCAGAGTTCCGAATGCACCCTCAAACGGTAACCGGAGTGTTTAACCAATCAGGATGAGGCTCAATCCCGTTTTATGAATGAACTGCCACCTCACCTAATAAATTCAATGATGAATGGCATCGCACCGGGAGAGTCTCTATACGATGGAATTGCAGTCATTCAAGAATGGAGCTCACGTTCTTTATAGGAGTGACTAGAGCGGGCAATAAACATCATATGTTTTGTTCCTTAATCATGACCAATAGTTAAATTTCTCTAACCTTATTACGTTCTCATTTATTCTTTTTAAAATATTTGTATTGTTTCACATAAATCCTACATACAAAGTCTTCTAATTAAACAAATAACAGGTCATATATACATATCAGAAATTAATATAAATGCAAATCGAAGCCCTGTCCATATTTGTTTATTTAACAATATTAAAAATAATTCTGAATAGAAAATAAGTAAAACTACATTAGATCTAAACCAAGGGTAAATTCTGTCTAATTTAATGAGTTTTCTCATTTATTGAAACTATTTATGAATCACGTATCTAAATATTTCTGTCGCCAAAGTCCAAGCCTTCCACCAGATTTCAATCAATGGGAGCGCTCGGCTCATCGACCGCCCTCCTAACCAATAATGCTTGCCGAATTCCTGCTTCCGGGTGAGACTTGGCCAATCAGAGCGTGAACACTCTTGGACTCGGAGCCACGAGCCAATCAGCGCCACGAATACGAGTGGGCTCGGTTCGTTTCGGTCGCGCTTGAGACATGGCGGGGCAGGGTGATCCGGTGCAGAGGGAGATTCATCAGGACTGGGCGAACAGGGAGTACATTGAGGTGATCACCAGCAGCATCAAAAAGATAGCGGATTTCCTCAATTCATTCGGTAAGATGCGGCAACGAAGCAGCCGGGGCAATAAGAGGAGCGCTCCCTTTGCTCGTCCACTCACTCCAGGGAGAGCCTGCCAGGTCGGGGCTTGTGGCCTGTTTCTGATAATATCCGGTGTACACACTGCATCAATAAGCAGATTAACGAAAATAATGTTGCACTGTTGGAATCTAGGGGTTAAAACAGTATGAAATAAATGATTAATTAATAAGTGTATATTTACTGCATGGTTCAGGGAAAAAGGAATGTGATTAGCAGGGAGCAAAGTTGGCTGAGCAAAATTGTCTCTCCAAAATACAGGGAGAGGAAATGCATAAAACAATTTAGGAGCAATGCTCAAACTAAATGAGGTGGTGAGTAGCACAGGAGACACAGGCCAGATCAGAACAAAGAATGGCCTGTAAGAAACAAAGGGAATGGAAAACCAGTCTAGGAGGAAGATTAAGGCAGGAGGAGGTGTTAAAGAGAACAGCAGAAATTGGCAGGACAAGAACAGAATGGTGATTAGAGAGATCTGGGGATGAAGTAATTTCTGATCAACACAACGGGATAGTCTGGCCTGGAGGATTAAGATGGGAGTGCTACACCCCAGATATCTGCAAAACAGGAGATGACTTGTGATAACCCTTATGCAAAAAGATCTAGCAAAGGAAGCCAACTTTTGTTCTGTATGATAAGGTTGACCTATATAAACTGAACCAACTGGACAATAGGGGTCAGTCTTGGGGAGTAGCTCACTGTGCAGGTGACCTATGAACTAATGAGTGACCCAGAGCTCTGTTAAGTTTTATTCTTGTGCTGTGTAATAAATTGACTGTTGAACCGAATACCTTCTCCTATCACTTCATTCAAAGAACGCGCTGGACTCAGACTACACATAGACTAAATTAAGAGTAAGTTAAAGCCAGAGTCCGACAGCACCCAGTTTCTATTACCGATAGGTGCAGTGATGTACGAATAAAGAGGAAGGAGTGCTTCAGCATGTTATTCCTCTGGTCAGCTGTTGATTTCGTGAACTGCTCGGATCCCACTTGCCTAAGTAGTTATTCTTCACGTCTGTTGGTAGTGTTAGAAATTAAAGTACCTTTAAAGAAATTGCTCGAGACAAAAATTGAGAACAAAGAACATTTATTACTACAACAATGCAAAGTTGGGTGCTTCCCCTTACCCTGGGAATACACACACATACTGGGGCTCACCCAACTTTTATACAGTCAATTTCAGTATCAGAATGCCCTCCCCCTTACATTCTTCTGCCCCCTGGATGGGTTTGGCATAGGCAATCCTTCCTGCCTACGTGCAGTTTCAGTACACTTGGAGGACCAGGGGGTATCCTGTGGGTGCCCCATCATGTCATTGTCCTTATTCACACCTTCCTGATTCTCTGGGCTACAGTCTCTTGATATGCAGAGTTGACTCATTCTATCTAGGGTTGGCTAATTTCATATGTATAAATCTGTGTATGGTTAGCTAATTAGAAATGTATGACTTGGTACTTCTGTCCTTATCTTAGTCTTATGGTCTTGTCACAAAGACTAGAAGATTCTTATGTTAATCGTGCTGACTCTGCTTTCCTGCATCCTAAGCCCCAAGCTTATCCTGTTTGAACTGGTTACAGCCATTTTACTGATGAACTTTAGTTTCTTCCATGTTCATAATTTTAGATCAATTTTCCCATCTCTCACAGTAGTCAGTGTCTATTTCCAAACAGGTCCTTGCACGACAACGGTCTGTTGTATGTATGGTGTTGCTCGATCAGATATGATTCACTGAATCTTCGCTGTTGCCTGATCACACCATTGCTTCTCAAGTTGCCCGTGGCTTTAAATTCAACAGGCTCTTAACAGCAATGCGTAGAACTCCACGAAACAGATAGAATGGTCTGTGTTCAGTGGCGTTTCTTAAACCTTTTGTTTTAAAACCATCTTCGTCAATCTTATTGGAGATGATGTGTGTGTGTGGGAACTACAGTCTCCTGGAGTGAAAGTGTGATTAACTGCATTTGTAACCCAACACCCAACCCCAACCACCAATTTTCCCTTGCAACCGTGCCTGCCTGTCCCGCATCGGACTTGTCAGTCACCAACGAGCCTGCAGCAGACGTGGACATTACCCCTCCATAAATCTTCGTCCGCGAAGCCAAGCCAAAGAAGTTCGGTGAGCAGTTGACTGTAATCATGCATCTTATATTTAAAAGGAATTATGATCGTTGTATTTGGAAACAGTTCGTTGAGAAGCCTGTTTTGAAGTTATAGTGAGAAATGCCTGTCTTTGTAGCATTATGCTTTTAAAATTATTTCTGAGAATCAGTTGAGACTTCAGATTTTCCAGCCCACATCTATCTGTGATAATTGATGAGAGGTGAACCATAAAAGGCATGCTACTCTGAACTCTGACTTGAATCTAGTGAGGATCATGAGTGTCAAACATTTAATTTTTGCCCCTAAAATGAAGTATCTGGAGAGACAGGGGTCTGATCAGGAACACTCAACGGGGGTTTATGCGTGGAAGGTCATGTTGAATATTTTGAAGAGGTGACTAGGAATGTTGATGATGTTGAATGTTGTCTATATGGACTTCAGTAAGTGCTTCGATAAGGTTCCACATAGAAGGTTCAGTCATTTGAGATAGTCCAATAGGTTCAACAGTGGCTGGAAGGGAGATGCCAGAGAGCCGGAGTGGATAACTGTTTGTCGGGCTGGAGGCCGGTGACAAGTGGTGTGCCTCAGGGATCTGTATCGGGTCCATTGCTGTTTGTCATATACATTAATGATCTGGATGATGGGGTGGTAAATTGGATTAGTAAATATGAAGATGATACTAAAATAGGTGGAATTGTGGATCATGAAGAAGGTTTTGAAAGATTGCAGAGGGATTTGGATGGCTTAGAAGAGTGGGCTGAAAGATGGCAGATGGAGTTTAATGCTGAGAAGTGCAAAGTGCTCCACTTTAGTAGGATTAATCAAAACAGGACATATGTAGTAAATGGGAGGGCATTGAGGAATGCAGTGGAGCAGAAAGATATAGGAATAATGGTGCATAGTTCCCGAAAGGTAGTGAAGAAGGCTTTTAGTATGCTGGCCTTTATCAAATCAAATCAAAGAATACAGGAGCTTAGGAAGTGATGTTGAGACTGTTCAAGGCATTGGTGAGGCCAAATTTAGAATACTGTGTACAGTTCTGGTCACCAAATTATAGGAAGGATGTCAACAAAGTAGAGAGAGAGTGCAGAGAAGATTTATGAAAATGCTACCTGGGTTTCAGAATCTAGATTACAAAGAAAGTAGCTGTTTGGAAATTTGTGTACGACACTACAGGCACTGACTACCAACAGACGTGAAGAATAACTACTTATTCTTTGGAGCATAGAAAGTTGAGAGGGGATGTGTTAGAGGTATTTAAGATTATGAGAGGGATAGATAGAGTTGATGTAGATAGGCTTTTTCCATTGAGAGAAAGAGAGATTGAAACAAGAGATCATGAGTTAAGGGGAAAAAGTTTAGAAGTAACATGCAGGGGAATTTATTCACTCAGTGGTGGCTGTGTGGAATGAGCTTCTGGAAGAAGTAGAGGTGGCAGGGACCATTTTGTCATTTAAGGAAAAATTGGATAGGTATATGGATGGGAGGGGAATGGAGGGTTATGGGCAGGGTGCAGGTAGGTGGGACTAGAGGAGAGTACTTAGTTCGGTGCAGATTAGAAGGGCCAAAATGGCCTGTTTCCGTGCTTTAATTATTATATGGTTATAATGTGGGAAAATTATTCATAATTGGATTAAAATGCATCTCCATCTGCTTTCCAAACTCCTAATCAATCCTGTGTTTGGAGCAGCTAGAATGTAACTGCTGTTTTTTTCTCTCCTTGTTAAACAGGGAATAATTTTTCTTTGAAATGTAAATGTCTGGGTCTCTTTCCTGCACTTGTATCCCAGTTAACAAAGTCAATTCAGGCACCATTAAAATAAAGCATTCCAAATTATTAAGGCAACTTTTAAATCATTTTTGGACATTCTCAAAGTTAAACCCCTTAGTTTTTCGCCACTGTTACTCTTGAATGTTTTATGTGATTATCAATATTTTTGAATATAAAAAAATCTCACTACTGTGAGATGGTTGAGATCCAATTTGAAGCCATTCATTTGAAATAAGACAGAGGGAGTTTCTGAAAGGTGAACCAGCAATCTGAGAGGTACTCTTCTCTTGGCTTTCCCCGGTTTTAGAATACTGATCCGAAGATCCAGAAACCCAATTTTTTTTTTAGCGCCGACATGACATCACAAGTTGGGGGGTGGGGAGGAGCTCAACACGTGACTTGGTGCCAGTTTGGTTACAAAAAGTTTTTAAAAAAAATACAAAATCTTTAGTTTTGGTTGGGGAGATGGCAAACGGAGCAGGGTCCAAGTCTTCAGCATCAGCTGCAGCCGTCCACATTGAAGAAGTTGCCTCGGGTTTCCAGGCAGGAGCGGGTGGCGGTGGGCAGGTATTCGGGGATCGGGGTTGGCGATGGGGAGGTAGTTGGGGACTGGCGGTGGCGGTGGGGAAGTAGTCAGGGGCCACCAGTGGGGAGGTAGTTAGGGATCGGCGGTAGCAGTGGGGAGGCATTGGGGAGGTGGTGGGGGACTGGCAGTGGGGAAGTAGTCGGGGCCACCAGTGGGGAGGTAGTCCGGGATCAGCGGCAGCAGTGGGGAAGTGGTTGGGGACTGGCAGCAGCAGTGGGGATACAGGTATTCTACTGATGCCACTGTACTGCTTAGTTCCATTGTTTCAAAATCCAAAAAAAAGACAAACACTGAAAAACATCTGGTCACAGAAATTTAAATGTTTAAATTTAGACATACAGCATGATAACAGACCCTTCTGGCCCATGAGCCTTATGACTCCCAAATATCGCTATTAACCTAACATCCCTGTGCATTTTGAAACTGGTCTAAGGGTAGATTGTCTTGGCCTCAAGGCAATTGTTCGGGTATTTTAACTGCTTGCTACTACACTTCAAATTACTTCTACTAACTCTTGGAAAATTGTAGCGTAATTTAATCCCTTGAATTTAAATTTGCTGGTTGTGCCTGCATCTCTGAGTCAACAGCTCAGCATCTGGCTATTAATCCACATGGCGACAACCTTCTTCTCTCCTGAACCACCACCACTACTTTTCCCACTTCAATCCTGGATGATTTTGCCTCCTGTTCATATATCTTCAAAAATATCTCCTCTTTTTGTCTTTAAAGCATCACCGGTCCACAGCTCTTTTTTTTTTCGAGAGAGAAATATTCAAGATTTCTACTCCACTTTATGCTCGAAAATAAATACTTCCTTTTGTGGAAAATATTTTTGGCACAAAGACAGCCCTAAACATTGGCAGCTGCAAAGGAAGTGGAAGCTTCTCGCATGAACTTGGTCTAAGCTGAGTGAGCTTTTAATTTGCAGTCCAGAACATCTGTTTTCAAAGTTCTTATTTAATGAGAGATTTGTGTTTCTGTATGTGGGGTTAATAGAAAATGCACCTCTGAGTTGCTGGTAATCTTGAAGTCTGATAAGTGCAAGGATTGAGGTAACTGCTGTTGTACAAGTAAATACATAGCAACAAGTTTCCTTGAATAGTAACTTGTAAGGAGTCACGTGATGGAGTAGTGGCCGGTCAGGGAATTCCAGCCCTCTCCCGAAAAGTTAAAAAAAACACACAAAGCACAAAGGTACAAGATTAAAATTTATAATAAAGTAAAAGTAAAGGTGAGAAGAAAATGGCAGCGAAGAGAGAAAAGTCGAAAACAACGGGAAGAAAAAAGGAAGAAAGAATGTCGGAAGAAGAAGGTGAAGGCCTTACCTGTCCGAAGAGGCCCGCCACGGAGAGAGAGGCCCGCTCCCTCAGGTCAGTGGAAGTCCCGGGCTCGGGACTACAAAAATGGCTCGCAGAGCCGAGTAAAAGTGTGCAACCGCGCATGAAAAAAAAACACTGACGGGAGGGGGGAACAGCTGCGGAGTCGATCTCCACACCTGAGAGAGACACCTGCAGCACAGCAGCAGGTGCAGAACACAGACAATAAGGACAACAAGAAAGAAGAGGGTAAAAAGAAAACAAGGAAACAACAGATGGTCAACCCAGAGGAAGAAGAAGAAGAAGAACAGAAAGAAATGGAAGAAGAAGAGAAAGGCAAGACAATAGATGTATCTTTTTTTAAAGAATATATGGAATCAGTGAAAGAATGGCAATTACAAGAATTTAATGAGATAAAAAGAAGAATTAAGAATGCAGAAGAAAGAATGAATAAAATGGAAGTGGCCATATCAGAATTGGCAAAAAGAGTGGAAAATATGGAAAAACGAGAAACATTTGTAGATATGGAAGTAGAGGACTTAAAAGAGCAATCAGAAGAATCTAATAAAAAAGTTAAAGAGGCACATGAGCTGTTAGCTCAGAAGATAGATATAATGGAAAATTATAATAGAAGAAATAATATAAAGATAGTGGGCCTTAAGGAAGATGAAGAAGGCAAGAATATGAGAGAATTTATAAAAGATTGGATCCCCAGGGTCCTAGGAAGACCAGAATTACAGGAAGAAATGGAAATAGAGAGGGCACATAGAACATTAGCCCCTAAACCACAACCGCAGCAAAAACCAAGATCCATTTTAGTAAAATTCTTAAGATATACAACATGAGAAAATATATTGGAGAAAGCAATGAAGAAAGTAAGAGAGGACAAAAAGCCACTGGAATATAAAGGTCAAAAAATTTTTTTCTACCCAGACATAAGTTTTGAACTCCTGAAGAAGAGGAAGGAGTTCAATACAGCAAAAACGATCTTATGGAAAAAAGGATATAAATATATGTTAAAGTACCCAGCGGTACTGAAAATAGTTATTCCAGGGCAACAAAACAGACTATTCTCGGATCCAGAGGAAGCAAGAAAATTTGCAGAACAACTGCAAAACAAGCAGAGAGATGAAGATATGTAATGAGAGTAAAAATGACCACGAACTATATGTATGTGTGTAAAGGGGTATATGTGTGTGTATGTATATATATATATATATATAGTGTGTGTATACATGAATGTATCCGTATTTAGAGGAAAATATATAGAGTATAGACAAGAATTAATAAGGGAGGGAAAGGGAATAAGGAGGGAATTAAAAGAGTGACCTTTGTTACATATGAAAATTGAAATCTTTTCCGGGGGGGGCTGGATGGGGAGGAGTTACGCAAAATCAGTTGACGTTTGCGAGTGAATTCGCAAATCCAAATGGAGAGGGGAGATGTGGTTGCCCAACAAGGGATAAAGGGCAACTCAGGAGGGGGAGGGGAGAATGGGGTTAAAGAAGTTTTAAATAGGAGAATAAGGAAAATGTTTGATGTTTTAGAAATGTTGTCTTATAAAGTGTTCAAAACAAGAAAGCAGAAATGGATAAGAAGGAAAGGTGATGATGGAGAAACGGAAAGGGAAGATAAACAAAATATGAAATGGCTACGCTGAACTATATGACTTTAAATATTAATGGAATACATAACCAAATTAAAAGGAAGAAACTGCTAAATTTACTGAAAAAAGAAAAAATTGATATAGCAATTGTGCAAGAAACACACTTAACTGAATTGGAGCACAAGAAATTAAAGAGAGATTGGGTAGGACATGGAACAGCAGCGTCGTATAATTCAAAAGCAAGAGGAGTAGCTATATTAATTAGTAAAAATGTGCCAATTAAAATAGAAGAGGAAATAATAGATCCAGCAGGGAGATATGTAATGATAAAATGTCAGATATATTCAGAGTTTTGGAATCTACTCAATGTATATTCACCTAACGAAGAAGATCAAAAGTTTATGCAAGATATTTTTTTGAAGATAGCAGATACGCAAGGGAACATATTAATAGGAGGGGATTTCAACCTGAATTTGGATTCAAGTATGGACAAAACTGGGGAAAAAATTAACAGAAAGAACAAAGTAACCAAATTTATAATTAAATCGATGGAAGAAATGCAACTTTTGGATATATGGAGGAAACAACACCCAAATGAAAAGGAATATTCATATTACTCGGGTAGTCATAAAACATACTCAAGAATAGACCTATTTTTGTTATCAGCTCCTATGCAAGATAGAGTAAGAAAAACAGAATATAAAGCTAGAATATTATCGGACCATTCACCCTTGATATTGACAATAGAGTTAAAGGACATCCCTCCAAGAATGTATAGATGGAGATTAAACTCCATGCTACTTAAAAGGCAGGATTTTAGAGAATTCATTGAAAAACAAATTAAAATGTATTTTGAAATAAATACAGAGTCAGTGGAAGATAAGTTTATACTATGGGATGCAATGAAAGCGTTCATTAGAGGGCAAATAATAAGTTATGTAACCAAGATGAAGAAGGACTATAATCAGGAAACAGAGCAGTTAGAAAGGGAAATAGTAAATATAGAAAAAGAATTAGCAATGAAGGAAGATACAACTAAAAGAAGAGAATTGGCAGATAAAAAAATAAAATATGAAACACTACAAACATATAAGGTGGAGAAGAACATAATGAAGACAAAACAGAAATATTATGAACTAGGGGAAAAAACACACAAAATTCTAGCATGGCAGCTTATGACAGAACAAGCTAAGAAAATGGTATTGGCATCAAGGAAAAAAGACAAACAAATCACATATAATGCAACAGAGATCAAGGAAAACTTTAGAGAATTCTGTGAATAATTATACCAAACTGAAAACGAAGGGAAAGATGGCAAAATAGATGAATTTTTAACTAAAATTGAACTACCAAAATTACAAATAGTGGAACAAAATAAATTAATAGAACCATTTGAAATAGTAGAAATACAAGAGATAATAAAAAAAATTACCAAATAATAAAACACCAGGAGAGAATGGATTCCCAATAGAATTCTATAAAACATTTAAAGATTTATTAATTCCTCCCCTCCTGGAAGTAATCAACCAGATTGATAAAACACAAAGCTTACCAGATTCATGTAAAACAGCAATAATTACAGTAATACTAAAGCAAGGGAAAGATCCACTCGCACCAGCGACATATAGACCAATATCAATATTTAACACAGATTATAAGATAATAGCTAAACTATTAGCAAACAGATTAGCAGAGTATGTACCTAAAATGGTAAATCTAGACTAAACTGGATTTATTAAAAAAAGACGCACAACAGACAATATTTGTAAATTTATTAACTTAATTCATGCAGTTGAAGGGAGTAAAGTGCCAACAGTAGCAGTTGCTTTAGACGCAAAGAAGGCCTTTGACAGAGTAGAATGGAATTACTTATTCAAAGTATTGCAAAAATTCAGTTTACCAGAGAAGTATATTAATTGGATTAAAGCATTATATAAGGGGCCATTGGCGAAAGGGACAGTAAATAGATATATATCAAAGCAATTTAACTTAAGCAGGTCAACACGGCAGGGATGCCCACTATCACCCTTATTGTTCGCGTTAGCTATAGAACCACTAGCAGAATTGATAAGAACAGAAAATAATATAAAAGGGATAAAAATAAAAGACAAGGAATATAAAATCAGTTTATTTGCGGATGATGTTATAGTATACTTAACAGGACCAGAACTATCAATAAAAGAATTATATAAGAAATTGAAGGAATATGGAGAAGTGTCGGGTTACAAGATTAACGTAAATAAAAGTGAAGCAATGCCAATGAATAATGCGGATTTTTCAAAATTTAAGAAGGAATCACCATTCAGATGGCAAATGCAAGCAATAAGATACCTAGGTATACAAATAAATAAAAATCTCGGCCATCTATATAAACTCAATTATTATCCACTAATGAAAAAATTACAAGACGATTTAGAGCATTGGAAAGATTTACCATTAACACTAATAGGAAGGATAAACTGTATTAAAATGAACATTTTCCCAAGGATATTATACCTATTTCAGGCATTGCCAATACACTTGACAGAGAAATTCTTCAAGGAGTTAAAGAAAATAATAAGGAAATTTTTATGGAAAGGGGGGAAACCGAGGATAGCGCTAGATAAATTAACAGAATGGTATAAACAAGGAGGCTTAAAACTGCCAAACTTTAAAAATTATTGTAAAGCCAGATTGGACTAGATTAGAACTAGATAAAATAGGGGAGAAGATATCTGAACATATATTATATAAATGGGATGAAAAATTGGTACAACATAGGAATTCTCCAGTATTACATCATCTGCTCAATATTTGGAAGAAGATTCATGTAGAAAGGAATAAAACAAATTACCAATTACCAAAACTAATATTGACGCAAAATAAGTTACTCCCTTTTACAATAGATAACCTTTCCTTTAGAGAATGGGAGAGAAAAGGGATCAAAAGAATAGAAAATTGTTTTTCAGGAAATAGATTATTATCCTTTGAACAAATGAAAGTTAAATATAATATAACTCAAAATACAGTGCTGGCATATTACCAATTGAGATCCTACTTGAAGGACAAATTAGGAAGCAGTCTGAGGTTTCCAGAGGGAAGTAACTTTGAATATTGTTAGGTCTGCTTTGTTCATGAATGAGTGAGTCAAACACCAGACTGAGTCGAAATCAAGGTTCTTTGTTCTTTATTGCCGGATTGTAACACTTGCAACTAACAGTGTTAGTTGGAGAAGGCGCATTCTGCTGTTATCAGCAAGTGGTGTTTTTTATATACCTTAGGATACGTACTTAGTAAATTATCATACCATGACATTGTCCAATGAATAAACTGTTGCTATCCTTCTCTGCTAGTTTCCTGCACATCAATTTGTCATCCCCACTCTTATCTTGAGAGTACAAGGTCACAACTGCATCTTGTTACGGCCCAGCACTGGGTGACTCCTTCTACATTCCCAGCTCATGATGTTTTTACCTAACAATATGTGATTACAGATACAATGATAATCAAAAGATTTATTACAAATATGTATATTAAACTGCAAGAAAAGGAGAATGAGGAAACAAATGGTAAAACTAAACAAAAATGGGAACAAGATTTAAATATAAAGATAAAAAAGGAAACATGGGAGAAATTATGTTCTGGAACGATGAGAAATACAATAAATACGAGGATGCGTATGATACAATATAATTGGTTACACAGACTATACATTACACCTCAAAAGTTAAATAAATGGGACCCAACAATATCTGACAGATGTTTTCGATGTAAAAAAGAAATGGGAACAACAATTCATGCAATCTGGACATGTGAGAAAGTAGAAAAATTTAGGGAAGATCTAAACCAAATATTAAATAAAATTACAGAAAACAATATACCAAAAAATCCAGAGATCTTCCTCCTAAGTAACATAAAAGACAAAGAATTTGGACTTGATTTGGATGGTGCACAAAAAAGATTTGTAAAGATAGCTCTAGCCGTAGCAAAAAAATGTATTATGTCAACCTGGAAATTGGAAGATAATTTGAAAATACAACAATGGTATATAGAAATGAATAAATGTATTCCATTAGAAAAAATAACATATAGTTTAAGAAATAATATTGAAATATTCGAACAAATATGGGAGCCTTACATGAAACACAATAGAGAAAACCTACCGGGGACATTCACTACCTAAATTAATGAAAGGAGAAGGAAATGAAAAGAATTGACTCAGTGGAATTTCTTGTTTATTTTTATTGAATGACAACATTGTTTGACTGGTTTAATGTATCTTAGATTTTGTACTTTAAATGGATGGGAGGGAGGGTGGGATGGGAGGAGGGAGGGGGGGGAGAAAATGACACTGTATATATTTGAAAAGGAAAATGTATGTATCATGGTCAATGTGGTTTATGGTGTGAAAAATAAAAAATTTTAAAAAAAAAGAATAGTAACTTGTATTTTATAGAATTTATATATTTTATACAGTGGAACCCAATTATAACTAAATAGTTTCGATCCAAAAAAAAATTGCATTGCGAAAAAAGCAGGGTCGCGCTAAATCGGGGTTCCAATAAATTGTTGTAGTTAAAATTGAAATTAAAACACAAATGAATTTTTAGTAAACTGACCATCCACACTCCCCGCGGCAGCCCCAAACACTTGTACCCACTCCTGGCGGCAGCCCAACGCCAGAGTGCATCGGGTTACTTCGGAATTGCATTAAATCGAGGTTTCATTGTGTATAACTTGTATAATTTCCTTGTATAGTGACTAATTTTAATTTGGTAAAGTGTCTCAAAGCACTTTGCAGATATTTGTCATAATATTGGGAGACATTGATAGGATATTTAAGATGAGGAGTAAAGTTTGAAGGTGATACCTAGGTTCATGTGGTTTTTTTTTACACACACAGAGTGGTAGGTGCCTGGAACAGGCTGCCAGGAGTAGTGCTGGAAGCAGGTAAGTTCATAGTGATTGAGATTTCTAGATAGACATGAATAGGCAGGAAATGGAACAATTATGTATCGTGTGCAAGCTGCAGGATTTTAGTTTAATTTGGGCATCAAGTTTGGCACAGTTGTGGGCCAGAAGGTCTGTTCCTGCACTGAACTACAGTCAAAGTTTGAGATCTTTGTTCAGGTGACCAAAAGCAAAGATGTGGCTTTTAATCAGTACCTTAAAGGAGGAAGGTATGAGAGGTTTAGTTCGTTTATTATCATCTGACATCATGCATGCGTGTAGACGAAGAGATGGATATAGAAAGAGGCGGGGGAGATTATGCAACCAGATGAAACATTGTTTCTCCAGACCATGATGCACACATAATCACATTTATTGGGGGGGGGGTGGGGGCGGGCACGGTTGGTTCAGTCGTTAGCACAACGCTTTTATAGTGCCAGAGATCGGGACCGGGCTTTGAATCCTGCGTTTTCTGTAAGGAGTTTGTATGTTCTCCCCATGTCTGCATGAGTTTTCCCCTGGAGGGGGCTTTGGTTTCCTCCCACTGGGGTGTAGGTTAATCGGGTGTAAATTGAGTGGCATGGACTCGTGAGCAGAAAAGCCTTGTTATCGTGTTTGTCAAAATCTTGCACATTAAGCTCTAGAGTTGCGTGAGCAAAGTGGCTGACGGAGTTCAATCGGATAAGTGTGAAATGATGGATTTTGGCAGGTCAAACTTGAAGACAGAGTACAGGGTTACCAAAGCATCTTGAGGTCCAAATCCATAGATCTCTCAGGGTTACCGTGCAGGTGGATAGGGTAGTTAAGAATGCTTTGGTATATAGGTTGTCATTATTCGAGGGATTGAGTTCAAGAGTTAATAGAAGTCTATGAGACGCAAAGAAAGGGTAGAGAGCCATTACTTTTGTCTTGGGGCGAGACTAGAAAACATCAGAAGACATCTGTGATGGTGAGGGGAGGAAATTTTAGAGGAGATGTTAGGGACAAGTCTTTTTACACAGAATATTGGGTGCCTGGAATGCATAGCTACGGGTGGTGGTGCTCTTGGGCAAATGATGGAAGAAAAATAGGGTGCAAGGTAGGGAAGGTTTGGTTGGTTGAGTCGGTTTGTGGGGGCCGACACAACATCATGGGCCAAAGGGCCTTTACTATGCTGTAGTGTTTTTTTTTCTATTAAAATGTATATAAGAATTTTGGAATTATTTACTTGGTTACAGGATACTGTTCATCAATTTCACAGGCTGTGAGAAGAAGCTATTTCCCAGCTTGGCAGTTCTAATTTTAACACTTCTGTACCTTCTTGATGGTTAGAAAGGAAAGTCCTGGGCTTGGGAGGGTGGTGGTGGTGGTGGAGGGTTGAATTGTGTGGCTCAAGTTAGTGGTGACTTTTTAAAAATAACCCCTATGCAAATGTCTTGAAGTCCAGAAAAAGGTTGTGTTGATTAGGGAGACTAAATTTAAAATTTTATTTGCAACACAATAGAAGCCAATTCCAGCCATCGAAATCTGTGCCGCCCAATGGTGCCAAATTTAACCTACAACCCTGTTGGTTTCAAGGTGGGAGGAAACCGGAGCACCCAGGCAAAGCCCACACAGTCATGGGGGAGAACGTACAAACTCCTTACCATGCAGGATTCGAACCTGGGTCACTGAAGTTGTCATAGCGTTGCACCAGCCACTAACCGTGATGCCCCATAGGTTCAAGGCCACAGGCAGATGGATAAGATTTGAATACACGCAGGTTTCTTTAGAAAAAACTGTGAACCTGGGCACTCTCCAGCCAGATGGCATTAACATCGACTTTTCTGGTTTCTGCCAACCTGCTCTCCTCTCCCCCCTTCCCCCTCCCTTCACCAAGCCACCTTGGATCACTGCTGTCCCCTCCCTCCCTTCTCCATCTATCACCTCCAGCCTTTGCGACTGTACCCCCCTACTCTTTTGTTCAGATACCTGCCAACATTGTTCCATACCTGGATGAAGGGCTCTAGCTTGAAATGTTGGTTCTGTACTTTTGCTTTTTTCTTTTCTCCATCTTTGTGTTTTTACTGTGAACAACATGTTTCGCTCAGATTGCAAGCAAAATCAGGGTGATGCACAAGTTCATGTGTCTTTGTGCGCAGATGAAAATCTGACCCAAGTATAAAATGTGGCTGGAGACAAACATTTGTTTGGAACAAAAAGTAAAAAGAAATTTGAATTTATTTGGGTTATTCCTAGTTTGAAGAAACGCCATCAGAAATATAAACCTGTTCTTTTGTTTGAAACTTGAGTGCCTTGAGGTGTGCTGTGTGTGTGGGATAATAGATTCCTGCGACATTGTGAAATGAGAGGATCCAGGTGGATGAATGCTGAGCAAAGAAAGTTTGGAGAGGGAGGGGCATTTCTTGGAAATAAAACACTTGCTTAGCATTAGTTTTTGGAGTTGCTACAGGAGGGAGCGTGATGAGGAACCCCCAACTTCATTTTATTCCAGACCTTGGGCAAGCCTCTCATCTTGGCCTTTTTAACAGGTGGTTACAAAGTCTGTACAATTGGTTACAATTGTCTGTAGCTACCTCTGTACCCAAGCCTCCAAGGAAGCCACACACTCTGTCAGCCAGTGTGTTGTCTAAATCCAACAGCAACATTTTACTTGATTTTTATTTTGCCTGGCCCCCTAAAAAGGGATGGTCTTTTCCAATAGGGATGTGATGCTGCACGACTAACTATGAGCTTACAGGCATGTACCTGATGGATCCTGGGATTTCCCATTCTGCTTCGAAAGAAAGTTTCCACTGTTTTCTGTCTTTTTCTTTGCCATTGCAGCTACCCATGCCACTTGCCTCCTTTGCACCCCTGCTGAATAAGGATCATGCCTCCAGTGAATGCCAGCTTGTGTTCTAACTCCTCTGCTTTGTAAATTTTACTAATTCATCACCTCAAGTTATCCTGGTCACCAACCCCAGTTCTTCCATGGTGCAAGTGAAATGCAACACGTCGAGAAACCTCTCGGACATAATGACGCTGATGGTTGATCTACAGTATATTATCCTGCGAGCAGAAATTGCAGGGAATTAGAACATGCTGGCAAGCCTCTGATTGCTTTTGTGTTTAATCAAGTGGCGTTCCAAATTCATTGGCTTGGAGCTCCTGTTTTTATTTTTGCAATGCAGTCAATGCCACTGCTACGGTTCCTGAAGTGGATTTTGCAATTGCCCTAGCACAAAAGCCTGGTGGATTCCATTCTTCTGCCATAGAAGCTGGTGCTGCCTTTCTAAAAGTTGGTTTCACTTGGATCCCATTTGCTGTGGGTAAAAGCTATAAAGAAAAGTTGGAAGCATTCTCTGTATTGTAGTTACACACTTCAGAAACATGCCCTTCCACACCTCCTAGCTGACCAGGAGATACTCAACTATACTAATCCCATGTACCAGCACTTTCTCTGAAGCCTTGTATGCCTTTGTGATTCACGTCCTTGCTAATGTCGTGAGAGCACTCCAGGACCCTCTAAGGCAATGGAGTTACAGATTCAATCAATATCCAGGAAAAATAATATCTCAGATCCATTTTAAACCTCTTACCCTGTCCCCTAAACCTATGCCCTTTAATTTTAGACAACAATCCACCCTGTCTTGTAGAGCACCCTATTTTGTACACTTCTATTATTTCCCTTGGCCTTCTATACTGGAAGGAAAACAACCTTAAGTATACCCAGCCTCACCCAGACCCTAATTAATCTCCTCTGTTACCCTGGGCAATAGATCAAAATGTGATCATGTTACTTCCTGGGAGCTTGATGCAACCAAATAGATTACTGCCCTTCCAACATTACTATGATGGTCACACTCCCAAGTGTTTAATTGACTGCAGAGCACTTGAGATTATAGAACATGTATGAATACAATTTTCACTAAGTTTTCCTGGGTCTAAAATGGTTAACATCCTTGCTATCTCTGCAAAGATAAAAGGCTGTGGGTTTACGATTGATATTAATTTGCAGCCTTGAATCTATAAAAGAAGTCCTGTGTGTTATCACATGTATCCAGAATGATGAAGTGGTTGTTTATATTTTTGCAGACATGTCCTGTCGTTCACGGTTAGCCACACTGAATGAAAAGCTGACGGCACTAGAACGAAGGATTGAATATATTGAAGCCAGGGTAAGAGCAGTCTTGTTGAATTCAATACACAAACGTACCGGAGAAAAGGTCACCCAGCATTTGTAGGAAGTAAAGGGTGACCAATGTTTCAGCAAAAAAAAACAGGCAAGTGCTTGAATAAAAAGGTGGGATGGAAGAAGGGGCAGGGGGAGGAGCACAGGCTAATAGGTCATGGGTGGATACGGGCAGGAGAAAGAAGCTGAGAATAGAGGCAGAAGTTAGCTCTGATGGGAAGCTGGAGAAAAGTGGTCAGAGGGGTAGGGAAAGATAGAGACTCGGGAGGTTGGGGTTAACGGAAATTGGAGAAGCCGGTGTTTATGCCGTCCATGACCCGAGTTTCTCCAACACGTTTGTGCTTTGCACTCGACCCCAGCATCTGCAGACTTTCTCATTTAACTCTATTTGAATTCAGCTGCCTTGCTGAATTTATTTGAAAGGAAACATTTAATTCTTTGTTTCTTAATACTACAGGATTATTGATGTTCCTGTTATCTGTACAAAGCAATCTGATATAAAATACATAAGATCCAGTTAAATGAATTGGTGGGATCACTGAATGATTTGAGCTGATATGTTGATGAATAATTTTTGGTGCATGTTAAGGAATGCATTTGGGCTGGGGTATTATTTTCCATGTAACCTTTTTGTTTTTGCCTCCTGCAATGCTTCACTTAAAAATAAAAATTCGACTCTTTGAAGAGTGATGAGAAGCCCTCGATAAAGACAGCCCCTACGTGGTAATTTGGCGAATGGAAATTCGCCATTTCAGATTTTGCATCCCTTCAAAAAAAACCTATGGAATTAAAAGATTGTGCTAGTAAAAATGTTTGTAAATACAATTTTTTTTCCTGCTCTCGTTTCTGGTGCATGCGCAGATGACGTAGCTTTGAATGATGAAAAATAGCCATTTACTTGGAACACATCCCCCTCTCCCAGTATCACTGAGGATCAGGTGGCCTCACAACAGCACTGCTCCTTGCACCTTGTAAAATTGGTCATCGCAATGCCCTCCAGGCTGGTTTTGTGCTACAAGTCCTTGCCCTCTAGCAAATGGCAGACTTGTTGCAAAACTGACTCCAACCACCAGAGATTATTTCTGCTCAACATAAAATCCTGGAAATGAAAGCATTCAGTCAATTCTGGAGATCGCAGTCAGTAAAATACTTTGCAGCAACTTCCTTAACAGGTTGGCACTTGATTGTATAGAATTGGAGGGAAACACTCCCAGCTTGAACCAATTGATAGCCTTTGGTCTTCTGTTAACTAATATTCTATCTACTAGCCCTGCTAGTTGAATGTTGCAGTGAAAATGTTAATTAATTTTAGAAGTATCATGAATATTTGTATTGAGAGAAGGCGAGATACGATGTGACCTGACATATTCTAATCTTGGAATTGTGCAGACTTTAATTTTGTCTGTGCAGGTGTGCATATTTTAATGTTCCTTGTGGGACGTCTAGGTAACTTCATCCACTGAGCTTCATCAGTTCTCATTCATTGACCCCAGCCATCCTTCATCCACCCTGGTGTTAAAATTCAGGTAGTTCTGGTCACAGTTGGGGAACAATGTGCTACTACGGGCATTGACTTGTTGCAATGCACATTGCCCACAACTGCTTCTCTGAATGATTCAGCGCCTTGATGTGGCTTGGAAAGCTGGTATTTATTTCTGAAATCCGTCAAAACTAAATCGGACTTTAGTGGATAAATGCAAGAGAACGTTGAGTCTTGCATTATAAAGATGTGCTGGATAAACCCAGCAGGTCATGCAGCATCCACAGAAGAAGAAAGGCCGTTGACATTTCGGGCCTCAACCCTTCTTCAGGAGGGTCGAAAATCAGACAGATGCTCGAAGGAAGAAAGAAGCTGAGGAGTGGTCCGGGGAGAGAGCAGAGGGCTTTGATAGGAGAAGGAAGGGAAGGTACTAGGAAGCGAGGGAAGAGAGGAGAGAGATTGATGGAGGGAGTGAAGAGATATTGGAGAAGTCAGTATTGATGCCCTCTTGTCGGAGACTGCTGGTACAGAATACAAGGTGGTGTTCCTCTAATTTGTGAGTAGCCTTAACCTGGCAGTATACAAAGCCATGGTCAGACCTAGAACAGAACAGGCCCTTCTGCCCACAATGTTGTGCTGACCTTTAGACCCTCCCTCCCACATCACCCTCCACTTTACTAGACAGGCATATGGAAGAATCTAGTCTCTTGCATGTCAGGGTGTGGAATTTAAGTGCTTGAACATGATGGAGTATTGTGGTCCTCTGAGTCAGCATCGAGCCCCTCCTCTCCCATTCCAGCCATGATCGGAAAGCTAACCTGGTTCCTGCTTCCACATCTCTGTACCCACTCTGATAATAAGACTTTTCCCACTTCAGCCTGTGAGGCAACTTTTATTCACTCTCACTGTGGCTTCCACCTAGCACAGCAGACTTTTTGACTCCAGGAGGACAATTTCAACCAACACTGTGGTGGGGAGTGTAGGGGCGATGATCAAGTTGAACAGCTTGGCGTGATGACTGCTCTTTGTGGGGGGGGGGGGGGGGGAGGTGGGGGAGAGAATGACAGGAGGGAAGACTTTTTTTGGAATGGGCAGAACAGTCACCTTCCAGCCGCCTCTGCCTGCAAATTGCCTGATTTAAAACTGGCAACTTCTCTGCTTTTCTTGGATCCATGTGCTGTGCACCGCCATACTCATTATTTAGATGCAAGGGAATGAGAAGCCGGTTGAGTGGGGTTGATGGTAACGCTTGGAGTTAATTATTCGGCACTAACAATGCACGTTTGCCCGACTTGATCTGCAGGTGACGAAAGGTGAAACTCTGACTTAAAACCCTGGCAATTCAACAGGCGCTTGGAGTAACCATGAACTCAATGGAAGCATGTCGGGGAAGAACAGAGACCGTGACTTGCCTGGCCATCAAACTTTTTGTTCTTTTTCTATCGTAACTCTTTGATCATTAAAAGGCTTTTTTTAACAAGAGCTCAAAATAAATTGGATGCTGAGTTCTACCCTGCGGAGATTCCTGTGCTTGTAAAGAGGGTGCACCGAGTAAAACAGTAAATGGGTTGGGGGTAGGGTGTGGAGTGGCTGGAGAATTTGTGCCATGTTTGTGATGGAATGGAGCTTTATCTTGATTTCAAGAATTGTGTTCCAACTCTATAAGTGGCATTTCATCCTTCCGTTTTATTCTTGATGATAAAATAATGTCCAACAGCTTGCCAGCTGACCAGCTGGCTCTTGGATGAGGGAGTAACAACAGTTGCATATGTTACATGTTTTTGGAGCGGGAGGGTTAATAAAACAAACAAATGATCATTTTATTGTTTATTTTCATTGCTCCAGTGTGTTTTCACCATACTATATATTGAACATAATAAAATGTGGTTTAAAAAAACTTGTTTAAGTGGAGTTTTATATTGCATGTTTAGATGGAATGGAATAACATTGCATTGTAATATTCCTCGACGGTTTCCTCCCAGTAATGTGGTTCCCATTTGCCTTTGTAAGTAGCCACTCCCATTTTTACTTGTTTTTTTTTACTGACTCCACAAATATCAATGATCTAAGCACTCTTATATTTGGTGTTTTCCCTGTTGTAATATAGGAATTATGGCAGCTAATCGGTTCACACCAAACTCCCACAAACAGCACCATGATGATGGCTGGATTTTATTTTTGGATCGTAGATGAATCTTGGAGATAACCGGGCTGTGGTTTGAAATAGTCCTGCAGGATATTTTTCCACCACCCCGAGAGGGCAAATGGATCCCGGTTTAATACTGCCAAAAGATAGCACCTTCATTTTTGCTCAGTGCTGCACTGTATAAGGTGAGACAAATAATATCTCGTCCGTTCAATGTAACTTTTATTTTCAGCCTTCTTTTCCTCCCCCACCCCCAAAATTATTACTTGATACTTGAGAGAAGCAGACTGTAGCTGTAGCAGGTGGAGGTTTAACCATTTTAGAACATAAGCCTGCACTGTGTTCAACTATATAACTCGGGTTCTCAACCTTTTTCTTTCCACTCACATCCCACGTTAAGTAATCCCTATTCCATTGGTGCTCTGTGATTAGTAAAGGATTGCTTAACGTGGATGTGAGTGGAAAGAAAAAGTTTGAGAACCACTGATCTAACTCTTTGCTCCCTCACATTGGTCTTGCATCCATGTCTTTAAATGCCCCTCTCATTGAGACTCCACTACCACTTTACTAAAATGGTGGGTGTCAGTGACTGCTGGATGCTGCATGGACTTTTTAAAAATTTCACATGTGTGCAAAGGGAAAGTGGGGGAGAGGTAGAAAGTGGATGTGGTGGAAATCCATGTTGAAAAATTGTACCTGTGGTAGAAGGGTGAATACAAAGAAAAACTGAATGACCTCGAGAGGGTTTTATGAGATTTAAGTCAGGTTTGGTGGGTTCACAGAGAAGCAAGTCCAGGCACAAGCTGACAAAGAGTCATCTTTATTGTACACACAGGAAAATTGTAACAGGGAAGATACAAAACAACATTATTTACTAATACACTCTTACGAGACAGGGACTTCAACAGACACTCCTGATCCCTGTACCTTGGGGTGTGGTTCGATGCTAGGTATTCCCACACAATACTGTACTAAGGTCCCTCTCTCAGTGTAGTGCACACCTTACCAATGACTCCTCCAGCAATGTACAAAGTTTCCCACCTGGTGTTGAGCAGTGTTCATAGTCAGGGCCAATTAAAGTGCAATAAGCTGGGGAGTCCAACCCAGGTAATCACTAGGTGATTTTAAAAGGCCCAGTGGTCGGGTGTGCACTAATGGGTGGGGAGAGTCCAACCTTGATTGACAGGTGATATGACTTCCGACAGGTTCCAGGCGAAGAAGTCACATGACCCTCCACAATTCACACTCCCTCCAGGTTCCAGATGGAGAGGTCACGTGTGTTACAGAATTACGTTATTAGTGATCTTTAAGTTATATGATAATTTTAGTAAAGGAACTTTGTGGTTGGAAACAGGAAAAACATCACACATTTGTGTTATCAGATAAGGGAGGTCTTCTGAAGACAAAGTGTCTCTTAATTCAAAGCAGTAAGGATTTTGGATTGTGCTTTTGAAAGTTTAGAGACAATGGATATTTACTCAGAAGCACCTGTGTGTACACACACAATCATTCTGCTTGTTGGTCCGAGCAGACAGCCGGAAGCATTTTCTCATTAACTTTTGGAAGAGGTGAACTTCAAACAAAACCAGTAGCGATCAAAGCAAGTCATATGATTAAATACATTTGAAAGCTGCATTTTAAGTATTCAACCAGATTCATTTAGTGTCAGAAATGCAGTAACATTCTGTAAGATGGGCAAGGTTGTTGCTTCTTCTTGTCCAGGAAGAGCAATGATGGTGTAGTTATTGGAATAGCCGCTTGCGTCTGACCCAATGCTGGGTAAAAGAAAGCAAGATCATTCTTGTTTCTGGATCATAACCATTTTGATGGTTATTTTGCCTGACCCGTGCCTGAGTTTGTGAAATCATGTGAAACACAAGTTTCGAAACCTCCACTCAAGAGAGGGGAATTTGTGAAAAAGTCATGGATATAAAGAAATATTTCTCCGAAAGCAAATCTACAAGAATTTATGAGTTAAGAACTTTTGAACAGCAGTTTAAAGAATCTGAGTTTCAAAACAAAAGATTTGTAAGACTGAACTTTAAAATCATCACTTAAGAATTGTGCCACACACACACACAGGAGTTAAGTAAGATTTTATATTATTAAGTTATTCATAAAAATGATTGTTTTGAAGATACCATTGTCTTGGTGAATTTCTGTTGCTGCTGTCTATGTCGTAACATAGGTTCCATGTGGAGCGGTCATGTGACCCTCCCACTCCCACCAGGTTCCAGATGGAACAGTCACGTGACCCTCCATGGTCCCACCACGTTCCAAGGTGGAGAGGCCACGTGACTCTCCACGGTCCCACCACGTTCCCAGGCGGAGAGGTCTCGTGATCCTCCACACTTGCACCAGGTTCCCAGGCAGAGAGGCCACATGACCCTCCACAATCCACACTCCCACCAGGTTCCAGATGGAACAGTCACGTGACCCTCCATGGTCCCACCACGTTCCAAGGTGGAGAGGCCACGTGACTCTCCACGGTCCCACCACGTTCCCAGGCGGAGAGGTCTCGTGATCCTCCACACTTGCACCAGGTTCCCAGGCAGAGAGGCCACATGACCCTCCACAATCCACACTCCCACCAGGTTCCAGATGGAACAGTCACGTGACCCTCCATGGTCCCACCACGTTCCAAGGTGGAGAGGCCACGTGACTCTCCACGGTCCCACCACGTTCCCAGGCGGAGAGGTCTCGTGATCCTCCACACTTGCACCAGGTTCCCAGGCAGAGAGGCCACATGACCCTCCACAATCCACACTCCCACCAGGTTCCAGATGGAACAGTCACGTGACCCTCCATGGTCCCACCACGTTCCAAGGTGGAGAGGCCACGTGACTCTCCACGGTCCCACCACGTTCCCAGGCGGAGAGGTCTCGTGATCCTCCACACTTGCACCAGGTTCCCAGGCAGAGAGGCCACATGACCCTCCACAATCCACACTCCCACCAGGTTCCCAGCAGAGGCCACATGACCCTCCATGGTCCCACCAGGTTCTCAGGCAGAGAGGCCATGTGATTCTCCACAATCCACACTTCCACCAGGTTCCCAAGCGGAGAGGCCACGTGACCCTTCACGGTCCCACCAGGTTCAAGATAGAGATGTCACTACAGAGAGAAAGATAGAAAGTGAAAATGAGGAAAGGATAGAGAGAGGAAACTATGAGAGAAGCAAATCAAATGGGGAAGTTGGATAATGCTGAGCTGGGAGAATGTGAAAAGTGGAAGATTTGGGGTAAAATTTATATAAGAAAGGTGCGAATATTTGGAGGTGGCGAAAAAAATGATAGGTACAGAGGTGCAGTGAGAGGATGCAAAAATAGAGACAAAGAATAATTGAGATAAGATAAACCCATGGTGACTGGGAAAGATACAGGAGCAGAGGACAGAAGAGAAATAAGGGAGCAAGAAAGGAAGAGAATAAAGTGGTGAAGTGGAGGGTAAGACTTGTGTATTGAGAGGCAACCACAGAATAAGGACAAATTAAAAGTGAAAGTAGGAAACTCATCAAGTTAATTCAGTAGTTAAGAGTAAAATATGAAAGTCTGCACATACCGTGACATCATATCTTCTTACTAGATGAGGTTATCCAGTCCAGATTATCTGAGAAAGATCCATAGAGTATTACGGCACAGAAACAGGCTTCTTCTAGTCTGTGCCAAACCATTTTTTTTCTGCCTTGTCCCATTGACCTCCACCCAGTCCATAGCCCTCCATACTCTCCCATCCCTGTACCTGTTTGAATTCTTCTTAAATGTTAAAATTAAGCATGCATTCACCACCTCACCTGGAAGCTCATTCCATACTCCCTTCACTCTCTGTGTGAAGAAGTTCCCCCTAAACATTTTCCCCTTTCACTCTTAACCCATGTCCTCTGGTTTAAATCTCACCTTCCTTCAATGGAAAAAGCCTGTCTACATTTTCTCTGTCTGTCCCCATCAAGATTTTAAATATTTAAACTTCTATCAATTCTATGCTCCAGGGAATAAAAGTCCTAACCTGTTTTAAGCTTTCCCTGTAACTCAGTTCCTGAATTCTGGCAACATCCCCTCTTTCACCATCAACTTAGTCCTAACCTGCATCTCCTCCATTTCCCACTCATCTGCCCTTGGCACCTTTGCTCAGAGATGCAACAAAAACCTTGTCCTCACCTACCACCCCACCGGCCACTGCATCCAACACATTATCCTCATCCAATTTCTATCAATGACATGAACCACACAGATCTTTCCCTCTCTTTATTCCTTGGAGCACAGGAGTCCCTCTGGGACTCCCTTGTCCACTCATTCCTTCCCACCAATCACCCCCCTGGGCATCTTTCCCTGTTGCCATAGAAAGGGCCACACTTGCACCCACACCTCCTCCTTCACCACCATTTGGGGCCCCAAACAGTTCTTCCAAGTGTATATCTGTGGGTGTCATCTGATGCATCCAGTGCTCCCATTGTGGCCTTCTCTATTTCGGAGAGAGTGGCCGCAGACTTGGAGATCTCTTCGTTGAGCACCTTTGCTCCATCCGCATCAGTGACAAGGATCTCCTAGTGGCCAACCATTTTAATTCTGCACCCCACTCCTGCGCTGACATGTCTGTTTATGGCCTCATGTACTGTCAAACCAAGACCACCCGTAAACTGGAGGAGCAGCACCTAATATTCTGTCTGGGCACTCTTCAACTGGATGATGTTAACACTGACTTCTGCTAGCCTACTCCCTGTTCTCCCTCTCTCCCCCATACCTCTGCCTTCTTTCCTCCAGCTCTCCTCCCTCTCCCCCTGTTTGTGGTGTGGCCTTCCTTCCTTTTTCCACCTATTACTGTGGGACTGTGCTCTTCTCCCTCACCATTTTGTTTAGGCACCTACTCATACTCAGAGCAAGATATATTGCTCATACCTTGATTGGCTCAAGCCCTAAATGTTAGACATGTATTTCTTTGCTACATAGTCCACTGACCAGCTGAGTTTCCCCAGCATTGTGTTTTAAATTCAGTAGTTAACATGGCTTTCACATTGAAAGTTTTGACCTAAGTAATCCCTGTTTGAATAATTGTGGTGAGCTACAGGGAGATGTTGAGCAGCCTGGGGCTTTATTCCTTGGAGCACGGGAGAATGAGGGGTGATCATGAGAGGAATAAATAAGGTGAACACAGAGGGTCTTTTGCCCAGAGTAGGGGAATCGGTAACCAGAGGACACAGGCTTGTGAGGTGGGGGAGAGATTTAACAGGAGCATGTAGGGTAACTTTGTTTTGCATAGAGGACAGTGGGTGTATGGAACAGGCTACTGGAGGAGGTAGTTGAGGCAGGTACTATTGCAACATGTAAGAAAAGAATTGGATACGAGGAAAAGATGGATTTAGAGCAGTGGTTTTCAAATTCCCCCCCCCCCAAAAAAAAACTCAGCTTGTAATTCCTTTACCTTAAGTGCTTTGTGGTTAGTAAGGGATTGCTTAAGGTGGAAAGAAAATGGTTTGAAAACCACTGTTTTAATCGTCCCTAATTGACATTATGTGTGCAGTTGGGCCATTGACAATTTTTCTCAAGCAAAATATTTCAGTAACAATTGGGTCTAGAGCAATGATTCTCAACCTTCCCTTCCCACTCACATCCCACCTTAAGTAATCCCAATGCCATAGGTGCTCTGTGATTAGTAAGGGATTGCTTAAGGTGGGATGTGAGTGTGAGTTTTGGGGGGCATTTTGAAAACCACTGGTTTAGAGGGATATCGGCCAAAGGCAGGCAGGTGGGACTGGTGTGGGAGGGAGATTTTTGGTTGGCTCGGCAAGTTGGGACATCATGCTGTATGACTCTATCTCTGGTGTTACAGGTTATATTATATATTTTATATATAAAAATTTCTTTAAAAGAGATAGATTGGGGGGGGGGTTTAGTGTAGGTCACTTCACAAGCTGAGTAACAAAACACATTTCATTTAAAATGCAAGAGCTTTGCTGAAGCCAGGCATGCAG
Source organism: Narcine bancroftii (assembly GCF_036971445.1). Lineage (NCBI taxonomy): Eukaryota > Metazoa > Chordata > Chondrichthyes > Torpediniformes > Narcinidae > Narcine > Narcine bancroftii. Next base: position 5,349,471 of record NC_091473.1, read on the forward strand.
GCACCAGTGGCTTTGGAAAAGACAATGGACTGCTTTGGGAAAGAACTTCAAAAGAAGGTGCAAATGAAAAGTCTGGACACAAGTGCTGATAAAGATCTTTCAAAGATTGGGTTTGGAGCCTTGCAAGAAGTTTTGGTTTTTATAAGCAGAGAGAAGAAAGACAAACAAGATTCTTCTCTTAGAGAGAGAGAGAAATCAGTTCTACCGTAGCAGTTGAGGCTGCAAAATGGCAAGCTGGCAGCTTGTTGAAAAACCCCATTTTGAAGACGCATTGTGAGTTCTGAGTTTAGCCTGTTCAAAACCCTTGTAGTGCTTAAAAGAGGAAATGGCTGGCTAGAGTGTTTCTCTTGAAACAAGGGAAACAAAAGGAACTCTGTGGGGATTTGGAAGAAGAGGATGTAATTTTGGAAGACCCACGATGGGGCAAGTTTCTTTGACTGATTGGAGGGAATCAGTTTGTGTGTGTCCAATGAGCAACAAATATCTCTCTGAAACCAACAAGAGCCTTCCTAAGCAGTAACCATTTAACTTTAATCACCAGAACATGGTGAAGAAACATATATGTTAAATTCTGTGCACAGTATAAGAATTGCCTGATACCTTGGAGGAGTTAAAAGTGAATCACTGGACTGTGAACAAAGAAACTTCCTGAACATATACACATTACATACACGTGTGCTTAGAATTAAAAGGGGGTTAAATTAGGTTAAGTTAATAGTAATATGTTAAAGTTTGATCCTGTTTTATGTTTAAAGAAAATTAAACACAACTTTGTTTAACCATTTGCCTTGTTGAATTTCTATTGCTGTTGGATTTTGGGGTCCTCTGGGCTTGTAACACTAGCCTAAACAATTTATATTGAAAATAAGAGATTGCAGATGCTCACTTTTGGATGTCCGAGCCGTTGCAACTTGGCCTACTGCTGAATTATATGAAATGGGGATTGAGAGGAGCAGACAGATGAAGTTAAATGGCACAATACAGTAAATCACATAGGGGCCAAAAACTGTGGGAGTTCAGAAGTAAATCCACACACAATGCAATTTTGAGAGTAGGAGAATCTTGAGGAGATGAGGCATGGGGATTTGAATAAATAAATTTAAAAACGGTAGAAGAAATTAATAGTATTCAAGGAATTGGAGCACATGGGTGAAGCTTCGAAGCAGTTCAAAGGAAAATGAAAGAAAAAAATGCAGGGGGTGAATTGCAGAGTGGGAGTGAGCTGCAGAAATTAGGTGCCCACTTGATGTAGTAGTGGGAGGCTTCGATAGAAGGGTGAGATTGAAGGAGTGAATAGTTCTTATCACCTGGAGGTGTTGCAGTATTATCGTGGTCTGTGACATTTATAGTGTATAACATTTTCAAAGTGAATAACCAGATAACAAACATGAGATGCATCTAAACAGGGTATATACCAAGTGAAGGCCGATTGTTAAATGGAAATGTGATGGATCAGTAAGTGCTTTGTAGCAATACTCAAAAATTAGATCGTCAGCAAGTAGCTGAAATTGCAAAATGGCATCATCAATATTTTATATATTTTTAAGAATTAAAGAGGATAGAGAGATTTTAACTAAACTACGTCAAGAATATAAAACCTATCAACAAATATGTTCACGGCAAATCAAGCTAAAAATATTATTAATGAAAATTCATACTGATGCAAATAAAACCATGTTATAAAGAGTATGTAGACAGCTTGTACATTGTACAAATATAGTTCATCCATAGCATGCAAATATACTTCTTCTTTGGCTTGGCTTCGCAGACGAAGATTAATGGAGGGGGTAATGTCCACATCAGCTGCAGGCTCGTTTGTGGCTGACAAGTCCGATGCGGGACAGGCAGACATGGTTGCAGCGGTTGCAAGGGAAAATTGGTTGGTTGGGTGTTGGGTTTTTCCTCCTTTGTCCTTTGTCAGTGAGGTGGGCTCTGCGGTCTTCTTCAAAGGAGGTTGCTGCCCGCCGAACTGTGAGGCGCCAAGATGCACGGTTTGAGGCGAGATCAGCCCACTGGTGGTGGTCAATGTGGCAGTCACCAAGAGATTTCTTTAGGCAGTCCTTGTACCTCTTCTTTGGTGCACCTCTGTCTCGGTTGGAGTGGAGAGCTCGCCATATAACACGATCTTGGGAAGGCGATGGTCCTCCATTCTGGAGACGTGACCTACCCAGCACAGTTTGATCTTCAGCAGCGTGGATTCGATGTTGTCGGCCTCTGCCATCTCGAGTACTTCGATGTTGGTGATGAAGTCGCTCCAATGAATGTTGAGGATGGAGCGGAGACAACGCTGGTGGAAGCGTTCTAGGAGCCGTAGGTGATGCCGGTAGAGGACCCATGATTTGGAGTCGAACAGGAGTGTGGGTATGAAACGGCTCTGTATACGCTAATCTTTGTGAGGTTTTTCAGTTGGTTGTTTTTCCAGACTCTTTTGTGTAGTCTTCCAAAGGCGCTATTTGCCTTGGCGAGTCTGTTGTCTATCTCGTTGTCGATCCTTGCATCCGATGAAATGGTGCAGCCGAGATAGGTAAACTGGTTGACCGTTTTGAGTTTTGTGTGCCCGATGGAGATGTGGGGGGGCTGGTAGTCATGGTGGGGAGCTGGCTGATGGAGGACATCAGTTTTCTTCAGGCTGACTTCCAGGCCAAACATTTTGGCAGTTTCCGCAAAGCAGGACGTCAAGCGCTGAAGAGCTGGCTCTGAATGGGCAACTAAAGCGGCATCGTCTGCAAAGAGTAGTTCACGGACAAGTTTCTCTTGTGTCTTGGTGTGAACTGGCATTCGTTAGGTCAGACAGCATCTTGATGCTTCACATTACTGATCTTCCTACAGCCAAGGAAAGGCTGAAACATTAACTGTTATCCTTTCCACAGATGGCACTTGGCCTGCTAACTCCTGCATTTTCCATTCTTATTTAAGATTTCCTTAAGTTGCAGTATTGTGCCCTTTAATTATAAAATGGGTTCTTTCACATTCACTGCATCAGGCACAGCCAATACTTGTTATAAGGTTGTCTTCTCCAGGGGGATTGTATGGCTGAATTAATGGCTGGGTCAATTATTGCAAATCACAAACCTGCCCACGGGCAAGTTTATAAACATGCAAACTCCACACAGACAGCAGGACTGAACCCAGGTCTCAGTGCTACAAGGCTGCACCACCATGCTGCCCTGTGTTTTAAAATTAAATTAAAGAAAAATAAACTCATCACCTGATCTTTTGTTTTATATTTATTTTTGAGATCTGGAAAAGCCAGCATTTATTGCCCATTCCTAAATGGCCTTTAGAAAGTGGTGATGAATTAGTGTGTGTGGATGCTTGATAGTCAGCACACTCAATGGGCTGAAGGGACTAGTTCTGTACTCTTTAACTCTCTTGCCTTCTTTAGTTGATAATCTTTCTGGGACACTTTCTTACCCTCCAATTTAGCATACAGCACTATTCTGACCTATTGCATATTTCAAATCTATATGTCCCCTCTGACCCACATCAATCAGTAACAAATTTCACTGGACAACCAGCAATGCAATCCTCTCAGACACAACCATCATAAAGATTCAATAATTCTCCAAACCCAAAAGATGTGTGAGAAAGCTTCACAGAATAAACCATGTTCGCTTTATCTAAAAATTCCCACCCAACTTAGCTCATCGATTCACTTGTGAGGTGATTATTAACTAAAAGTGCCTTGATCTGTGATGCCAAATTTAAACGGGGAAAAAGTTCAAAAGGACATCTCTCAGAGTTTAATAATTGTTTAAGGGCCCTTTATTTTGACCTTGTCGCTGGTTTGAGTTGTCCTCGGTTTCCCCCACATGATTTAGTTCAATTATGGAGGAATTGCCAAGTGTTAAATTGACTGGATTGCAAGTTAATTCCTTTTTAATTCAGTGTGAAAAATTAATGACATTTGAAAGGAAACTCTGAAATATGAAAGGGGACTGGTAAAATTATGAGCTGGCCATGCAAAGGCACAGATTAATGAATTTGTAGTGAAGTGGCTGAGAAATACAATTCAGTTAACTCAGTAGTTCTCAAACTTTTTCTTTCCACTCACGCACCATCTTAAGTAATCCCTATGCTATAGGTGCTCTGTGATGAGTAAGGAATTGCTTAAGGTGGGATGTGAGTGGGAAGGGAAGGTTAAGAATCTAGACCCAATTGTTACTGAAATATTTTGCTTGAGAAAAATTGTCATTGGCCCATTTCCTTTGGAGTTATGAAACCATGCACATAACGAGTCAATGAGGAATGATTAAAACAGTGGTTTTCAAACTTTTTCTTTCCATCCACATCCCACCTTAAGCAATCCCTTACTAATCACAGAGCACTGATGGAATAGGGAATACCTAAAGTGGAATGTGAGTGGAAAGAAAAATGTTGAGAACCACTGCAATGACTAGACTAAGATTCTACTAACATGAATATATTTGTCAAACATAGTGGTTAGCGCAGCGCCTTTACAGCACCAGTGGTCGGGACTGGGATTCGAATCCCACACTGTCTGCAAGGAGTTTGTATGTTCTCCCCACGTCTGCGTGGGTTTTCTCTGGCGACTCCTGTTTCCTCCCACAGTTGAAAGTGTACCAGGTATGTAGGTTAATTGGATGTAATTGGGCGGCACGGGCTTGTGGGCTGAAATGGCCTGTTACCATGCTGTATGTCTACCTTAAAAATAAAAATTAATGAATGGATATATCTACATCATTTCATATTTCTTTACAACATACTGTAGGTTATTTGGCCATCCTATATATACTAGCTCAGAGAAATCCTATTCCCCTAGTTTTAGTTATATCCCCTGCCTTCTCCCCAAATTCATCAGCCTCCAGGATCAACCACTCACCATGAGTGACCACCAGCCTGCATGTGTTTTATGGGATGTGGGCGGAAACTGATGCACCCAGAGGAACCCCGAGTGATCATGGGCTCAAATCACCCAAGTTCTAATATGGAGACTGGTGGGGAAGGAGTGGGGCGGGTGGGAGAATGAGCATAAGGTAGGCCTCTATGTGGGAGAAGAGGGAGGTGAGAGCAGAAGGAATAGATGCAGTTGAAGGGCCAGTTATCTGAAGTCCAAGCTTAAGGAAAAACGACACATCAGAACTGTTATGGAAAATTAAGTAATCAGGATAGGGGATAGAGAAAGTAGAAGGATGGGATTGAGTCCTTGCAGGAAGAAAAATATTTACTGGCAGGAATATGGTCATTAGGATTGATTGAAAAGAGAATTGTTCCAATCTGCTCCACTCTATTTGGAATAACATTGTTACATTATATCACCTTCCTGCAAATGGATGACAAACCACATGTTATAGACATTTTTAAATTCCAAAGCAATCCTAGTTTATTAGATCTCACTTTTGTAACTGTGGGTCTAATTCCGGTAAATCCCTGCAAGGCCAACATATCTTCCGTTTAATGTAGCCCTCAGAAATCGTGGTAGTGCTCCGGGCATGGTCCAACCAGACATTTCCACAACCCTGACTTAACTCCACTTGAGCCCACACTTCCTCCCTCACCACTATTTGGGGCCCCAAACAGTCTTTCCAAGTGAAGCAACATTGCTCTTCTGAATCTGAAGCGGTCATCTACTGCATCCGGTCCTTCCGTTGTGGCTTTATCTACATCAGAGAGACTGGGCACAAACTGGGAGATCGCTTCATTGAACACCTCGGCTTGTCCGCCGCAATAGTGTGGATCTCCCAGTGGCCACCCATTTCAATTCTCCATCCCATCCCTTGATGACATGTCCGTCCATTGTCTCGTGCTCTGCCAGACTGAAACCACTCATAAATCGGAGCAACAACAGCTCATCTTCCATCTGGGCTCCTTCCAACTGGATGGCATTAACACTGACTTCTCCGGTTTCCATTAAACCAAACCGCCCCCTCCCCCCAGCTTCTTCCCCCGTCTCCTTTCCCCCAGCTCTCTCTCTTTCTCCCTTTTCCCTCTGTCTCCTCTCACAGAGCCAAAATCAATTCTCACCTTTCCTCTTAACAGACCTTTGGTCTGTTGGTCTGTACTCCTCCTGCTCCCATTCTTCCCTTTTCCCCAGCCTGTCTTGTCACTAAGACCTTGAGGAAGGTCAACATTACAGGTAGAAAGTTTCAATTTGAAAAGATGTGGGGCCCATTCATCGATTGGAAGATTTAAGAAATTTGGATGCTCCGATGATTCTGAAGGTGTCTGGAGGTTAGTATTTGATCCATATAGTTACATCCTTTTCTACAAGGTAACCTTGATTCAAGGGAGGGGGTTGATTAGATTTAGTTTTAGGTTTTTTTTTTGTTTAACTTGTTAAATATGTTTGTCATAGATCATTTCAATAAATTAGACAGAACTTACCCTCTGTTTAGTTCAAGGGAGAGCCTAATGTAGTTTTGCGTATTGTCTATCCATATGTATATGATATGACCTGTTAATTGTTTTATTAAAGTCTATGCATGTCGGAATTATAACTTAAAGAAAAGATCTTGGGGAAGGGGTCAGGGCCGAAATGTCAGTAGTACATCTTTACCTCCTATGAACACTGTGAGACTGACGGAGTTCCACCAGAATCTCTGTACTACAATTATGGTGTCTGCAGACTTTCATGTTTCACCTCATAACTTCTACTCCCTTTTGTTCAAGTTATCCAGATGTGAAGGACAGCAAGAGACTATCTTTAAGACTTCCAGGTTCCTTGGGTCTTCCAGTGCTCTGAGGCACTGGCTATAAAGTGGATGAGCTAGCAAGGGTAGATGTCACAATTCATTTGGAGGTGAAACCAAACTGGTGGAGGATCTCAACAGGTCAGGCAGCATCTGGGGAGGGGGAGAAATAGTCGATATTTCTGATTGAGGTTCTGCAACAGAACTGAGAGTGGACAGACAGTATAACCTAGCAACTCAGAAATACCATTGTCATACCATGTTTGGCATAGCGGTTAGTGCAATGCCTTTACAGCTCTAGCGATCGGGACGGGGTTCGAATCCTACGCTGTCTGTAAGGAGTTTGTACGTTCTCCCTGAATCTGTGTGGGTTTTCCCTGGGGGCTCTGGTTTCCTCCTACCGTTCTCAATATAGCGGGGGTGTAGGTCAATTGGGTGTAATTGGGAGGCATGGACTCGTAGGCTGAATGGCCTGTTACCGTGCAGTGTGTCTAAAAAAAAAGATAATTAAATTCTATAAATGCGGATAGAAGCTTCCAGCTTATCATCAAAATCAGTTGGTTTATTATACTACCACCAGACGGACTTCCAGACTTGATTCCATCCTGCTGATCACTTAATCCTGAACAAAAGGGAGTAGAAGTTGTGTGGTGAAACCTGAAAGACTGCAGCCGCTGTGACGCATGTCATTGAAAGAAACAAAGTTGTCCCACAACTGATTTTACATTATATTTCATCTGAAAGTTCAAAATAAGGGGACAAACCTGATTAGAAAAAAAAATCTTGATGGCAAGAAACATTTATAAAAAGCTGTCAAGGATGGAACAATGAAGAGAGTTCATGGGGTGTGAGGTTGGGATGGGTTAACTTTGTTGTGGAGCAGGTTTCTAGAGGTTAGCACATTGTGGGTCAAGGTGCCTGTTCTGGGCTGCAATGCTCCATGTCTCGAAAGGGGTGAGGGTGAAGACCGTCACTGGTCACCCAACAGGAAGGGAGGAGGCCAAATGAAACTTCGGGCAACAGCGCCTCACAATCTGCCTGGGGAATTACAACCAAATAGACGAACATTGAATTCTCCAATTCTGACCAACCCCCCCATTCCCTTGCTTTCTTTCTTTCCCTTTCTGGTCAACCCAGTTCTGCTCATGCATCCCCTTCTTTCCAACAACCCTCCTTAGCCCCAGTACTTGTTGCTCACTTTCTTTCCCCTTCCCCACTTTGGCTCCCTGCCTATCACCCACGCATGCCTCCAAATGGGCCTCTTCCCATCGCCCCCCCCCCCCCCCACTATTGTTTCCACCTGCCCATCATCTCTCCTTCATCTGGTTTTATTCAGATTCCAAAATCTGCAGCCATTTGTTGACCCCACCTTTTACCCTTGGGTCTCTGCCCCCATCTCCACCCTTCCCTCCCCAAACTGAACACCATCAATCCCTCCTCACTTCGGTCCATCTGTCACACCCCACCCTTGACCTCTTTATCAGACTATCTCACCTTTTCGCCCTCGGTTCTGCTGTAGGGACTCAACCTGAAACCTTTCCCTCCACGGATGCTGATTGAACCAATGATTTCCTGCAGCAGTTTATTTTGTTCCCCAGATTCCAGCATCTGTGGCCAATTGTATTGCCTTTAATCTTAAATTGCCCCAAGTTTTATCTTTTGTTAATTGCATTAAGTTTATTTGTCACTATATACCTGGTACAGTAAGAAGAATTCTTCTGTGAGCAGACTAACAGGTTATCTCATACATTCATTCAGCTGTGTAAAGAGCACAATTTGCAGAGTGTAGGATTGCAATGAAAAGGAAGATCAATTAGCACCCAGCTAGGGCAGCATGAAAGCCCTGTTAGCAGACTTCACTGGAGGTGGAGAGGGTGAGCAAATTTAAGATCTTGAGAGTCACTATCTAGGAGGATCTTTCCTCGACCCAACACATCGTGAAGAAAGGACATCAATGCCTCTACTTCCTCAGAAGTTTGCGTAGGTTTGGAATGACATTGGAAAATCTGTCAAATTTCTACATCTGTGTGGTGGAAAGTATGCTGACCGCCTGCATCACAGCCTGGTATGGGGTCACCAATAATCCCGAGTGTAAAGCCTCCAAAAAATAGTGGACACAGCCCAGGGCATCACAGGCAAAACTCTCTCCACTCTTGAGAACATCTACAAGGAACAGCAATCATCAAGGATCCACACACCACCCAGCACACGTTCTGCTCTCACTGCTGCCATCAGGAAAGAGGTGTAGGTGCCACAAGACTTACACCCACCAGGTTCAGGAACAGCTGCTACCCCTCCACCATCAGACTCCTCAACCACAAACTCAATCAGAGACTCATGTAAGGACTCTTACTTGTGCACTTTATAGATTTTCTTCTTGTTCTCCTTGTATTGCAGTCAGTTTGTTTACATTCGTTATCTGTTTAGTTCTTTATTTGTTTACATCTTTACGCAGTTTTTTTTGCACTACGGTAAGGGACAGTTCTGCATTGAAAACAAGAATCTGTGATGTATTCTGACAATAAATCTGAATCTTATGGGTTTCTTTCAAGAGCCTGATGGCTGCAGGGAAGAAACTGACTTTAAGCCTTTTGGTGCGTGTTTTCATGTGCTTGACCCTACCCAATGGAAGGAGGGAGAAGGGTGCATCTGGGGTGTGACAGGTATATTGGCTGCCTTTCCCGGGCAGTGGGAGATATAGGTGAATTCAATGAAGGGGAGTAGGGGTGGGGGGGAGTTGTTATATTCTGAACTGCATTTAAAATATTAGCGGGGCTGCTGGAGCCTGCTGTAACCACAGCGCCGCCGCTGTTGTGTACTCGGGACATCAGAGAGTGGAGACATAGCACTGCTCCAAAGGGTTCAACACCCTTCCCTGTTCTGTACAGGCATTAAACTGCCCTGTTAGAGGAGCTGATGGTATTTTTAATCTAAAATCCTGTAGCCACAGGCCTGTGCCCAACATGGCAGCACCTGAACTCGGCAGCAGTCACGAGGGGTTGCAGACTCTGGAGAGCAGCGGACTGGCGCAGGGCACCAGAAACAGAGAGAACTCCAAACCCCCCCCCCCCTCTCCCCTGACCCCCATTGCAGAGGAGATGATCCTCTAGGACAGCGACCGTGGCAGTGAACCAGCGAGGGGTTCACATGGTGGGGACGACCTGCAGTTCAGGGACCTGCATGGGCTGTAGGCTGCTGGCAACTGGCTCACGGGAGCCAGGAGCTGAGACTGGAGATGATGCTGCGAACAAGAAGGGCTACCAAAGGGACTCTGGTGCTGAAGGCTTCTGATTGTGTCAGAGGTTTAGATCTGGAGCTCGGGTTGTCGATAAAACTAACAGGGGTCTATGCAGCTGCAGAGACTGCAGGAGCGCTGGTGGTGAATCCACGGACACTCAGTGACACTGAAAGGACGTTTTTTTGCTTCACTTTCTTTCACACCATAAGGAGTGGTGGGCGACACTAATGGCGACTCTTTTTCTGCCTTACAGCAGGCACTTTCGTGTCGTATTACATCATCTGTTCTATTACATGACAATAAAGGAACTTGAACTCACTACCTTCTGTAATTTTTCCAGTCTTGAGCAGAACAGCTCCCATAGCACAATGTGATACATCCAGCAGGTGTGCTCTCGATGAGCTGAATGGTTTACTTTACATTGTGCATAATTTCCTAACCAAATTTCTTGATTTATGATTTTGGGAGGAGAACAGAGTGTTAAAAAAACACTCGTCCTGGCCAATTGTTTGACACTGTTGCTCAGTTTTCAGTGATATTTAATCAGGACCCGGAACATAATGTGAAAATATTTGCTCTTGTACAATTTATTGAGCCAAATGTCAGGATAGATTGTGGGATTGTGGGGAAGGATGCAACTTTTAGGCCTTTATTCTGGAATGCATTTCTCAAACAGCCGCTCCCTTCTTGTAGCCACTCTATGTCAGAATCAATTCTGATTGTGAAATCATGTTAGTGGGGACTTCAGAGCAGTACAAAGGGGGGGGGGGGAGGAGGGGGAGAGAGAGGGAGAGAGAGAGAGAGGGGGGAAGAGAGAGAGCGAGAGAGAGAGCGCGCGTGCGAAGATCAGTGCACACAGCAGCTGTGGCTGTAAATGATCCATTTCCTGGAGATTGAGGAGATTATCTTCCCTGTTGAACACTGCCCCAATTGTCTTGACTTGTGGTGTATTTATTCATTGCCACTCTTGGACTCTGGCAAATTAGTTATTCTTCATTGCAAAATACCAAGAAAATCCTGGTCTAGTTCTGCAGTTAGTCCTTGCAGGGTTGTTACTCTGTGATCTCGATTGCGTAACATCTTTTCTCAGCTAAGGTTTTCATTCTGTGAGACATTTTTGACTTGTGTCTCAGCACTGTAGAGTCCCGTCTAATTTTAGCCAGTGATTTGATTGACAGTATGATTACTTAATTGTTTAAAACAAAGATGAGTATGCAATATGGTCCGAGAGAATGTTTAAGTACAGTACCCTGCCACTTAAAAAAAACTTCCTTAGCTTTGGAATAATTAACTGTAGAGCATTAACAGCGTCGCTGATTTGTGATTTATGTTGTGACTGTAGGACAGGCACTTGGATCAATCACTCTGTACTAGAAACAATATTAAATGATTGGAAATTTTTTTAAATTAAGGGTTTGGGAAGGATATTAACCAGGATACTTAAGAACATTTTTGCTTCTTGGAATAATACTACTGGAGTATTATCATTGATCAGAACTGGCAGATGAATCCAAAACTCCATGATGCACAAGGCAGGATCTTGGACAAGGCAACACTCCCTCAGATCAATCTATAGTCTTCTTACAAGCCTTGATAGCTTGTAAAAAATTGGGAAATTCCCCCTTCAATCAACTCTCAAGACTGCATTGATAGAAATAATCACATAGGATTCTCATGATTTGTATTATATAAGTGCCCTGCATTTGCAGAATTGTTGGAGAAATACTCAGGTGATAACATATGGTATAATTTATACCACAAAGATCTGTATTAAAGCACCATCCTGTTCTGCCTTCAATTCACTGGGTGGCATTGAGATCCAGATATTTGAATTACATCAACACCTCTTTGGTTTAAAAAAAAGTTTGTGGATGAGCACTGAACACAGTACTGTTAGAGAATGAATTTTATGCTCACTAAGTTAACATGACATGAAATTATAACTGTGAGGGCTGAATTTATACACAGGAGCTATTTCTGCTTGAGTGGAGAATGTTAACTGAAGCTTGGACAGCAATCTTGAAAATGCTGCTGGATTTTGTTCAGGGAAACTCCTCCCTCAATGGGGTCAATGACAAAAGATCACCAATTTAAAATTGTCTCTGAAATTGTGACCCTTGTTAAATTTGAACATCGCAGAGATGGCTCCTTGTCCCAATTCATCCAGTCACATCTGTGACGTCTATTTGCTCGGATTAAGCCTGCAACCCTGTCCTATGTCAGTACGTGGTCACTACAAAATAATACTGGGCTACCTCTTTGTGTGAACAATCAATCCTATGTACTTTCTCTGAAGTTCTGTAAGCTTTCTCCCTCAATTATTCATCCAATTCTGATTTGAACATTCCTGTTGAATCTGCAGCCACTGTCACATTGACAGTATGAATTAAAAAAAATCTTCATATCACATTTTGTTATTTTGCCTATTAGAATCATTTACTAATATTGCTCAGAAGTCCAACCTCCATACTGACCAAGTTGCCTACCCATTTGCCTATGTTTGTCCCATATGCATCTGAACCTTTTACATCTATGTCTAAATGTCTTTTAAATGGTGTAATTGTAGCTACCTCTACCACTTTGTCTGGCAGCTTGTTCCACTCATCTACCATGTGAAAAGTTGCTTCTCAGGCCTCCTCTCAATCATTCCCCTCTCACCTTAAACCTTTGCCCTCTAGTTTTAGTACTCCTCCCCTGGGAGAGAGGCTGTGACCCCTCATTTTATCTATGCCCCTCATAATTTTATACACCTTGATTAGGCTGCATGGTTAGTGAAGACTGAAACCCGGGCTCAAATCCTGGGCTGTCTGCAAGGAGTTTGTACATTCTCTCTGTGTCTGCATGGGTTTTCCCTGGGGGCACAGTTGCCCTCCCACCTTTCAAAATGTACAGGGGTTCTAGGTCAATTGGGTGTAATTAGGCCAAATGGGCTTGTATGTTACCGTGCTGTACGTCAAAATTTAAATTTAAAATAGAAGTCTCAAATGCTCCAGGCAAAAAAGTCCCCACCCTATTCAGTCTATCTTTATTACTCAAGCCTTGTAACATGCTTGTGAATCTTTTCTTCACTTTTTCTCTTTTAATGACATTTTTCCTGTAGTTGGGTGCACAGAACTTGGCACAGAACCTCAAATGTGGTGCAGCCGATACCCATAACATGATGCCCCAAACCTTGAGCTCAGTGCCATGAAGGCAAAACTTCTTCACTGTTCTGTCTACGTCTGTCACCATTTCCAGGGAGCTATGCCCTTAGATCCCAATCTCTCTCTCTCTCTCTGTTCCGCAACACTGTCCAGGCCCCTACTATTTACTGTCTGTTCTGCCCTGGATTATCTTCCCAAAATGCAGCATTCTACACTAGTCCAAGATAAATGTCATTTGTCACTCCTTGTCGAACTTTCCGAGTTTATCTAGATAACCTTCCCTGTCCACAAAACCATTAATTCTGGTGCAATCTGGAAATTGACTAGCCATACCGACTACTCTATATTCTTATTGAAATCTTTAATTAGGTTATAAGCCATTGGATCTGTGACTGGCCCCTGCAACACATCATTGGTCACAGCCCTCCAATCTGAAAAACAATTCATCTCTACCAGCCTCTGAATCTCACCACCAAGCTAATTTTATATCCAATTGGCTAGCTTGTTGTGCATTTCATGTGATGTAACCTTCTGGATAGCCTGCCATGTCAACAGCCTTGTTAACATTAGGGTAGACAACATCAACGCCATGCCGTCATCAACTCTCTTGGCCTCCTCTTCAAAAATGCAGTCAGATTCATAAGACATAATTTCTATTACCTTTCCAAATGGAGGTAGATTCTGTCTCTCAGAATCCCCTGTGGCATCTCCCCCATCACTGATGTTAGGAACACCAGCATGTAGTTGCCTGCCTTGTCCTTGCAAGCAGCATGGTTTGCGTAGTGTTTATCACAATGCTGTTACAACGCTAGCGATTGGGACTTGGGTTCGAATCCTGTGCTGTCTGTAAGGAGTTGGTACATTCTCCCCATGCCTGTGTGGGTTTTCGCCGAGAGCTCCGGTTTCCTCTCACTGTTCGAAATGTACCAGGGTTGTAGGTCAATTGGATGTAATTGGGCGGCACGGGCTCGTGGGCTGAAATGGCCTGTTACCCTGCTATAAGTCTAAATTTAAAAAAATGTCTAAATTTAAAAAAAAATTCTTCCCTAGCTTCCCACAATCTCCTAGAATAGAATTGGTTTGGCAATAGGGATTTATCCACCTTTGTATGGTTTGAGATAGTCAGCATGAGATGACATCTCTATTCTTGTCCCTGAATTCTTTAGCTTCCACGACCTTCTCCACGGTAAATACAGATGAGAAATATTCACCCATCTCCTGTAGCTCTACATTAGAAACCACATTAAGATTCAGGGCAGCATGGTTGGCGTAGCAGTTTAAAGCGCCAGCGATTGGGACTGGGGTTCGAATCCTGCACTGACTGTAAGAAGTTTGAACATCCTCCCTGTGTCTGCGTGGGTTTCCTCCCTTCATTCAAAACGTACTGGGGGTGCAGATTTATTGGGTATAAATTGGACGGCATGGACTCGTGGGTTGAAATGGCTGTATGTCTAAATTTAAATATAAATATTTTCTCCCTGGTAACTCTTAACATACTCATACAGATTCTCCTTTGCCTTATATGCCAAACCTAACTCATGTACTCTTTTGTGCTTTTCTGATGTCCCTGTCCTCTGGTTGCCAATCCTTTTGTTTGTTATGTTTGAAGGCAACATTCTTTAAAAGACAACACACTATTGGGATTACCCTAAAGTAATCTGGTTCTCTGGGTACCCTGATACCTGCAGTAACTCAAAATAAGATGTTAGGTTAAAGAAGAAGAGTGAAGAAGCACTGTGAAGATCTTTCAGAAAGTAGGGATGGGAGAAAGTGGTTGAGCGTGGATTTGATATCCACTCTCTCCTGACCCACCAAGAGAGCGATGCCTCTTATGCCAGGCTGCTGTTCATTTACTTCACACAATCATACCTCTGAGGCTGGAGGATAAACTGTGTGGTGTGCTATCGAACAGAAGCAAACACACAAAACATAAAGTATTTTAAACAGGCTTTATTCAACATAAACTTCCACAGAGCTGGCTGTGAGGGTAGCTGTTGCAAGCTCTGAGACTGGGTTCAAAAGGCCAGATCCAGCTTATATCCTGGAGGGTGATTGACAGTCGACCGGGTGGGGCTTGGTCCATTCAGGTCGGCAAATTGTCAGCTGGTCAGGTGTTGCCTTGTCGTCCCTTGCTCTTCTGCAGGTACAGAGGTCACCCATTGGAGTAGACTAGTGGTGTATCACCACAAATTGTCCTCGTTGGGACTCAGTACACTTCTCTGCAACTAGATCCTGAAGTTCTTGATTGAAAGGCACAATCTATTTGGGTTGGCAGCAAAACCTCAAACCCCATCGCACTGAGTACTGGCACACCTCAGGGCTGTGTGCTCAGCCCCCTTCTGTTCATGCTGCTATCTGAGCCAGTTCAGCTCTGAGCGAATCATCAGGCTTGCGGACGGCACAGTGGTCATTGGCCTCATCAGCCTCAATGATGAGTCGGCTTACAGAGAGGAGGTTGAAAGTCTTGCACAGAGGTGCGAGAACAACGACCAGAGTCGCAACGTGGACAAGACAAAGGGGATGATTGTGGATTTCAGGAGGACGAAGGTCCACTCCCCACCTCATATAAATAACTCCATCGCAGAGAGAACGGGAAGCACAAAGTTCCTTGGTGTCCATTTAAAGGATGAACGATCCTGGACCCACAGCTCCTAATTAATCAGGAAGGCGCAGCAGAGACTGCACTTCCTAAGGGGGCAGAGGAGGGCAAGGCCACCAAACACCAAGCAATTGGACGTTACAGTATTTTAAATTTTAAATTTAGACATACAGCACAATAAGAGGGCCCATTTGGCCTAAGAGCCCGTGTCACTTAATTTACACCCAACTGACCTACAACCCCCAGTAGATATTGAATGGTGGGAGGAAACCAGAGCCCCCAAGGAAAATGCACGCAGACACAGGGAGAATGTGCAAACTCCTTATAGACAGCAGAGGATTGGAACCCCGGTCCCGATTGCAGGCGCTGTCACAGCATTGCGCTAACCAGTACACCAACCGTGCCACATGTACGCTAACCGCGCCACCCCAAATCAGGTAGCCATTGTGGACATTTTGAACACTAATGGTAATCTACAAATTTCTGAAGCAATTCCTTCTCCAATTTAAATGCAGGTGTTTTTCCACAGTGAAAGTTGAACTTACAGCTCAGGTAGAATTGCAATCTGCAGCATCCGTGTCTGTGTTTGCTCGAGAGGGCTCGTTTCACTGACTGATAGAAGTCATAGCACAAATCTGGAGCATTAGACATCGAGATGACTGCCTTCAGTAGTACTACTCTGAAGTCAAAATGTGTTTGATGTTTGACTACAGTTAAAAAAAAGTTAATATGCTGTACTGAGTTATTGGACTAATTTGTAAATAATATCCCAAGATGACCTGATTGGGAGTAGCCCCGAGAAACCTCACAGCAAAAAAATAGACATAATGTTACAGTATGGCCAACTACCATATTTGATAGCATATAAGACCCACTTTTTTCCCAAAAACTGCCTCAAAAAATATCCCATGTCTTATATGCGAAGTTGAAATTAGTGTGGCTCCCCGCTGTCCGCCCGGTATTGCTGCCTGACCCCAGTATCAGGGAGGGAGGAATCCCCCACTATCCACTCGGCATTGCCGCGATGCCTGCTGAGAAGGTCGCCGGCTACTCGCCCAGCTTCAAGAAGGCTGCGGAGATGCTGCGGCTGTCCAGGGGTCAGACCCTCAGCTTCGTGGGTCACCTTCCTGCGAGTGGCTAGTGCTTTCTGGAGACGCTGCCATTCACTTTCCCCCTGTGGAGAAGGCCAACTAGGCCAGCAGCGCAAGGCCCATTCGCCAACATTGCTGGTGGGGACCCCGGGGCTGGGCGGCTTACCGAGGAGAAGCTGTACAGCATTCTTCCTAGCTGTAAATACACCAAAAAAAATTCACAATATTCCCAGCTGAAATTGGGGAGGGGGGGGGGGGGTGGGGGAGGGTGGTGGTGTCATGTCCATGGGTCTTATCTACTGTCAAATACAGTATGTCTCATTATGTACTGCAGTACACAGGAGGGTTTGAAATAAACTCAGTCTTATTTTGTTTGCCTATCTCATACAGAAACTATATCAATGAGTACAGAATACATTATGCTGAAGTTTACTCATTTTTAGCCTAGATGTTCTACTTATTAATCTTAGAGCTATCTTCACGTCTAATTTTCTCAGATTAGTTGTCACATGAGTTGCATGTAAAATAAAGCTCCATGTGCCTTGCCCCAAGCAGGCTGGAAAACTCAAAGAACTTCAAAGAACCATTTCAAAATACAAAATACTTCAGAGAACATCTTATCTACATCAATGCAAACCCTTTTTACATTCTGGTTCCAGTTGCAATGTTTATTTTGTTTTGCGTACATATCCCCCCCCTCCCCCCCCACCCCCCACAATTCCTGTTAGATAGTTGTGGGACTTATTCCCATGCAGTGCCTCAGAAAATAGAGCACAGAAACAATATAGTACAGGGACAGGCCCTTTAACCACTAAAGTCCGTGCTGAACATGATGCCAAATTAAATTAAATCTCCTGCCCACTTCCTCTAAATGGCTTCTTCTACACTACTCTTGTATCTACTTCTATCACTGCCTCTTGTTGAAGGCACCTTTAAATATATAAAAAAACTTGCTCCTTTAAAATGAAACCCTCACCGTAAGTTCTCTAGTACATGGCATTTTAAGTCTGGGGAAAAGATGTGGATTGTTGAGTCATGGATGAGGTTGAGATGTCGATGGGGTTGAGATATGGATAGGATTATACGTGTTTGGGTTTGAGATGAGGATGGGGTTGATTTGTGGATGGGGTTGAGGTGTGGATGGAAATGACGTGGATAGTGTTGCGATTTGGATGGGGTTGTGATGTGCAGATGAGATATAGATGGGAAAAATATTTTGACTGTTGACTCTGGTGCCCATTGGTGCCTTAAGCACAAACATTTAGGCTAGCATTCCAATGCAGTACAGAGGGAATGGTTCACAGTTGTGGGTGCTGGCTTATACTTGGGATATTAGGCCAGGGAAGAAGCTGCAGAAAGTAATGGATGCAGCTCAGGACATCACGGAAACTTCCTTCCCCTCCGTGCACCCCATCTATATCTTCCACTGCCAAGGAAAGGCAGTTAACATCCTAAAGGACCCAGCACATCCTGGACACACTCTTATTCCCCCCCCCCCCTCCAATCAGGGAGAAGGTTCAAGAGCGTGTAAGTGCTCACCAACAGGCTTAAAGACAGTTCTTTCCCCACAGCCATCAGGCTCCTGAAAGAAACTCATAACAGCACGATCAAAGGTGTTGTTGATTGGTGCTAATAGATTAAATAATCAATTAATTTTCATTGTTACTCTACGTTCTGTAAATTGTTCTCTTATATATGATATTTCTGTGTGAATGTTACTGGACTGCTTTAAAAAAAAACTATTTAAAAGATAAGTAAAAAGTATAACATACAATCTAAATATTTAAACAAAGTAATTTTACAAAAATTTATATATAAAAGAAAAACAAAACACAACAAGCATAAAAAACAAATAAATAAAAAGAAAAAGAAAAAAACCCTTCCACCACCCCCCCCCACCCACCTTTTCAGCTAGCTCCCTTAAGGGGAGCCAAAAATATAAATTATATATATATAAAATATATATAAATGTTAATAACAGTTCAAAATACATCTAATTGCATATATTTCAAATACGGAGATTACTTATCAACAAAAAATGAATAATTGTCATGTAAATTATAAGTAATTTTTTCCATAATGATACAAGCTTTCAATTCATTATGCCAGCATATTATATTAATTTCTACATCATCTTTCCAAGTACTAGCAACACATTTACGTGCTACCAACAACACCAAACGTAGAAAAGCAACTTGAACTTTATCCAAACCCATTCCCCTTAATGAATACAAATCTCCCAACAAAAAAATAATTGAATCCAAAGGTAGTTTAAAATTATACAATTTTTCCAAAACTATTTTAATTTCTTGCCAAAATGGTTGGACTTTCACACGTCCAAACAGCATGTAAAAAAGTACCAATACATAAACCACATCTAAAGCAAGAATCTGAATTATTAAACCCATATTATTTTAACTTTCCTGGGGTCAAATACAACTGATGTAAAAAATTATAATTGACCATACCATATCTTACATTAGTCAATTTAATTACATTGTCCTGATACATATTCGCCCAATCATCTTCAGGAAAAGTAAACACCAAATCAGTCTACCATTTAAGTTTAGATTTTTCCCAATCTGATTTATCCATATTGGCCTGTAATAAATTAGACATAACTGAAACATAACCCTTCTTTGGTATAGTAGAAGTCAAAGATTCAAATTTTGACAAAGTAGCTAAATATATCTCTCTATCATAATTATCTTTTACCAAAGCCCTAAGCTGATAGTACACAAATAAATAATTTAAAGGTATTTCAAATCGTTCTCTCAAATGGATAAAAGAAAGAAATTGTCCATCTACAAAACAGTCCTGCATTGTCTTTATACCTTTAGAATTCCAAATCTTTAAATAACTATTAAACATTGAAAAAAGAATAAGCCGATTATTGTATAATGGAGTTAAAATTGGTAATTTATCTTTCGACCCTAAAATTTTATTTTTTTAATCCAAATCTTTAATAAATGTTTCAGTATTGGCATATCATATTCCTGTAATAAAATCAAATTCCAACAGAATATAAATTCATTTATCTCCATTCTAGGTAGACATGATATCTCCACCTTAGCCCAACTAGGAGGTTGATCCAAATCCATCAGTCTACTAATAAACTTCAACTGAGCTGCCTCATAATAATTTTGAAAATGTGGCAGTTGTAAGCCACCCAATGCATATTTCCAAGTAAGTTTGTGCAATGCTACTCGAGCTAATTTACCTTTCCACAAAAACTCTCGTACTGCTTTATTCAAATCTTGAAAAAAACTCTTTGAAAGCAAACAAGGTATTGATTGAAATAAATATTGAATTCGAGGAAAGATATTCATCTTAATACAATTAACACGTCCAATTAGAGTTAATGGGAGATCTTTTCATTTAATTAAGTCTGCTTTAATCCGCCTCAATATAGGTACATAATTTAATTGATATAACAATTGATAGTCATTATCCACAAACACACCTAAGTATTTGATTTTATTTGTCCATCTTAATTTTGTAATATTTTAAAATTCAGAATAATCTTCTACTCCAATTGGCAAAATTTCACTTTTATCCCAGTTAACTTTATATCCTGACAATTCTCCAAATTTCGATAAACACTCCTGTAATTGTTTCAACGATCTCTCAGGCTCTGTCAAATATATCAATGTATCGTCTGCAAATAGATGAATTTTATATTCTTCATCCTTAATCCTCATCCCTCTAATATCCTCATTTTGTCTAATAACCTGTGCTAACAGTTCTATAGCCAATGCAAATAGGGTTGGCGACAATAGGTAGCCCTGACAAGTTGATCGGGTCAATTTAAAAGGTAAAGATGTCTGTTCATTTGTCACCACCCTAGCAATCGGATTCATATACAAGGCCTTAACCCAACCAATAAAGAAAGGGCCAAATTTAAATTTCTCTAGTACCTTAAATAAAATGTTCCATTCAATCCTATCAAAAGCTTTTTCGGCATCTAATGCAACTACCATAGGATGATTAGGTTGCCGCTGATAAGCATTGATCAAAGTAAGCAATTGAAGTATATTATCTGAGGCATTTCTATTCTTAATAAAACCTGTTTGATCAATATGTACTAATTTAGCAAGTCTGTTAGCTAATACTTTTGCCATAATTTTATAGTCTATATTCAATAAAGAAATAGGTCTATATGATGATACCTGTAAAGGATCTCTGCCTTTCTTTGGGATAACAGTTATTAAAGCACTCAAACATGTTTCCGGTAATTTCTGATCTTCAGTAACTTGATTTAACACTTCCCCAAATATATTAGAAAATTCATCATAAAAAAAGTTTATAGAATTCCACAGGAAATCCATCATCTCCTGGGGACTTACCATTAGGCATTTCCTGAATAGCTTCCTTAATTTCAAAATCCGTAAATAGAGATTCCAACTCTTGAATATCTTTCTCATCTAGTACCGGTAACATTAATTTAGATAAGTAAGAATCAATAGAACCATTATCCTGTTTCCCCTCAGAAGTATATAATTTTTGATAAAATGAATAAAACTGGTCATTACTTTCCTGAGGCTTATAGGTAATTATTGAATTCTTCTTAACAGCATTAATAGTCTGAGATGCCTGTTCAGCTTTCAATTGCCAGGCAAGTATCTTGTGAGCCCTTTCCCCCAACTCATAGTAAAGTTGTTTAGATCTATTAATTAAGCGCTCAAACTGGTAAGTTTGTAAAGTATTATAGTGTTACTTTAACTTTGTTAATAGGGCTTTTTTATATCTTCTGTTATATCTTTCTGAAAGTCCTTCTCTCGTTCAGCAATCTGATTTTCCAACTGTAAACTTTCTGCCATATATTGTTTCTTAACTTTTGTAGAATAGCTAATGATCTGTCCCCTCAAATAAGCTTTTAAACATCCCATACTACAAAATGACTCTTTACAGAATTAACATTTTCGGTCAAAAATAAAGAAATATGCTCTTTTACAAAGGTAACAAACTCTGTTTTTTTCAATAACATTGCATTAAACCTCCATCTATACGTCGAACGTACTATCTCCGAACTTTCACAAGAGAAAATTAAAAATGAATGATCTGATATAACTCTACTTTTATATTCAGTTTTCAGTACCCTACCCTGAAGATATGCTCATACCAAAAATAAATCGATTCTGGAAAATGAGTCATGCCTTGAAGAATAAAAAGAAAAATCTTTCTCGTAGGATTAACTTTCTCCGTTACTGGACTGCTTATAGAAGACCCCATCTCATGTACTAGGTATAATGTGAGAAATAAAGTTACATTTAAACAAACGTAGGCTCTCTTTAGCCTATTGAGTGGTTCACTGTGTTCTGATAGCCAGCTACCTCTCTGACCACGGAGTAGGGGACGTTTCCAAGGAGAGCCACAAAATGGTCCATTTTCTCAGTGTATTGCATGACTTTGTTCTTTCGCATGTATGCTTCAAAACACTGGAGCCAGTGGTGGAACTTTTCTCTGGCTCGGGTGGTATCCTGATCTATCTCAAGTCTTCCAGGTTTCAGGGAAGTATCCATGATTTTCTTCTGTTAATAAAATTGATATGCCATAAGCAAAGACCAGTCTTGTATCATACTATAGGCTTTTATTAACAGAAGAAGCCACCTCTACTGATAAGTGGGATAAGTTGCACCATCTATTGTACAAGCAGGGTGGAGCCAATCTACAGTCATAACCAATAGGAAGCACTCAGCATAATACTGCATAATCACTGCAGGGGGCCTGCATGGCATTATTTGGAAATGTTTGGGCCACTGTTTATCCTTCATTGAACATCGTCAATGTGGACATCAACTCTTTATTGCATATCTTGTACCCGCTTTGGCTGACATAGCTCCTACACTGAAAAAACAAAAGCACACTAATCATTCTGCAATGGCTGCAAAGCATCACAGGACATCCCCTAATGGAATAATGGCATTCATAAATGCATTCCAATATTAGCTTGGAATAATGAATATCAATGGAAATGAAAGCAAATTAAAATGATAGGAAGAAACAAATGGACAAGAATAGCCAGACTACCTGTTTTATGTTGCTGTCAAAAATAAATTTAATTTCCCCAACCTTGACAAAAATGAACAGACATTTTCCACAGAGAAATTAAACTGGTCAGGAAAGAAATCTGCATTGGGATGTCAACCAGGCTTCAAACCATTAATAAGAAATGCAATGGGTGGCACGGTTGGTGTAGTGGTTAGCGCAACACCTTTACAGCACCAGCGATCGGGACCGGGGTTCGAATCCCGCGCTGACTGTAAGGGGTTTGTTTGTTTTCCCCATATCTGTGTGGGTTTCCCCCAGGGGCTCCGTTACCTCCCACCATTCAAAATGTACGGGGGATTTGGAGGTAATTTGGGTGTAAATCGATGGCATGGGCTGGTGCGGCGAAAGGGCCTGTTATTGTGGTGTATGTTTAAATGTAAAAAAAAATGCAGGTGCTGGAATCTTGGGTGAGCTGATGTGACCCAGCTGGTCATGCAGCATCCTGGGGTAGAAATGGACAGTAACCCTTTTTGTGCTGGAACCTGTTATCAAGAAAAAAATTGAATTTGTTCTCCAAAATAATATTACCAGAAATTTCTTAAAATCTCTGAAAAGGAAAACTACTTTCCAGGATCATCAGGGCAAACAGTGATCTAGTTCCTTGTACTTTTCAGTTACTTAACCAGACTATTTATGACTCAACCCTATCCACATCTCAACCAATTCACACCTCAACCCCATCTACATCTCAACCTCATCCTCATCTCAAACCCATCCACATCTCCACCTCATCCACATCTGCACCCATCCACACCTCAACCCCATCCTCACCTCAGCCCCATCTACATCTAAACCCATCCACATCTCAACCTTATCTACATCTCAATCTCATCCACATCTCAACCCCATCCACATCTCAACCCCATCTATATCTCAACCCCATCTACATCTGAACCCATCCACATCTTGACCCCATCCACATATGAACCCATCTACATCTCAACCCCATCCACCATGCAACCTTCTTCTACATCACAGCCCTATCCACCAATCAACCCCATACACATCTCAACCCTATCTACATCTCAAACTCATCTACATTTCAACCTAATTTAAATCGCAATCCATCCATATCTCAAAGAAATCTACCTCAACCCAATCAACATCTCAACCACATCCACATCCAAAACCACTCTACAGCTCACCACCATATGCATCTCAACACTATCCACTTGTCAACCCCATCCACATCTCAAACCCATCTACATCTGAACCCCACCAAATCTCAACCCATCCACAATTTAACTCCATTTGCCTGTCAACCACATGCACGACTCAATGCGCCAATATCTCCAACCCATCTCCATCTCAACTCTAATCACTACTCAACCCCATCGATATTTCAATCCATCCGCATCTCGACCCCATCCTCATGTCAACCCTATCTATATCTCAACTCCATTTGCCTGTCAACCCCATCCACATCTCAACCTCATCTAGATCTCAAACCTATCTACATCTCAACCCCATCTACATCTCAACCCCATCCACATCTCCACCCCATCCATATCTCAACCTCATCGATATTTCAATCCATCCAAATCTCAACCCCAACTACATCTCAATTTCAAGTTTATTACCATCCAATTGTACAATTATAACCAGTTGAAATAGCATTCTCTGGTCCTCTGAGGACCAGACGTAACATGTATACAGACAAACTATACTCGTGCAATACAAAAATACATACAATAAATAAAAATAAATCCATATTATTTAATAAATAGTGGAATCTCATCGGGTTAGTATGAACATTTTATTCAGTCGTTCAGCAGCCTGGTGGTTCTGGCTCTGATACTCCTGTATCTTTAATATCCTGGTAGATCATACCAGTGGGAGAGTTGGAGACCCCAGTGATCCTCTCTGCTGCTCTTACGGTCCTGTGGCTTGACCTCCAATCCCATACTCTAAAATAACCTTACCACAGTGTAATGCAGCCAGCCAGGGTGCTCCAAGAGGTCTTCTTGAAAGTTGATGGATTGCTGGCCAGTAGCCTTGCCCACCTCAGTCTTTCAAGGAAATGCAGTTACTGTTGCACCTTTCTGACAAGTGAGGAGATGTTGTGTGTCCAGGGTAGATCGCTTGTCAAGTCGACTCCGAGGAACTTGGTCCTTATTACTCTCTCCACTGCAGATTTATTAATGTGTAGTGTTGGGTGGTTCTTCCAGGTCTTCCTACCACATCTCAATCCCAACTGTATCTTAACCTATCTAGATCTCAGCCCCATCTATACCTCAAACCCATTAATATCTCAAAAACATCCACATTTCAACCTCATCCAAATCTCAACCCCATCCACATTTCAACCCCATGGACAACTCAAACATTTACACGTCTCAACTTCATCCACATCCAAACTCCATCTTCATATAAGCACATCCATATCTCAAACCCTCTACATCGCAAGCCCATCAACATATTAACCATACCCATGTCTCAATCCCATTCACATCTCAACCCCATTCATAACTCAAACCCATCTGTATATCAACCTCATTCACATCTCAACCCCATCCACATCCCAACCCCAACAACTTCTCAACTCCTTCCACACCACAATCAAATCTGCATCTCAAAATCATCCACATCTTATCCATCCACACCTGAACCCCATCTAAATTTCAATCCCATCCATATCACAACCTAATCTACATCTGAACTCATCTACAAGTCAACCCATCTACATCTAAACCCATTTACATCTCAACCCCATTTACATCCAAACTCACCCATATTTCAACCCAACCACATTCGCATCCCAACTCCTTTCACGTCTCAAACCCATCGATACCTGTACCAAATATATGGACCCATCTACATTTAAAACCCATCTACTTTTGAATTACGATATGTTGATTTTCAAGCTTACCTTTGGCCTTACACTGGCAAAGACGAGGTCAAGAAAGACCAACGTGGCAACATTGAGGGAAATTAAACTGTCCAGCAACTGTGAGTTCTAGGTTGAACTTAGATAGGCTGGGAAAATGGGCAGATAAAGAGCAGATGGATTTTTATAAGAAGTGTGGTAGCTCATTTTGATAGCAAGAATGAGTCAAAAAAGATGAATTTGCACAGATCAAAAGGTGCACAGAGATGGAGAGTTTGAGTTCCCATCCTTTGAAAGATAATTGCAAGTGTGGTTGAATGTGGGGAAAGGTTGGGGCAATAGGACCCACAATATTGCTATACTTGGATCTAGCACAGATTTAATAGGCTAAATGGACTCCGTCAGTTTCATAGTCACCTGGGACTGTACTCACTGGAGTTCAGAAGAATGAGAGAGGGTCCTATAGAAACATACAAGATTATGAAAGGGATAGAGTGGCGGGAAAGTTGCTTCCATTGAGACTGGAATTCAGAGACATAGTCTCCAGATTAGAGGGAATAGATTTAGGAGAAAGATGAGGAGGAAGTGCTGTTCCAAGAGAAAAGTGAATCTGGAATTCTCTGCCCAGGGAAGCAGTAGAAAATGCATCATTGAATATTTTAAAATGCAGTTAGATTTTTGCAAAATAGGAGAATTAAGGGTGATGGGGAAAGGCAGGCAGGTCAGTGGAGCTGAGTCCACAGCCAGAACAGCCGTGATCTTATCAAGTGGCAGAACAGGCTTGATGAGCCACATGGCCTGCTCTTGTTCTTATGTTTTTATATCAGTTTTATGATGCAATAAAGGATTTGCTTGGCGCTGAATTGCAACCTATCTTTGTTCTTCTCAAAACCTGAGAGGGTTGTGTTTTTCCTGCATTTTTACAATTGGTTTCGATATTTCTTTCCCTCTCACTTTTCCTTGACTGGCACTCACGAGGCTGCCTGCATTCAAAGTGAGCCTGTTTTATTTTAGCTTGCAATGACTCATGTCAAGCAATGTACATCAGAAAAAGCAGAGGGAGGAGGGTAATTTACCTTGTTCTATTGTTAAAAACTGACCTCAAGTCTGATTCACAATAAGATATTCCATCTAAGATGTATGCCCATGAGAAAACTAAATCAGCCATCACAATGAAGTGTCGATATAGAAGAAAATCACTGCCACAAGATTAATTGCCCAGTCAGTCATCTCAATGAATGAATCGAAGTCAGTGTGACACCTGAGTATTAGAGCTGATCAAAGTGAACTGACAGAAGGAGAAGCTTAGTAGTTAAGTGACTGGACAAATGACCAGAGAGTTGGGTTATTGCTCTGGAGACATGGAGCACTGTGTCAGATGGGGAAATTCAAAGCGTCAAATATATCTGGAATTTGCTAAGTCCACCAATGATGGTGAACGTGGGTCTACTGGCTTGTTGCAAACTCCACCTGACTTCAGGGAAAGGAATCTGGCCATGCTTTCCTGGTCTGACCAGTGTAGCTGTGACTCCAAACATGGAGGTTAAAGTTGATCAGGTAAAGGTGTG
The DNA here is from genome assembly GCF_036971445.1 of Narcine bancroftii. NCBI lineage: Eukaryota > Metazoa > Chordata > Chondrichthyes > Torpediniformes > Narcinidae > Narcine > Narcine bancroftii. Next base: position 5,376,638 of record NC_091473.1, read on the forward strand.
AAAGCCAGGGAAAGAAATCACAGGGTGCTTTTAATAAAACACCCTGCTCTGAAAAGCGGGCAAGGAAGGTAATGCTGGAGAAACACAGAAAATGCAGATGCTGGAGTCTTCAGCAAGTTGAGAATCTGGAGGGAATTAGCAGGTCAGGCAGAATCCATAGGTAGAAATAGTCAGTCAAAGTTTCAAGACAGGGCTCTTTATTGAGTAGGAAGGAGCGATATCAACCATATCAAAGGAGATATGAGGGAGGAGGAGCCTGGGGAAGAGCAGTGAGGGGATAGGGTATTGAACTGATGGTGGAAAACGTAGCAAGACAAGTAGAAGGGAGTCCATTGGGAGGAAGAGACCATTAAGAGGGGAGACCATTGGGAGACCATTGGGAGGAGGAGACCATTGGGAGGGAAGACCATTGGGAAGAGGAGACCATTGGGAGGGAAGACCATTGGAAAGAGGAGATCATTGGGAGGGGAGACCTTTGGGAGGGGGAGACCATTTGTGGGGAGACCTTTGGGAGGGGGAAGACCTTTGGGAGAGGGAAGAGTTGGAGAGAAAAGTAAGCTTGCCTAACTTTAGGTCACCCCCTACCTGTATCTGGTTACATTTCTTCCTTACCTGTGGCTACACTTGCCTATGTCTCCACCTCCCAATGCTCATGCTCATGCAGATGTTTATGTGTGGATTTAATGCTGTCTACGAAGAATATGATGTATTGTTCCATAAGTTTACATTTGGTCTCACCCTGGTAATGAATGAAGCCAAGGTCAGATTAGAAATTGTAGGAGTCTTTCTATGAAGAAAATGCTCTTCACTCAAACAGATTTATAATGTATGGTCACTGTTGGAAAGGAGGAGATGCAGCAGCTAAATGGGTGCACAGGAAGCTTCCACAGACAGAAATAGCATTACAGCCAGATTAATTAGTTTACATTATGTTGGCTGAAGAATTGGCAGGATGCCAGGGAGAAATGCCCCGCTCTTTTCCAGAACCCTTAGCACAATAATCATTGCAAATGGATCAACTACTTAAAAATTCCTCAGTGGGGCTTGGACCCACAGAACTTTGATTTGACTTGCCCTTGGCTGTCAAAAAGGCAGAAACATTATCTGGAATATGAAATGAGAGTGATATGCAAAGTCAAAATGAGGTGTGGGTTCTGCAATTTCGGGTTAGGATAAATCCTACCTTTTAATGCACACTCTGTCTCACTTAGCTCTGCTTCCTGCTGGTAATGGCTGACCCAAGTCAAAGAATATTTTATTTACTATAGCAACAAATGCTACACTTGAAGCAGAGTGGCAGTGGGGTGGGGGTAGGGGGGGCCACAATTCTCATGGATCAAGATGTCAGTGGTTAAAAAAGAGCCTCTCAGTGGAGCCATCATTCTCACACAGCAATGCAGACAGCCACTTAATTTTCCTCAATTACCAGTAAAATATAGTTATTAAAGTAGCACTACATTGTGCTTCCATTCCAGAATGAGCGAGAGCGTCGAGCATTAGCAGTGGCAAGAAGCAATTGATTGCACAGTTTAGTTAACAAGTTGCTACCATGAACGATGAGAGAGAGTTTATTATTGCAGACATTAGTATGTGCACAGTAATTTTTGCTTGCTTCAGCTAATCAGGTATATAAAATACACCAATAAATGATTCATAAATTAAATGATCACAACAATGAAATAAAAGGTAATAAATATAAAAGGATAGATAAATATTTGCAGTTGCAGTTAGTGCAAAAAAATGCATTAGCAATAGTGCAGAGCATATGGATCTTTGGTTCTAGTGTAGTGTTCTGGTTAGGGTAGAATGGGAAGGCTCAAGAGCTTAATGGATGTTGGAACAAAAGCTGATGTTGAATCTAGGGGTGCCTCTGGACTTCAGGCTTCTGTACCTTCTGCCTGAAGATAGCAGTGAGAAGAGAGCATGGCCAGGGTGATGGGGGTCTGTTATGAGGCTGGCTGCTTCTTTGAGACACACCTCGCATACAATAGATGGGAGGTCGGTGCCCATGATGAACTTGACCAGGTCTGCCACTTCCTGCAGCCATTTGCGTGCCCCACTGCTCGTGTTTCCAAACCAGATTGTGGTACAATCAGTCAGCATACTTTCCACAGTACACCTGTGGAACCTTGAGAGAATTTTACCTTTGTTTTTTGATTCACAGTAGGAATCAAAAACTACAAAATATATGTAACCCTCAGGATAAGCTGCTCAGAAGTTGTTAGTTTCCTTTTTTTAATAGAGTAGGTTAGGTGGGGTGTATCTCTCTCTCTCTCTCTATATATATATTTTTTTTTAGATGTCTTTTCTGTCTTCACCCAGTACAGTGGAGTGGGGATCAAGTTTATACTGTTTGAAATTGTATCTTATGTGATATTGTATTTTCAGTTTTGTTCTTTTTATTCATAGTATTGTATTTATTATTATTATTTAAAAAAAACAATTAAAAAGATTGAAAAAAAGAAAGAAGGAAGTTTGATAGAGTATGTGATGACATGCCAAATCTCCCCAGTTTCCTTAGGAAGTAGAGATGTTGATTTGCCTTCTTCATGATTGCCTTGAAGTGCTGACTCCAGGAGAAATTCTCCAAGCCTTCTTCTTAGTTGCCTCAGGAGAGATCCTCCAATACGTGAATGGCCCAGGGACCTGAAGCTACTAACCATCTCCACCTCCATCCCATTAATGAAGACAGGTCCCTTGGGCTCTTCTTCTCAAAGTCCACATTCACCTCCTTGGTCTTACTGAGGAGCAGAGCAAGATTGTTGTTTTGATACCACATGATCTTTGTCCTATATTCTGACTCATCATTGCATGTTATTTGGCCAAGACTGGTGGCTTTGATCAGCAAAATTTATACCTTGTTTTGGACCTGGACTTGGGTCCAATCATGGGTGTGGAAGGAGTAGGGCAGGGAGCTAAGCACACAGCCTTGGAGCTTCCACGTGTTGATGGTTAGCAAGAGCGGGGTTACCAATCTACACTGATTTGGAGTCTGCTGATGAAGAAAATGAGGATCCAGATGCAAAAGGAAGAAAAGTCCCAGACCACCAAGTGTAATGGAAGATTTAAACCGTGTTTTTTACTTTTGCAGCCTTTGCTTCTGCAAGGCTGAAAATCTGCTTGTTTTTTAGAATCAGCAGACATAAGCTAAATTCCACCAAGGGGCCAGAGATGCAGTTATCTGACGAAAGGACATCTGTGTACCAAGAACATTTAATCTTCCTGCTTGTTTTGATCACAGACTGTCAGATGCAAAATAAACCATTGTATTCAAAGTGATAAGCTGAAAATTACATTATTCGATAGAAGCCTGGCATGCTAGCTTGCTCGCTTATCTTTCTTGCTGTGCTGGGAATAGGTGCTTGGGTAAACAGTTTTTGGGTAATATAAGCCATGGTCCCACTGCTGAAGAGAGCGACTCTCCGAGAGGTGGCTACAACTCTCAGCAAGAAGAACTTCTAGAGCCCAGCCAACGTCCCGGTCAAGGGAGGTGGAGAAGTTGCTACCGGCGCCCCGACAACCTACTACAAGTGTGCGGTCGTTGTCTCGCTTCAGCAGTTGGGACCAGTCCAGGTGTTGATAAGTATAGTTGGGAAGGGCTAGCATATTGTAGTTTGAAATCAGCTTTTGAATTTGTAATAAACATTTGTAAAAACTGAACTGCTCTCGATGTGTGTGTCTATTTTCTTTCGGTAGCTCAAACACTGTGACCAATCTAAAACGAACAAAGTGAGAGGTACAAGTTTACCCAGGACACCAAGTTTAATTATTTGGTTTTCATGTGCAATGGTGTTAAATGCTGAGCTGTACTTAACAAACATCAGCCTGATTGGAGGTGTTCTTGTGGTCTAAGTGATCTAACACAAGAGAGAAGGACAAACAAGATGTCATCCAATGTTGACCTGTTATGGTGATTGGTGAATTGTAATCAGTCCAGGTTGGAGATGATATGTGGGAGTTTTTTTATTGCTCCCTAGCCAACCTCTCTAAGCACGTCATTATAGATGCAAGTGCCACCAGCTGGCTGTCGTTGAGGCCGGTTACCTTGGTTTTCTTGGGCACCAGTATAATGGATGTCCTCTTGAAGCGATGGGGAACTCAGATCATAGCAGTGAGATGTTGAAAATTCAAAATCAGAATCAGGATTTATTGACATGAACAAGTCATGAAATTCAATGTTTAGTGGCAGTGTCACAGTGCAAATGTACATATTATAACCATCTTATGACATTGCTATATAAAAAATAAAAATAACAATAATAATGCATGAAAAAGGCACTGTCTCTTGGTTCATTGATTATTCAGGAACCTGATGGCAGTGGGGAAGAAGCTGACCTTGTCATCTCAGGCTCCTGGATCTTTTCCCTGATGGTAGCAGAGTGAAGAGGGCACGAGCTGGCTGGTGGGGGGTCTTTGAGGATAGAGGCTGCTTTTTTAAGACACCGCCTCATGTCGATGTCCTCAATGGAGTGAAGTCTGGTGCCTGTGATATCACAGGCTGAGTTAACAACCTTATGGAGTTTACTCTTGTCCTGAGAGTTGGCTCCTCCATACCAGGCAGTGATACAACCAGCCAGAATGCCCTCAACAGTACACCTGTTGAGAGATTTGGGTGACATACGAATCTCCTCAGACACCTCACAAAATATTGTGCAAATTCTGCAATAAATCCGGTCAGTCAGTCCACACGTGTTTTGAAGCCACAACCAGATACTGTCTGGACTTTCATAGGTTTCAGATACTTTCATAGGTTTCTGCTCTGTGCCAACCTTGAAAGATATTCTTCTTCTTGAGACCCCTCAAGCATCATTGTCAGTTGAAAACATGCAACTCCTAGTTTTTCTGCTAATTATGCTCATGTTCTCTCATTGTTCACTTTATATTCTCATATTTCATATCTCTCTTGACATTGGAGGCTTTGCAGCCTATCAACTCTCTGCTAGTTAATCTTGAACTATTTCCTGATGATCTCTCTCATTTTGCCAATTAAATCCCCCCTCCCCCTCAATTGTCCTTCCATCAACCTGGGGGCAATTTACAGCGGTCTCTTAAACAACCACACAGCACATCTTTAGTGGGAGGAAACCAGAGCTCCTGGAGGAAGCCCACACTGTCACAAGCTTCACACAGAGAGTACACAGAGAGTGCCTTGTGTCGTCATGCACCTCGCTCCCTCGACCCTTTTCCCATTATATTGTACCTCTTCCTCAGCTGCTTTGAGCTGATGTTGTACTGGTTCTCTCTGCCTTGTAGCTCCACCCCACTCCTGCTCCTTTCACATGCGCTGCCTACAGCCCTATACTCCTCACTGTCTCCTCCTCACTGATCATCAACACAGGTACCCTCCCCCTCCCCCCACCCCACCCTCCACCCCGCACCCAAGGATGCTTGCTTATCCCACTGCTCTACTCATTATACATCCATGACTGTGTGGCCAAGCACAATTCTAATGCTATCTTCAAGTTTGCCGATGATATCACAGTTGATGGTAGAATCACAAATGGCAATGAGGAAGCATACAGGAGGGAGATAGATCAACTCGTTTAATGGTGTAATGACAACCTTGTGCTCAATGTCAGCAAAACCAAGGAGATGATTGTGGACTTCAGAAGGAAGTCAGGAGGACACGACCCGGCCCACATTGAGGGCTCAGTAGTAGTGAGGGTCAAGAACTTCAAATTCCTGAGCGTCAACATCTCCGAGGATCTGTCCTGGAGCCTCCACGTTGATGTAATCACAAAGAAGGTTCGCTAGCGGCGATACTTCGTGAGGTGTCTGAGGAGATTCGGTATGTCACCAAATCTCTCTCAAAAACTTCTATAGGTGTACCGTGGAGAGCATTCTGGCCAGTTGCATCACTGCCTGGTATGGAGGCGCCACCTTTCAGGTCAAGAATAAACTCCAGAGGGTTTGTTAACTCGGCCTGTGACATCACTCCATCGAGGACATCTACATGAGGTGGTGCCTTAAAAAAGCAGCCTCTATCCTCAGACCCCCACCGTCCAGGCCACGCCCTCTTCACTCTGCTACCGTCAGGGGCCTAAAGACGAGCACTCAGCAGCACAAGGACAGCTTCTTTCCCGCTGCCATCAGATTCCTGAATAATCAATGATCCAAAGAGACTGCCTGACTTTTTGTCCACTATTATTTTTATCTGTCGGAATATTGTAAGATGGTTGTCATATGAATGTTGACACGATGACGCTGCCGAATTTCATGATTCATTCACGATCATAAATTCTGATTCTCAACTCAAAACAAACCTTTCACCTTCCCATCCTTGCCCACTGGCCCCTAGGATCCTCTTTTCCCTTCTCTTCCAGGCTTTTTGCCCTGGAATACATTCCCATCTTTCCCAGAACTCCAGGAATCCTTCCATTTTGGATTTTGGCCAAAATGGGTTCACCAGAATAATCCTTAACTGAGTCACAGAGGTATCCTACTTCAATAACTTCTGTTGCTGACTGTAATTTTTAATCTCGTTCTTCATTCAACTGCTAAAGCCCTGAGCTCTAGAATTCCTTCCTTCTCCCTCTCTGCCTCTCTCACCTGCCTCGACGGGGTCTGATGCTGTAGTGAGGTGCCTTGGAATTATTACATTTATCAGAATTCATGGAGTTGTGCAACACAGAAACCGGCCCACAGGCTCAGCTTGTCCAAGCTGAATGACATGCCTTCTTGCCCACATGAAGCCCAAACCCTGCCAATCCCCTCCCATCCCTACAGTTATCCAAGTGTTTTTTAAAGGAAGCTAATATACCTACCTCCACCACTTTGTGTAGCAGCTCAGTCCACATGCCCACCACCCTCTGGGTGACAATCGGTCCCCCCACGCCCCTTCAGAATCCCACCCTCCCATCTTATCGTTATGTCCTCTGGTCTTCGATTCTCCCACCCTAGGAAACAGGCCATTACTGTTCAAAACAGATATAACCATATAACCATATAACCATTTACAGAGCGGTAACAGGCCATGTTGGCCTTTCGAGTCGCTTTACAAAAACAAGTTCTTATTTCCATTCTGGTCCGCAGGACTCCAACTGTTTTGGACGATAGGACAATGGTCAAGCACTCAACAACACAATGAAGAGGCTTATTGGCTCCTGTTAACTACTTCTAGTTTAGGGAACATCAAGTGGGGGTGCGGAGGGTGCGGTTGTTAATGGATGAGAGAATCGAGGGAGTAAGTGATGGAATGCAACCATTCTGAGAGCTGGCATAGACTCAATGGGCCCAGTAATCTCCTTCCATGCATGTCAGGCCACATTTGGAGTAGAGTACGCAGTTTCTTGCTAAAGGAAGCGTGTGATTAAACCGGACAGGGTGCAAAAAAAAGATTCATGAGGATATTCCCGGGACTGGAGGGACTCAAGTTCGAAGGAGAGGTTGAATAGGCTAGGACTATTTTCCCTGCAAACTAATAGAGGCTTATGAAATCATGAGAGATAGGAATGGAATCCTTAGATAAGGAGCATAGTTTCACCAGGACAGGGGAGGCATAGATTTAAGGGGGAGAGGCAAAAGTTTTAAAGAGGACCTGAAGAGGCAAGATTTTTTCACCCAGAGGAGTGGTGGGTACACAGAATGAGCGGCCAGAGGAAGAGGCAGGTATTAGTACAAAAGTGTAAAATATATTCAGATGGGTCTATTTGGATAGGAAAGCTTTAGTGGAATAAGGGCCAAACCCAAGCAAACGGGACAAGTTCATGGTCAGTTTGGGCAAGTTGGACCAAAGGACTTGTTTTTGTGCTGTAGAGTTCTACCACCCTATATCACAGGTCAATCAAATCCAGACAATGGCCTCAGCATATTATGGTGCTTCACCAAAGTGATAATTTCTGAAGCTGCTCCCATGGCATTGAGTTCCTTTTGGCGACTTAAACAAAGGAGGCATCCAAGCCAACACACAATCAAAGCTAACACCAGATTCTACAGAAAGATCACTGAGCATCAGTAACCGAGAATGGTCCTCTCCCTCTCCAGCCCAGCACAATTGATTGAAGGTTCCCAACACAAATGCTTCTGCTCCAGCTTCATCATGGGAGAGTTATTGGGACTGAGGTAAATTTTCTCCCCTTGGCAGGAAACTGTGAAAATTATCCTGAGATGAGATAACATTCACATAATTCTAAGGATTTCATTCCTATCTCTCAATTCCTCCATCTTTGTTTCATCTTCTCCCAGGACAAGGTCTGCAATACCAGATTATTAGCGATGTCCTCCTTCTTCAAACAATGTGACTTTCCCTCTACCACCATCAACTCGACCCTCACCTGCATATCCTCCATTACCCACACATCTGCCCTGGACCCCTCTGCCCCCTCGTGCAACAAGGACAGGATTCCCCATATCCTCACCTATCACTCCACCAACATATCTTTCTCACCATATATTACATGATCCCACCACCAGTCACCTATTTCTCTCTTCTCCCCATGCTGCCTTCCACAGGGACTGATCTTTCCAACAACTCCTTCATCCACCCCCCTCCACCACCCCCCCCCCCCCCCCGTCCTCTGTGACCACAGGAGATCCTCCACGTACTCACACCTCCTCCCTCACCACCATTCAGGGCTCCAAACAGCCCTTCCAAGTGAAGCAACCTTTCACTTGTGAATCGTAGGGGTCAACTACTACATCCGGTCCTCCCGTTGTGGTCTCCTCTACATTGAAGAGACTGGACATAGATTGGGAGTTTGCTTTGCTGAGCATCTCATCTCATGCCACTGCAATAGTGTGGATCTCCCAGTGGCCACCCATTTTAATTCCCCATCCCATTCCCTTGCTGACATGTCTGTCCATGGTCCCATGCACTGCCAGACTGAGACCTCCCTCAAATTGGAGTAACAACACCTCATCTTCCACCTGGGCACCCTCCAGCAGGATGGCATTAACATCAACTGGTTTCTCTTGAAAACCCCCATCTTTTTCCCCTGTCTCCTTTCCTCCATTTATCTCTCTCTCTCTGTCTCTTTTTCTTTTTTCTCCTCTCTCTCTCTCTCTCTTCCCTTTTTCCTCTGTCTCCTTTCACAGAGCCAAAATCAATTCTCACTTTTCCTCTTATCATATCCAATTAACACCTTCTGTCTGTTGGTCTGGACTCCTCACCCTCCCAGTCTTTAATTTAGACGCATTTCTGTTTTTTGCTTATACCTTGAGTAAGGGGGAAAATGCCGGGAGTATGTCTTTACTGTCAATGGATGCTGCAAGACCGGCTGGATTCCTGGCGTTTTTACCACAATTCCAACCGCCCAATGGTACAGTAGATATGGGGAAAATATGAAGGAGTTCACTTATCAAAGAGTTTCCTCTATTTTCTACCTTTCAGAAACTAAATGATGTTTCATCCTACTGTTACATCAGGGATGGGTGACAAGAGGAGCAGTGGGTGTTGGAGGAGCAAATGATGGTGTTTCCTTAGGGTTTCAACTCTCGGAAACAGCATACACTGCTGGGCAATTTGAAGAGGCTGCTCGGAAATCCTGAGTATTTGAACCATGAGAAGGCAACACAGAATGAGAAAAATCACAAGTGAACGCTGCACAGAAAGCGAAAGTGAGGAAGTGCCAAGTGGTCAAACAGTAAAGCAGAGCCAAGTGTCAAACTAACAATGAATATCAATTAGCACTGTCGTTCCCTCACAATAAACCATGCAATATAACAACATTACTTCTCCCTTAAATAATATCTGCTGATCATTAACTAGTTTAGAGATGCTACGTAACCTCAAATATATCCAGACTAGTGAAAAAATTTAAAATCTAATTTTTCTGTTAATAAGTTCCTTTAACTGCTCAGTAAATAAACAGCCTCTAGGCTCCCAGTTAATGTAAACACGGGAATTCAGTTGAACAAAAGTCATAAACTCTTTTAGGTTTTTTTTTACAAATAGATTCAATGGGGGAAAATAAATCACAGTTGCCTAGAAATTGGATTTCACCATTTGCAGGTGAGCTGACGACGTGTTGTCAAAAACACCCCAATAAATTGCCTGCAAATTAATACATGAAATTGATCATAAGTATTGGTATGATTGTATGCACTCATTTGCTTAAACATGATCTGGACTGTTCCCAAATAAAACAGAAAATTCTGGAAGCTTAGCAGATCAGGCGGCATTTATGGAAAGAGAGGTAGAGTTAATGTTTCAGGTTAAAGCGTCCAGAATATGTGCAGCGTAACTCTGTGAAGAAGGGTCATCGAGATAAGCCTCCCCACAACTTCCACTGTTGGAAGCTGATGCTCCTGGTGTCTTGCTAGCTCTCCTGGTGGCTTTCTTCATCCTCCTGCTCCCCTTACTCCTGAAGTTTTTTTTTTCTGCCAATATCTCCTGTTCCTCAGGCTTTGGATCTGATGGATGTTATTCCCCTGGCACCAGTCCAGTGTGCAGCACACAAAGTTGTAGTATCTAGACCTGTTGGGTGTTTGCAATAGGATGCTCCCCCAGATTGGTCAAGATCTCAGGACCTCAGTTTTGGAAGACCACTTGCCCATCTCTTGCGATGGCCCTCATCAGCCGTGAGGCGTACTCCTTGTGGCCCAGGATCCACGCCACCAGGATGTGCCTTCAGTGACCCTGAGGATGAGGGTATGGCATGCACTTCCCAGAAGCATGGTCTGACCATCAGAGAGCTGATCCTTGAGGAAGAGGGGAAAATATTGCTGAGACAGAGAGGTTTAGTTAACTTACTGAGGCCCTTATGGGCACAGGAGAGCAATCAATGTCAGCCTGGAGACAGAGCTTCAGGATTTGAGAGAATAAATCTAAGACAGAGATGAGAAAGAACTGCTTTTCCCAAAGAGTGGTGACTCTGTGGAATTCTCTGCTTGAGGAGGCAGTAGAGGCAGCCTCATTAAATTATTTTAATCACAGATGGAGTGATTTCTTTTAATATAAGGGGAATTATGGGGAAAAGGCAGGTAAATTTAAATTTAAATGTTTAAATTTAGACATTCAGCATGGTAACAGGCCCTTATGGCTGACAAGTCCCTGTCTCTCAATTACACCCCATTGATCTACAAGCCCCGGTACGTTTTGAACAGTGGGAGATAACCGGAACCACCGGGGAAAACCCACGCAGACACGGAGAACGAACAGATTCCTTACAAACAGCGTGGGATTCAAACCCCAGTCCTGATCGCTGGCACTGTATTGGCATTGCGCTAACCGCTACGCTAGCTGTGGAGCTGAGTCCATGTCCAGGTCAACCGGGGCTTTGCCATTCTAGGGGAGGGCTGCACAGCTGAACTACTCCCAAAACAAACCACCTCACAATAAAATTGAACCAGATCTGCTTCAGCTACTTGGAGAGATCCTTTGGTCAGGAAATTAAAAGGCTAAGGAAATAAGACTGCAGTGCTGGTATCTGAAGCAAAAACAGAATTGCAGGGGGGAAAGAAAAACATCCAGTCAAACAGTATCTGTGGAAAAGGAAACTAGTTTTGAAGGAGGGGCCTTGACCCTTGATGCTTTCTTTCCAGAAATGCAACTCCACTTGCTGAACTCAAAGTCAAGGTCACCTTAACTGCAACCATAGGAGCAGGCTAGACTCCAGATTGTGGCCAAATGTCTTGTCACAGCATTTCTCATATCTCTGCAATGTTGGCCTCAGAAAATATGAACCTGTGAAGACATTGTTGATTAGAGATACCTGCATTGGACAAGGAGTCCCTGAACACTGTGGGAGAAGCCTGCTTTTGCCTCTTGCTACGTTCACCACACCACCTTGAATGGCTACTGCACTGACTCTGATAATGGAATGCAGTCAGCAGTCTTCTTTCTTTGGCTTGGCTTCGCGGACGAAGATTTATGGAGGGGGTAAAAAAGTCCACGTCAGCTGCAGGCTCGTTTGTGGCTGACCAGTCCGATGCGGGACAGGCAGACACGATTGCAGCGGTTGCAAGGGAAAATTGGTTGGTTGGGGTTGGGTGTTGGGTTTTTCCTCCTTTGCCTTTTGTCAGTGAGATGGGCTCTGCGGTCTTCTTCAAAGGAGGCTGCTGCCCGCCAAACTGTGAGGCGCCAAGATGCACGGTTTGAGGCGTTATCAGCCCACTGGCGGTGGTCAATGGGGCAGGCACCAAGAGATTTCTTTAGGCAGTCCTTGTACCTTTTCTTTGGTGCACCTCTGTCACGGTGGCCAGTGGAGAGCTCGCCATATAATACGATCTTGGGAAGGCGATGGTCCTCCATTCTGGAGACGTGACCCATCCAGCGCAGCTGGATCTTCAGCAGCGTGGACTCGATGCTGTCGACCTCTGCCATCTCGAGTACCTCGACGTTAGGGGTGTGAGCGCTCCAATGGATGTTGAGGATGGAGCGGAGACAACGCTGGTGGAAGCGTTCTAGGAGCAGTAATATCAGCTGAAAGGTGCTATGCCTTGTATCTCAGAAGGTGTATTAGAGTTCTGCAGCTTCTCTTTTCAGAGTTCCTTGTGTGCCCAATTTCCTGAAAGACTCAGTGTTATCTGAAAATCATCTAAAACCAAGTCTATGTGCTGCTGTGCTTTAAAATAGGCACTAATTTATAGGGCAGTGTTAATAATATACAAATAAACAGAGTCTGTGGAGAATGACAACACAGGAAATTCGTAAAATTAATAGAAATAGCAAATACTGATGTCAGTGGAAAAGCAAATTCAAGATGAACCTAATCATGGAAACCAGTTAATAATCTACAGATGTTATTGAAGGGAGTTGTAATGTTATTACTGTATATTGTGTGGTTAACTTTACGGTCAGGAAAAACCAGCAGCGGTTGATATTCACTGCCTTTTGCCTGCTTGTCTCCATATTACTCTGACTCTCTGTTTGATCACACCAAGGTCTCACACTCTCATTGCCTGAGTGTACACTCATTTGTATTTTTCGCCTCATTCCTTCCTCTCTCAATCTTAGAGCCATAGAACATTGCAGCACAGAAACAGGCCCCTTCAACCCTTCTAGTCTGTGCCAAACCACTTTTTTTGCCTCATCCTCCATCTTCTTCTTGAAGAGACCATCACATTCATCATTTTCCAGTCATCCGGCCCCTCACCTGTGAAGAAGGACGACCAGTGCCTCTCCTTCATCTCTGCCTGACACATGTTCACCAAGACCGGCAGGAACTGCCTGAACTCTGACTGAAATTGATATTTTAAATTTTAAATTTGGAAATATAGCACAGTAACAAGCCATTTCAGTCCACAAATCTGTGCCATTCAATTTACACCCAATTAACTTACATCCCTACTACATTTTGAAAGGTGGGAGGAAACCTACTTACTTTCCTACCTATCTATCTTTCTGCCCACCTCCCTACATACCCACCCACCGTAACTACCTCCCTACCATCCACCTACCTCCCTACCCACCCATCCACCCACCCACTTACCTCCCTACCCATCCACCTATCTCTGTCCCTCCCTACCCATCCACCTCCTCCATCCCTCCCTACATACCTCCCTACCCACCCACCCACCTACCCATCCACCCACCCACCCACTTACCTCCCTACCCATCCACCTACCTCCATCCCTCCCTACTTACCTCCCTACCCACCCACCCACCACCTACCCATCCACCCACCCACCCACTTACCTCCCTACCATCCACCCACCTCTGTCCCTCCCTATTTACTTCCCTACCCACCCACCCACCTACCTACCCATCCACCCACCCACCCACTTACCTCCCTACCCATCCACCTACGTCTGTCCCTCCCTACTTACCTCCCTACACACCTCCCTACCCACCCACCCACCTACCCATCCACCCACCCACCCACCCACTTACCTCCCTACCCATCCACCTACCTCCGTCCCTCCCTACTTACCTCCCTACCCATCCACCTACCTCCATCCCTCCCAACTTACCTCCCTACCCACCCACCCACTTACCTACCCATCCACCCACCCATCCACTTACCTCCCTATTATCCACCTACCTCCGTCCCTCCCTACTTACCTCCCTATTATCCACCTACCTCCGTCCCTCCCTACTTACCTTCCTACCCACCCACCCACCTATCTACCCATCCACCCACCTACCTACCCATCCACCCACCCACCCACTTACCTCCCTACCCGTCCAAGAGAATCTTGCCGGGATTGGACGCCATGAGTTATAAGGGGAGACTGGATAGGTTGGGACTGTTCTACTGGGAGAATAAAAAGCTGATGAAATCATGAGAAGCATAGACAAGGTGGATGGTCACTGTCTCTATCACTGGATCAAGGAGTTCAAAACTCGAAAGCCCAGAGGAGGGAACTAAGGTACAACGTTTTACCCAGAGGGCAGTGGGTATATGGTCCAAGCTTCCAATTGTTACATTGTTAGAAGACATTTGGATAGGTACATGGAAAGTTTTAGAGGAATATTTTCCAAATGTAGGGACTAACTCAGCTAGGCATGGATGAACATAGAAGAATACAGGCTCTTCGGCTACTATATTATGTCTAAACCCTCCCTACCTCATAACACTAGATATTTCTTTCATCCACGTGCCATCTAAATGTTTCTTAAATGGCCCTAATGTTCCAACCTCCACCACCACCCCGGCAAGGCATTCCATGTGTTGGGCCAAAGGGCCTAGCTGCATGCTGTCTCGTTCTATGAGTACTTACATGAGCAAATGAGGCAGGGATTAGATAGCAGTCCGGAGGCCTCCCATCCAAAATCTGCAGATGGTTCATGGCTATGGGCCACCAATGCTGGGAAGAGCTGCCAACGTAGTAAAGGACTCATTTCACCCCGGCCACACTCTCTCCTCTCTCCTCACAAGTGCAAAGTCATGCACCATTCGATTCCAGGACAGTTTCTCACTTTTATCAGATTCCTGAACAAACTTCCGGTTAGTAAACAGTGTTGCCCTTGCTCTGTTCTAACTGATCTCTCCATGGAACTTCATACTGGGTATTGCTTGACTTGCTGTGCTATGGCCTGTGAACTATTTTGTAACCATGTACGAATACACCCTTCTCACTGTAGTAACTGTAGTGCACCACCGTGGGGCGCATGTATATGAGCGCGTGTGAGCAGTTTCCTGAGATGGAAGGCATCAGTAAGTAAAGTCTCTTCTGTTATTTGAATCTTGCATCTCTAAGTTATTTCAGAAGCCTCCCAAGTAACACAGAGACCCGCCTGAATAGCACATTTCCTGCACCGTTTTGAACTTGAAAATCTTGAAACGACAAACTTGAATTCTGGTACGTCGCGGAGAAATCAAAGCGGTAGAAGGGGCCCTTCATCACTAACTCCGCACCGATCTGCAAATCAGTGCACCCCGCGGGAAAGAGAAGGCGTGAAATCTCAGAAGACATTCCGACCTGTACCCCCCCCCCCCCCAACCCCGTCTGATCCCAATTTTTCAAAGCTTGTATTTGGACATAACGTCGAGGTACTCGAGATGGCAGAGGTTGACAGCATCGAGTCCACGCTGCTGAAGATCCAGCTGCGCTGGATGGGTCACGTCTCCAGAATGGAGGACCATCGCCTTCCCAAGATCGTGTTCTATGGCGAGCTCTCCACTGGCCACCGTGACAGAGGTGCACCAAAGAAAAGGTACAAGGACTGCCTAAAGAAATCTCTTGGTGCCTGCCCCATTGAGCACCGCCAGTGGGCTGATCTCGCCTCAAACCGTGCATCTTGGCGCCTCACAGTTTGGCGGGCAGCAGCCTCCTTTGAAGAAGACCGCAGAGCCCACCTCACTGACAAAAGGCAAAGGAGGAAAAACCCAACCCCCAACCCCAACCCACCAATTTTCCCCTGCAACCGTGTCTGCCTGTCCCGCATCGGACTGGTCAGCCACCAACGAGCCTGCAGCTGACGTGGACTTTTTACCCCCTCCATAAATCTTCGTCCGCGAAGCCAAGCCAAAGATTTGGACGTGAAATAAAGGATTCTCCCTCCTGCCCCCCCCAAATTCTGATCACTGCGAACTTTGGCAGAATACACTCCAGGCGCCTCCTGGCCCAAAAGAGAGGGGAGAAGCCATCATGTCTTGGACAGGGCAATGCCCGGACCCGACTCAGCCCCCATCACGTGTGCATTTTGTAACATGATTTTTACACGCAAGTTTCAGAGCCATGGAGCGCAATCAGGTTTGCGTTGGACTGGAAGCGATGGTCCCTGATTGTCAACAGTGTCGTGGCGCAGTTTGTGGGCGTCTTTCAATATTTGCCCCGCTCCAAAACGATTGACTGACGCACGCTCCCCCCCCCCCCCCAATGCTACACACGTTAGGAAGGGGGCGGAGCGGCCGCTTGCAGTCGGGGCGAGGTGAAGTCTCCGCTGGGCTCAACTTTTGCCGCCGAGGGAGAGCGAAGCTGCCCATGTCCCCCTAGGAGCGAGGGGGAGGCGAGGTAACACTTGCACTGGTCATGCGATGGGCACCCACCGTGTTTCCTTCCAGACGATTGATTTGCTGAAGGAGGGTGATGGAGTCGAGCTCAGGATTTGATTCCAACTTCAGAGCCGCACGTCTCATTTCGGTGAAGACGGTGCCTTTGGAAGCTCCATCCCGACTGCAGGGAGTAAAACAGAAGGAAAGTTGCGGGGGAAATGAAGAACTTTGGCTGCCAGCTTCTGCCCTTGTAGACCTTGGAAGGGTGAGCGGAGTGTGTGCGTTGGACGTGACAGGGGCACTGACATTTGGCTGCCACCAAGGCGAGCTCGGTCCACGTGTCCCCGTCCCCCCGCAGTTTGGGGGGGGATCGCCCCACGGTGCCCCGTTGGGGGGGGGATCACTCAGCTAAAATTGAGAGAGTTCACGTCTCTCTCTGCACGTCAGCGAACGAAATACTGTCGAGCTCGTAACCAACCTGTGCCCTCCCTCAAAACGCAAGTCATGGCTTTAAGCGAAGGATGTCGTTCAGAGTTGTCTCCCCAAAAGCCGTTCCTTCCGAAGGGGGTTTGAGTCGATTTTCATCTCGCAGTCTGGCTGGGTCTCGAGTCCTCCAGAGTGCGGAATGGGTCGAAACAAGAGCCACTCCGCCTGCTAGTCTCTCGCTGAAGGCCAGAGATGTATCCACCCCAGCCATCGTAACTCTTTTCTGGTCTCTACTGGGCGGAAGACTGAAATGCAGCAACCAGAGGTTGGAGCTTTGAAGGTGGCTGGGGAGGAACCCAAGAAAGTGCAGGCATGGGTGAAAGTTGGAGAAGTGCAGGGCTTCAAGGGAGGTGCATCCTTTGGGCCCTTCTCGACATCAAGAGAGGCTGGGTGCATAGAAATAGGAGAATAAGGAAAATGTTAGATGTTGTAGGAATGTTGTCTTATAAAGAGTTAAAAATAAGAAAACAGAAATGGAAAAGGAGGAAAGGTAATGATGGAAAAACAGAAAGAGAAGATAAACAAAATATAAAAGGGCTACGCTGAACTATATGTCTTTAAATATTAATGGAATACATAACCAAATTAAAAGGAAGAAACTACCAAATTTAAATGAATAAATGTATTCCATTAGAAAAAATAACATATTGGTTAAGAAATAATATTGAAATATTCGAACAAGTATAGGAGCCTTACATTAAATACAATAGCGAAAACCTACCGGGGACAAACATTACCTAAGTTGATGGAAGGAGAAGGAAAGAAAAGAATGGACTCAGTAGAATTTCTGGTGTAATTTTGTTGAAGGACAACATTGTCTGACTGGCTTAATGCAACCTTGATTGTATACCTAAAATGGATGAGGGGGGGGGGGTGGGGGGGTGGTTTGGGAGGAAAGGGGGGGGGGAGAAAAAGTCACTGTCTATGTGTGAAAAGAAATAGTGTATATCATGGCTAATGTGATTTATGGTGTGAAAAATAAAAAAATTAAAAAAAAAAAAAAGAGAGGCTGGGTGCTGACTTCGCTGAGCACCTTCCCTCTGTCGGCACCAGTGCCAGACCTTCCATTGGCCAACCATTGCAGTTCTGTGTTGCACTCCCACGCTTGGAGGTCTGTCCCTGGCCTCGTGCACTAATCCACCCGCAAATTGGAGGAACAACATCTGATTTTCTATCTGGGCACTCTCCACCTAGGATGGCATCCAGTTTCTGCTAACCTGCTCTCCTCTTACCCCCGTCAGCTGAAATGCAGCAACCAGAGGTTGCTCTCTTTTCACCCAGCCATCCCTCCTCCCCCTGATTGCTGCTGTTCCCCTCCCTCCCTTCTCCACCTTGGTGACCACCCCTTCCCCCCCCACTCTTTTGTTCAGACGCCTACCAACATTTTTCCATACCTCAAGCCCGAAACATCAGTTCTGTATTTTTTATCTTTGCTACATACAGGACACTGACCTGCTGAGTTCCGCCAGCACTTTTTTTTTCTCACTTCAACCATGGCGTCTGCAAAAAAAAAAAAAAAAACCATGGCGTCTGCAGATTTTTGTGTGTTACTTTTAAGTACCCATTGGATGTGATCCGAGGGGCAATGTTTTCATCCAGAGGATAGTCAGTGAGTGGAACAAGCTGCCAAAGAGCTATAGAAAAAGGGTATAATACCAATTTTGAAAAGATGTGGACAGAAATAAACAAACCCTCCAAATGCTGGAACCTTGAATGAGCAAATAGAAGCTGGAGGAACTCAGTGGGTCATCCGTGGAGAAAAATGGGCAGTCGACATTTTGGATAGTGTCTTTAAGGTGAGGGGAGAAAGCTAAAAGGAGGTGCATGGGGTGAGTTTTTTTTACACGGAGTGGTGGTGGAAGCAGTGCTGTTTAATAGGCTTCCAGCAAGACCCATGAATGGGGGGAAAGGGCTATGATCATGTGGAAGCTGCAGGGATTTAGTTTGCCTCCTCTTTCAGGGAACATGGCTTCCCTTCCACTGTGGTCAATTTGATCCACTCCCATATGTCCTCCACTTCTCAGAGTTCAGCCCCCACTCTCCTCCTTAGCTGATATGGTTTCCCCTCGTCCTTTACTTTCACCCCACCACCAACCTCCGCATTTGGGGCATCATCCTTCATCATTACCACTGGCTGCCACTAGACCCAACCACCAGCCCCATCCCAACACTGACTGCAGTGGAAGGCCAACAAGGGATTCGGTGCCAATAAGAAGCTGTTTGAGCTATATTATGTAATAAAACCAGAAAGTACTCAAAAGAAATAGTGCAAATTAGGCAATGTGGGAGGTAAAACATGCCTGATCTGCTGAGCTTTTCCAGCATTTTTAAAATTAAATTTAAATCTAGACAAACAGCATGGCAACAGGCCCTTTCAGCCCACGAGTCTGTGCCAGTCAATCACAGCCAATTAACCTACACCCCTGGTACGTTTTTGAATGGTGGGAGGAAACCAAAGCCCCTGGGGAAAACCCACACAGACACGGGAAGAACGTAAAACCTCCTTAAAGACAGCACAGGATTTGAACGCTGTGCCCAATGGGCACTGTAAAAGCTTCGTGCTAACCGCAATGTTCCACCCATTTTCTGCTTTTATTTCAGATTTTCAACATCTGCACTATCTTTTGATGCTGTAGCCCAGGGCAACTTAAACCACTTTGCAGCCAAACAAGTATATTTCAAAGTGCGGTCAGTGTTGCAATGTGGTGTAGCAGCAAGCTCCCAAAACCAGCAGGGTGATGATGACCAGCTTATTTTTTTTAGGGGAATTGGTCAGGGGAGAGATATAGAGCAGGATGCCAGGAGAATCTCTCCATTTCTTAATCAGAATATAGACATGGGATCATTTGCATCCACTTGGGTAAATACACAATGCTGGAAAAACTCAGCAGGCCCAACAGCCTACTTTGCAGAGCAAACATAAACATGCATAAACAACATTTCAGGCTTGAGCCCTTCATCTAGACAAAATGTAGGCAAGTGTTTGAACAAAATGGTGGGGGCAAGGGGAGGGGGAGGAGCACAGGCCTACAAGGCAGGAGGTAATAGGTGGATAAGGGTGGAGGAAGGGGGAGGAGCACAGGGCTACAAGGCAGGAGGGTAATAGGTGGATAAGGGAGGGAGGGCACACCAGCAAACAGGGGAAGGGGGGATGACTGTGAATGGAGAGCTAGAGGAGAGAAGACGACGAATGGGAAGAGAGGGAGAATGGCGAGTGGTCTAGCAGAAATCGGAGAAGTTGATGTTAATGTCATTGTGTCGGAGAGTGCCCAGATGGAAAATTAAGTGTTGATCCTCCAGTTTATGAGTGGTCTTGGCACGATCGTGCATGGGGCCATGGACAGACATGTCAGCACGGGAGTGGGGCGCAGAATTGAATGTCCTTCCTGATGAAGCAGTGCATCAGAGAGACTGAATGTAGATCACTTTGCTGCTTTGCTGAACACCTTCACACAGTCAACGTAGGTGGCAGCGTTCTCCCAGTGGCCAACAATTTCAATCTCCATCCTTTCAATTGTCTCCATGTCCATCTTTGCCATCATCTCCATAATCAGGATCATTTATGATGCTGACTCTGCTTTGTTGAAACAGTGGCTCATGTGGATGTTTACGATGGACAGGAGGTCAGTGGCCATAATGGACTTAGCTGTGTTTGCCATTTTCTGTGCCTCTGGGTACTGGTTTCCATGTATGTAGATGTGAGAGATATGGACTGGATGCAGGTTAGTGGGACTAGGCAGAAAAATAATTTGGCACAGATGAGAAGGGCCTAAGGCCCTGCTTCTGTGCTGCATTGTTCTATGGTTATATAACATGCAACATTACAGCACAGGCAGGCCCTTCTGCCCACAATGTGCCAACCTGTGTAAATCTACTCAAAAACAAAACCTTCCTTACCTCATAACCTTCTATTTTACTTGCATTTGCCTACTTGTCCAAGAATCTTTTTATAATGACTATTGTACTAACCTTAACCATTTGCCTGACAATTCATTCCAGACACCCTTGACTCTGATGTGTTTTTAAAAAAAACTCCCCCCGATGTCGCCCCTAAACCTGCTTCCCCTCGCTTTGTACAGATGTCCTTTAGCATCTCTGCTCTCATCCTGGGAAATAGGTGTTGATCCTCCAATTTGGCTACCCACCCAATCTATGCCTCTCATAATCTTATAGACCTCAATTAAGTAATCTCTCTTCCTTCTTCGCTTCAAAGAGAAAAATCCTTGGCTCTGCTAACCTTGCTTCTTAAAACGCATTCTCCAATTGAGGCAACATCCTGGTGAATTTCCTCTACACACCCTCCATAACTTTCACATCCTTCCTGTAATAAAATGACAAGAACTGAACACAATATTCCAAGTATAGTCTAACCAGAGTTTTATAGACCTACTGCAACATTACCTCTCATCTCTTTAACTCAAACCCTTAACTAATGAAGGCCAGCATACAACAAGTTTTCTTAACTACCCTATCAACCTATATGGCAACCTTGAGAGATCTATGGATTTGGACATCAAGGTCACTCTGTTCTTTTATACTGTTGAGGATTGTGCCATTAACCATATACTCTGCCTTCAAGTTTTGCCTTACAAATTGCAACACCACTCTTATCCAGATTGAACTCCATCTGCCAACTTTATGCACAACTCTACCTACAGTATACTGTATCCTGTTGTAACCTATAGCAACTTTCTACAGTATCCACAACATCGCCAATCATAGCGTCATCTGCAAACTTACAGACCACCACCACCCCCCCCGCCCACCCTCTACTTCTTCATCCAATTCATTTATAAAACAAAGAGTCCCAGAACAAATCCCTGTGAAACTCCAGTAGTCACTGACCTCCTGGGAGAATATGTTTCATTTAAACAGGAAAGCCAATTCTGAATCTACACAGCCATAAAGTCAGCCTGACTATCCCTGATTCGACTATACTTCTCTAAATGCTTATAAATCCTGTCCCAAAAGGTCCTCTCCAATTGTTTGCTCACCACTGACGCAAGACTCACTCATTTATAATTCTGAGGATTCTCCCTTATTAACCTTTTCTAAACAAGGCCAACACATTTACCATTCTCTAATTCTCTGGTACCTCCCCTGTGGCCAGGAAGGACTCAAAGATAATTGCCAATGGCCTTGCATCCTGAAGGTCATATCTTGTCTGGTCCTGGGTGCTTATCATCCTCATTTTTTAAAAAGATCCTTTCTTGACTTCAACGTGCTCCAGGACATGCACTTGTTCCATTCTGACAGCACCTTGACCGAGGTCCCTCCTTCTCTGGTGAACATTGAAGTAAAGTATTCATTTAGGACCTCCTAACTTCCTCCACCTCCAGGCACACATGGCCTCCTTTAACCTTAAGCAGTTCTACCCTCACTCTCATTATCCTTCTGTTCTTCCAATGTGCATGAAACAGCTTGGTGTTTTCCTTAATTCTACTTGCCAAAGCCTTCTCATGCCCCCTTCTAGCTCTCCTAAATCTTTTCTTGTTACTTCCTAACTATTGCATAACTCCCACCCTTCAACTCAATAGTTAATCCCACCAGATTATCCTCCTTTTCTGCAGTTGTGATACTATCCCTGATCAGTAATGCTATTCCTTCCCTCTCCCACCTCAGTTTTACCTCCCATCCTATTCCTTTTGAAACATCTAAACCCCGGTACCTGCATCAGGCAATCCTGTCCTTGTGTCAGGATGCCACAGCATCATAATTCCACATACTCTAAGATCCATGCTCTAAGTTCATCTCCTTTATTCCTAATACACCTTGCATTGAAATAGACACATTTCATACCCTCCAACTGACTACATTTATGCTTCACCCCCTGCCTGTTCTTCCTCAAAACCCTCAACACTTTGCCTCAACCGTTCCACAATCTGCTCTATTCTCTTTCCTCACATTCTAGTTCCCATCCCCCTGCCAAACAAGTTTAAACCCTTCCAACAGCTCCAGCAAACCTATCTGCCAGTATATTGGTGAGATTCAGATTTCTTGTCAGAGTACATACAAGACATCGCAAACAAACCTGAGATTCTTTTTTCCTGCGGGCGAGGCAGAATTACTACTTATGGGTAGTGCAAAAAGAGCTGTACACATGTAAACAAATAAAGAACTGTAAACAGATAACAAATGTAAACAAACTGTGCAAGATGGAGAGAATAAAAAAATCAATAAAGTGCACAAGTAAGAGTCCATGATTGTTGTTGGACTCTAATGGTGGAGGGGAAGCAGCTGTTCTTGAACCTGGTGGCGAGAATCCGAAGTGGTCCCCCTCTGAATCTATGTATCCTCTCTGTAAAAGAAAGCATGGATTTTGTAGACAGTAGTAGCTTGTCGTTGCTAGCCACGCATTGCACAGATGTGTATCAAGGATGTATCATAATGATTCAGGATTCTGAAGCATTGGCAAAAAGCTTGAACCAAAGCATACCAATGATTGGCACATGGTAAGACAATGAACACATGGCAAGATTTTGATCTTGCATATGCTTGTACCTTTTGGGTAGCCAGACAGTGAGAACTCTTGCCTCATGGTGCTGTTACAGGACAGCTGCAAGTAAAAATAATTGTAAACCTGCTTCACACGAAAATGAAATGCTCATTTAATCATTGCATGGAATTGAGGGGCAACTTCACTCAGTTGGTAGGGTGGTGGTCATGCAGCACAGAAACAGGGACTGTAACTCTGCTGACCATGCATTGCCGATCTACTAATCCCATTTACCATCACTTAATCAGTGGCCTACATATCAGGGAGGGAGCAAAATTTGTACCTCCCAAGACAGAACCCAAAATAGATATGTGGTTGTGGGATCTTGTTGAGCCTGCTGGTGTCTGCTAGTATTGCCTGCATGACAACCATCACTGATAACTCAATGCGTGGCAAAAAATGTACAAGTGGGTGGAGATAGTGCTTTGGATGCTTAAACTTCCTACCCTCGAGTGTCTACATATGGGACAAGAAATGCATTGATTTTTTTTTTTACTTGCTTGTTCCATGGAGAAATAGTAGCTAACAGTAAAGCACACTGTAATGCAGGGACCGGTAGTCCAGGTGCTAGGTTCATCTAATCTCCTGGTTCCAGGGCTGGAACACCGACTTCCTGAGATGTTGGGTCTATATCTGGTTCGATTAATTTTTGCTGGCCGTGACTAGGGTCTGTGACATAATGGTTTTGTTCAGCCCATCATCTCCATGCCTGCATTGGGACTGTATCCTTGCCTTTTGAAATGTCTGTTATAATTCCCTGACTCTTCAGCGCCATTTGTATGACATTACCAAACTAGGATGTAAAGGCAAAAGATTAACTTGGTATTTACTTTTTCACTAATGTACGAAATCGAGATGGCTTCAATGAACTTCAAGCAAGTGAAGATTTTAAATAGATTTATTTTTTTAAGATTTTAAGATTTTAAAAAATATTTCAAAACATTATTTAAATCTCATTGAACGAATAAGAGTTATTGACAGGGTAGACAAGGAGAATATTTCATCTGGGGAGAATCTAGTTGGGGTTTATTTTCCCAACTTAAGTTTGATCAGAAGGAGTTGTTTTTCTCTTTTAGAAGACAGTGAGGCTATCTATTTGTGATTTTTTTTTTAAATTAGGAAGCATACCTTTTCCTTCATTGGATATTTATTGAAAGGTGCATTTGGGGTGTGAACTTTAACGCATGGGCCACTTGCATTGACCTGTTTTGACTTTCCATGCTATATCCTTCTCAGACTAATCCAATTGGATTTATTTTTCAGATATACGGCCCATAAGGCTCAGCTGCCCAATTTCCACCCAATTAACCTACACCCCCAGTATGTTTTGAACGGTGGGAGGAAACTGGAGCCCCCGGGGAAAACCCACGCAGACGTGGGGAGTACGTACCAATTTCTTACAGGCATCATAAGATTCAAACCCTGGTCCTGATCGCTGGTGCTGTAACAGTGTTGCATTAACCGCTGCGCCCACCGTACTGCCACAGACTGCGTAACTCAGTCTGCAGACTTGCATTCATTAACACCCTGGAAGTGAAGCCTTGGATAACTCGTGGCAATGTTCATTACTGACCAGAAGAAATGATTCTGACAGAGGCAAGTCCTCTGTTTCGGTGTTTAGAGTTTGAGCTCTTGTTGGTTACGATGCTTGAAGTCACCCTGCATAACCTGAGTATGTGTATTGTAGTTATTCAAATGTGTCACTATCTGTGGGCAATTTTAGCTCATATCCGTGACCTTCTCCTAACTCTCTCCATGAGTCAACGTCCGTGGACTTGGAGAAGGCACACAACAAGGCTTCTCTCTTGCCAGCACTGGAAGCCAGACCTCAGGATATCTTGTCTGTGGCCAATTGATCACCTTCTCTGCTTTGTTGAGGTCTTTGTGTCAGCTAGATGTCTGGCTGAGATGATCTCTGAGGTTAAAAAGCACAAACGTGGCTATTTAGGTAAAATTGCAAGCTAAGATTTTTATTAGAACCACTCCTTTCGCTAAACTCAGGTTCTGGTGTGTCACTCATGGATTATCTGCTCTGTTTTGTCCTTCCTGCTCCATCCACGTGTTGGATATGACTCGCCTTGGATTGATCTGCTTAACCCGGTCAAGTAAATTAACATTGAATAAACGATGCCTCTGATTTTATGACAAGTCCTGACTTCGTTCTTTACCAGTCAGAGGAAGCAGAATCTTTGGGGATAACCATCAGAGACCGATTTCTCAATAAGTTGGACCAGCAGAGTTTTGTATCTTAGCCACTCCCCTGAAATGTACTTAAAAGGCTACAAAGAAGGAAGAACTTGTGTTTATTCTGCAGTTCTCAGAAGGTCAAGTCAAGTTCATAAACATCCAATCGCACAAGTACAACCCGATGAGACAGTGATCTCCAGTCTTCAGTTCAAAATACACAACCAGGCATAACTCGCATACATATACAGGACAAGTATTCATAGATACAAATAAATAAGTATTGTTTCATGAATATAAGAGTCTCAGATGGTTAGTGGGAGCAGTTCCTTTGGTTGTTCAGCATTCGTGCTGCCCATGAGAAGAAGCTGTTCCTCAGCCTGGTGGTGCTGGCTCTGATCCTCCTGGATCTCTTCCCCGTTGGGTGCAGCTGAAAGACACTGGGTGTGGGGTGAAAGGGGTCCTTGGGGATTTTGCGTGCCCTCTTCTGACAACGATCCTGGTAGATTGTGTCGATGGCGGGGGGGTGTAAGGGAAACTCCAGTGATTCTCTCTGCCCTGTGGATTGACCTCCTGGAAGGTTCCAAGTTACTACCAATGAATTGTTTTCAGAAGGTGTGGATGGGTTGTAATTTATGCGTAAGCTATCCATAACATGAATGTAGTGAAGAGTAGCTGAATTATCTCTGGTGCCCTGGTCAGAATTTCTTGTTCAATCAACACCAACAAAATTAATTGTCTGGCTATTATTATGTAGTCATAAAAATTGTGGGAGCTTGGTGTGTGTAAATTTGTAGTTGTGGTTCTAATTTAAAGTGTGGGCACTTTAGAAACAGGGAAACCCAATAACTACAGATGCTGGAATTTTGAGCAGATGAAGAGAAATTGGAGAGACTCAGTAGGTCAGACAACATCTGTGGATGGAGTGGAGCGGTTAGCGCCATGCCTTTACAGTGTCAGGACCGGAGTTCGAACCCTGCGCAGTCTGTAAGGAGTTTGTACATTCTCCCTGTGTCTGTGTGGGTTTTCCCTGGGCGCTCCGGTTTCCTCCCACCATTTGAAACGTACAGGGGGTGTAGGTTAATTGGGCGGTATGGGCTCGTTGTCTGAAATGGCCTGTTACTGTGCTGTATGTAAGTTTAAAAATAAAAGAATAAATTTATAAAGTAGGAATGGACAAGGGGTGATATCAAGAATATCGGGGGAACAGAAATAAAACAGAACACCGGGAAAGAAACTGGGGAGGGGGCTAAGAGGTGATGGGGTATTGCATAGAACATGGGGGATGCTGAGAGACAGGTCGAGGGAGAGTCCACTAGGAGGAGGGGAGGTTAGAGAGAAAACTAGGAATGGGATAAAGAGGGATGGATTCGGATTAAATAATTGATTTACACCTTTTTTGGTCTATTCCAAGGGTGAAATAATTCTAGATCCCTTTAATGTCAACTCTAATGGTTCAATGGTCTGCAGTATACAACAAGATGAATTGTAGATGACAAAGTGTTCCTTGTGTTGACTATTGGACATAACTACTCTTCTCACTGAATTCCACTCTAACCTTTCATTTCCTAAACCTACCCACTTTCTAAAATTCTTCCACATTGAATAGGGAAGACTGCAGATGCACAAAATCTGAAATAAAAGCAGAAAGTGGTGGAAATGCTTAGCAGGTCAGACAGCTTCTGCGAAGAGAGAGGCCAAGTTAATGTTTCAGAGCTGATGAAGGGTCGATATATTAAGGGTTAACTCTGTTTCCTTCTCCACAGATAGATCACATTAATATTAATTGTATATCAACTGCGACTGCATGAATTCTGAATTCTGATCCATTCACAACCCCCATGCAATTTTATGAAAGGAACCTTTGACTATTGATGTATATTTTCTGGTGAATTTTAAATACGAGATTTTAGTGTGGGGGAAAAGAATATTTTTTCCATTTCTCTGAGCTTGCTGTGTGAAGGGCTCCCTGTTTAAAACCACTCATGATATTGAAAGATGCATGATATTGACTAACCTTAACTTATTCTGGGAAATCTGTTCATAATGAGCTTTTTGTCCTGCACATTGTACAAAGTACAAATATGTCAAAATTCTTACTTGCTACATTTTATAGAAAAACTACAATTATAAACTAAATGAATGAAATCAAAAGTAACAATAAATACATGAGATAGATAACGAATATTCCTGTGCAAAAAAAAAAGGTGACTTGCAGGAGTACAGATAGTTCATGGATAGTGTACCAAGGGAGGTTCAAGAGGCCAATAGGTTTTGGAAATAAACTGCCCTGGAACTGAGAGGTGCTGGTTTTCGGACTTCTGTACCTTCTGCCCGAAGAGGCTGTGACCAGGATCCTTTACGAAGTTGGCAACTTTCTTGAAACAGAGTCTCATGCAGATATCTGCAGTGGATGGGCAGACAAAGCCTGTGATGAACCTGGGTGTTTGCTACCTTCTGTGAAACCAAGCCTTCACTGTGAAACACCCCTCAGCAGTAATAGGCAGACAAGGGGGAAAATGCACCATATTTTCTCTTTTTTTTTGGGGGGGGGGGGGTGGTGCAGGCATGATATTCCTGAAATATTTGTACTTGATATTTTGAAGTTTCCAATTTTGAAATTAAAGTCCCAGCAGTTTCTCTGTTACTTGTTCACAAGCTGTTAATGTCCCCACTGTTTACATATGGGTCAAAAAGGAATGGATATATACAGCTCACTGGTGTGTTTTAATGTTGGCCAATGTGTTGATGGCTAAAGTCACTACTTATTAATCTGAATGATGGCTTCACTTTTTCCTGCTGCCAAAGGGGAATCCACTTTAGTACTTTAGGTGTCACCCACGACTTCTTTAATTTGTTTTGTAGCAAGGCAGATAGAAGCCAAGAAATTGGGGAGGTGGCTGGTGCAGGATCAAGGCAGCTGGGAAGGAAGTCTTGCCCTGAAGGAAATTGGGCTGGACATTTCTGGGCTCCCTCACATCAGCTTTGCATCATGTGGGTGCACAATGGCAGCATCGAAGGCTCAAACGTTCCTGTTATTGTCATGTAATAGGGTTCAGAGGTGGTTCACTAAGATGATTCTGGGAATGAAAGTTTATTCTATGAAGAGCATTTGACAGCTCTTGGCCTGTATTTGATGGAATTTAGGTGAATGAGGGGCACCTCATTGAAACATTTTGAATGTTGAAAGGCGCGGACAGGGTAGACGTAGACAGGTTGTTTCCCATTTTGGGAAAGTTATCTTCAAACTTTATCAGTAATTTTTAAGGTCAGATGAGAACCACCTCCCCCAATTGCTTTATTTGGTTGCTCTCATGAAGAGGAAATATTACTTGACTCCGTCTCAGAAGTGAATTTTAGCATTTACCTCGTTGACAGCTAGACGGGCAATTCTGACGAAATGGACAGTACCCCACCTAGTCATACTCAATGGTTACAGAAGGTCATGTCCTTCTTAAGTTTAGAAAAAAAATCAAATATGATGTTAAAGATGTAAAGCTGAGTTTTTAACAAGATATGGGACCCGTTCATGGAGTGCAGCCATAAAGAATTAGTTTGTTTGGATGCTCCTGGACAGCGCTGATTGGTCTCTAAATGTTGACTGTTTCCTTTGTACATTAGATATGCAGGTTTGCCTTGTTTAGAGGGAGGGGTTTGATTAATAGCGGGGTTTTCTTTTTTTCCCTTTGTTTTTTTTTTCCTTTTGAGATACTTTGACAAAGTGGGATTGATTGAGAAGGTGCACCCAATTTATGCTATGTATGTTTAAGGTATTATTTGAGAAGTACAAATTATGTCTTCTATTTCAGCCCATGTACTGGATTAGCAAGTGTTTTTTTTAAATTAAACAAAGATATTTTAAAAAAGGAAAGATTGTTTCCCATGGTGGGAGAAAGAAGGACAAGAGGACGCAACTCCAGGATCGAAGGGATCTTCTTAGAATAGAGATGAGGAAGGAATTTCTTTAGCCAGAGGGTAGTAAATCTGTGGAATTTATTGCCACAGATTGGTTGTGGAGGCCGGAGTCATTGGGTGTATTTAAGATAGAGATTGATAGGTTCTTGATTAGCCAGGGCATTAAAGGTTGTGGGGAGAAGGCTGGGCACTGGAGCTGAGTGAGGAAATGGATCAGCTCGTGATTAAATGGCGGGGCAGATTTGATGGCTGAATAGCCTATTTCTGCACCTGTGTCTTATGATCTTAAAATGTAGCATACATGATATACTTCAACTTTTGCCTGCTGTAAAGGCAAGTAAAGAGTTGCCTTTGCCGATGCCCGGCTCCCCCAATGATAAAAGAAAGAGAAGCAAAAGAGAGTCCTTTGTAGACATTGAATTCCTGCGGATTCACCACTAGCATTTCTGCAGCCGCACTGACTCTTGTTCAATTCATCGGAAACCCAAGCTCCAGACCTCTGGTACGATCAGGCCCTCCGGGAGCCCTTCTTACCCTCAGCACCCTCTTGCATCTGTCTTCTCGATAGCATAATCCAGTAATAATCTTGTCTACTACAACCCTCCTCAGTAAAGCCATGAGCTATCCCTGCAGTAATTCAAGGAGAATTAAAGGCCCACCCCTCCAATGGACTCTGGGAGTGCAGCTGCCAACTAAAGGTAGCCGAGGTTTCAGTATTGTTTGATCCCAGTCTTCTTGTGGGGAAGGGTCACTCGTGGCTCCGATCTGTGCCAAGATTGACACGTAAACCCTCCCCGCCCCTCACTTGTGTTTTCCCTCATCCTGAGTTAACCTTCTTGGCTTCTATGTTATGGTTGTCATGGAGAGGGTTCTTTAATGTGGAGATGAACATCCCATGATTTCTAGCTGTAAGGTAGCGGCAGTTTCTGAAGTCAGCTGCCATTGAGAACTAGATAGATCGCATCCGACACATTAATCAGAGTGAAACCCATCGTGATTTTTCTTTTTTGTAAAGCCATATTTTCATGATGCTTTTGGGGCAGTGGGGGGGGTGGGGAGCAGATTAAGTGCTAGCACTGAATTGAACCCCGATTTAGAATATCAAAGTGGGCTCCTTTCTCCAGGTATGGTAGCGCTATGGAATCTTGCTCTGATTCTTTGTCGCAAGCAGAGGTGAACAGAGCAAGTAACACAAGCAAAATCATGCGGGCAGTGTATGATCACCTAGTCTGTTTTCTGGAAGCTGTTGGTTCAGGCCTAAGTGTTGAGAGAAGATCCCTACCCTTTCCTTAGTACTGTACAACCACTCTGTTAGGTGCTTAGTGACACTTACTTCAAAAAGTCCCACGTGGGAGATTGGCAGAAAATATTGGAGCCTATTGGATCCAGGGAATGTTGGCGAATTGAATCCAAGCTCTGCTTGGTAATGTGGAGGCAGTGGCTGGTGGAGGCAGTGGCTGGTGGAGGCAGTGGCTGGTGGAGGCAGTGGCTGGTGGAGGCAGTGGCTGGTGGAGGCAGTGGCTGGTGGAGGCAGTGGCTGGTGGAGGCAGTGGCTGGTGGAGGCAGTGGCTGGTGGAGGCAGTGGCTGGTGGAGTGCTGTTTTATACTGTATTGGAAGCCTGTGACCAACAGAAATCTCACTGCTTGTTAGATAAATTAATAATTCAGAGCCAAATGTAGGAAGTATGATTTGTATGTTTGCAAACAGAGAAGAAGTGAAAAATCTTGTGATTATGGTTCGAGAGTAACAACCTGAGTTTCAACATGGACAAGACAAAGGAGATGATCATGGACTTCATGAGGACCAGGAATGACCACCCTCCGCTACACATCAATCTCCGCTCCTGAGAGCACCAAAGTCCACTTAACTAGTGACCTATCGTGGACACTCAACATTTCCTCACTTGTCAGGAAGGCCCATCAGCGACTGCACTTCCTGAGAAGACTGAAGCAGACAAGGCTACTGGCCTCCATTATGTTAACCTTCTACAGGAACTCTATTGGAGCATCCTGGCCGGCTGCATCAGAGTGTGGTATGGTTGCTGTAGAACATTGGATCAGAGGTCAATCCAGAGGACCATAAGAGTGACAGAGATGATTGGTAGAGTCTCCTCCACCTAACCCCCATCTACTTGATCTAGCGGGATTATTGTCTGAAGTGGGTGCACAAAATACAAAATCATTGAGGACCCCTTCCACCCTGTACACAGCATCTTTCAGCTGCTCCTGTCAGGGAAGAGATACAGGATTATTAGAGCCAGCACCACTGGCCATGGAAGACCTTTTTTCCCCCACACAGTGACCGAAGAAACTGCTCCCACTAACCATCCGAGACTCTCATATTCATGAAACAATATTTATTTATTTGTATATATGAATAATTCTCATGCATGTGTATTGTTTGTCCATGTGTTATGTCTGGTTGTATGTCTGCGTGTTTTACATCAAGGACCGGAGAACAGTTGTTTTGTTGGGTTGTACTTGTGCAATCAGATGACAATAAGCTTGACTTGAAATGACAGGCAAATTGAGAGTGATGTTGATATTGAGAAGCGTTGTGCACTGCAGCTTAATATCTGTCGGTTAGTAGGATGGGCAGGGGTGTGGTAGATGGAATTTAATCCTGATAGTTGTCAGGTCATGCACTTTGGAAGACCAGCAAGGGTAGGGCTTTTGAAATGTATCTCTTGAGTCTTGGGGAGCACTGAGGAACAGAGGGACCTTTGAGTACAAGTCTAATGATTCCTGAAAGAGACAGCACAGATGGAAAAGGGGGTGAGAAATGCAGATCAATACTAGCCTTCATTTTCAAGGTCCAAAATCTTTAAGCAGGGAGGCTATAGTACAACTTTATATAAATCTATTGTACAGTTAAGTCACTACTCCAGGAAGGATGTGATTACACTGGAGTGGGTGCAGAGTAGATTCACGTGATATTGCCTGGTATGGTATGTTTCATTAATAAGGATTGGCTGGGTTCATTTACCTTAGTGGAGAGGAGGCTGAGAGGGATTTTGTAATGATACAAAATTATGAGGGCCATACCTAGAATAGATAGTAGGAAACTTATCCCCATAGCAGAGGTATCTAAACTAGAAAGCTTAGGTAGTGTTGGGGGAAGATACTGGACTCGGAGACAGAGAGATACAGCAAGGAAGCAGGCCCATCGAGTCTGTGCTGATCATTCAAGCTTGCATCTTTACACTTGCGTTATAAACAAAGTCTGCAGATGCTTGGGCCGAGTTCAGTACACAAATGTGCTGAAGAAAAACAGCAGGTCACACAGCATCTATGAGAGGTAAAGGGTAACCAAGGCTAAAACTTTGGTTGCTCTTGATGCCCTGAGGATGCTGTGTGACCTGCTGAGTTTCTCCAGCGTGCTTCTGTGTTGCGTTTTTACACTTATCCTGTCCCAACATTGTCATCAACTCAACCAACCCCTGCCCCAGGTTCAACCACTCCTCTCTACTCAAAACACACCAGGGACAATTTATCATGGCTCATGAATCTACCTGCCATTCCTGAGGAAGGGCCCAGGATGTAGCACAGCCTGCCAAGTTACTCCAGTATGCCTATGTATTGCAGCCTACCAATATGGGATGAGACCATCCACACCCAAATCATTCCCGACCCACATAATCCAAATAGAGCGGGTAAGAAATATTGCCATAAGCGGGACCCTGGCGAAGCCCGATAGCCCCAGTCGCCAAGGTTAGGAATCACACCTGGACCCGATCTGTGGGCTTTGGATAACTTCATGTCACAGAAACCCAGATATGCCCTGATGAGTTAATCACTACAGCAGCAGGCGAAAGTGCGCCTGCCTCTGAAGACTATCTGAGGGTATGGTGGAGCAGGGGTGCAGTACAGCCGAAGTTCACCGGAGCACTGCTCCGGCACCTCAGGGCGCAGCTCTGGCATCTCCTGTATTGCTGTTTTTTGTTGAGCTCCAGCATCTAAAAAAAAAATGGGCACTTCACCCCTGTGGTAGAGTGTGTTAAGCAGCCCATTACATGTGTGACTCCTCTCTCAAACAGAGAGAGCTGTTGGTTCATTATCCAGCAAGTCTGGTGCTGTTAGTTCAGAAACCTTTTTTATTAATTGACTTCCATCCATATTCTTGTTTTTGCTCACTGGTCAAATCTCCACCCATCTGTTACACAAATTACCTGCTGGTGGGGGAGGGGGCAGGGGAAAGATTATTTTTACGATGGTTCATCTGATTTTATGTGGTGTTGTTTTAATACAAAAGTGGTGAACATTAATTTTTTTTATTGAAGCATTTCAGGCTTTTACTATCAGTACTAAATATTGCAAGCTCAATACTGAAAAGGCTGGAAGTAGCCTAAGTGGTGAGGGTCTTGGGGCTTGGAGGAGCCCTGGATCTATGGTCTCCTGGGTCTGCACCAGTGGCAGCGCGGTTGTTAAAGCAGCTCTGTCAATGCCACTGCTTTGCAAAACTAGAGTGTTCCTATTGAAACCTTTTGTAAGCCGAAATGAATCTGTTGTTAGGGAATGAAATAGGGCAGGTGACAGAGCTGAGCGTTGGGTAGAACTTCAGATCCAGTGATCATGGGTCCATTACCTTTAGCTTAATTATGGAAAGGGATAGGTCGGGTCCGAGGTCGAAGGTCTTCGAGTGGGGGAAGGCCAGATTTGAAGAAATTAGAAGGGATTTGCAGAGAGTTGTGTGGGCTTATCTTTTTGCCGGAAAGGATGTAGACGAAAATTGGAGGGTGTTTAAAGGTGAGATTTTGAGAGTACAGGATCTTTAAGTTCCAGTCCGGCCGAAAGGTAAGACCAAAAGTTCAAGAGGGCTGTGGTTTTCTAGAAAAATTAGGAAGTTGGTTCGGGATAAGAGGGAGGCCTATGATAAATATAAGAAACAAAAGGTTGATGAGATGTATGATCATTACTTAGATTGCAGAAAGAACCTTGAGGGAAATTAGAAAGGCAAAAATAAGGTATGAGGTGTCTATAGCTAATAAGTAGAAAGTGAAACCTCAGGGTTTTTACAAATACATAAATAGTAAAAGGAGGGTTAAGGATAGGGTAGGACCACTGGAAAATGGGAACGGTGGACTATGTGAGGAATTGTCTGAGATGGGGGAGATATTGAACAAATTTTTTCTCATCTGTATTCACAAGGGAAAGCGACATTGGACTATATGAGATAGGTGAGGCAAATGGCTTAGTTATGGAAAGCATTGCGATTAGAAAAGAGAGGGTTTTGGAGCTTCTAGGTCATTAAAGGTGGATAAGTCTTCTGGTCTTGATGGAATTTTTCCCAGGATGTAAAGGGAGGTCAGGGGGCTCTTAGTGATTTTTCAATGAGGAGGGTGTGGTGCCGCGGGATTGGAGGGTTGCAAATGTAGTTCTGTTTTTTAAAAAAAGCACAAGGTGCAGGCCAAGTAATTATCGGCCAGTAAGTTTGACTTCGGTGGTGGGGAAAATTATGGAGGGTGTTCTTAGAGATAGTATGTACAAATATCTGGATAGGCAGGGATTGATCAGGGGCACCCAGCATGGGTTTGTGAAGGGAAAGTCATGTTTGACGAATCTTGTTGAGTTTTTTGAAGAGGTGACAAGAAAAGTGGATGAAGGTAGGGCAGTTGACGTGATCTATTTGGATTTTAGAAAGGCTTTTGATAAGGATCCACATGTAAGGTTAGTAAGGAAGGTTCAGTCACTAGGGATTAATAGAGAGATAGTGAGATGGGTTCAGAGGTGGCTGGAAGATGGATAGCAGAGAGTCATGGTGGACAACTGTCTGTCAGGATGGAAGCCTGTGACAAGCGGTATGCCTCAGGGATCGGTGCTGGGTCCCCTGTAGTTTATCATTTATATTAATGATTTGGATGAGGGGTTAGTTAACTGGGTAAGCAAATATGCAGACTATATGAAAATGGAGGGAGTGGTGGATAGTGAGGAAGGTTTTCTACAGAAGGATTTGGTTTGTTTGGAAAAGTGGTCTGAAAGATTGCAGATGGAATTTAATGTAGACAAGTGCGAGGTGCTGCATTTCTGAAAAAAATAACCAAAATGGGACATATGCAGTTAAGGCGAGGGCATTGCGTTATGCAGAGGAACATAGGGATCTTGGTTATGGTACAGAGTTCCTTGAAGGTGGATTCCCATGTAGACAGGGTGGTTAAGAAGGCATATGGTATGCAGGCCTTCATAAATCATAATGTAGAATATAGGAGCTGGGAAGTGATTCTGCAACTGCTTAAGGCATTGGTGAGGCCAGGTTTGGAGTACTGTGTTCAGTTCTGGTCTCCAAATTATAGAAAGGATATAGATAAGGTGGAGAGGGTGCAGAGAAGATTTACAAGGATGTTACCTGGCTTACAACATCTGAGCACAGAGAAAGATTAAGGAGACTGGGACTTTATTCATTAGAACGTAGACAGTTGAGAGGGGATTTGATAGAGGTATTTAAAATTATGAAGGGAGTAGATAGACTAGCCGTGAGTAGACTCTTTCCCCTGAGGGCAGGGGAGGTTGGAACAAGAGGGCAAAAGTTGAGGGTAAGGGGACAAAACTTTAGGAGAAATATTAGAGGATGCTTCTTCACTCAGAGAGTGGTGGCAGAATGGAATGACCTTCCAGAGGAGATGGTTGTGGCAGGGTCCTTTCTGCCATTTAAGAGAAGGTTGGATGTGTACTTGGATATGAGGGGGTTGGAGGGTTATGAGTGGAGAGTGAGAGTGGAGAGTGGGAGGGGGGAACTAGTGGAAATGGCTTGATGGGCCATTTTTGGCCTACTCCTGTCCCTACTTCCTATGTTCCTATGTAAGTGAACTGGCACGGACTCGAAGGGCCGATATGGCCTTTTTCCGCACTGTAAATTGTTATATGGTTACTGTTGGAAGCTACTTTCGTAAGAGTGAAAACCCATTCGAATCCTTTGGTAAAAACGGACATGGCTTTCTTGGGAAAAGAGAATTTTTGTAATTCGAGTATTCGTAAAGTGGGGTATCTGGTAAAGTGAGAATTGTTCTTCAGCAAGCAGTCCAAATCTAACATTTATACAGCCGTATTAAGTAGAAGGGCATGAGTATAGAGTTGCAATGAAAGAGAGATCAATTAATACAAAGCAAGAGCAGCGTGAGGGCACTCGTTCAGGAGCCTGGTTGGTGGCTGTGGGTGGTGTAAAGCTTGTTTCTTTTTTCTCCTGCAACTTCACACACTTGAGCCTTCTCCCTGAAGGGAGGGTGGAGATCTGGGTGGATGATGGGTCCTTCAGTAATGATGCCTTGATTTCCTGGGCAGCAAGAGATGTAGATGGATGGAAGAGAAATTGTGTGATGTTCTGTGCTACATTTCCCACCTTCTGGCTGTTTCTGATATCAAACAGAGCAGCTCCCATCCCACGCGGTGATCCCACTAGCAAATGTGCTCTCGAAGGTGCACCTATCGAAGTTGTTGAGGAGGCATATTGGCAAAGCCTTCACGTGCAGAATACAGTTAGCGAGGGGAGGGGGAAAGTCGCCCTTTAACTGGATTTGAATGACAGACACTGTTTCCCACTCAGCCTGAATGGGTCACTGATGTAGGAAGTGGAAACACACGGGAGACTGGAGAAGCTGGAATCTGTACTGACCCCCAATCTGCTGGAGGAGCTATGCAGGTCGAGCAGTATCGGTGGGAGAAAGAGAATGGCCAATATTTTGGGCTGGATCCTTCGATTGAGATTTGAGTTTCTCCAGCAGACTACTTGTTGTTCATGAGCATGAGCACTTGAATGAGTGCCCAACAATCTGCAGAATCTGGGACCGAGTGGGGGGGGGGGGGGGGGGGTGGGGGTGGGGTGGGATTTACTTTTAGTCCAAGTTTTGAAAAGACATGATGGTCTCAGGGCCTCCTTCTGGCTATATTTCTATGATTCTTTAGAGATAAAATTACACAGTGGATGGGAGTGCCACGCACACAAAGTTTCATGCAACCAAAAGTTAAACATTCAGATCATTCAGCATCTAGTGGTCTCCAAGTGTTACCACATAGTCAGCACAGCTCCTGCTCTTTCCCCAGAATCCCATAATTCTTTTGGATTTCAATTTATTTTGGCTCAAACACAAAATAAATCAAAAACTACCTTGACACTCCAATTACCGTTGAAGTAAAGCAAATTAGATGTACCAACACGTGGATTAGAAGCAGGAATTCAAGCCAGGTTCACCATTAATAAGGACTCTGGTGAACTGACTGGAGGTTCAGCTCCACTTTTGTGTTTACCTGAAACAAGAAAATGAAAGCAAAGAATCTCTTCATTGTATTATTGGGTGATTTGCGACCCTAACTTAGCAATCCTCCTAGATTTCTAATAATTTAATAGAAAATTGCACAAATGTATTTTTCCCTTTGCTGGACTAACTGTAATCTTCTGAACATCAGATGGAACTTCCTGTGAATGTCTGTTATCCAGGATGACGCTATGTTTAGAAGTTAGATTTCCCCTGTTCTTCCTCTGTTAAACATCTCGAGTCTTTACCCCCGAGCTATGGATCCGCCCTTCCCCGTTTCCAGTGAAGACTAAGGTTCCATTGTGGAATGTTTCTTTTCAGTAACTAGTTTGTAATATTTGGCTGCAGCTGTTGTAATGCAGCCGACCCATTCAGCAACACTAAACAGATACAAAAGATGTCTGGAATACAGCTCTCTTATAGGCCACCGCCTATCCTTCAACACCCAATCCCACCTCTAACCTTTAGCCTACTTGTTTTGTACAAATCCAAGCATGCTGTTGGGAAATGAAAATAAATGAGTCTTGGGTTGTCAGTGTCTCTGGAATTGTACATCAAATTGAAGGTCGGGTTTGTGTAAGTGTCATCAGGTTTGGTTGATGTTCAGTTCCTGCGAATCATTCAAACAAATTGGGTCAATTAAGCCCTGTTCTGATTAACTGGACAAGAGCAAGGATTAATACAATAAGGCAGACTGACAAAACTTTCTATGTAGCTCACAGAATGAACGAAAATCCAATTGTGTTTCAAAGCCAATTCCTTTCCTCCCTGCACACAGCGCAGCCTTTATATGAGAACAAGGCAAGGAAGATTTAAAAGAGCTGAATTAGTTATGTGCCACGACCTCGAATACTGCCTCCGTGTCTCAGAATCCATTCCCACTCCAACCACCGACGTTTCAGACGAGAAGATGTGTTACACAGGAATGCCGATGCATATTACTGGGAATTTCACTGTGGAAGAAAATTGAGTGCATCCCATGCTTATTGTTCCAGGATGAGGGGCTGAATCTTTAAATGGAAAAGGTCCAGTGCTGTGTGTGGCAAGCGAGGGTGTCTCATCATTTGGGACAAAAATCTGCTTCTGTGGCAATAAGGTGGTATGGTAATTGGGTGATGTAGTACAAGGATTGTATAATTAGTTTGTAGGAAAAGAAACCTCTTTGTAGGAAAGAAAACTGGTCGGTTATAGGATACTGTTCATCAATCTCACAGCCTGTCGGGGGAAAAA
The DNA here is from genome assembly GCF_036971445.1 of Narcine bancroftii. Classification (NCBI taxonomy): domain Eukaryota; kingdom Metazoa; phylum Chordata; class Chondrichthyes; order Torpediniformes; family Narcinidae; genus Narcine; species Narcine bancroftii. The sequence goes on from NC_091473.1 coordinate 5,415,514, forward strand.
AGCTGTTTCCCAGCCTGGGAGTGCTGGTTTTGATCTTCCTGTACCTCCTTGAAGGTAATGGGTCAAAGATACTCTATGCTGGATAGACTTTTGACTTGGAACATTAACTCTTTCACTCACCACAGATCCCCCTTGACCTGCTGAGATTTTTCCAGCGGTTTCTGTTTGCAAATAATAATTTCCTCGCAACGTTCTGTCTGTGTTGTAACATTGAAACGTGCAGCTTTTTGTGACGACACGTTTTTTTAAAGTGGAGGTTCAGAAGTTGTTTCCAACACGCAGTCACCACCCCCACCCTATTTTGAATGGAATATGTGGTTAGAGTGCAATGTTGCCATCATTTTCCATTACCTGTCACCACATCCTATATTTACCCCATTAGTGGTTTGCAGTGGCGATGTTGATGCGCCTGTCTTTTGAATGCTTGTGGAGCAATGTCAAGTGTTCTTGAGCTCAGAGGAAGACTCGCAGTTCACTCAAGGTCAATCTTTAACCCTCTGCTTTCTGCTCTTGGTGCCAATCAGAATCAGTGCTATTCAGCACTGAAACAGGCCCTTCAGCCCAACTTGTCCATACTGACCAAGTTGACTCCACGAGCTGGTCCCATTCGCTGGTATTTGGTTCCTATCCCTCGAAAGCTTCCCTATCCCTTGAAAGCTCCCCTATGCCACTAAACCATGTATCTGTCCAGATGTACCCACCTTTCCAACTTCCTCTGGCATGTCATTCTATCTATCTACTGCCTGTAAACTCACCCACTCAGGGAAAAGGAAAGATGCAGTGTGAAATCGGCCCTTTGGCCCATCATACCAGTCAATCCAACATAAATCCCATTTGTTAATCTCTCCATTTCCATAAACAACCACCCCCCCACCCCCCTCCCATTCCAACCCTCACCTGGACATTGGGGAAATTTACCCCAGTCAATTAACCTACTGGACTGTATGTCTTGGGATTTGGGAGGAAACAGGAGCACCCGGAGCAAATCATGATGGTCAGAGGGGAGAATGTGCAAACTCCATACAGACCAGCACCAGGAGTCAGGGTTGGACCTACATTTTCGCTGCTGATAAACAGGAACTCTACCAGCTATGCCATGTTGATACCTTCTGGGAGTAATTCCAAACCTGCATTATATGTGAAGCATGTAGGATTAACGGTATAGAGGCAGCCGAGAGTCTCCCCTCAACCCTTCCTCGTACAGGGGCAGGTATGCCTGGAGATTGCAGGGGGACAGCGTCATGCCCTCTCCCCAGTAATGATTTAGAAAGGATGGATTGTTGTAGGTGCACCTGAACAGGTGCCACATAACCTGAAAGATGAGGGCATCTGCTGCCAAGGCAAGTTTAGGTTCCTGTGCACATCCCTCTGTCTACCCCGATTTTCCCACAAAGGCAGGTGAACTTTCCCATTTGTAAATTGTTCTGGGTTCAACTTTGACCATTCCTTCACTAACAGATGAAGTAAGATGTGCCCCATGTGGTCACAGTGCTACAGAGGTTAAACAAGAAAGTCTGCAGATGCTGGGGTTGAGTGCAGTACCCAAATATGCTGGAGAAACTCGGCAGGTCACACAGCATCCATCAGAAGAAGGGGCAGCCAACATTTCAGGCCTTTGCCCTTCGTCAGGCATAATGAGGTATAAATCTGTCGAAGGGCTTGGGCCAGAAACATTAGTTACTCTTTTACTTCCCATGGATGCTGAGTTTGAAGACTGTAGGAACTACCTTGGGATGACACAGACTCTGCTGTGGCGGCCACTTGTGAGGAGTTGCTAAAGGTACAACTCGTGGGCTTTTTAAGGCTCATGAATGACACCAAAGCAGCTTCTTGTGGGGTGGGGGGGGGGGGGAAGGTTCCAGAAGGAAGGGCTGAAACTGGGCATTCAAGTCCACCAGCCAAAAGCCAACGTTGGTGAGATAACCCTGTGCTACCACACGCGAGGGTTGTGGTAGAGGTTAGAGGGAGAACCTCTTGGTCTGGTCTCTGCACGAGGATCAGCTGCACATGGTTTGGAATCTTGCCAAGTCCAGTTCACAAACTCTTAGCTGACTGGTCAATGGAAACATCTGTTCCAGTTGGAGGGATGTGAGAAGAGCTTCAGACGCCCCATAGTAGAAGTGTTTTAAACCTAGGGATAAGAGATAAAATGTTTGAGAGAGAATAGGAGGAAGATGATTTTGTCCTAGTGGGTGATTATCTTTTTTCTTCTTTCTTACAAACTCCCTGACTGGGTGATGGTGGCAGAGAAACTCAACAATTAAGATGCATCTGGACAAAGACTGAATTAGCAAGGGCATAAAATGGGATGGACCAATTGTTGATGAATTTAAATTTTATTTTTTAAGAAGTTAGACCAAACAGCATGGAAACAGGCCTTTCTGGCCCATACTTCAATGCTACTCAATTACATTCAATTGATCTACAATCCCAGTACATTTAAAAAAAAATTGAAGTTAGCAACAATACAATAATTAAACAATGCAACTGCATATTGAAATCCAAATGACAAAAAAAGACCCCCCCCTCACCCCATTAATTCAAAACCCCGACCACTATACAAGGTTGGGTGGGAAAAATAACTAACTTCGGTCTCAAGTGGTGACATCCTGGAAATAGACAACACTGCACCGAAGGGTATAACAATCCTAAAACTTTAGATTGTGGTAATGGGCCATAAAAGGACCCCATGTCTTTTGGAACTTAACATTTGAATCCTTGACAGCATATCTAGTCTTTTTTAGAGTTAAACAAGATATAATATCATTTAACTGGTGTGGGTGGAGTATTATCTTTCCATTTAATCCAAGTTGCACGTCTGGCTATCAATGATGCAAAAGATATAATGTGGCATTGAGTTGAAGTTAATAAAACATCATCATCTTGAAATGATCCAACCAGAGCAATTACAGGGCAAGGTTCCAATTTAACCTTGAGAATCACTGGTAACGTTTACAAAATATCTTTCCAAATTTGTCTAAACTGGGGCAAGTCTAAAACATGTGAACCAAAGAAGTCTCAGCAATTTTACATTTGTCACATGGAGGATTTATATCAGTTAAAACGCAATAATTTAACTTTAGACGTGTGTACTCGATGGACTGCCTTAAATTGCAATAAGCAATGCCATGCACAAAAAGGGAGGTTGTATTAATCAGATGGCCAGTAGAGTCCCCACCCTTATCAGAGAATGAAAGATTCAAATCCTGTTCCCAGTCTCTCTTGATCTTCACGAATGAGGCTATTTTTAAATCAAGCAGAGGTGAGAAAGTTGCAAATTAAAATGCAAATCAAGAATATTTGCCTTGGGAATTTTGAGTTTTGAAGGGTGGGAGGAAAGTGGAGCACCCAGAGGATATCCACGCAGACCTAGGGAGAATGTCCAAACTCCTTACAGACAGCATAAGATTTGAACCCAGGGGACTGTCACTATAACAGCTAAATGCTGTGCTGACCACGCCACTTAATGGGATACATATAGATGGTGATATCTGTGCTGTATGCCTCCAACTCTTGAGAAGAAGAATAGAAATTTGCTGCAACTGAACCCAATCCACATCTCGCCCAATTGTGGAAGCTGGAATGGAAGCCATTTTTAGGACCCAGGCTGATGACTCCGTGGAGGAGTCTTGGATGTCCTGGTGAATGGCCAATTCTCAACCAAAGCCAAGGGCATGGTCATTGTTTAATGCAGTGGCTCTCAACCTTTTTTCTTTCCACTCACATCCCACTTTAATTAACCCCTTACTAATTACAGAGCACTGATGGCGTAGGGAAGACTTAAAGTGGTAATCTTAGTGGAAAGAAAAAGGTTGAGGACCACTGGTTTAATGGGAAATTGCATGAGGCAGTCTGGCCACAGCATTTGTTGAAGATGCCATCAGTTACTATGCGTTTAAATTCTGACACAGAGCGAGTTGCGCTGTTGCAGCACTCAATGCTGATTCAAACTAAATGGAACAAGCATGGCTGGCAAAATGGTTAGCGCAATGCTGTTACAGCACTGACGATTGGGACGGGTGCCAATCCTGAGTTTGTGTGTTCTACCTGAGTCGCTGTGGGTTTTCCACGGGTGCTTCAGTTTCCGCCCACCGTTCGAGAAACGAACTGGGTGTTGAAGGTCAATTGGGTATAATTAGGCGGCACGGGCTTGTGGGCTGTATGTCTAAATTTAAAAGTTTAAATTTCAAATTTAAATTTATATTTAAAATATAAACCTCACTACAGCTGATTTGGCCATCCTACAAGTTGAATTATTTGATCAGGGAATCAATTATCCATTGCCCATTATCATTTGTGAGGATTCTCCTGCTTTTTGTTGAGGGAGTCAGGCTTCTGGGGGAGAAAAATATTGCCACCCCATTGACTGGCAAATTTCTGTCTGCTTATGGTACGGGAAGTTCTGTCTTTGTTATAAGGATATAAACATGCATCAGGGTTAAGATAACATTGCGTGGTTTCAAACTTGATTTGAATTCCTTATCGAGATTGACGTCATATCCTGAACTATGTGAGATTTATCAGCTCTTCCTTATCATAGGGAGTGTAAAATCAAATAATGGGTTTTAACAGAAGACCATGGGATGAAAGAGCATCGAGATAGAGTCGTGCTGGATGTTTAGACCAAGTTCTTCTCTGTCTGTTGCCTCCTTCCACCACTTTCTTTCTATTGTTGTGTCAGGCCAGAGGATTTTCCTTTCGTAAACCCTCCTATAGCAGTTGGTTGCTTGGCTCCCCCTCCAGAAGGGCTTTTTATTTGTTAAAGTCCTTTTTTAACATTTTAAAAATTATCTGACTATTCAAATAGATTTAAAAACATTAAAGAAATGCATTTATTGAAAAGCATCTTAAAATATTAAAAATTAAAGTGAAATGACACCACATTGGAAAACCATTGCCTGCATTAACATTTCCCAGAATGATCAATGGCCCCATTCAAATGAATGAGTTTAAGGTCTGTCCACCATCACCCTGATGTAAAGCAGAGGATTGGATGTGACATGCACCTCTTTCCAGTGAGTCATGTCTGTGTTTGGTCCATCAAACTGAGTGGACAAGGCAATCTGACGTTTTGAGAGTTTGGGCTCAAAATGTTGGCCATTCTTTTATCTCCCATTGATGCTGCTTGGCCAGCTGACTTCCAGCTGATGGTGTTTGGTGCCAGCATGGATTTGGTCAGGTGTAATCCTTGTCTAATTTTGCACAAGTCCAGATTTCATTTAGAAGTGATCAGGAATCTAAAATGGGACCCATGGAGAGTTAATGTTATGGAATGATAAACCTTCTCATGAAAACTCATGATATAACAAATATGAAAGTTAATCAGAGAGTCATAGAGGAAAACGGCACAGCAAGGGGTCCTTCAGCTCATTAGTTTTTGCAATAACCAGCACATTTTTATGCACCTCACCAACACGTCAACTTCCCCTTGCCCATCACTCGTCTCCACGTTCCAAGCATTTTATAGCTGTCAATGAACGTACCAGAGGGGCTTTTTTTTGGAATGTGGGAGGACACTGGAGCGTCTGGAGGAAGCCCAAGTGGTCACAGGGAGAACATGTAAACTCCAAACATTCAGCTCCGGGTGTCAGCATGGGACCTGAGTCACCGGAGTTGAGGTGGTAGTTCAATGACCTGCGCCACTGCGCTGCTAGAGTTGCAGTGTAAGAGTGGGAAGAACAAAGGGGACACCTGTGATGGGGCAGAGAAAGTGAAAGGCGTGGTTAATATGAAGCTTGAGAGAGGGTGTGTTGAAGCTTGCTGAGTGTTTCCTGCATAGTTCACGTTTCTACTGAAGCACAGTAACTCGAGTTGAGGGCTGACGGGAAAACTCAGGAGGTGAAGCAATGTACTTTACATGGCAAAAGTGAACATGCATAGCCAACCTTTCAGGCTTGAGGCCTTCAACAAGGCAGCGCTGGTTACAAGAGCAATCTTGTACAAAAGCTCGAAGCAGTCGAAAAGGGGAAATTTGGAGAAATGACCTTAACAAGCAACAACAAAATTGTCACCTTTAATTATCTGTAGTTTCTTCCTAGTCTTATAAACAGTTTTCAGCACCGTATGTTCACGACAACATCCTTGAAATGTTCTCAGACTTCTGAACCTCAAAGTATATATAAATCCCTGCTAAATGAAATGTGTGTCCTTGATAAAGGCTCCTGGCTTGCTGAAATACTGCCCCAGTTATTGGAGAAGCTGCAATGTCATCTCTCTGTAAGATAATATTTCTTCTTCCTCCGTAATAAACACCTACAGCGATTATGTGGAGGATCGTGGATGCTGCATCCCCCAAGATTTACGCCCGTTACTGAGCTGCTCACAAGTTATTCCTATTAGTACCACTGAGTGTGAGAGGGGATTCAGTCACATGAACTTGATAACGACAACCTTCTCAAGAATTCTCATAAATCATGAATCAGTACTTATGTTGGCTAAACTACATGTACCACAGATCAGCAGATGACACTAGGACAAGAGTTGCTTCAGACCCTCAAAAACATTTGACACCTGACCCTTAGTGGAAATTATTGTGAAGCTTCTCATTGGTGGCATTTGGTAAGTAGGTAATTGTGGTGATACACCGGTGTATACTGTTACTTGGTGACAGGCACTGTGTATATGTATGGTCCATAGGTATGACTGGTTCACCTTTCCTCAGTGACTCTGCCCCCTGAAATCCCCTAATAAAGGCGGTTACGCCAAGTCCCTCCCTCAGTGTAGGTCCTGGAATCGGGCCAGAACAGGAGCATGGTCCAAGTCTTATGGCATTAAAAGGCTGCCATCCTGCAACTCTAGTCTTTTGGTATTGTTGATCGTGAATCAGTAATTAGTTTAAAATTTGTGAAATACATGATTGCAATCTTTTTCTTTACCTGTTAATGATTATATTTTATGATAATTAGTGAGTGCAACTGTGTAATACTTTGACATTATTGAATTAGGTATTATACATTTTATTGTAACAGTTTTACACTAAAATGTAGTGATAGGCTATAATCTTATGAATGTCACTATATTTGTATGGAGCTCTGGAATTTGTATATTTCTTTCATCTTGGTTTAATGCTTGACATTATAACAAGCCCTATTCATGTGTTACACCCAATCTGTGAACCTGTTCATTTCATGTACTGGGCAACTTCCTTGCCCTATTATGTAATGAGCAGGTACGCAAATTGGGTGTGACATATATATAGAGAGAGAATATAGGAAATGGCGCCCATTGTCGTTGCACTTGCCGACACCATGAAACAAAGGCGAGAAATCAGACTGCTCAAACTACAGGGGAATCACGCTGCTCTCCATTGCAGGCAAAATCTTCGCTAGGATTCTCCTAAATAGAATAATACCTAGTGTCGCCGAGAATATTCTCCCAGAATCACAGTGCGGCTTTCGCGCGAACAGAGGAACTACTGACATGGTCTTTGCCCTCAGACAGCTCCAAGAAAAGTGCAGAGAACAAAACAAAGGACTCTACATCACCTTTGTTGACCTCACCAAAGCCTTCGACACCGTGAGCAGGAAAGGGCTTTGGCAAATACTAGAGCGCATCGGATGCCCCCCAAAGTTCCTCAACATGGTTATCCAACTGCACGAAAACCAACAAGGTCGGGTCAGATACAGCAATGAGCTCTCTGAACCCTTCTCCATTAACAATGGCGTGAAGCAAGGCTGTGTTCTCGCACCAACCCTCTTTTCAATCTTCTTCAGCATGATGCTGAACCAAGCCTTGAAACACCTCAACAATGAAGACGCTGTTTACATCCGGTACCGCACGGATGGCAGTCTCTTCAATCTGAGGCGCCTGCAAGCTCACACCAAGACACAAGAGAAACTTGTCTGTGAACTACTCTTTGCAGACGATGCCACTTTAGTTGCCCATTCTGAGCCAGCTCTTCAGCACTTGACGTCCTGTTTTGCGGAAACTGCCAAAATGTTTGGCCTGGAAGTCAGCCTGAAGAAAACGGAGGTCCTCCATCAGCCACCTCCGCACAATGACTACCAGCCCCCCCACATCTCCATCGGGCACACAAAACTCAAAACGGTCAACCAGTTTACCTATCTCGGCTGCACCATTTCATCGGATGCAAGGATCGACAACGAGATAGACAACAGACTCGCCAAGGCAAATAGAGCCTTTGGAAGACTACACAAAAGAGTCTGGAAAAACAACCAACTGAAAAACCTCACAAAGATAAGCGTATACAGAGCCGTTGTCATACCCACACTCCTGTTCGGCTCTGAATCATGGGTCCTCTACCGGCATCACCTACGGCTCCTAGAACGCTTCCACCAGCGTTGTCTCTGCTCCATCCTCAACATTCATTGGAGCGCCTAACATCGAAGTACTTGAGATGGCAGAGGCCGACAGCATCGAGTCCACGCTGCTGAAGATCCAGCTGCGTTGGGTGGGTCACGTCTCCAGACTGGAGGACCATCGCCTTCCCAAGATCGTGTTATATGGCGAGCTCTCCACTGGCCACCGTGACAGAGGTGCACCAAAGAAGAGGTACAAGGACTGCCTAAAGAAATCTCTTGGTGCCTGCCCCATTGACCACCGCCAGTGGGCTGATCTCGCCTCAAACCGTGCATCTTGGCGCCTCACAGTTCGGCGGGCAGCAACCTCCTTTGAAGAAGACCGCAGAGCCCACCTCACTGACAAAAGGCAAAGGAGGAAAAAACCCAACCCCCAACCCCTAGCCACCAATTTTCCCCTGCAACCGCTGCAACCGTGTCTGCCTGTCCCGCATCGGACTTGTCAGCCACAAACGAGCCTGCAGCTGACGTGGACATTTTACCCCCTCCATAAATCTTTGTCCACGAAGCCAAGCCAAAGAAAGAAGACAGGAAATGGCAGGCATCTTGTCAGCCCCCGCACCTGAAAAATTAGCCTAGGTTATGATTCTGTGAGCTTCCATTTTGATGATCAGATGTGGGCTTGTGAATCAACTGGAATCTTCTGCATGCCTCATTGGCTTTGGACAACTTGTCATACACTCTGCCTGATTGACCTTTCCACTGACTTTACTGGTAAAATGGAACTAGTGTGGAGTGGGACCAGTCGCAAATTTTGCTCTGCAAGGTTTCAAATGATTTCAATGATTGTGGACCTTTCCCTGTCTTTAAATGTTTCAGTGTTGAAATAGTTGATAGAGTCATAGAGAGATTCAGCAGGGAGATGAGCCTTCCTGATTCAGATTTATTACCAGAGTACATGCATGACATCTCATACAGCCCTAGGATTCTTTTTCCTGTGGGTGAGGTAGAATTCCCACTTGTTGGTCGTACAAAAAAAACCGTACACAATGTGTAAACCAACTGTGCAGCACTGAGGAAAAAGAAAAACCACAAGCATCCACACCGACCATCAAACACTGTTTTACATTGGCCCTACTTTTTGCATCCAAGAAGATTAAGACTGACCCTTTTTAAGATCAGATAAAGAATTGGCAAAAATTGATGCATCTCCATTGCCATCAAAAAATTGAGATTCATATTCCCCGTAGAAAACCTTTAAAACTGCAGGAATCTAAAAGAAAATTTATAGCCTCTCTCCCAGAGGCCTACTTTTGCTGAATTAAATTCTTTACATCTTTTAAAAATATTTTGACTAACATCCGCACAAAAGAGCACTCTTCTATTCTGAACCATCAACGGGCCTCCCTGTTGGGCATTTTGAACTGCCAATCTTAATATCAGTTCTCTGTCTTGATAGTGTAAACACCTCACCAAAACAGGCCGAGGTGGTTGACTGGGCAGCGGTTTCCTTCTAATCACTCTGTGGGCCCTATCCAATTCCAACCCATCTGGAAACCAATCTGATCCTAAAATCGCTGGAATCCATTTTTGAAAAAAAAATTACTGGTTCAGAGCTTTCAAAATCTTCCTGAAGTCCCACTATCTTCACATTATTCCTCTGGCTCTGATTCTCCAAAGAATCGATTTTCTTCAATAAATCATTTTTCTCTATTCTCCATCCAGTGAAAGAATCATCAAAAGTATTCAACTTCTGTTGACATTGACCAAAATCACAAACACAATCCTCCAGCTATTCTTCCATCTTCTTAACCTTGTACTTTATCAACTACTTTAGCATATTTTTCTACATCAGCTTTAATAGTTGCTATATCTTCTAATGAGCTTAAAACCCAAAGAAATCTGCTGAGACTTTGCTTGAAATTGTTGTTGAAAATAGTCTTTACGTTTAGCTGTAGGCCTACCATGAGCTGCCAACACTTCTTCCTCACTAAATTCCAGTTCTTCCTCTGAGCTTTCAGCTCCAACCACTTCTGCAGCTCCTGCCCCCAGTTCTTCAGCCTCCACCACAGTTACTCTTTTGCTTTCTCCCCTTCCCATCCTCCACCGACCCAGTCTCACTGGGATGCCGAGCACAAGGCCCACCCCCTCCCTCCCCGCGGGAAGAAAAATGCTTGGTGAGTGCACGCGTGCTCTACTTCAGCTTCAGTGGAAGAGCGCTGCTTGACGTCGGTGCCATCTTGCCCGGATCTCCGCGGCGCTGGCGTCACTCTCAGAGTTGCTGGTTGTTGTCGCTGGGGATGAGGAGGAGCATTACTCGAATCCCCTGGATTCAGCTCTGAGGTAGGCCAAAAACTTCTTCCAAACTTGCTGTTTTAAAATCGGTTTCTTCATTGTTTGAGCTCTAGTTTTCTTCTTAATTATTTTTGCTTCTTTTAATGCTTTCTCAAGACTTCTATACTGTTAGAAGATATTTCAAAATGGGCTTTTCTTTAATCTGTCGGGAGATATGTCCACCCACATCTCTCGCTTATGCCATCACGTCATGCCCCCACATTGGCCCTACTTCATCCATTTTATTCTACCCAGATTCCCCTTGATTGTGCCACTCACCGAGACACAGGGTCAATTTATATTGTGTGGTTATGGGTAGAATATAGACAGCACCTGAGGTCAGGATTGACTTGGAGGTGGGGGGGGATCCTGCAGCTATGAGGCATGTATTTTACCATCTGGGCCACATAACATCAGCAAGACAGTGCTTCAAATCCCACGGAAACTCTAATACTTTATTCCTGTGACAATATCTGCTTCTGGGCCTGTCTGATTGCACTCAACACTGGGCCTTTCCAAAACACCTGAACTTCTTCGAGGTTCAACACAAAGAAAGCCCGACTTTTGTCTTTTAAAAAAAAAAATATTTTCCAATGAAACCCCAACTGATATTCCCATTCCTTCAAGACTCTATTGCTCCATTTTGGTGCCTGTTACATATGCTCTGGCTAAGTGCACATCCAGAAAATTATTGGACTCCTTGTCTGGATATCCATGAATGTCCTATCATGGTAGATGGGGGATTTGATTTCATGTAATGAATGAAATCTAATATCAGTAACGATGTAAACAAGCACATTGTCCTAATGCCATGTACAGCAGATTACCTGTTCTGTTAAATCTTTTGTTTAATTTTAAATTTCAACATACAACATGATAACAGGGCCTTTTGTCCTGTTCCCTTGCAACCCAATTAATGATGATACCTTTATTGTCATTATGCTTGTATACCAGCCGATGAAACATAATTAACATCAACCAAAATATAAAATAGAATTGAATACAATAAACACATGCATTAAAAAAATACAATAAATCATGAACAATAAGACTGCAATGTTCTAAAATAAAAAAGATTACTGATTCTGAAATATAAGTGCAACACCACTCAACACTGTGAATTGATATTTAACATTATCAAGGCTCCATGAAAAATGCTTTTTTTAAGTTTGGTAGTTTTCGAGTGAAGGCTCCTATGACATCGGCCTGTTGATAGGAGAGTAAATAGTGCATGGTTAGGGTGTGTTGAATCTTTAATGATATTCCTCGCTCTGCCCAAACATCGTCCCCTATAGGATAGATTCCAACGTGGGTAATTGCATTCTGACATTCCATTGGGCAGTTTCACTACCTGCTGGAGTGCCTTCCTGTCTTGTGCAGAACAATTCCCGTACCACGCCAAAATACTGTATGCCAGCACGCTCTCAATAGTACATCTCTATAAATCCAACAGCACTCTAGGGTGGAGGTGTAACTTCCTAAGACATCTTAAAAAAAAATAAAAACCTTGCTGTGCCTTTTTGATCAACATTATTGAATTCAAAGACCATGTGAGATCATCAGAGATGTGGAGCCACAGGAATTTGAAACTCTGTAACCACTCCATTGATGCAAGTCAAGATGTACATGTGGCTTACTGGCCATCTAAATCCACAGTGATCTCTTTTGTCTTCTGGGTATTGAGTAACAAGTTGTTCTCAGCACACCCCAAGGCTAGGTGCTGAACCTCACCCCTATAGGCCATTTCATCGTCCCCTGTGATCAGGTCTACCACCGTGGTGTCATGTGTGAACTTTATAATTAAGTTTGAGTTGGAACGCAGTGGGTAAAGATGGAATACAAAAGGGGGCTCAGCATGCAACCCTGGGGCATTCCGGTGTTCAAGGTGATACTGGAGGAGAAAATATTGCCCAACCTAACAGACTGGGGCCTGTTAGTAAGGAAATCTGAATCCAATTACCATACGAACAAAGTTTGGTTATCAGCTTTGGTGATACAAATGTTGAAAACCGAACTATAATCAATAAATAGTAATCTTACATAAGAGTTTGGTCTGTCTGGGTGATTCAGAGTGTAGCACAGTTGAAATGCCATCCTCTGTCGACCTATTTGCATGGTAAGCAAATTGATGTTGATCCATAAAGGCAGGCAAGCAAGATTTCCAATGAGAAAAAACCAACCTCTCAAAACATGTTGTGATGGATAGGTGTGAGTGTAACGGGTTAGTAGTCATGAGTGCTTTGGCACAGGAGCGATTAGAGCAGTCTTCAAACTTTTGAACTACAACCCCTGGCATGTTTTGAATGATCTGTTATCCAGATGTCCAATTTGTTTGCCAGAAATAACCAACTATGTAATAAAGACAAGGAGTGATTGGGGATGGTTATTGAATGGCATCCTTGCTAACAAAGAACCAATAAACGCAGTACACAAGCATGTTGGAGAAATTCAACAGGTCACGCAGCATTCATAGGAAGTAAAGGGTAAGCAACATTTTGGGCCTTGGGCTCTTCATCAGGTTACCTTTTACTTCCTGTAGATGCTGCGTGACCTGCTGAGTTTCTGATCTGCAGAGTCTCCAAACACCACTGTTACAATTTGTAATTCTCATTCCTTCTGCACCCTTCCCTCAGCTTTCTGTCAACCCCCACAACCCGACTGCTGTGTGCACTGCCACTTGACTCCTATCCGAAGCTCCCTTTCTATCGCTGGGCTTTTCCACTCTGAAATACCCCACACTCCCTGCCTTTGCCCCTGGTAACTCTGCCAATTCCCTCTGACTTTAAACACCCATACGCAGGTTGGTGTTATTGTTTGAACTTCTGAATGCAATAATGGTTTTTTTTTGTTGTTGTCTCGAGACGATGTCAAACCTTTTTGTGTGGTGATGAAATCACTTTACTCTGTGCTATTTTGGACTTGTATTCATCCTTGGTCTGACTTGTTCTGTGCTGCCTGTAATGTCTTTCTGCTCTGACTTAGCTTGACTCCCAAAATTCAGGGGAAATTCCCAACAATTTTTTCCCTGTTAAGAGCCACTCTTCCTTAATTTCTTCCCTCCCCCACCCCCATGGAGTTTGTTTTGAATGTGACTAGGGAGTTTGCTGTCGAACAGAGAGAGCATTGATGAGGATTTCTGCACTTACAAGGGCAAAAGGTGTGAGATTTCCCTTGCTTGGTTCCTTCAGCAGATTGTGTTTGTCTTCAGGTTCTAATATCTGCTTTATCCTGTGTGTCTGCAAAACAGGAACCTCTGGCCCATAGCACAAATTAAAAAACTTTTCTGGGATATCCAATTAATTCCTCCAGGAATTTCAGGGAATGCTGAGAGTAGTTAGAATCAAGTTCAGATTTTAGAGTACATACATGACATCACATACAACCCTGAGATTCCTTTTTCCTGCAGGCCAGGCAGAATTACCACTAATTAGTAGTGCAAAAAGTTAACTGTACACAGTAAACGTGTAAAAAAAAAAGCCTGTAAACAGATAACGAATGTAAACTGTGCAGTACAGAGAGAACAAGAAGAAAGTCAATTAATTGAGTCCCTGATTGAGTTTGTTGTTGAGGAGTCTGATGGTGGAGGGGTAGCAGCTGTTCCTGAACCTGGTGGTCCAAGTCTTTTGTGGCACCTACACCTCTTTCCTGATGGCAGCAGCGAAAACAGAACGTGTGCTGGGCGGTGTAGATCCTTGATTGCTGGTGCTCTCCGACAGCATCGTTCCCTGTAGATGTCCTCGATGGTGGGAGAGTTTTTTCCTGTGATGTCCTGGACTATGTCCACTACCTTTTGGAGGGCTTTACACTCAAGCTAATTGTCATGTATCTAGAGGTACGATGAGAAAGTTAATTTTGCATGTATTCCAGCTCATCGTCCCATTCATAATACGGCAGTAAAAATCTAGAACTGTGTTACAGAGAGAGATTAGTTAGAATAGCTCAAAGGCAACATTATTGTACTGGCGTGTAGTTCATCAGGAGTCTGATAAGGAAACTATCCTTGAATCTGGTGGTGTATGAGCCCATACTCGTGAATTTTTTTCCCAATAGGAGGAGGATGAAGAGAGTGTGGTGGGTGTGTTAATATGCCATCTGCTTTTCCAAGGCAGAAGGGAGCATGGATGGAATGAATTGAAGGGGGAGGCGGCCTCGAGTGACGGTCGAAGCTGCGTTCACAACTCAGAATGTGCCATTCTCTAGTTGTACACTGGGGAGTGGAGAAAACCAACAATTTGTGAGGAAACAAGACAAATTTAGGAGGTAGAAAGGACTAGGTTATGGTGAGGTTAATGGAATGAAGAGTAATGCAGAGTCTTTAACACTATATTATTTGGGCACCATAGAGTGACACAGTCCTTCTGGATCATGGCCTGCCTCTGCTTCGTAGATTCTTGGCGTGGCGTTATTGAATTGGTACCTTAATTTTGAATGTAATAAAAGCATTACCTTGATGGCTTTTCACAGAACTAAGAAGTAAAGGTCTGAACTAACTCAGGGATCAATTAACATAGATTTCCATTAACCAGGAGAAGCGATATTGCAGACATTATAACTGGATGAGTGTTTGTGATTAGTCCATGGAGGACAGAAAATGGAGTAGAGGGAGTTGTACGTGGAGTTGAGCAGGAAGAAAATTGCTTTGGGCAAAATAGGTAACTTTCTCAAAGAACGAGCACGAGGGATGGTTTGTTGAGATATTTCTCAGGGAAGTTTTGCCTCCATTTGCTTGTTGCATTAGAGAGGGGGGAGGGGTGGGTGGGGGAGGCATTTGGCTTCATCATAGATTACTGATTTATTTGTATTTCTCCACTACAAGGGCACAGAGAGCATGAATGCCACTTCTTTCTCCATGAAAAGAGCTCTGATTGGAAATCAAGTGGGCTGCCCAAACTCTACGCTCCTCACACTCTCTAGGCACTGAATCTTGCTGGGCCAAAGTGAGAAGTATCGTGACTCCGGGGCCATAGAGTCTGAGAATGCAGACAGCCCCTGGGTTATGAATATCCAAATTCAGACAACTCTTACATACGAACGGACTAGGTGCAGCTTCAGCGGTTCACTGGCTTGTGGAAGGAGAACACCATCCATCATTTTAAGTCGATTCATGGTTATTTACCCTTGTAACCATGCCTCCAAAGCATAAATCCGATGCAAGAAAAGCTCTGTACAGACCTCCCTTGATGCCTACTTCAATTTGACTAACTGAAGCTAAATAAGAACAGCATGTACAAATTTGACTTAAAGACAGATATAGGAATGGATCTTGTTTATAACCCAGGGACTGCCTGAAGTATGGTGTAGAAACAGGCCCTTGGTCTCTTTATTGCTGCACTGACCATTGCACCCCTCTATTTCAAGTTCACTGTCACGTGCACTGAGATACTGTGGAACAGCAGTAGAAATGCAGAGTTAGAAATTTATAGAGGGAAATCAATTAGAGCAGAGGAAAGACAAAATTATTTTATTTGTGTGAAGTTTGTTTAGAGGTCTGATAATGGCAGGACTGACTCGCTCCTAGAACTGGGTAATGCTTGTATTAAAAAAAAATTCATATTGTATTTACAACACTGTCTGAAGCTAATTCCTGCCATTGAGACCTGTGGTGGCCAGTTACACCCAATTTACTTTCAGCCCCATGTGTTTTGGAGGGTGGGAGAAACTCACGCAGACACGGGGAGAATGTACAAACTCCTTACAGACAGTGCGGGATCTTCTTCCCAATGGAAGGAGAAAGAAAAGTGTGGCCAGGGTGAGATGGTGCCTTTAATGTGTTCGCTGCTTTTCCCGAGGGAGTGGGGTGAACAGAGAAGAGTGGGGGTGGGGTGGGTTTGTTTGGTGGTCAGAGTTGCATTCTCAATTCTCTGCAACATTCGACAAACGTTTGTGTTTGTCCATCCAAAATGCAACACTTTACACTTGTCTGTATTAAATTCCGTCTGCCATTTTCCAACCAATTTATTTTAGCTGGTCCAGATCCCTCTGCAAGCTTTGAAAGCATTGAGTATGCAGGCTTAATTTTAACATTGAAGAAGAATTTGGATGGGTACATGGATGGGAGGGCTATGGACTGGGTGCAGGTCAGTGGAGCTAGGCAGAAAAATCGTTTGGCACAGAGCAGAAGGACCTGTTTCTGTGCTGCAATGTTCTGTGACTGTGCACCTCTGCTGTGTGCAGGCTGCAAGGATGTCCGATCATGGTGCCCAGAACTACAGTTAATGTGGTCACAGGATTGCTGGCTGATAAACGCACTTTGTGCTGGAGCCAAATTCCTCCCCCTGGATTGTCGCCAATTTGTCTGCATGCGTGGGGATGGAGGTCTGTGGGACAGCGATTGGATACTGGAGGCACAGATGGGAACCAAAGCACGTTAAAAATTATGTGGATCAACCTATGAAGAAAGCAGGGCCAAGCATACCAAAACATTTTTCAAAAACAAACTTTTAAAATCTTTTACTTTCCTCAGAGGGATTCGGAAACAAAGGCTTCTTTAATTTGCTGTCTTCTCACATGCACTTGGCAAGCAGTAATTTTTCCAAATGCACTGCACATTAATCCTTGGTGTCAGCAATAGATTGAGTTGGCCTAGCACCTTGCTCTTTCCTATTTTCTCTTTCTACTTTTAAATTCTGATGAGGCTCCCTTTCCCAATCTGAATTAAAGTGAGAGGGAGAGAGAGAAAAACCATAAAAGGCAAGTTGATCCATGAAGTCTATTCTATTTGTTCTTGAAATCATTGAATTAAAGAATTCCTACTGCACTGGTAAGGCCATTCAGTCCACTGAGTGCATTCGAGCTCTTCATAGAGAAATCTAGTTCTGTTTGATGGCACTGTTTCTGCAATCCTTCAATTAGTTTTCTTCAAATGCTTGATGATTCCCTTTCGAGAGTCCTGATTAACTGGTTCCACCTTCATGCCACAGGAAAAATTCTTCTTTATGTTTTTCCCACCAGTTTCTGTGTTGCCTGATTTATTTTTTTTCTTAAATTTAGATATACAACATGGTAACAAGGCATACTGGCCCACGAGTCTGTGCTGCCCACTTTACACCAAATTAATAACCTACACCCAGGTATGTTTCTTACGGTGGGAGGAAACCGGAGCCCCAGGGAAAACCCATGCAGACACGGAGAGAACGTATAAACTCCTTGCAGTTAGTGCAGGATACGAACCCCGGTCCTGATCCCTGGCGCTGTAGGGGCGATGCTGTCCTTGAACTTGGCAACCTGTGGTCTCATGCTCGTGAATCTTCTTCCCAACAGGAAGTGGATAAAGAGAATGTATCGGGGTGGGATGACTGGGAATAGAAAGACATATAAACGACAGATAGATGCAGGAACCTTGAACAGGTAAGACCCTGCTGGAGGAACTCAGTGGATCAGACAGCAGCTAATGGTTAGAAATGATCAGTGAACACTGGGTCAGAATCCTTTATTGAGAATGGTAAAAAAGAAAGGAGATTTTATGTCAAATAAAAGTGAAAATAAGCCTGGGAAGGGAGAGAGTTTTCCTTTATCTTCTCTCTCCCCCTCTTCCTCCCCACCTCAGTTTCTCCCTCCACCTGTCCATCCACCTCTGAAACCTTCAGTGCCTTACCCTGTCTCCTGGGCCCCTCCCCCATTAAAAAAAAACCCTTTCTATGTCAATATTACGTTGGGTTAAGGTGATAAAGATTCCTTAAGCAAAATACTGACTGACTGGCTGACTTCCCCTTGTAATATGTTGGCTGCTTAACAGATGGAGCTGAGGGAGGTAGGGCGGGTGTGAAGAACCAAGCTGCATTCACAACTCTCTGCAGTGTCTTGTGGTCTTGGATGGAGCTTGAACTTGAACATTATCATTAATGTGCTCTGCACTGAGGGCTGTATCAACCAGCATGTTGCAAAGTCTTTGTACTGTGTCTCAGGCAGCTTTTTAGAAGGGCTGCCCAAAAGTGACAGATTTCACTTCTGGCAATGTAAGGGTGACTTCGTGCCAGTGTACAATGCCAGTTACATCTGCACAAAACTGGCAAGAAGACCAGTCTTTGGCATGGAGTACCTGGATTACAATAGTGCCTGCACACACCCATCTCCCTGTGCATTAGATACCATTCTACACTACATAAATGCATATTCAGCTTAGTTTTAGCTTATTTGACCTGGTACAGTGAGAAGGAGTCTTCCACGAGCAGTCCAGCAAGTCAACTCCATCACACACATCACCTTACAAAATGTAGGTGCAAGAGTACAATTACAGAGAGCGGTACTGCAGTTAGAACATCTGTTAGTGCATAACATTGTGTAGTGTGGATGGTGGATGGTGGAGGGTCGTGGGGTGGGAATGTGGATGGTGGAGGGTCATGTGGAACCTCTGTCGGAAGTTGCATCACCTGCTAATCAAGGTTGGACTCTAGTGCACACCTGACTATTGGCTCCTTTAATTACCTGGGCTGGACTCCTCAGCTTACTGCACTTTAAAAGCCTACCATATGCAGCAGTTCATTCTCTCTGCTCCTTGGCCCTGACTACGAATGCTGCTGTATGCCTAGTCGCCGACTGTGGACATGGTTGGAGGAGTCGGTGGTAAGGTGTGCACTACCCTTAGAGAGGGACTGTAGTATTCTGTGGTAATGCTTAGCATTGAGCCATACTCCAGTCGATCAGGGAACTGGCAGTGCATGTTGATGTCCCTGTACAGTAAGCATGTGCAAATTACTGAACATTACTATACGTGTGTGTTTGTAAGAGAGAGTGTAAGCAGTCACTGGTATCAGAGACTGCTGTGTCCAATGTGATTGCTTACTTGTTTAAGTACTGAGTGTTTTTTAATATTATTTAATATAAAACCACTTAAACATATGAATATATTTCAAACTTAATCCAAATACACATTTTGTATTTTAAAAAAAATCACCCCAACCCTCTACAAATTTAAAAAAGAGAAAAAAGGAAAAGGGACAAGAAAACCACAACAGGAGCATTTCACTTTCCAATACGTTTAAACTTTTATTTATTATGACCGAAAGCAGAAAAGGAATCTTAGAGATTCATGTAAATTTTAATACAAACAGTTTGTAAATGTGGGCTCCATATTTCACAATAAGTATGATATTTATCTCTAATTATAAGTAATTTTTCTCAAGTGGAATACAACTCCAAATTTCTACACTATCTGAATATCTGACTTCCAAGTTATAGCAATACATTTTTCTAGCTATTGGAGTGCCAAGTGTTGTTTTGTACCTTCCCCATTACTATTTCCCTGAGGGTTCAATAAAGATCATCATTTGTTTGTTTAGCCTGTGTCTGGTCTTGTTTCTTTGTGAACTGATTTGACCACACGTTACGCAGGGGCAGCATGCTAGCGAGCAGTGTTGTGGGGTTCAATCAGGGGCCTGATGGCTGCCAGGAAGAAACTGTCTTTAGGCCATGATTTCATGCCCTTGAACATCTTTGACAGGAGGAGGGAGAAGAGGATGTGTCGGGGTGGGATGGCACATAGGCAGTTGGATGTAGGTGGAATTAACGGAAGGGAGGGAGGTTTGTGTGATGCTCTGAGCTGTGTTCTCCACCTTCTACAGCTTGAACAGAACAGCTCCCGCACCACGCTGTGATGCATCCAGCGAGAATACTTTTGATGGCGCAGCTGCAAAAGTAGTTGAGGTATTGGGGGGGTGGGGGAAATGCTGAACTTCCACAGCTGTTTATAAAAGTAGTGATATTGGTGTGCTTTCTGACCATTGATTAAGCGTGGTTGGTCGTGGTCAGATCAGAAGAATTAGAAGCGACCTGTAGTCTCCAGTTCAGAGTGCATACAACCCTGAGATTCTTTTTCCTGCGGGCGAGGCAGAATTACCACTTATTGGTAGTGCAAAAAAAATAGTCAATGTTCACATCTAAACAAATAAATAAATGTAAACATACCGTGCAATTCAGAAAGAAAAAACATCATAAAGTGCACAAGGAAGAGTCCTTAAATGAGTCCCTGATTGAGTTTGTCGTTGAAGAGTCCGAGGGTGGAGGGGTAGCAGCTGTTCCTGAACCTGGCGGTGCAAGTCTTGTGGCAGCTATGCCTCTTTTCTGATGGCAGCAGTGAGAACAGAGCATGTGCTGGGTGGTGTGGGTCCTTGACAAATCTTGAGTTAACGTTGAGTCCACAAGTGTGGCTGGAGGGTTCTAATGCAGGTCAACTCTCTGGCTTAAAACTTCTGCTGTAGATGTTACAGTATGCATGTGAATCACAATTTACAAATTTGACTTGGCCACGCACAAAAGTGAGAAGTTGAGTAGAGTGCAAGTAGGTGGGGACTTTCACTGGGGATTTCCAGGACTTTGTCTGATGCATACCTTAGACCCAAGCATGTAATTTTGAAAAAAAAAACACAATGGCATGCTGTTTTGCTCACAAACTACTGATAGAAGAACACATTGAAGTCATCCACATCTACAGTGGAAGTTGTAAGCCAGAAACCTCCAGTCATGCTTGTAGGTTCAACATTAACAGGATTAAGATTCAGCATTAAGATTCCTCTAATGACATATACAAAATTTGTCAACTTTTACCTGTATTCTTTCTTTGGCTTGGCTTCGTGGACGAAGATTTATAGAGGGGGTAAATGTCCACGTCAGCTGCAGGCTCGTTTGTGGCTGACAAGTACGATGCAGGACAGGCAGACATGGTTGCAGGGGAAAATTGGTTGGTTGGGGTTGGGTGTTAGGTTTTTCCTCCTTTGTCTTTTGTCAGTGAGGTGGGCTCTGCAGTCTTCTTCAAAGGAGGTTGCTGCCCGCCAAACTGTGAGGCGCCAAGATGGACGGTTTGAGGCGATATCAGCCCATTGGCGGTGGTCAATGTGGCAAGCACCAAGAGATTTCTTTAGGCAGTCCTTGTACCTCTTCTTTGGTGCACCTCTGTCACGGTGGCCAGTGGAGAGCTCACCATATAACACGATCTTGGGAAGGCGATGGACCTCCATTCTGGAGACGTGACCCACCCAACGCAGCTGGATCTTCAGCAGCGTGGACTCGATGCTGTCGGCCTCTGCCATCTCGAGTACTTCGATGTTAGGGATGAAGGCGCTCCAATGAATGTTGAGGATGGAGCGGAGACAACGCTGGTGGAAGCGTTCTAGGAGCCGTAAGAGATGCTGGTAGAGGACCCATGATTCGGAGCCAAACAGGAGTGTGGGTATGACAACGACTCTGTATACGCTTATCTTTGTGAGGTTTTTCGGTTGGTTGTTTTTCCAGACTCTTTTGTGTAGTCTTCCAAAGGCGCTATTTGTCTTGGCGAGTCTGTTGTCTATCTCGTTGTCGATCCTTGCATCCGATGAAATGGTGCAGCCGAGATAGGTAAACTGGTTGACCGTTTTGAGTTTTGTGTGCCCGAGGGAGATGTGGGGGGGCTGGTAGTCATGGTGCGGAGGTGGCTGATGGAGGACCTCCGTTTTCTTCAGGCTGACTTCCAGGCCAAACATTTTGGCAGTTTCCGCAAAACAGGACGTCAAGCGCTGAAGAGCTGGCTCTGAATGGGCAACTAAAGCAGCATCATCTGCAAAGAGTAGTTCACGGACAAGTTTCTCTTGTGTCTTGGTGTGAGCTTGCAGGCGCCTCAGATTGAAGAGACTGCCATTCGTGCGGTACCGGATGTAAACAGCGTCTTCGTTGTTGAGGTCTTTCATGGCTTGGTTCAGCATCATGCTGAAGAAGATTGAAAAGAGGGTTGGTGCGAGAACACAGCCTTGCTTCATGCCATTGTTAATGGAGAAGGGTTCAGAGAGCTCATTGCTGTATCTGACCCGACCTTGTTGGTTTTCGTGCAGTTGGATAACCATGTTGAGGAACTTTGGGGGGCATCCGATGCGCTCTAGTATTTGCCAAAGCCCTTTCCTGCTCACGGTGTCGAAGGCTTTGGTGAGGTCAACAAAGGTGATGTAGAGTCCTTTGTTTTGTTCTCTGCACTTTTCTTGGAGCTGTCTGAGGGCAAAGACCATGTCAGTAGTTCCTCTGTTTGCGTGAAAGCCGCACTGTGATTCTGGGAGAATATTCTCGGCGACACTAGGTATTATTCTATTTAGGAGAATCCTAGCGAAGATTTTGCCTGCAATGGAGAGCAGCGTTATTCCCCTGTAGTTTGAGCAGTCTGATTTCTCGCCTTTGTTTTTGTACAGGGTGATGATGATGTCATCACGAAGGTCCTGAGGCAGCTTTCCTTGGTCCCAGCAGAGCTTGAAAAACTCATGCAGTTTGGCATGCAGAGTTTTGCCGCTAGCCTTCCAGACCTCTGGGGGGATTCCATCCATACCTGCTGCTTTGCCACTTTTCAGTTGTTCAATTGCCTTATATGTCTCATCCTGGGTGAGGACCTCATCCAGCTCTAGCCTTAGGGGCTGTTGAGGGAGCTGGAGCAGGGCGGAATCTTGGACTGAGCGGTTGGCACTGAAAAGAGATTGGAAGTGTTCTGACCATCGGTTGAGGATGGAGATCTGAGTCTTAAGCACACGCAAAAAGGATTGCTCAGTGCCCCCCCCCCCGCCAAGAAAGAGAGTCTCTTTAGAGATGTTGAGTGTCTGCATTCGCCTCCTGTGCACCCATTGATTCTGCAGCTGCACTGACCTCCTGTCCGTTCCAGTGGTGATCCCGAGGTCCCAGATCAGAACCTCCGATGTAATCAGGAAGGTTTCAATGTCCGGTGCCCCTTCGGGAGCCCTTCTTGTCCTCTGATGTTTCTTAGCTGAGGTTGTGAGGTCTGCTCTTACCCACTGTCTTCTTGCAACACAGCTGTTGGGGTGCATCACCTCATTCTTCTCCGAATTAAATTTCATCTGCCAACTCTGCTCACTTTGAATCTTATCGTCATGCTCTTACAGTTTGTTGTCACCCTTCTCTGTGCTTTACTGACTTTAGTGTTGTCCAGAAATTTTGAAACTTAAACCTGGATATCCATAGCCAAGCCGTTAATGTATATTGAGAATCAGCATTAACCCCTCTGCCTCACATCTGAAAATCCGCTGTGCACCTTCAGAGATGGAGGTTGGGGGGAGACGTGATAGAAGTTTAGAAAGGGCAGATAATTAGTTGTTTTTCCCTTGGATGGAAATATCCAAAGATAATTAATCAGGAGTTTATTGTCATACACATTGTACAATTGCATGAACACTGACATTCTTATTTGCTGTATTAAGATAAAGTTGAAAAAGAACCACTACAATAGTACCTGTATGCATCAAATTAAATTAAAAAAGAGATTTTTATTTTTATTAAAAAAAATACAGCATGGTAACAGGCCATTTTTGCCCATAAGCCCGTGCTGCTCAATTTACACCCATTGACCTACAACCCCCGATATATTTTAAAGGGTGGGAGGAAACCAGAGGTCCAGAGGAAACCCATGTAAACATGGTGAGAACAAATTCCTCGTGGACAGCGCGGTCCCGATCGCTGGTGCTGTCACGAAGTTGCGCTAACCGCTACGCCAACTGTGCCGCCCAGATGAACATAGATGAAAAATAACAAAGTTTGTTAACAACTATTAACAGTTACCATAGTGCAAGACAAACCTGGTGTCACGAGTGCAGACAGGGCTTTTGTTATGGGGGTCACTGATAGTGTAACAAGGGGAGGTTTGAGAATCTGACTGCCATTGGAAAGAAATTGTTCTTGAACTCCGAGCTTTTGGCGTTTTATACTCTACTAGAAGACACAGTTTAAGATGAGATGGAGAAAGTTTAAAGGAGATGTGCCGGGCAAGTCTTTTTACACAGTGCCTGGAACGAGTTGCCATGGTTAGTGTGGAAGCAGATGTGATAGTGATGTTTAAGAGACCTTTGGACGGGCATGTGAACAAGCAGTGAACGGGGTGATGTGGACCATGCTTCACATGTCGGATTCCATCCCTTCTCTCAATTATACACATGCGAGGCTCCTTGACCCTTCCTCCGTTACATTGACAACTACTTTGGTGCTGCCTCCGGCACCCTCGATGTGTTCGTCAATTTTGCTGCCAACTTCCACCCCGACCTTGAATGTACTTGGCCCACTTCTCACTATACTCTCCCCTTTCTTGAAATCTCTGATTCCATCTCGGGACATCTTCCTCGACCTCTTCACACCTTTTCTCCCGTAAGGATGCCATTCCTTTCTCTCAATTCCTAGGTGCAGCTGTGGACAGGGAGATGGGATTAGTTTAGATTGGCTGTGTGGCTGGCACAGCTCATGTAAGGTGGAAGAGCCTATTCCTATACTGTTGTATGTTCTCTTGCCTAGTAAAGCATCACAAGGCACCTCACAAGAGGCATTGGATTGGGTGTAGAATTAAAACCAGACTCGATCTTTTCCCAACCTTAGCCAATTTGAATCTGATCCGAGCCTAAAAACTCGTAATAATTTCCATTCCCGATTGCACCAATACAAAATAGCAGGAAAACAGATGTGCTTTGCAGGCCCCAGTCAAGAACTGAGGATGTGTGTGGCAACGCTCAGCTGGATAGAGTGGTGAATCATCTGGATGTGACGTGACTCTAAAATGAATGCTTTAGCAAAAGGGAGCCCTGATCTGACCCAAATTTTGGAATGAGGGAGAATAGCTGGCCTTTATCTTTCCCTCCCTACAAAGGTTAGGTGAGACACAAATCGGACAATATGGGTTAAGGGTGAAAAGAGAAAAGTTTAGGGGGAACATCTTCAAATAGAGAGTAGTGGTTGTGTGGAACGAGCTGAAGTTGTGAATGCTGCTCAATTTTAACACCTGAGAAAAATTTGGTCAGGTATGGATGGAAGGGCTATGAATTGGGGGCAGGTCAGTGTGGACTAAGCAGAAAAATAGTTTGGCGCGGACTAGAAGGGCCTATTTCTGTGCTGTAGTGTTGGGAGCAGTTCTGTACATGTGTTTGAATCAATTATGGGTTTATTTTTTAACAGGGAACTGAATAAGACCCACAGGGACACAAATTTTCTGGGGTAGGAAAGGCACTTGAAAGCAGTACAACCATTGATTTCAGATTTATTGTCAGAGAACATACACGACATCACATACATCCTTGAAATTCCTTTTCATGAGGGCACGGCAGCATTACCTCTAATTGATGGTGTAGAAGTAAACTGTACACAGTTTAAACATGTAAACAAATAAAACTGTAAATGAATGGTGAATGTGAAAAACTGACTGTGCAATACAGGGAGAACAGAAAGAAAATCAATAAAGTGCACAAGTTAGAGTCCTTAATTAGCTTGTGGTTGAGGAGTCTGATGGTGGAGGGGTAGCAGCTGTTCCTGAACCTGGTGGTGCGAGTGTGGTGGTACCTGTACCTCTTTTCTGATGGCAGCAGTGAGAACAGAGCATGTGCTGGGTGGTGTGGATCCTTGATGATCGCTGCTGCCCTCCGATGGCAGATGTACTCCATAGTGGGGAGGATTTTGCCTGTGATGTCCTGAACTGTATCCACTACCACTCAGGGGTATTGGTCCCCATACCAGACCGTGGTCCTTGGTCATTGGATGTCAGCAGTGGAAGAGTGGCGGGAGTTGTGGGCCACAGATTATGGTGGGAGGTGGAATTACATGCAGAGGGCCCCTGGTGTGGGGGGGTGGGGGAGAAAGATCATGATGTCTGTCTATGATTGGGGCAGGGATGGGGAAATAAAGATCTTAGGGATTAGGTCAGGATGAGGTGGGGATTGCAAGCATCTACTGTGGAGGAGTATTGAGACACTAATAATTGTGGGGGGGGGGGTGGCTGCATGAGGTGATGTTATAATTGTACCTGCATTTATTGATGAGTGGCCCAAGGGAGATCCACACTAAGGTGCAAGGACATATCTCGGGGGCATGTACCTGTGATGGTCCAAGCCAGGTGTCCAAACATTGTCCAGTGAATAATTATTGCCCTATAAGGATGCTTAGTGAATCACAGGGAGTGGGTTCAACCTGAATTTAGATTCACTCTCTCTCACTTTCTCTCGTGCTCCATCTCTTGCGCGCTCTCTTGCGCTCTCTCTCTCTGCGCGCTCTCTCCCTTGCACTCCCTCTTGCGTGCGCTCTCTCTCTCTCTCGATTTGGCAGAACATCTCCGTGACTAGATGGTTCAGATTCCTCCTATATCCCAAAAACGGGAGTAGATTAGGAGGTTGTGAATGACTCCTTTGCATGTGATATTGGCAAAAAGGATGAAAAGACTAAGTTGATGGGCTTGTAGGAGAGAGAATTTCACGGGGATACAGGGAAATTAAGGTGGAAGAAAGTTGCACAAGTGGGTGCCAGCATGGGCTTGAGGGGCTGAAGGCCTCCTGGGTTGTTATGTTCATTATACTCCCTTGTGTGAGCTAATTGTACTATGTTAAATATAATGGGTTGGGGCTAGCTGAAAAGTAGAGAATGTTCTTGAGCTGGACTCTGGTGTCAAGGCAGGGGTACAATAGAGTAGTGGTTAGGAGCCTATCTGTCTCTGCCAGAATAAGTCAGGCTTCCTATCACAAGGGGCAATTAGCTGCCCACAGCAACGTGGTTGACTGTGAAATGATTGAGTGAGGCACTTATTTCCAGGGCAACAAGTCGGTGTTTTATCAGACATGTGTGGGGGGGGGGTGGGGAGAGGAGAGAAGAGAAAATAAGTTTGTGCTAAGGTGCAGAGAGGATGTCAGAGGGAAGGTTAGGACAAGTGTTCATCTTGTAATTTCTTCCTGTGACAGAGCTTGGAATAGATAGAGGATCTGTTGTGGACGTCTGTTAGAAGTGAAGAGGGCTGCTCAATGTTAGCTAAGAGCAATTAGGGCTTCAGTGCTGGGAAAGTTGGCCTGGAGAAGGACACTGACTTTGCTTATCCATCCAGGGAGTCTGAAGGATTTTGTAGAAAAGAGAACATTACAGCACAGTACAGGCCCTTCAGCCCACAATATTGTGCTGATCTATGTAAACCTACTCCACAACAATCTAACCCTTCCCTCCCTCACACCACTACTTGTCTCACATCCTTGTGCTGAATCTTTTAAATGTCCCCATTGTACCAGCCTCCACCACCTCTCCTGGCCCTGCATTCCAGGCACCTGCCACACTCTATGGCCTCTGACATCTCCCCAAAATCTTCATACACTCACCTTAAACAGATGTCCTATGTTATTTGGTATCATTGCCCCAGGAAAAAAGTGATGGCTGTCCACCCTATCTATGCCCCTCTTAATTTTATATCCCTCTAGCTCATCCTTCGATGCTCCAAATAGAAACCCTAGCTCTGTGAACCTCGTAGGGACAACATTGGTATCTTCTCTGTGCTGCGAAGATCCTTGAATTGGTCATCCTGGCATCAGAAGCTTATGGGAGAGCATGGATCACAGCTGCATGGTGTACCCTAGAACCCTGCAGCCATTTGGCCCTTCTAATCTGTGTCAAAACATCATTCTGGTAGTCCCACTGACCTGCGCCCATTCTATAACCCTCCAGACCACTCCCATCCATGTATCTATCCAATTTATTCTTAAAACTTGAGAGTGAGCCTGCATTTACCATCTCAGATGGTAGTTCTTTCCACAATCCCACCACTCTTTAAGTGAAGAAGTTCCCCCAAACCTTTCCCATGTACCATGTGTTGTCTCTGGAATTTGAGGACTTGATCTTCAAGCATCCCTTTCCTCATTTGCCAAAGATTTTACTGGTACACTGAAGACAACTATGAATTGCATTGTCTATACTTCCCCAAGCTAATGAGATGTCTGTGATTTGGAAGGTGGCACACATTTTTCAGTCACTCTGTGGTCCTTTAATGCAGTGGTTCTCGACCTTTTTCTTTCTACTCACGTACAGGTATAAGTAATCCCTATGCTGTCGGTGCTCTGTGATTAATAAGGGATTGCTTAAGGTGGGATGTGAGTGGGAAGGGAAGATTGAGAACCACTGCTTGAGACCCAATTGTTATTGAAATATTTTGCTTGAGAAAAATTGTCATTGGTCCATTTCCTTTGGAGTTATGAAACCATGCACATAACGGGTCAATTAGGTAGGATTAAAATAATGGTTTTCAAACTTTTTCTTTCCACCCATTTACCACTTTAAGCAATTCCTTATTTATCAGAGAGCCCTGATGGCATAAGGTAGGCCAGGTTCTGTGCTGTATGCATTTTTTTGAATATTTTATTTTTGGTGTTTTCAAAAATTATACATAGTGACATTTTAAATGTACAATATATAAAACTTTCTCCCAAACACAACAAAATCAAATGCAAAACAGTCCCTCCCTCCTCCCCTTCCATAACATACAGATCTGTTCACCGTCAGAGCTTACATATATTTTAAGTATATAGAGTACAGTTGGGGAAACTATGTTTTTATTTATATAATAGTTACTTTTATACTGATTTTGTTCCTTTTTATTACTGACCCCCTTTGTGGTCCAGCTATGGCTACCAGTCCTTTACAAAAATGTTGAATTTATTCTTTAAATTGTATGTGATTCTGTGCTGTATGACTTGTGCTTCTAGTAGATCCATAGATGAATGTCAACTTGGTGGGAAGGTTGTTGGAGATGAGGTGCAGAATTTTGACATGAAAGATTGAGAGAGCCCTCAATGGAATTTGTGTAATGGTGAGCTAGGATTGTATCTAGCATGCTGCCATTAAGCAACCATACGATGGAGATGAGTTTCTGCAGTTCGTTGTATCTGAGGTGCTCTACAGTTCCTCTCACTGATCAAGCCCGTCTTTAGTGAGCATGGAAATTGTACCATGAAGGAGAAAGGCAGCAAAAAGATGAGAGAACTACTGCCGCGAAGTTACCCTCCAAGTGATGCACTTGTTCCTTCACCGTCATCGATCAAAATCCTGTTAACTGCATTGTGGGTAGACCCACACAGCAAGGACTGCAGTGGTTTAAGAAGGCAGCTCACCACTACCTTCTCACAGGCAATTTAATGCTGGCTCAGCTTGTAAAGCCTCTATCCCTTGAAAGAATGAAAAGTCAAGGTGTCATGGCTGTTGCAGCTCCCCGAATTTCACGAAGTTGTCTCGTGTTGGAGACCATGTCCACGAGACAGACAGCATCTGCATTGTGGAAAAACACCAAAGCTGCACGTGCTGGAATGTTGAGCAGACAAGAAATTGCTGGAGGAACTCAACGGGTCAGACACCTTCCGTGAATAGAAATGGTCAGTCAACGTTTTGGGCTTGAATCCTTTATCAAGCTGCAAGTTTATTGTCATCTGATTGCACAACCCAATGAAACAGCTTTCTCTGGTCCTTGGTGCAAAATATGCAGACACACAACCAGATGTAACACACATACAGACAAACAATACTTACGCAGGACAAGTATTCATATATGCAAATAAATAAGTATTGTTTCATGAATATGAAGCTTAGTGTGAGCAGTTCCTTTGGTCATTCAGCATGCTCACTGCCTGTGGGAAGAAGGTGTTCCTCAGCCTGGTGGTGCTGGCTCTGATCCTCCTGGATCTCTTCCCTGACGGGAGCAGCTGAAAAATGCTGGGTGCGGGGTGGAAGAGATTTTGCGCGCCCTCTTCAGACAACGATCCTGGTAGATCATATCGATGG
Source organism: Narcine bancroftii (assembly GCF_036971445.1). Lineage (NCBI taxonomy): Eukaryota > Metazoa > Chordata > Chondrichthyes > Torpediniformes > Narcinidae > Narcine > Narcine bancroftii. Next base: position 5,445,618 of record NC_091473.1, read on the forward strand.
GGAAGAGGGGGACGCCAGTGATCCTCTTTGCCACTCTTATAGTCCTGTGGTTTGACCTCTGATCCATTTCTCTTCAGCAACCGTATCACACTGTGATGCAGCTGGCCAGGATGCTCTCGATAGAACTCCTGTAGAAGGTTGACGTGATGGTGGCTGGTGGCCTTTGCCACTTCAGTCTTCTCAGGAAGTGCAATCACCGTTGCACCTTCCTGACAAGTGAGGAGATGTCGAGTGTTCACGATAGATCGCTAGTTAAGTGGACTCCAAAATGGGGAGCAGCCTTCTCTACTTCTATAATCATTACTGTCCTAAAAAGAAGAGACCTGTAATGGGAGGACTCCATTGAGAAAGACAAATTGAGAAAGACTAAAAAAAAGTTTAAGTTGCATTAAGTATACCATTTGTTTCACAGCAACCATCTCTTGGACACTGAGTGTGGTTGCTCGTTTCCTCGGGAAAAGGCACATAAATAAATACAGAGGGACCCACAAAACTGAGGTCCTTTTTAACGTAAATGCAACTGGCAACATTTCATTTACAGGAACCATTGCTATTAAAGGCACGGTGTTTTGAACGTTGCCAGTATAAAGGTGTAAAAAGCCACTTCACTTCAAGGACATCCTGCTGTAGAGGCGGTTAATAAAGCTTTATTTGTACTGCTATTGTGCAGTTATACACGTCATTCACAAGCTGATGATTTGTGATGCAGAGCTGGGCAAAGCCAAACTGCTCCTTTTTCAAGGCCTTCAGAGATTAGCAGGCCACATTTGCTGCCGCAGGATTTGCAAAGGGGCCTCCGAGCGGGCGCCCACTTGACAGAGACCTTTGCCTTTTTATTTCCATCCCCCTGTCTGTCGTGGCCACATCTGGTAGAAATAACTAGAGGACCTAGCTGGTGGATTGTAAAACAAGGGCAATTCTTGTGAGCTGCCAACTGTGCGCAGAACTTCCCACTGGGCCCTGGCACAGGAGGCAAGATCGGTTTGCCCGCTGAATTGCAGCTTGTCGACTCTTCTGGGAAGGCTGGCGAAGTGGTCATCCTTAGTAAGAAGGTAAGAGGGAGAAAAGTAAAGAATGAGTTGAATTTGTATAGAATTTTCATGTCTCTTTTGAAACCTTGTAAACATGCCCTGCGGCCAATGAACACTTGAGGCCTAATCTTTGTTGCCGTGTTGCAAGTGTAGTAGCCAATTTACTTCCCACACCAGTGATATGAAAATGATGATATTTTATTTTTAGAAGAAATTTAGAAATTAATCATCGCACAATAAAAGCAGATTTATTTGAAGAGGTTGCATCGTCCAGGCAGAATCATACAGGCTAATATAGATAAATTATGAAGATTTGCATGAACTAGAATATAGAAGATAAAAGGATGATATATTTGATGTGCTTAAGATGAGGAAAGGTCATCAAGCAAATGGGATAAACATTGTTGGGGGAAAAAAACTTTAAAGTTGGCGCCCCCTAGCTGTTAGTTTGCCAACCCACACAACATGTAATCTCGAGCAACCAGAAGATTCACATTTAAGTATTCCCAATGCCTTCGGTGCTCTGTGATTAGTAAGGGATTGCTTAAGGTGGGATGTGGGTGGAAAGAAAAAGTTTGAAAACAACTATTTTAATCATACCTCATTGACTCATTATGTGCACGGTTTCATAACTCTAAAGGAAATGGGTTAATGACAATTTTCTCAAGCAAAATATTTCAGTAACAATTGGATCTAGAGCAATGGTTCCCAACCGTCCCTTCCCACTCATATCCCACCTTAAGCAATCCCTTATTAATCACAGAGCACCAATGGCTTAGGGATTGCTTAAAGTGGGATGTGAGTGGAAAGAAAAAGATTGAAACTCACTGATGTAGTTGTACCCTTCGGCCCTTCTGTCCTCTAACACTCCCCAGGGCCCTGTCATTTACAATGCATATCCTGCACTATTGCAACTTGCCAAAATGGATGACTTCACACTTGTCCGTCAAATTCCAGTGCCCTGGTAACAAGTAATGACTGATATGGGATACTAATCTGAATGTCACTAATAAGGAAAAGAGAAAACAAGACTCCCATCTCCAGGTTGATTCACTGAAGCAGAGGTTCAAATTCCTGTGACTGGCTCTCTGCAGGCAGTGAGTAAAGAAAATACAGTGGTTTCCCCCCAATCCACTGTTTCGCTTTCTGTGGTTTTACTTATCTGTGGTAGAGTCGGAGTCCAAATATATTAGATGGAAAATTCCAGAAATCAAAAATCATAAGTTTTAAATTGCATGCTGTTCTGAGTAGAGTGATGAAATCTTGTGCCGACCTGTCTGGGATGTGAATCATCCCTTTGTCCAGCGTATCCACGCTGTGTATGCTACCCACCCATTAGTAGCTATCTCGGTTATCAGATCAACATAGTATATATAGGGTTTAGTGCTATCTGCAGTTTCAGGTATCTGCTGGGGGTTCTTGCAACATATCCTCCACAGAAAAGGGGGGAACCACTGTACTGAAATTCCTGGGAAATTGTCTTTTTCTTCCAAGGCAATTCCTTAGGGTTGCAGATATCTTGCTTGCACTTTGGTTTTGTGGTTAATGTGGGTAGTTTGTGAGGTGATCCACTCTTTCCACTGTTTATGTAGATCCTTTGCGTCCTCCCAAAGCACTGCATTGAGTTTGTTGCCTAAATGCTTGTGAACTTCCCTGAATGACTCTAACTGTAAACGACTGCGGGTCTGCCAAAAGATCTGTCTGCACTATTGATGCATCACTTTTTTCCTTATTAAAAATATTTTATTTATTCAACATATATAATGTCAAAAATTAAGAATATTATTCCGGAAGTACAGAATAAAATATCAACAAATATGCTGAAACTCTGTTTCTAAAAATTAAAATACTAAAATCTAAAAACTTTAAAAAAAAGAATCCCCTATTAGCTCACCTTCCCCCCACCCCCCAAACTAGTCTAATCCCAAAACTAAAATATAAGATATTTCATTTAACTAATTAATTCAGATTGCATCAGTTGGCACTCAAAGACCTCAAAAACATCATGAAGTTGTTATACTTTTAGGGAAAATTTCACTGATCAAAAAATAAATCATAATTTTAATTTCATTATTTTAACCTAAATTTGCAAAAATAATGACTATTTTATCCCATAAATTATATGTAATATTTTCTAATGGAATACAGCTTTGAATCTCAGCATGCCATCTCTCTAATGTTAATGAAACATCAGATTTCCACATTACAGTGACACATTTCCTTGCTATTACTAAAACCAACTTAAACTTTAATTGGGAATCTGACAACAATAATTTAGGAGTAACATTTTCAAAATTTCTTAAGTCATTCAGGATTTAAAGGAAAATTCACTCCCATTATCCATTGTAGAATTTTACTAATAGAACCACAAAAAGGGTTGACCTTTGAACAAGACAACGTAGAATGAAGAAAAGTTCCAATTTCTATTCAATATCTAAAACAATGGTCCGATAAATCTGATCTCCATCTATTCAATTTCTGAGGAGTGTAATAAACAATTGATGTAAAGAAAATTAGAATGAAGAAATCTATATCTTACATTAATAGTATTTGTCATAACTTCTTTGCACAAATTTTGCCAGACTTGTTGATCTGTTGTCGTGTCCAAATCCCGTTCCCATCTTTTGAATTAAACAAGCCCGTTTTAGGTGTCTGTTCTTGTGATAATATATGCAATTGAAATAAATTATTTAATCATTCCATCAACCATAATTTTGTTCCAAATTTGAAAGATCTTTTAAAATAATTTCTGGTCCTAGTTTCTCTCTCAAATAAGCCCTCGATTGAAAATAACAAAGTAATGTATTGTAAGGAATACCATATTTAATCATTAATTGATCAAAAGACATCGATCTATTATCATGATTAATCCCCAAAGTTTCCGACGGTTTCCTTGGTCCTGCTACTTGAATAGTGCAAACTCACCTTGCACTGCAACGCTGCCTGTATCCTTCCTCACCAGTACAACGCTGCCTGTATCCTTCTTCACCAGTACAATGCTGCCTGTATCCTTCTTCACCAGTACAACGCTGCCTGAATCCTTCCCCACCAGTACAACGCTGCTTGTATCCTTCTTCACCAGTACAACGCTGCCTGTATCCTCCTTCACCAGTACAACGCTGCTTGTATCCTTCTTCACCAGTACAACGCTGCTTGTATCCTTCCCCACCAGTACAACACTGCCTGAATTCTTCCCCACCAGTACAACGCTGCTTGTATCCTTCTTCACCAGTACAACGCTGCCTGAATCTTTCTTCACCAGTACAACGCTGCCTGAATCTTTCTTCACCAGTACAACGCTGCCTGTAACCTTCTTCACCAGTACAATGCTGCCTGTAACCTTCTTCACCAGTACAATGCTGCCTGTATCCTTCTTCACCAGTACAACGCTGCCTGAATCCTTCCCCACCAGTACAACGCTGCTTGTATCCTTCTTCACCAGTACAACGGTGCTTGTATCCTTCTTCACCAGTACAATGCTGCTTGTAACCTTCTTCACCAGTACAATGCTGCCTGTATCCTTCTTCACCAGTACAACGCTGGCTGAATCCTTCCCCACCAGTACAACGCTGCCTGTATCCTCCTTCACCAGTACAACGCTGCTTGTATCCTTCCCCACCAGTACAACGCTGCCTTAATCCTTCCCCACCAGTACAACGCTGCCTGAATCCTTCCCCACCAGTACATAGGAACATAGGAAGTAGGAACAGGAGTAGGCCAAAAATGGCCCATCGAGCCTGCTCCGCCATTCAATACGATCATGGCTGATCTAATTTATGACCTAACTCTACCTACCTGCCTTCTCCCCATATCTCCTAATTCCTCTATCATGTAAAAATTTATCTAACCGAATTTTAAATATGTTTAATGAGGCAGCCTCAACCACTTCCCTGGTTAGAGAATTCCAAACATTCACTACTCTCTGGGGAAAAACTATTTTTCCTCATCTCTGTCCTAAATCTACTCCCCAGTATCTTGAGACTGTGTCCTCTCGTTTTGGTTTCCCCGGGCAGCTCAAAAAACCTTCCTACATCTATCCTATCCATACCCTTCATAATCCTGTATGTTTCTATAAGATCTCTCATTCTTCTGAACTTGAGTGAATACAATCCTAGACGATTTAATCTTTCATTATAAGTCAACCCCTTCATCCCAGGGATCAACCTAGTAAACCTCTGGACCGTCTCCAAAGCCAGTATATCCTTCCTCAAATATGGAGACCAGAACTGGACACAGTACTCCAGGTGCGGTCTCACCAGTACCTTATACAGTTGCAACATTACCTCCCTACTCCTGAATTCAATTCCTCTAGCGATGAAAGCCAACAATCCATTTGCCTTCTTAATAACTGGCTGCACCTGCAACCTAACTTTTTGCGATTCATGCACAAGCACTTCCAAGTCCCTCTGCACAACAGCATGCTGTAGTTTTCACCCTTTAAATAATATTCAGCTCTTTTATTTTTCTTGCCAAAGTGGATAACCTCACACTTACTAACATTGTACTCCATCTGCCAGACCTTTGCCCACTCATCCAGCTTAACTATATCCTTCTGCAGACTCTCCACATTCTCATTACAATTTGCTCTTCCACTCAATTTGGTGTCATCCGCAAATTTGACTACAACACATTTTGTCCCCTCCTCCAAGTCATCAATGTAAATGATGAACAGTTGTGGGCCTAACACTGACCCCTGCGGCACCCCACTTATCACTCTCTGCTAACCTGAAAAACTCCCACTTATCCCGACTCTCTGCCTCCTGTCAGACAACCAATTTTCAATCCAGGCCAATATACTTCCCTGGACTCCACTTTCCTGTAACTTACTGATAAGTCTCTTGTGCGGCACCTTATCAAACGCTTTCTGGAAATCCAAATATACAACATCAACCTGTTCCCCTTTATCCACCGCACTCATTATATCCTCAAAGAATCCTAACAAGTTTGTCAAACAAGATCTTCCCTTTCTAAAACCATGTTGCTAATTGAACCCGTACGTTCCAAAAATTTCACTATTTCATCTTTAATGACGGCTTCAAGCATTTTTCCAACTACAGACGTCAAGCTGATTGGCCGATAATTTCCAGTCTTCTGCCTACATCCCTTCTTAAAAAGTGGCGTGACATTTGCTGTCTTTCAGTCTGCCGGGACCTGCCCAGAATCCAAGGAATTTTGGTATATGACCACCAATGCATCAACTATAACTTCTGCCATTTCCTTCAGAACCCTTGGATGCATATCATCAGGACCAGGTGATTTGTCTGGCTTTAGTCCCATTAGTTTCTCCATCACTACTTCCTTTGTAACAACTATTTTATCAAGGCCCTCCCCAACATTCGCATCCTTAACTCCGCACTTGGGCATGCTGGACGTGTCTTCCATTGAAGACGGACACAAAATATTTGTTTAATGCCTCGGCCATTTCCTCATTTTTTGCTACCAGTTTTCCTTTCTCATCCTCCAAGGGTCCTATGTTAACTCTGGCCACCCTCTTCCGTTTTATATATTTATAAAATTTTTGGCTTTCTCTTTTTATATTTTGTGCTAGTTTACTTTCATAATCCTTTTTCCCATTTCTTATTACCCGCTTTGTAACCCCTTGTTGTCCCTTAAAGTTTTCCCAATCTTCCAGTTTCCCACTGCTCTTTGCAGCTTTGTACACCTGCGCCTTCAATTTTATACTCTCCTTTATTTCCTTTGTTAACCACGGTTGATTTTTCCCTCTTTTGCTTCCCTTTTTCCTGACCGGAATATATTTTTGTTGAGCATTACAAAATATTTCTTTGAAAATCTTCCACTGTTCCTCAACTGTTTCATCAATTAGCCTGTGCTCCCAGTCCAGTCTGCCCAATTCCTCCCTCATCCTATGGTAGTCACCCCTGTTTAAGCATAATATATTATTTTTAGATCTAACTATTTCCCCTTCCATCTCAATGAGAAATTCAATCATACTATGATCGCTATTTCCCAGATGGTCTCTGACTATTACATCATTTACTCTACCTATCTCATTGCACAACACTAGATCCAGGAGAGCATTTTCTCTTGTGGGTTCCTTAACATGCTGCTCAAGAAAGCTATCGCGGATGCATTCTATGAAGTCCTCTTCTAGACTCCCACGACCAACTTGATTTTCCCAATCTATGTAGAAGTTAAAGTCCCCCATGACTACTGCCGTATCATTATTACATGCCTCACTTATCTCTCTATTTATTTCCTGTGCCACTAAACTATTGTTATTTGGTGGGCGATAGATAATACTCACCAATAATTTTTTCCCTTTGTTATTTTTTATCTCTACCCAAATGGACTCAACATTATGCTGTTTAGATCTTATATCATTCCTCACTACTGCCTGGAGCTCATCTTTGATTAAGAGTGCAACTCCACCTCCCTTACCATCCTGTCTATCTCTTTGCACCACCTGATACCCTTGAAAGTTTAATTCCCATTTTGGGTCACCTTGTAGCCATGTTTCCATGATGGCTACCCAATCATAGGCCTGGGTACCGATTTGCGCCTCAAGTTCACTAACCTTATTTCTAATACTGCGGGCATTCAGATAAAGTGCCCTTATGCTCTTTGTCCTTTTAATATCTAGTGACTTCTGTAACCTTTTCTTTTGATTTTTCTGCCCACTATTTTTCTTTGTAAATTTCTTAACACTATCATTGACCCGAAAACTCACTGCACCATCTGATTTTTTACTTTCTCCTCCCAACATTACTTTTCCTATTTTACTTTTCCTGGCCATTACTTTATCTTCGCTACCCTTTTCCCTATCACTCTGGTTCCCATACTCCTGCCAAATTAGTTTAAACCTTGCCCCACTGCTGTACCAAACATACTTGCCAAAATTTTGACACCTTTTGGATTTAGGTGCAACCCGTCCCTCTTGTAACGATCATGCCTTCCCCAAAAGAGATCCCAATGATCCAAGAAGCCAAATCCTTGCCTTGTACACCAGCACCTACGCCACACGTTCATTTTCCTTATCCGTACATTCTTTTCATCACTTGCAATTGGAACAGGTAGTAATCCCAAGATCACCACCCTAGCGTTCCTGTCTTTCAGCTTTCGTCCCAGCTCACTGTAATCCCTTTTCATTACCTCCTCCCTTTTCTTGTCAATGTCGTTTGTACCCACATGTACCAAGACATCAGGCTGCTTTTCCTCTTCTCTCAGAATATTTTGGACCCGATTTGTGATATCTCATACCATTGCACCAGGGAGGCAGCACACCATGCGGGTATACTTATCTGGCTCACAGAACCTCCTGTCTGTACCCCTGACAATGGAGTCCCCAATAACTACTGCATTTCTCCTTTTCCTTTTCTTTTGCACCACTCTGCCAGGCTCATTGCCATTGACCTGGTGCCCGTGGCCAGCTTCTGTCTGGTCATGTCCCTCAACAGAATCCAACACAACATAACTGTTGCTGAGTGGGATAGTCACTGGAGTGCTCTACGTTTTTTTTGCTTTTTTTCTTTCCCCCCCCGACGGTTTCCCACTTACCTGACACGAGTTCTGGAGTATTTATCGCCCTGAAAGTTGAGTCGATTAACTCCTCACTCTCCCTTACAAGCCGCAGGTCATCAATCTGCAACTCCATATCCCTAATTCGCTCCCTTAGTAACTGCATCTCGGCACAGCTGGTGCAGATGTGGCCATTTGGGAGGGTGGTGTCACCCATTGTTCCCACATCTGACACCCAGTACAGAGCACTAACCCTATTAGCATGACTCTGAATACGAAGGCAAATAACTCAGCTTACCTTTTCTCCTTGCCTGCTTTTGCCGAAGCCTGATAAGCCAAAACCAGGAAGTCTCACTCCTTCACTGCTCCACTCACTCACTGAGCCACTCCTCGCTGGCCGCTCCCTCCCCTTTCACTCCTTTTATTGGCCCCTTGACCAATTAACCCTGTCACTTTCAGCAAGCTCCTCCTCCTCTGATTCACAGCCCGACTCTCTCCAAGCTCCTCCTCCTCCGACTCCCAGCCGAACCAAGTAGGCCCAAGCCCCGGTAAGCCCCCGACTTTAATAGCTTACTTCACCTCACTTTCAGCAAGCTCCTCCTCCTCTGATTTAACCCTAACCCTAACCCTAACTCTGCCTGAATCCTTTCCCACCAGTACAACACAACCTGTATCCTTCCCCACCAGTACAATGCTGCTTGTATCCTTCTTCACCAGTACAACGCTGCCTGAATCCTTCCCCACCAGTACAACGCTGCCTGTATCCTTCTTCACCAGTACAACGCTGCCTGTGTCCTCCCTCACCGGTACAATGCTGCCTGTGTCCTCCTTCACTGGAGGAATTGAATATAAGAGCAGGGATGTGATGCTGAGACTTTATAAGGCACTGGTGAGACCTCACTTGGAGTATTGTGAGCAGTTTCAGGTTAATCCTATGAGAAAGGATGTGCTGACATTAGAGAGGGTTCAGAGGAGGTTCACAAGGACAATACCAAGAATTAAAGGATTATCAAACAAGGAGCATTTGACAGCTTTTGGCCTGTACTCGTTGGAATTTAGGAGAATGAGGGAGGATCTCATTGAAACATTTCAAACGTTGAAAGGTGTGGACAGAGTAGATCTAGAAAGGTTATTTTCCCCATGGTGGGGAACAACTTCAGGATTAAAGAGCATTCACTTAGAACAGAGATGCGTAGGAACTCCTTCAGTGAAATGTGTTGCCACAGGCAGTTGTGGAGGCCAAGTCATTGGGTGTATTGAAGGGAGAGGTTATAAGTTTTTGATTAGCCAGGGCATCAAAGGCTATGGGGAGAAGGCCGGACAGTGGGGCTGAATGGGAAAATGAATCTGATCTGGATTGAATAGCCTATTGGTCTTGTATATTCTGGGGTTTGCTACTCCTGCCCTAGGAAAAGGTGCTGACTGTCTATCTTATCTCTGCCTTTCAGAATCCTGTCAAACTCTATTAAGTTACCTCTCATACTTCTTCGCTTCAAAGAGAAAAGTCCCAGCTCTGCTAACCTTGCCTCATAAGACATATTTTCCAATCCAGCCATCATCCTGGTAAATCTCCTCTACATCCTCTCCACAGCTTCCACATCCTTCCTGTAATGAGATGGCCAGAACTGAACACAATATTCTAAGTGTGGTCTCACCAGTGATTTAAGGAGCTGCAACATTGCCTCACAACTCCTGAACTTGGTTCCCCGACTGATGAAGCTCAGCATACCACAGGCCTTCTTAATGATCCCATCAACCAGCGCAGCAACTTTGAGAAATGCAAGGATTTGGACCCCAAGGTCCATCTGTTCTTTCACATTATGAAATATCATCCCATTAACCTGTACTCAGCCTGCAGGCTTGCCCTTTCAAAATGAATCACCTCACACTTATCCAGATCAAATTCCATCTGCCACTTTTCTCCCCAACTCTGCATCCTGTCTATATCTCGTTGGAACCTATGACAAGCATCAACGCTATCCACAACTCCTTCAACCTTCGTATCTTCAGCATATGGATTAAATGGTCTCATGAATTATGAGCATATCATTAATTATTACTTATTTCATCATGCCTTGAACCAGTGGTTCTCAACCTCTTTCTTTCCACTCACACCCCACTTTTAAGTATTCCCTATGCCCTTGGTGCTCTGTGAGCAGTAAGGGATTGCTTAAGGTGTGACGAGAGTGGAAAGAAAAAGGTTGAAGACCACTGTTTTAATTGTACCTCATTGACTCGTTATGTGCATGGTTTCCTAACTCTAAAGGAAATGGGCCAATAACAATTTTTCTCAAGCAAAATATTTCAGTCACAATTGGGTGTTGAGCAATGGTTCTCAACTTTCCCTTCCCACCCACATCCCACCTTAAGCAATCCCTGACTAATCACAGACCACCGATGGCATGGGGATTACTTAAAGTGGGATGTGAGTTTAGGGGGACAAGATGGCACAACTTCAGGATTAAAGGGCATTCTCCTAGAACAGAGATACACAGGAATTTTTTTCAACCAGAGGGTAGTGAATCTGTGGAATTTGTTGCCACAGGCGGTTGTGGAGGAAACTGGGTTTTGTTATTTGCAAATAGAATTTTTACTTGGATTTGAATACAAATACCCTTTAGTCCAATTCGTCCATGTCAGCCAAGTTGCTTATCCAAGCAGCTCCCATTTGCCTGAGTTTGGCCAGATACCTCAGATTCAGATTTGTTGTCAGAGTACATACATGACATCACATACAACCCTGAGATTCCTTTTTCTCCTGCGGGTGTGGCAGAATTACTACTAATTGGTTGTGGGGAAAAAAATTTCTTATCCTGAACCTGCCCAAATGTGTTTTGAAAGTTGACATTGTATCTGCTGCTTCCTCTCGTGATTTGTTCCATGTATCCTCCACCCTTTGTATGAAAAAGGTGTGCCCTCAAGTTAAATATTACCCCCCCCCCCACCTTAACATGCGTCTTCAATTTTAGACTCTCTAACCCAGAGGGGAAAGACTGTGACTATTTGCCTTATCTATGCCCCCCCATATGATTTTTTATACCCCTAAAGGTCAGCCTGCTACACCAAAGGAAAAAAATGTGTAGTGGAAAGTGTGCTGACTGGCTGCATCACAGCGTGGTGTGGGGACACCAATACGTCTGACCAGAAAGTCATGTAAAGGGTAGTGGACTCAGTGCAGGGCATCACAGGCAAAACTTTACTCACCATTGAGAACATTACAGGGAATGCTACCATCAGAGAGCAGGAGCAGCAATCATCAAGGATTCACACCATCCATGACAGGCTCTGTTCTCGCTGCTGCCATGAGGAAGAAGGTACAGGTGCCACAGGACTTGCACCACCAGGTTCAGGAAGAGTTGCTACCACTCGACTATCAGAATCCTGATCTGACTCATTCAGAGACTCGTATGCAAACTCTTATTTTGCTCATTATTTATGGCTGAATATTCTTTTAAACTTTAAACATGCAGCATAGTAACAGGCCTTTCTGGCTCATGAGCCCGTGCCGCCCAAATATCCCAATTAATCTACAGCTCCTGGTCGGAGCGTCCAGAGGAAACCCACACAGATACAGGAAGAATATACCAACTCCTTACAGACAGAATGGGATTCGAACCCAAGTCGCTGGTGCTGTAATGGCATTGCCCTAACTGCTACACCAACTGTGCCTTCCTGGGTGCCATACAATTCTCATGAGCCTTGTGGTGCGCTGTTAGCCAGAATGAGACACACACAAGGTAAAGACTGTACAACAGGCTAGCTGTAGCTGCAGTAACTCTGAGTGAGGCTTCGGGAGGCCGGTGCAGGCTTGTATCTCGGAGGGTGCTTGATCCCTTCAGGCCGACTGATTGACAGCCGGCCAGGTGTAGTCCTGTCCCCCTTACACTCCTGCAGGTACAGCGGTTGCCCCCTGCAGTAGGCCGGCGGTACACTCCTGCAGGTATAGATGTTGCCCCCTGCAGTAGGCTGCTGGTATAGCACCACAAGCCTTTCCCGTTTTTTTGCTTCGTAAATCTAATATAAGCTATCTTCTTCCCCTGAACTAGCTGCTTGGTCAACCACAGATTCCTTTTCCTATTTGCAGTCAGTTTGTTTACAGTTGTTTCCTTACAGTTTACAGTCAACAATAATTAGAAATTCTCCCTGGCCTCCAGAAAAAGAATCTCGGGGTTGTATGTGATGTCATATGTGTACTCTGATCATAAATTTGAACTTTGATTTTGAAAAGTCCCAGCCCCTTGTGATTAATTTGTGTGCTCCAGCCATATCATGTGGAAATTGATATCATTTTTGTCTCGATGCAGCTCAGCAATGGACAACTCCATAACTCTCTGGCAATTCCTGCGGCAGCTCTTGGATGAGAACAAGAATGATCTCATCTGCTGGACATCCAAGGATGGGGAGTTCAAGCTTCGGAATGCAGAAGAGGTGGCTCGGCTTTGGGGGATGCGCAAGAATAAAACCAACATGAACTATGACAAGTTGAGCCGCGCCCTTCGCTATTACTACGACAAGGTGAGAGCATTCACTGCTTAATCCAGATGCAAGCATTTACAGCAGAGCTGAAGGGGTCAGAGATGATTGTTGCTTGTATTTGTTTTGTAAGAGTTTTCTCACTATTAGCAAGGGTGTAGCTCCAAAGGATTCATTACCTATGTGTAAGTCCATGAATTGGCAGATGATGCAGAAGTTGGCTGTGTGGTTAGAATTTCATTATGAATTCACATTTTTAATCAAATTCACCTCCCCTTCCTCTCACTCCTCTGCTCCCTAACCCCAGGCATTAAGAGTCCTTTTGAACCAGCTGCTTCAACTCCGGATCAACTGTTTGAACTGCTGGATGTTGCTGTGTGACTGCACCCTCTTTCAACCTTGATGGTGAATCAGTACTTAGAGGGAGGCCAAATTCTAGTGCAGTAAAATCCCTGGTATCCAAAATTCAAGCAACCGGCTGTGGTAGACCACTGTTAAAACTGTGATTGGCTACTGCTGACTGGACACACCTCCCGAGACCAATCCTACCCATAACCCCTTGCATGCTCCCCATTCATCCTGCCACGATCAGTCGATGAGGCTGGCTGCTGCTCCAGCCTATAGTCAATAAAAGCCTGTTTCACAACCTCAGTCTTTTGTGGTAATTGATGGTGCATCACTGGCAAAAAAAAAGTTGAGAAAATAAATTAAAAACAAAAAGAATAAATAAAAATTTAAATAAGAGTTTAAAATTGTATAAGTAAGTGTTCCCCAAAGCAACCTTGGTGAAGGTGGAAGCAAACATTCAGCCAGCGGAATGCCACCCCCTCTCCCATCCACCGGCCGTGTCCGCCCAACAGCAGATGTTTGAATAAAGTTTCAATAAAGTTGTGTTTGAATAAAATGGTGGTCCCCAGGATGAAGGGCTGGCCGGCTGATGCCGCTCGCTGCTAGGGCGACTCTCCCAAAGTGTCTCCTTATCCCTGCCTGGTAAGAATTTTTATCTTTATTAGTATTAGTAAGGCTTTATCTGTAAACTTGAGGGAGGGGGGGTGGTTAATTATGACTGCAGCATATTAGTGCAACTCTGTTAGAGCGCCAGCGACCAGGGTTCGAATTTAAGTTTTGTAATTTATGGGAGTTACTTGATTAAAGTGAACTTTATATAATTGAGGGCCACAATACTGATTTTTTAAAATATAATTACATTTTGCACTGTCTTTAGTTTAAGGAACAGTGTATTCTTTTTAAACATTTTTTTAATTTTTCACACTATGAACCAATACACACAAACATTTCCCTCTTGAATATGCACAGTGTCATTTTCTCCCCTTTTCCCCCCTCCCTCACCCCCCCCCCTTCACCCCCCTCCCCACCCACTCAACGTTCAACCTATATGATACATTAAACCCATTAAACAATGTCATCACACAATAAAAATAAACAAGAAATTTGTGTCATCTACTTTTACATACTGGGTCAGTTCATTTCGTCTTCTTCTCATTCTGTCATTTTCGGGGGTGGAGGTCCGCGGTAGGACTTCTCTGTTGTGTTCCATGTACGGTTCCCAAATTTGTTCGATACTGTGATGTTATTTCTTAAATTATATGTTATTTCTTCCAATGGAATACATTTATTCATTTCTATGTACCATTGCTATATTCTCAGGCTATCTTCTGATTTCCAGGTTGACATTATACATTTTTTTGCTACAGCTAAGGCTATCATAATAAATCTTTTTTGTGCTCCATCCAAATCGAGTCCAAGTTCTTCTTATATTACTGGAACAGTGTATTCTTAATGCAGGTGTATTAGTTAGGCATTGTTAGAATGTGTCTAGACAACCGGAAAATTTGCATATCTGGCATCCGCGATCCCCGAAGGTGCCGGATACTAGGAATATTTCTGTACTGCAGCTGACTGGCTACATGTAAACCATTGAAAGAAATGCATCTTGGGAAGTGGGAGTAATGAAGGGACACTGGGATAATGTGTTACATCGTTAACTCTGCTGCAAGGTCGGGCAGAAAATAAAACAAGTGAAACAGGTACCTCCTTCTGAAATGGAAGAGCCTAAGAACGACTAAATAGATCTCGGAAATAATAATACTGTAGGAGATCTGGGCGATGATGGAAAGATGGGTTTGAATTGGAGGAACTGCTCCATTATGCAGAGAGCATGCAATGAAAGGCTAGGAGGAGGCAGGGCAGTATGTGTTTCAGCTGCAGGTGCTGCTAGCTGAATGGTGCATGTGAAGTGCTGCCTCTTGAAGGCAGCCAACCTCAAAAAAGACCCAAACGTGCGCTGGAAAAACTCAGCAGGTCACGCAGCATCCATAGAAGGTAAAAGGCAGCCAGCATTTCAGGCCTGGGCCCATACCTGACGTAGGATCAAGGGCTGGAAGGTTGATCACCCACCACTTCTGATGGATGCTGTGTGACCTGCTGAGTTTTCCCAGCACGTTTGTGTATTATATCCCACTCCAGCATCTGCAAACTGTCTTGTTTAACATCAGAAAGGACCCTCGGTACATGTGAAAAAGTGGAAAAGTTTTGGTAAGATCTAAATCAGGTATTAAATAAAATCACAAAAAGCAACATACCAAAAAATCCAGAGATCTTTTTTCTAAGTAATATAAGAAGTAAAGAATTAGGCATCAAACTGGATGAAGCACAAAAAAGATTTATTATGATAGCCTTAGCTGTAGCAAAAAATGTATAATGTCAACCTGGAAATCAGAAGAGAGCCTGAGAGTACAGCAATGGTACATGGAAATGAATAAATGTATTCCATTGGAAAAATAACATATAATTTAAAAAATAAAGTCACATTATTCGAACAAATTTGGGAACCGTACATGGAACACAACGGAGAGGGCTTGCTTCGGACCTCCACCCCCTAAAATGATAGAATGAGAAGAAGACGAAATGAACTGAGCCAGTGTGTAAAAGTAGATGACACAATTTTCTTGTTTATTTTCATTGTGTGATGACATCGTTTAATGGGATTCTTGTATATGTTGAATGTTTAATGGGTTGGGAAGGAGGGAGGGAAGGGAAGGGGGATAAAGGGGAGAAAATGACACTGTGTATATTCAAGAGGGAAATGTTTGTGTGTATTTTGGTTAATATGGTTCATAGTGTGAAAAATAAAAATTAAAAAAAAAGAAAGGACCCTCAGTCACAGCCTCTTCACACAGAAGCTACAGAAGCCTGAACCGGCACCTCACATTTTTCCAACACCTATCAGGCTCTTGAATAATCCCACACGATTCTCAGTGTCAACTACTCCAGGACCACAAAAAGAGCTTTCTGCACTAGTGAAACATCTTGCATTAATTGTAATGGTGAATATAAATGGATCTGTCCTTTGATATTTATGATCTCTTTTTCTGCCTTGCTATGTTATGGCTATTTAATTTGTAATATTGTCCCCAGCTTATGAGCGAGATCCAATCCTATGTCTCTCTTTAAGTCGAATTTATATGCAAGTCGGAACAGGTACATACGGTTCTTGTTTAACCTTAGTTAGTCAGATTTCTTGGACTAAGTCATATGATGGAGTAGTGGCTGGTCGGGTTGAACCAGCCTTCTCCAGAAAAAAAGAAAAAAAGTTTAGAAAAGACAGAGCTCAACAAAGATAAAACTAAGGAAACAGAAGATAAAGTTACAGAGAAGAATAAGAAGATGGCACCCAAGAAAGAGACAGTAAAAACAAAGGGAAAAAAAGATGAAGAAAAAACACTGGAGAAGAAAGAAGACGGCCTTACCTGCACACAGGAGCAGGGAACTAAGGTGATGAAGAGCAGCCGATATCTGAGGCTGGTGAGTGCCCTGCGAAGTCATGACCCCCCGACCGGTGGACTGCAAAAATGGCTCTTGGAGCCAAACAAAAGTGCAGAATGAAAAATTAAAGTGAACACCAATGGGAGGGAGGCTCAGCTGAGGAGCGGGCAGCTGCAACGCGACCAGCTGAGGGACGCCCAACATCAGGGCACTCAGCTGGAAGGTCATAACAGCAGCGAGGAGAGGATCGAGGGTGAACGGCAACAGGACGAGCCACAGAAGGAGGCCCATCAGAGAGATGACACACAACTGGAAGCCCAACAGCAAGAGGACAAACAAAGTCATGGAAGTAATTCATCAGGAAAAGCAGAAGGGTCACATACAAAGAAGAGAAGAAGACAAAAACACAGACACAGATACAGAAGGAGAGGAAGAAGAAGATCAAGACCTTCACAAAGAAATAGAAGGTAAAACAGATGGACAAAATATAGATAAAGCTTTTTTTGAAGAACAAATGAGAGCATTAAAAGAATGGTTGTCATTAGAATTTAGTGCAATTAAAAGAAAATTAAAAAGAGCAGAAGACAAAATGCAAAGTCTAGAACGGGCCATGACAGAAATAGGGAAAAGAGAAGACAATGTGGAGGAATGGGAAACGGCTGTAGAATTGGAAGTAAATGATTTAAGAGAAAAATTGGAAGAAAGTGACAAAAAAAATTAAAGAGACACAAGAGTTGTTATCTCAGAAAATTGATATGTTGGAAAACTATAGTAGGCGAAACAACATAAAAATAGTGGGCCTGAAGGAGAGTGAAGAAGGCCCAGAATGAAGGAATTTATAAAAGAGTGGATCCCAAAGGTGTTGAGAATGACAGAATTGCATGAAGAACTGGAAATAGAAAGGGCACACAGAGCATTAGTATCGAAGCCGCAGACACATCAATGACCAAGATCCATCTTAGTAAAATTTTTAAGATATACGACAAGAGAAAATATACTGGAGTGGGCAAGAAATAAAGTTAGAGAGGATAATAAGCCGTTGGAATATAAAGGACAAAAAATATTTTTCTACCCAGACATAAGCTTTGAACTCTTAAAGAAGAGGAAGGATTTTATTACAGCAAAAATGATTTTATGGAAAAAAGATTACAAATTCATATTAAGATATTCAGCTGTACTTAAAGTATTTATACCTGGGGAACAAAACAGGCTATTCTTGGATCCGGAGAAAGCATAAGAATTTGCAGAACGTTTGCAGGACAGATGAAGAGATGTAACAAGAAAGAAGACCAGCGATAAAGTATATATAAAGATGTAATATTATATGGTAAAAATAATGTATATGTAAAGAACTAAAGATGGTAAAGAGAAGGGAAGGAAGGAAGAAGGGGAGGAAAAGAAGAAAAGAGATTTGTTTTGTATTATATTAAAAAAATTTGTATTATATTGTATTATATTTTTATATTAAAAAAAGTGTTTTCTGAAGGGGGCTGGGGGTTGGAGAGAATAACCTTCACTGCAAAATCAGTTGACGCTTGTGAGCAAGATTGCAAACTAAATGGAAAGGGGAGTTGTGGTTTCCTGGCAATGGAAAAGGGGCAACTCAGAGAGGGGGAGTTCATTTTGAGTTAAAATGTTATTGGGTGTGAAGATTGTCAGAGTATTTCGTGTTTTAAATGTGTTGTCATACATTGAGGTTAAAAAGGGAAATGTAAAAGATGAAAATGGGATAAAGGTGGATGGAGGTAGCGAGGAGGCAGAAAATAGGTTTAAACAATATATAAGATGGCCACATTGAACTATATGATTGTAAACATTAATGGAATACATAACCAAATTAAAAGGAAGAGGCTACTAAATTTACTGGAAAATAACTGAAAAAAGAAAATAAATAAATATAACATTTGTGCAGGAAACACATCTAACAGAAGAGGAACATAATAAATTGAAGAGAAACTGGGTAGGACACGTAGCGGCAGCATCATATAATTCAAAAGCTTGTGGTGTAGCTATATTAGTTAACAAAAATATACCAGTTAAGATAGAGGAGGAAATAATAGATCCAGCAGGGAGGTATGTAATGATAAAGTGTCAGATATATTCAGAATTCTGGAATTTGCTCAATATATATGCACCTAATGAAGAGGATCAAAAGTTTATGTAAGATTTTTTTTGAAAATTGGAAACACGCAAGGAAATATATTGATAGCAGGGGATTTTAACATTAATTTGGATCCAATGTTAGATAAAACTGGTCAAAAGACAAACAAAAAGAATAAGATAGCCAAATTTATGGTTAAAACAATGCAGGAAATGAAACTTATGGATAAATGGAGGAGACAACACCCAAAAGAAGAGGAATATTCATACTAGTTGAGTAGGCATAGAACATACTCAAGGATAGATATGTTTTTGTGTCAGCACATATTCAAGGGAGAGTCATAAAAACTGAGTATAAAGCTAGACTACTTTCAGATCATTCACCCCTACTATTGGCAATAGAACTAGAAGACATCCCACCAAGAACATATAGATGAAGGTTAAATCCCATGCGACTTAAAAGACAGGAATTGAGAGAGTTTATTGAACGTCAAATTAAAACCTATTTTGAAATAAACAGTATCGGTTAAAGACAAATTTATATTATGGGATGCAATGAAAGCCTTCATTAGAGGGCAGATAATAAGTTATGTAACTAAGATGAAAAAGGACTACAATCGGGAAATAGAGCAGCTGGAAAGAGAGATAGTAAGTACAGAAGAGGAACTAGTGAAAAGGGATGATATAAAGAAAAAGAGAGAATTGGCGGACAAAAAAATTAAATACGAAACATTACAAACGTACAAGGTGGAGAAGAACATAATGAAAACAAAGCAAAAGTATTACAAATTGGGAGAAAAAATGCACAAAATATTGGCCTGGCAACATAAAACAGAACAAGCTTAAAAAAAATGTATTGGCATCAAGGAGAAAGGACAAACAAATCACATTATCACAAATCCCAACAGAGATTAATGAAAACTTTAAGGAATTTTATGAACAATTATACCAAACTAAGAATGATGGGAAA
Organism: Narcine bancroftii; assembly: GCF_036971445.1. Lineage (NCBI taxonomy): Eukaryota > Metazoa > Chordata > Chondrichthyes > Torpediniformes > Narcinidae > Narcine > Narcine bancroftii. The sequence continues at coordinate 5,465,454 of NC_091473.1, forward strand.
GATGATAAAATAGAAGAGTTTTTAGCTAAAATTGAACTGCTGAAATTGCAAGAAGAGGAGCAAAATAAACTCATAAAACCATTTGAAATAGAGGAAGTGCAGGATATATTGAAAAAGCTACCGAACAATAAAACACCAGGAGAGGATGGATTTCCAATAGAATTTTATAAAACATTTAAAGAGTTATTAATTCCTCCTCTCCTGGAGTAATGAATCAGGTAGAAGAAACACAAAACTTGCCAGATTCATGTAAGACGGCAATAATTACAGTAATACCAAAGATGGGGAAGGATCCATTAACATCAGCATCATATAGACCAATATTCCTACTTAACTCAGATTATAAGATAATAGAAAAATTATTTCCAAACAGATTGGCCGACTATGTACCAAAAATAGTAAAACAAGATCAAACTGGATTTGTCAAGAAAAGACGAACAGCAGACAATGTATGTAAACTTATTAATTTAATTCATGTAGCTCAAAGAAGTAAAAAACCAACAGTGGCTGTTGCCTTGGACGCAGAAAAAGTCTTTGACAGGGTAGAGTGGAACTACTTATTTAAAGTATTACGGAAGTTCAACCTACCATAAAAATGTATTAATTGGATTAAAGCATTATATAATGGACCATTGGCAAAGGTAACAGTAAATGGATATGAATCGAACCAATTCAAATTAAGAAGATCAACAAGGCAGGGATGTCCATTATCCCCATCACTGTTCGCCTTAGCAATAGAACCATTGGCAGAGCTGATAAGAATAGAAAATAAAATAAAAGGGATAAGAATAAAGGAGGAGTATAAAATCAGTTTATTTGCAGATGACATCATAGTATACCTAACAGAACCAGAGATATCAACAAAAGAACTACATAAGAAATTGAAGGAATATGGAGAAATTTCGGGGTATAAGGTCAAAGTAAATAAAAGTGAAGTGATGCCAATGAGTAATGCGGATTATACAGAATTTAAAAAAGAATCACCATTTAAATGGCAAACACAAGCAATCTGATACCTAGATATCAGGTTAGACAATAACTTAAGCCACTTGTACAAATTAAATAATTAGCCATTAATAAAGAAATTACAGGAAGACTTAAAACATTGGAAAGAATTACCACTAACGTTGTTAGGGAGGGTGGACTGCATTAAAATGAGTTCCCAAGGATATAATACTTATTTCAAACGTTATCAATTCCCTTGTCAGTGAAATTCTTTGTTGAACTAAAGAGAATAATAAGGAAATTCTTGTGGAAAGGGGGAAAACCAAGGGTAGCGCTAAATAAATTAACAGAGAGGTATAACCAAGGTGGTTTGCAGTTACCAAACTTCAGAAACTATTATAGAGCTGCACAATTAAGGTATTTATCAGATTTTTACCAGACGAAAGAAAAACCAGACTGGACTAAGATAGAACTAGATAAAATAGGAGAGAAGTTACCGGAACATATACTGTATAAGTGGGATGAAAAGCTGGTGAAATATAATAGCTCACCAGTATTGCATCATTTACTTAATATATGGTAGAAGATTCACGTAGAAAGGAAAAAAATGAATTACCAAATACCAAAATTGTTATTAAAATTTTTTATTTTTCACACTATGAACCATGCTAACCAAAATACACACAAACATTTCCCTCTTGAATATATACAGTGTCATTTTCTCCCATTCTCCCCCCCCTCCCTTCCCTCCCTCCTTCACCCCCCTCCCCACCCACTCAACGTTCAACCTGTATGATACATTAAACCCATTAAACGATGTCATCACACAATTAAAATAAACAAGAAATTTGTGTCATCTACTTTTACATACTGGGTCAATTCATTTCGTCATCTTATCCTTCTGTCATTTTAGGCGGTGGAGGTCCGCAGTAGGACTTCTCTGTTGTGTTCCATGTACGGTTCCCAAATTTGTTCGAATACTGTGATGTTATTTCTTAAATTATGTTATTTCTTCCAATGGAATACATTTATTCATTTCTATGTACCATTGCTGTATTCTCAGGCTATCTTCTAATTTCCAGGTTGACATAATATATTTTTTTGCTACAGCGAAGGCTATCATAATAAATCTTTTTTGTGCTCCATCCAAATCGAGTCCAAGTTCTTTACTGCTTATGTTACTTAGAAGAAAGATCTCTGGATTTTTTGGTATGTTGCTTTTTGTGATTTTATTTAATACCTGGTTTAGATCTTCCCAAAACTTTTTCACTTTCTCACATGCCCAAATTGCATGTACTGTTGTTCCCGTTTCTTTCTCTACCCTGTCAAAGACTTTTTCTGTGTCCAAGGCAACAGCCACCGTTGGTTTTTTACTTCCTTGAGCTACATGAATTAAATTAATAAGTTTACAGACATTGTCTGATGTTTGTCTTTTCTTGACAAATCTGATACTGTTGGGTCCCATTTATTTAACTTTTGGGGCGTGGTGTTTAGCCTGTGTAACCAATTATATTGTATCATGCGTAACCTCGTGTTTATTGTATTTCTCATAGTTCCGGAGCATACATTTCCCATGTTTCATTCTTTATCTTTATGTTTAGATCTTGTTCCCATTTTTGTTTGGGTTTACAGCTTGTTTCCTCATTCTCTTGCAGTTTGATGTACATGTTTGTTATAAATCTTTTAATTATCATTGTGTCTGTAATCACATATTCAAAATTGCTTCCTTCTGGTAACCTCAGTCTGCTTCCCAATTTGTCCTTCAAGTAGGTTTTCAGTTGGTGGTATGCAGACATTGTACCTTGAGGTATACCATATTTGTCCTTCATTTGTTCAAAAGATAATAATTTATTTCCCGAAAAACAATTTTCTATTCTTTTGATCCCTTTTCTCTCCCATTCTCTAAAGGAAAGGTTATCTATTGTGAAAGGGATTAGTTGATTTTTTTGTCACTATTAATTTTGGTAGTTGATAATTTGTTTTATTCCTTTCTACGTGAATCTTCTTCCAGATGGTGCAGTACTGGTGAATTCCTATGTTGCACCAGTTTTTCATCCCACTTATATAGTATATGTTCAGGTACCTTCTCCCCTATTTTATCTAGCTCTAATCTGGTCCCATCTGGTTTTTTCCCTTGTTTGATAAAAATCTGATAGGTATCTTAATTGTGCTGCTCTATAATAATTCTTAAAGTTTGGTAGCTGTAAGCCCCCTTGTTTGTACCATTCTGTTAATATATCTAGCACTATCCTCGGTTTTCCCCCCTTTCCATAAGAATTTCCTTATTATTTTCTTTAGCTCCTTGAATAATTTCTCTGTTAGGTGAATTGGTAAAGATTGAAATAGGTATTGTATGCTTGGGAAGATATTCATTTTAATGCAATTAACCCCTCCTATCAGTGTTGGTGGTAAATCTTTCCAATGTTCTAAGTCATCTTGTAATTTCTTCATTAATGGCTGATAATTTAGTTTGTATAGATGGCCTAGATTATTATCTAGTTGTATACCTAGGTATCGAATTGCTTGTGTTGGCCATCTAAATGGTGATTCTTTCTTAAACTTTGTGAAATCCGCAATATTCATTGGCATTACTTCACTTTTATTTGCATTTGCGTTGATCTTGTACCCCGATACTTCTCCATATTCCTTCAATTTCTTATGTAATTCTTTTATTGATATTTCTGGTTCTGTTAAGTATACTATGATGTCATCTGCAAATAGACTGATGTTATATTCCTTCTCTTTTATTTTTATCCCTCTAATTTTATTTTCTGTTCTTATCAGTTCGGCCAGATGGTTCTATAGCTAACGCGAACAATGAGGGAGATAGTGGACATCCCTGCCTAGTTGATCTGCTTAATTTAAATTGGCTTGGTATATATCCATTTACTATCACCTTCATCAATGGTCCCTTATATAATGCTTTAATCCAAGTTGAATTACTTTGAATAAATAATTCCATTCTACTCTGTCAAAGGCTTTCTCTGCATCTAAGGCAACTGGCACTGATGGCATCTTGTTTCCTTGTACTGCATGGATTAATTAATGAACTTACAGATATTGTCCGTTGTTCATCTTTTTTTAATAAATCCAGTTTTGATTAGTTTTACTATTTTTGGTACACAGTCGGCCAATCTGTTTGCTAATAGTTTAGCTATTATCTTATAATCTGAGTTAAGTAGAGATATTGGTCTATATGATGCTGGTGTTAGTGGATCTTTCCCCATCTTTGGTATTACTGAAATTATTGCTGTTTTGCATGAATGTGGCATGTTTTCTGTTTCTTCAATCTGGTTCATTACCTCCAGGAGAGGAGGAATTAATAAGTCTTTAAATGTTTTATAGAATTCTATTGGGAGTCCATCCTCTCCCGGCGTTTTATTGTTCAGTAGTTTTTTTAATATATCCTGTATTTCCTCTATTTCAAATGATTTTATTAATTTATTTTGTTCCTCTTCTTGCAATTTTGGTAGTTCAATTTTAGCTAGAAACTCATCTATTTTGTCTTCTTTCCCTTCGTTCTCAGTTCGACATAGTTGCTCGTAGAATTCCTTGAAGTTTTCATTGATCTCCATTGTAATTTGTTTGTCCTTTTTCCTTGATGCCAGTGCTGTTCTTTTAATTTGTTCTGTCTTAAGCTGCCAAGCTAGTATTTTGTGCCTTTTTTCTCCTAGCTCATAATACTTCTGTTTTGTCTTCATTATGTTCTTCTCCACCTTGTATGTTTGTAGTGTTTCATATTTTATTTTTTTGTCCGCCAATTCTCTTCTTTTAGTTGTATCTTCCTTTATTGCTAATTCTTTTTCTGTACTTGCTATTTCCCTTTCCAGCTGTTCTATTTCCCGATTGTAGTCCTTCTTCATCTTAGTTACATTATCTGCCCTCTGATGAACGCTTTCATTGCATCCCATAGTATAAATTTATCTTTCACTGATTCCGTATTTATTACAAAGTACATTTTAATTTGTTGCTCAATTAATTCTCTAAAATCATGTCTTTTAAGTAGCATGGGGTTTAATCTCCATCTATACGTTCTCGGTGGGATGTCCTCCAGCTCTATTGCTAATAACAGGGGTGAGTGATCCAATAACAATCTAGCTTTATATTCCGTTTTCCTAACTCTCCCTTGGATGTGGGCTGACAACAGGAACAGGTCTATCCTTGAGAATGTTTTATGTCTAGCCGAGTAATATGGGTATTCCTTCTCCTTTGGGTGTTGTCTCCTCCATATATCCGAAAGTTGCATTTCCTGCATCGATTTAACCATAAATTTGGTTACTTTGTTCTTTCTGCTAGTCTTTTTTCCAATTTTATCCATTTTTGAGTCCAAATTAAGATTAAAGTCCCCTCCTATCAGTATATTCCCCTGCATATCTCCAATCTTCAAAAAGATATCTTGCATAAATTTTTGATCCTCTTCATTAGGTGCATATACATTGAGCAAATTCCAAAATTCTGACTATATCTGACACTTTATCATTACATACCTCCCTGCTGGATCTATTATTTCCTCCTCTATTTTGATTGATACATTTTTATTGATTAATATAGCTACTCCTCTGGCTTTTGAGTTATATGATACTGCCGTTACGTGCCCTACCCAGTCTCTCCTTAATTTCTTGTGTTCCACTTCCGTTAGATGTGTTTCCTGCACGAACGCTATATCAATTTTTTCTTTCTTCAGTAAATTTAACAGCCTCTTCCTTTTGATTTGGCTATGTATTCCGTTAATATTTAAAGTCATATAGTTCAACATGGCCATTTCATACTTTATTTACCTCTCATTTCAGCTTCCTCATCACCACCTTTCCTCCTTATTCATTTCTGTTTTCTTTTTTTGAATGCACTGTAAGACAACACTTCTAAAACATAAAATATTTCCACTATTCCCACATCTAAAATTCCCTTAACCCCAACTGTCCCCCCCCTCTCTGAGTTGCTCCTTGTCCCTTGCTGGGCAACCACAACTCCCCTCTCCACTTGGATTGCGAACCTGCTCGCAAGCGTCAACTGATTTTGCAGTGACTGTTATTCTCCCCCACCCAGCCCCCTCCAGAAAAGACTTTTATCTTCACATATAACAAAGCTCACCCTCTTAATTCCCCCCTTACTTCCTTCCTTCTGTCCTTCCCTTTCTTCCCCTTCTTAGTTCTTACTTAAACATTATTTTCCTTCTTTATATGAAGTTTATAGTCATTCTTGTTCTTGTTACATCTCTTCATCTCTCGTCTGTTTTGCAGGCATTCTGCAAATTCTCGTGCTTTCTCCAGATCCGAGAACAGTCTGCTTTGCTGCCCCGGGATAACTACTTTAAGCACCGCTGGATATCTTAACATAAATTTATAGCCTTTCTTCCATAGGATCGATTTTGTTCCATTAAACTCCTTCCTCTTCTTCAGGAGCTCAAAACTTATGTCTGGGTAGAAAAATTTTTTTGACCTTTGTATTCCAGTGGCTTTTTTCTTCTCTCATTTTTTTCATTGCCTTCTCCAATATACTTTCTCTTGTCGTATATCTCAGGAATTTTACTAGAATGGATCTTGGTTTTTGTTGTGGCTGTGGTTTTGGGGCTAATGTTCTGTGTGCACTTTCTATTTCCATTCCTTCCTGTATTTCTGGCATTCCTAGGACCCTGGGGATCCATTCTTTTATAAATTCTTTCATATCTTTGCCTTCTTCATCTTCTTTAAGGCCCACTATCTTTATATTGTTTCTCCTATTATATTTATCCATCTTCTGAGCTAACAACTCCTGTGTTTCTTTAACTTTTTTATCAGATTCTTCCAATTTCCTTTTTAAGTCGTCCACTTCCATTTCTACGGCTGTTTCTCGTTCTTTCACCTTGTCTACTCTTTTCCGTATTCCTTTCATGCCATCTTTTAATCTACTCACTTTTTCTTCTGTACCTTTTATTCTTCTTTTTATTTCATTAAATTCTCATGTCAGCCATTCTTTTACTGCTTCCATATATTCTTCAAAAAATTTTCTCTCTATGTACAGTCCATTCCCTTCTATTTCTCTGTGCAGAGCTTGATGTTCTCCCTCCTCTTCCCCTGTGTCCACTCCAGGACCTGTATCCTCTACCTCTCTTCCTTGTATCTGTGTCTCTTCTGACTTTCTTGTTGGGCTGTTTATCTCAGTTTGCTGGGTATTTTTTTTAATGGTGTCTTGATGTTGGTCCTCTTCCTCTGGGCTGGTCATCTGCTGTGTCTCTGATTTCCTTTTTTCATTTCCCTCCCTCCTGTTCCCATTATTTTCTGTATCTTCCCACTGGGAGTCCTGCTGTTGGGTCTTTCTCAGCTGTTCAAGCTGTGGAGTTCCACTCCACAGCTGGTCCCCCCTCCCGTCGGTGTTGTTTTTGTCGTGCGTGATTGCGCACCTCTGTTTGGCTCCGTGAGCCATCCTTGTAGTCCTGCGTTTGGTGGGTCGTGACCCTTTGGGGTTTCCACTGACCTCAGGGAATGGGCTCCTCTTTCCATGGCGAGTCCCTGCTTCTTCGTACGGGTAAGGCCTTTACCTTTCTCTTCCGGCATCTTTCCTTCTTCTTTTCTTCCCATTGTTTTTGGCTTTTCTTTCTTTGGTGCCATTTCCTCCACATGTTTATTTTTTATTTGTTGTGGTTTGTGTGTCTGTGGCTTCGCTTTACTTTTTTTCTTCTTTTCTGGAGAGGGCTGGTATTCTCCTACCGGCCACTACTCCATCACGTGACTCCTCCACCAAAATTGTTATTGACGCAAAATCCACTAATCCCTTTTACAATAGATAATCTTTCCTTTAGAGAATGGGAGAGAAAAGGAATCAAGAGAATAGAGAAGTGTTTTTTGGGAAATAATTTATTAACATTTGAACAATTGAAGGACAAATATGGAATAATAATGTTTGCATATCATCAACTGAAAGCTTATTTAAAGAAAAAATTGGGAAACAGATTGAGATTACTAGAAGGAAACAGCTTTGAATATGTGATTACAGATACCATGATAATTAAAAGATTTATAACAAATATGTACATTAAGCTGCAAGGTAAGGAAAATGATGAAACAAGCTATAAACCCAAACAAAAGTGGGAAAAGGACTTAAATATAAAAATAGAGAATGAAACATGGGAAAAGTTATGTTCTGTTACTATGAAGAATACAATAAACACAAGGTTACGCATGATACAGTATAATTGGTTACACAGGTTATATATCACACCCCAAAAATTAAAAGAATGGGATCCAACAATATCAGACAGATGATTCTGCTGTAAAATTGAAATGGGAACAACAATACATGCAATTTGGGCATGTACAAAAGGGAATATGTTTTGGCAAGAACTAAATCAGATACTAAATAAAATCACAAATAATAAAATACCAAAAAACCCAGAGATCTTTATTTTAAGTAACATAAGAAGTAAAGAATTAGGCCTCAAATTGGATAAAGTGCAAAAAAGATTCATTATGATTACCTAAGCAGTAGCAAAAAAATGAATAATGTCAACTTGGAAAATGGAAGAGATTCTGAGAATACAGCAATGGTACATGGAAATGAATAAATGTATTCCACTAGAAAAAATAACATATAATTTAAAAAATAAAGTTACATTGTTTGAACAAATTTGGGAACTATACATGGAAGATAACAGAGAGAGCTTGCATTGGAACTCCAGCCCCTAAAATGATAAGAAGATAAAACAATTTGATTTAGTGTGTAAAAGTAGATGACACATATTTCTTGTTTGTTTTTCCCTTGTGGGAAGACATTGTTTTATGGTTTTATTGTTTTGTATATGTTGAATATTTATAGGTTTTGGAGGGGGTGGGAAGGGGTGAGGGAGGGAGGGGGGGAAAAAGGGGGTGAAAATGACACTGTGTATATTTAATGAGAAACATTTGTACATATTTTGGTTGATATGGCTTACAGTATGAGAAATAAAACATTTTTTAAAAAGTCAGATTTCTTGAAATAGTCATCAAGGGAGGTTTTCTTGCTTCGGATTCATGCTTGGAAGGCAAACGGTGCAGTCCCTGGAGTGCTGCTATGGTACTCAGGGGGCGGCTCCAGGATCCTCCTTGGCACTGTTTTTGGTGAGCTCTGGCACGTAAAAAAAAATTAGCACCGCACCCCTGAGGGTAAATAACCATGATCCAACTCAAAATGGCAGTCAGCATTCTCGTTCCTTGAGCCGATGAAATACTGAAACCGTGTACAACCCATTCGTAAGTCCAAGTTGTCTGTAAGTAGGATGTTTGTAACCTGGGGACTGCCTGTAGTTGGTGTATCTTGCATACCAGTGTGGCTGCAGTAAGTACGAATTTCGGTGCCCCTGTACATTGTTTTTGTATGTATGACAATAAACTCTCGTTTCAAATTTAAGGATGTGATATCTGTCAAGTTAATTCGCAGGAGAATATTGGAGATACAGAGTTGTTATGATCCCAGACACTAAACAGTGACCTCTGCTGGTGTGCAGCTGAATGAAAGTATGTCGAGAAAAGCTCAGTTAAAACCATGCAAGGCCATCATATTATACCAGTGAGAGGCCAATTTTCAACCTGATAACAGCAGTAAAGAAACTGCCCTTGAACCTGAAGGTTTGTATCTTCAAGTTCAAGTCTATTTAAAATTTGTTGGCACCACTGTTACTGTAGTGGTTAGCGTAACGCTGTTACAGCGCCAGCGATCGGGACTGGGGTTCAAATCCGCGCTATCTGTAAGGAGTTTGTACCTTCTCTCCATGTCTGCGTGGGTTTACCCCGTGGGCTCTGGATTTCTCACACTCTTCAAAAAAATGTACCGGGGTTGTAGGTTAATTGGGTGTAATTGGGCGGCACGGGCTTGTGGGCCGAAGGGGCCTGTTACCATGCTGAATGTCTACATTTTTGAAAACTTAAAATCCAATTGTACCAGTTCAATCTGAAGAAACAGTCCACGGTGTAAAATAGTGCAAGCTCACATACAGACATAACACATCCCGACAAATACATGTACACGTACATGTATTAAAACAAATATTAATATTAGATAGTAGTCTTGGAGAGTTGTTTCAGCGGTTCAACAGTTCTCACTGCCTGTGACAATAAGCTGCTTCTTAGCCTGGTGGTTCCCGCTGTAATAAGTCTATCTCTCTTCCCTGACAGGAGTAGCTCGAAGATGCTGCATGCGTGGTGATAGGGGTCCTCAATTATTTTTCGGAATCCTCTTTAAACAATGATCCCCTAAGTGATATTAATGGGGGGGAGGGGCCCCTCTGCTGCTCTTATGGTCCTGTGGATTGACCTCTGTTAGGTCTGCTTTGTTCATGAATGAGTGAGACAAACACCAGGCTGAGTCGAAATCAGGGTTCTTTGTTCTTTATTACCGGATTGTAACACTTGCGACTAACAAAGTTAGCCGGAGAATGCATTCTGCCGTTATCAGCAAAATGGTGATTTTTTATACCCTTGGATACATGCTTAGAACATCATCATATCATTACTTGTCCAATGACTAAAACTGTTGCTATCCTTTCCCTGCTAGCTTCCTGCCTCTCAATCCATCAATGTCTCTCTTATCTTGTAAGTACAAGGATGCATTCTGTTACTCCTTAGTACTGGGTGACTCCTTCTCCGGTCCCATCTCATGATGTTTTACCTAACAGGAGTACAAGGACACCTCCCCTTCTTGTTACTGCCCTGTACAGGGTAACTCCCTACACATTCCCATCTCATGATGTTTTACCTTACAATCCCTCCTTTGTCCTCTTTAGAGGACAATCTCGCCCTGACTATGCTACCACCGCGTTACATTAGTTCGCCTATTATTGCCAAGCTCTATACGGGTTCTGTTCACAGGGTAGTTCGGCTGGTGGGCGAGGGCTCCCCCAACCCTCCTTTGCGTACACCCCCCATCCGTCACCCCGATCCCATTGCCCGTTTACAAGTTTCATCCCATTTGCCCCCAAGCAAAAAACTAGCTAACCCCCCGTACATTAGTAAATACCCAAGTTAACATATGGTCTACAATCTGATTAATAATGTTTGTGTTACAATCAATGTTATAATATTTGGGTTACAAGCAAGGTTAAAATTATATGTGTAACAATCTAATTCACAATCCCTCCTTCCCATCATATTCCCCTTCAGACTCCAGATCGATCTCAGCAACTTTCTCCGTCTCCTGTAATGTGAGATAGTCTTGCTCCACAGCCTGCACAGCTTGATATTTCGGAGGCAGTTCATCACGGTCAGCAAAGGCTTTCTCTATGGTCCTCGTGACCAGCGTTCGAATGCATGGAATACAACAACAGCCACAAGTGATAAAAATTGATACAGAAATGAACAAACCCAGCAAAAGTTGTCCTAACAATGTGCTCCATCTCCCAAACACTCCCTGTAACCAGAATAAAACAGGATTGGAGACTCCAGACTGGGCTTTTAATTCTTTCGCCAATGCCCTAAGTTTCGTTAACCCCTTAGTGAGTGATCCATCTGGCCCTGTGTTATTAGAGATAGAAGTGCAGCATAGATCTCCAAACATAGCACACACTCCACCTTTCTCTGCCAGGACCATATCAATCGCTATCCTATTCTGAAGTGTCATAAGGGAAGTTTCTGACAGTTGTTGATGTATTGCCTCAACAACGTCCCTGGTCAAATTTGCAAGGCGCTGGACATTATAGTGAATAAGGTTGATCCTATTAACATTTTTATTTACAGTGATGGGAAAAATTGCACTAAAAACAGGAAAGCTTTCAAACCCAGCTGCAATCTCATCGGCTAATTTAAATTCGTCCGGAATATTCCGGGCTTGGCCAATGGCATCAATCCATACCCCATCAGGGTTCCTTCCTCCCGGCCCCAAGAGTCCAACACTCCTCCTTTTTCTCCACAGCCAACTCTCTGTGTGGCGCAATTCTAGGGAATCCTCGTCTCCCTCCTGCCTTTTGACAATCAGCACTGGCGCATTAAGGGTTACTAGAGCACACCGACCATCCCAGTTAGCGGGGAGCCAGTTGTACAGCACTCTTCCTCCACAAAACTCATCTGTGTAGTCATTCAATCTGCTACAAGTCTCCTTAGTTTCAGATTCATTTTTTTTGTTATGGGACCTCAAAATCATCCCCTGTATATGTTCATGATAACCAGTAACCTGTTTGGCTGCCCTGTCAGGCACCCATGTGGCGTTTTCCCTGCTAATAGTAGGTCGTCTACATACTGAATCAGTGTAACATCTTCCGGGAGCTTTAATTTCATTAGGATTTCGCTAAGGGCCTGATTGAACAGTCCTGGACTGTCCTTGTAACCCTGAGGTAATCTAGTGTATGTGTACCGATGTGCTTGGTAAGTGAAAGTGAACCAGTCTTGGCATTCCTCAGCTAATTTCAAGCAGAAGAATGCGTTTGCCAGATCAATGACAGTATAGTATTCGTGCTCCGGACTCAGAGCCCTAAGTGCTACATATGGGTCTGGGACTGGTCTCCCGATGGTCTTGGTAGCCAAGTTAATCTCCCGGAGGTCGTGTACCATCCTCCAGTCTTTTCTACCCGGTTTGGGAACAGGCATGATGGGCGTGTTCCACATACTGTCAGGTGCCGCCCTTAAAACCCCTGACTCCATTAACCCTTCTATCGTTCCTTTAATACCCTCCTCCTGACTGGGCGACAAGCGGTATTGTTTTCTCCATATTGGTTTCTGCCCGGGGTTGGCCAATTCTAGAAATACCTCTCCTTTTATTACTCCCACATCATAGGGCCCCGTTGTCCATATATGTGGACTCAGATTAGAAAGATATTTGTCTGAGTCTCTGTGATCAATATTTTCTCCTTCTATGGCTCGGTCTCTTTCTACTTTCTCATTCACAACCTGGTCCCATGCTTCAATATTCAGTCTGACAAATTTTCCTCCCTCCGAGGTGGAATATCCCGGGATTTCTGTCTGCCTGTATTCACACCCTATCGCTTCCTTTACCATCGGACCCAGCTGTCGAGCGTGATGATCTTTGGCAATACCCAAGGTCACATGAGGCACACTTTCTACTCCTAAGCAGAACCACTCCATTTGTTCTTCTGTCATGACAACCATAGCAGCTATTCCCTCCTTACCTACAAAGATAAATGGACAATGTATCGTTTCTGTCTTCCCTTCTTTTAGAGAGTCCCACCTCTCCTCATATTCCTGGTCCGGGTGGATGGTGTAGTTTAATGTAACATGCATAGGATCTAGTGGATAATGGTAATCCCCATACCGAGGAATACTGGCCCTCCACTCAAAAAACTGTTTAATCAGCCCTGGGCCTGGTTCATCATACAGTAGCCGACTCCAGAAAATACTAACCTCCACAGAGTCTTCTGAAGCGTTAGATGGGGTCATTACTATAAACTGTCCTCCCCTTCTTATTGTATCCCCTGGGTATGTTAACCGAAGGCCCTTCTCAGAACATTGTATGGTTATTCCTAGTTTGGTAAGAATGTCCCTTGCTAATAAATTAATGGGGCAACTTGGCACAACCAGGACAGGCGTTTTAACCCTTTGTCGTCCAAATGTCATGTCGATGTTATCTGTATAGGGCTGTGTTCCCCTTATCCCGGAGAATCCTATTGTAGATAATGTTTTGCCCGAAAATGTGCTCCCTGGGGGTTTTTTAATCACTGTCGTAACTGCTGCCCCTGTGTCAACCATAAATTCAATTTTTTCTCCATTTACCGTCCCCCAAATTTTTGGTGGCTCCCAGGGAGGCGTGATTTTTGATTCTCCTGGGCACCTTCAATAATCAAAATCAGCACCTTCCTCAATATAGTCATTACACTGAGGTGCCTGGACTTGTTGATCACTCTGCCACCCCCCGATTCTCTGGGGCCCATCAATGTGTCCACCCCTACCCCTTGCTTGTCCTCTTAAGTTTCCTCCTCTTCCCCGATAGCCTCTAATAGAGGGTAATCTTTTTCCCCTTGCTCTCCCAGCCTCCGGACAGTTCCGCTGGTAGTGTCCAGGATTTTGGCAGTACCAGCATACTGCATGTTCCCCTCTATACATTGTACCTAGCTGTCTTTCCCAACCATTTCTTACTTGGGGTCCCGGATTTATCACTGGCCCCATGACCTGTGGGACTATCTGTTGGGCCGCTAATTTAACCCCTATATGTTCTATGGCTCTCACCAATTTATCGGTTGTCTTGTCCACCTCCTTCTGGGACGCACTTTCTGACTTAGCATGCTCTGATTGACGATGTCGTTTGATTGCATGTGTCAGGTGTCTTTTCCACAAATCCTCTGACATTGTCTCTAATCCCACAATGTCCCTTAATTTTGCTTGAACCGTAGCAGGTAGTCCGTTTATTATCCCATTACGAAAGTGAGCCCTTCCTAAGGGGCTGTGGTCGGGTCTTTCTCCAGTCCCTGTTTCCCATAAGTCCCATGCTCGAGTGAAATACTCGTGTGCAGTCTCTCCTTCCTTTAGTTGAAGGGTTACCAAGGCATCCAAACTATAGGGTGTAGGAAATGTTTCTCTAAGTGCTTCCCAAAATTTATTCCGAAGTGGGTTAAATTCTATTTCATCCCCCAATTTACTGCTTCTTACAATTTTCTCTATTTGCTTCAGGGCCCCTTCTGTCTTTAATTTTATCATGATAGTTCTGACATCTGTGAGTGCTAATTGTTCTTGGCAGGTTTCTCGCTCAAAACAAGAAATCCATGGACTAGCCCCATTACTCAACGGAGGTAGTTTTTTCATTAAACTCTCTAAGTCCATTCGTGACCAGGGTACATATTTTTGAGTTCCCCGTCCCGTGATCAGTAATGGGCATTGATATCTCAATTTTGGGGATTTCTGCTCCTTCTTTACTCTTGTAATGCATTTATTTATCCCACCTTGTTCTGACTCTTCTTCGTCACTGTCACTGTCCCTATCAGCTTCCAATGTCTCAGGGTCAAAGGTATATTGGTCACGTTCATCTCTAAGATAATCTTTTCGGCCATAGTTTAGTTGTTTCACATCTTTCTCTTTTGTCCTAACTATGTCCAGGTAGGCATGTCTATTTTTCTCCCTCCCGAGTCTTTTCCTTCTACTTTCCTCCCATGGTGGATCGTATCTCGTTTCCTCTTCTGTACTACACTTTTCGTCCTTTACTCCTATTACCATTCCTTCAGCTTTAATTTCTCCTGACAGTGTTGTAGTTATCTTTTCCACTTCCTTCAATACACCTACCATTAAATCTTTTTGATCCTCACTGATCTGCCCCAGCACATTAATATCTCTGTTTAAGTTTTTAATGTTATCCTGAACCTTTTTCATGTTCCATTTCTGTATCTCTAACTCCTTTTCTATTGTCTTGGACTCCAGAGGGGTCTCTACATCTATTACTCCCCCTTCTATTTTTATTAAAGGGGCCTGTACCTCGTCTGATGTGTCCCTATTCCCGTGGTTCTTGTCACACCCCAGTGTCTCAATATCTGGATATAAGGGACGTGACTCCAGTATCCCATCTGGGGTGTCAGAGAGAGAGAGAGAGAGAGAGAGAGAGAGAGAGAGAGAGAGAGAGAGAGCATAGCGAGAGAAAGAGATAGAGAGGCAGATACACAGAGCACAAGAGATAGAGAGAGAAAATGCCTTGCACTGGCCCCACTGGGAGAAAAGTCTTCAGATTAACACTTTCGTTTCAAAGGTTTTAAAAGGTTCTCATCCTGTGATCACTGGTCTGGATCAGATTGGGTCTCCCACCACTGGGAACTATCACTCCTTCCTTCCCTCCCACCTCGAGTGAGCTACACGTCAGCCCACAATGTCTGCCCTGATCCCGCAATGGTGGGGGTGCGGGAAAAAGGGAGGGAGAGAGGATAAAACAGGATCCCATTTGATGCGGAGCTGGAATTGTGGGCACAAAATTAAAACCAAATTGTATTTCTCTGCCCTGCCCAACCTGGGGATTTCAGGGCAGCACCACCACAGATTGGGATTGGGAGGGGGAGTGGGTGAGAGAGGAGGGGGGGGAGAAGAGAGAGAGGGGGAGAGAAGAGAGAGGGGGGGAGAGAAGAGAGAGGGGGGAGGGTGAAAGGAGGGAGGGAGAGAGCAAACCCGGACACTTCATGGCTGGAAACTGGAAACAGGCACTTTTCCTTTCCCTTCTGTGTTTTGTTTCTTCCAGCTTATCTAAGCCTCTACGTTTTAAAATTTTTGTTTCCCTCACCTGTCAGGAACATCTCAGTGCCCCCGGGTAACCAACCCCTCTTCCTCCAGCGGTCTACACATTTTCGGAGCATTTTTTGTTTTTCCAATGCCGCATTACTGGTATTTCGCTCCTCTAATTCCTGATTAATTTCCTTAATAACTTGGTCAAAAGTCTTAGCAGGCAACTGTACAGCCATAGCTGCGGGACCGCTTTCTAATGCCTGTTTTAATTTAGGTTCTTGTCCGTTTAGGGGATCTATGTCAACGAAAATTGCTTTTAAAAATGTCTCCTTGCAAGCTGGATGACTAATATCTTTTAAAAGAACAGTCTCTAAGTCTTGTCCTCCAATTGACTTCAGACTGTCCTGTATACTCTGATTGCTCGTTTTCCACTCTCTGTTTTCCCAAAGGGGTCTGAAAGTTAAATTACAACTAGAAAACCAAATATTTGGGCTATACTTTTGTCCTGTTTCCCTGTACCAATCTATGAATTTACGTAACTTTATCTCCTTGGTGATGTTGGGAATACCCTCATTTAACTTATCAAAAGTATTTCGAATAAACTGGGTGTCTCTTAGGAGTTTGTCAACTTTTTCATTAATATCTCCTACCTGATCCGGACACAGCTGTCGCAGCCTTCTGTCGTCGTTCTTGTTCACCAGGCAGGCGTCCCTGAGTACTTTTTTTGTTGTTCAAGGTCTCTAGTGTCTGCTGTGGTATTCCACCACGGCGAATTGGGGAAATAAATTCTTAACTTCTCAAGTGTACAGACATTATCATACCTACCGGACATTTATAAGTCAGTCTCTCAGATACAATTGAGGCCAATAAGCCTGAACCTTTGTTTTCTTTCAAAGCCCAACCTTCACGTGGGAGATTTCTCCTCTTAATAACCAGTTTAGGGCAGAAAACTCAGGTCCTCAATTGTTTATAGACCACCTTCTCACTCTATTGGACTTTGCAACGACACAATAAAGACTTTTAAACTCTAGTAGTTTCTTGCGAAGCACTTAATAAATGTCATTCAAACACCTTAAGGACTTTTATCTTGTCTGTAATCACTTACGTGTTACAATCCTGGCATGCGACCTTCAATTGTGGTCGTCTAATTTGTCCGATCTCCAGTTCTTACTGACAATCATAAAGATTTTAAAAAAAAAAGAGAATTTTGTTAAAACAGGCTTCTCTGGACCTTTTTATCAGCCGGCTGAGATGATTGTCAGAAAAAACAGAAACCGTCGTCCAGTGTTCACTCACCCATCACGTCGGGGTCACCAAATTGTTAGGTCTGCTTTGTTCATGAATGAGTGAGACAAACACCAGGCTGAGTCGAAATCAGGGTTCTTTGTTCTTTATTACCGGATTGTAACACTTGCGACTAACAAAGTTAGCCGGAGAATGCATTCTGCCGTTATCAGCAAAATGGTGATTTTTTATACCCTTGGATACATGCTTAGAACATCATCATATCATTACTTGTCCAATGACTAAAACTGTTGCTATCCTTTCCCTGCTAGCTTCCTGCCTCTCAATCCATCAATGTCTCTCTTATCTTGTAAGTACAAGGATGCATTCTGTTACTCCTTAGTACTGGGTGACTCCTTCTCCGGTCCCATCTCATGATGTTTTACCTAACAGGAGTACAAGGACACCTCCCCTTCTTGTTACTGCCCTGTACAGGGTAACTCCCTACACATTCCCATCTCATGATGTTTTACCTTACACCTCCAATCCGATGCCCTTCAGCAACCGTACCACACACTGACTCAGCCGCACACACCGACTCAGCCGGCCAGGACGCTCTCGAGAGAGCGCCCGCAGAAAGTTGATAGAATTTTCAAGCCCACACGAGTGTGACTGGGGTTGGATGGGTCTTTTAATAGGTTGTCAAGTTTTTGAGAGGTATGTAAGAGAGAATGGGTTACAAGGAAATGTGAGGGGAAAATGGGATGGATAGGGTGGCATTGAGAACTGGCATGGGCTCAATGGCTACTTTCCCTGTCGCAGAGATGTTGTTGAATGGCGGACCAGAATCTGGAGGGTTTAGAGTGGTAACACAGGTCCTTCTGTCCCATGAGCCCATGCTGCTTAAATGGACCCATGTGACCAATTAATCTTTGGAACATGGGAGAATACCAGAGGAAATCCATGTAGTCACAGGGAGAATGTTCAAACTCCTTAAAAGGACAGCGCTGAATTCCTACCTGGGTCACCAGCGCTGTAATTGCATGGTACTAACTGTGCTGTTCTTGTGTTTACATCTTACTTCAAAGTTCAATTTTAGAAGAGAAGTAAAATGTGAGATCTAATTGCCTCTTCTTAAAGATGGCCCATGCCACTTCTATTGTGTGACAAAAAAATTTTTTTTGTCTTTCAGAACATCATCAAGAAAGTTAACGGGCAGAAATTTGTTTATAAGTTTGTGTCATTACCGGAAAGTCTGGCGATGGAGTCGGACAAGTATGATGGCTGCGAGAGTGAGTGGGGCCTCGGCAGGCCGAGAGACAAAGGACTTTCCTTGCAACGGCAGCTGAAGGCCACGACAAGGATCTCGTCGAGGAATGAGTACATGCGTTCGGGGCTATACTCCACCTTTACCATTCAGTCACTGCAAGGCAGCAGCCACCAGCCTAGTGAGGCCGCTCACCCTCGCAGCAGCGCAGAGCAGGTGGAGCTCCTCGAGAGTCCTCCTGAGGGGCCTGAACTAAGGCAGCGGGAAGAGGAGGAGCCACAGCATCAAGCTGACAGTGACCAACCAATGGATTCTCCCCAGCAGGGAGAACCCAAAGTGAAGATGGAGACAATGGAAGGGTTGGATTGCATAATTCTGGAGACCATACCAGCTGATGAGGACTTGCCTCAAGCACTGAGCCCCAAAGAGGAAGAGCTGGAAAACAGCAGTCACCTTCAACCACCAAAACCCAAGAAACCCAAGGACCTGGAACTGCCCGCCACGCTGCTCACGGCCCAGAATAGTCCTCCTCCAGATAAGAGTAACCCTGGTCTTCTCAACACGTTAGTCTTCCCTGCCTCTAGTGCAGTCACGCCTACTCTGATCACCCAACACGTTCAGGTACACCGTAATACTGCATGATACACCCACTGGCGTCAGTAGAGGGGTGCGGAGGGGTGGACCACATCAGGCAACCCCATCAGTGGGGGTTGACTGTATAAAATGTTCGTGCAGTGTTTCAGGAGAAATGTATAATTTTTTAAATAAAAATATCCCTGTAGATAGTTATAACAACAAAAACATTTTTCGTTAAGCCCAGCTTACATGTATCGATATACCTACAAGGCTAAAACTCGATGCTCATTTACCATTATCACCCAATGACAGCGACACTTTGAATCAAGTGGTTTCGTCTGCATGCGCTACAAGCACACGCTGTTGTTTTTGTTGCTGCTGTGCCATTACATTCAGTGATATATGGGATTTGCGTGTAACATTAGTACAAAAAGCATTACTAAGTATTCTGTATGGTCTGGTAGGGGTGGAGGTGGTGATATCGTGAATTACCGCACTGGGTGACACCGACCCGAGTGATGACACCGCTTACCTCACAGAATGTAGAAGATTATAGGACACTTCAGCCTTACTATGTTGTACTGATTTGTATAAATGTACTCCACAACAGTCTCATTTTTCCCTACCTCACACCCATCACCCTTTATTTTTCTGACTGAGAACTTGCTCAAATTCAGATAACCAGCATTTCCAGTACATTTACCTCATCGTTAACATCTCTTCCACCTTTTGGTGATGTCATTTGATTATTCTGCACTCGCACCTTCTCCAGACTGAACCCTCTCTTGCCTCATTCTCTTTCTCCCCCTTACATTATCACCCTTTAATCTGCCCTGCCTTCTACCCAATCACAGATGGAACTCCATACCTTTCCTTTTTTTCTCTGCTTCTTAAAAGACAAAACGTCATCATCTTCAAATCCTGTTTCACCTTCCCCACAGATGCTACCTGACTTGCTGAGTATTTCCTGCATTTTCACTTCTTAATAGCATCTGCAGTATTGTACAATTAATTGCATTGTTATAACTTCATAGATTCATACAGCAATGAAACAGGCCATTGAGACTGCACTTATGATCCCATTTGATGTTCCCTTTTTTCCCCCATCAACTCCACCCAGATGTAACCTGGGAGTATTTACCATGGCCAATTAACCCATGGAATGTATTGGGAAATTAGAGCACTAGAGGGGAACCCAGGCGGCCACAGGGAAAGCATGCAAACTTCACATAGACAGCGCCCAAGGTCAGCAGTGGGTCCCTGGAGCTGTAAACCAGCAGCTGCCACATCCTAGGAAGAAAGATGCAGATATTTAGCATAGATCCTAGCCTCAGGATGCACTGCAATGCAATGCTTTATAGCCAATGACACACACATGTCATGTAGGGAGCATGGTAGCCATATTATAAGGTGTGATCTCCTGCAAACAACAATGTCTATTACATTGTCACCAATGTCTAGCGTGACACAATGGTACAGCTGGTGGAGCTCACAGCACCAGGTACCCAGGTTCAATCCTGACCTCGGTACCTCTCTGTGTGGAATATAGTACATTATTGCATAGTATAAACCCTTTGGCTCATGTCGTTGTGTCTCCTATCTCACACCCATAACCCTAATTTTTTCTTGTATCCGTATGCCTGTCAGAGTCTTTTAAATGTTCCTAATGTAAGCATCCACGACCAGTCCTAGTAATGCATTCCTGGTACACAGCACTTTAAAAAAAAAAAAAAAAAAATTTTAATTGCTCCTGATGTCTCCCCTAAACTTACCTCCTCTCACTATTTATGAATGTCCTCTGATATTTGCTACTGTCACCTCGTGAAATAGTTGCTGGCTGTCCAGCTTATTTTTGCACCTCACAATCTTGTAGACCATTGGTTAACATAACATAACATAACATAACAATTACAGCACGGAAACAGGCCATTAGGCCCTTCTAGTCTGCACCGAACCAAACACCCCTTTCTAGTCCCACCTCCCTGCACAATGCCCATAACCCTCCATCTTCTTCTCATCCATATACCTGTCCAACCTTTTCTTAAATAATACAATTGACTCCGCCGCCACTATTTCTCCCAGAAGCTCATTCCACATGGCTACCACTCTCTGAGTAAAGAACTTCCCCCTCATGTTACCTCTAAACCTCTGCCCCTTAATTCTTAACTCATGTCCTCTTGTTTTAATCTTTCCTCCTCTTAACGGAAATAGTCTATCCACATGCACTCTGTCTATCCCTTTCATAATCTTAAATACTTCTATCAAATCCCCTCTCAACCTTCTACGCTCCAAAGAATAAAGACCTAATCTGTCCAATCTCTCCCTATACTCTAGATGCTTAAACCCAGGTAACATTCTGGTAAACCTTCTCTGCACTCTCTCCACTCTGTTTATATCCTTCCTATAATTAGGCGACCAGAACTGCACACAGAACTCCAAATTAGGCCGCACCAACGTCTTATACAATCTCAACATCACCTCCCAACTCCTATATTCCATGTAATGATTGATAAAGGCCAGCATACTAAAAGCCTTCTTCACCACCCTATTCACGTGAGTTTCTACCTTCAGGGAACGATGTACCGTTACTCCTAAATCTTTCTGCTCTTCTGTATTCATCAATGCTCTCCCATTTACCACGTATGTCCTATTCTGATTCTTCTTACCAAAATGAAGCACCTCACACTTATCAGCATTAAATTCCATCTACCATTTTTCAGCCCACTTTTCTAAGCAGCCAAAATCCCTCTGCAATCCTTGAAAACCTTCTTCATTATCCACTATTCCACCTATCTTAATATCGTCTGCATATTTACTAATCCATATTTACTAATCCAAGGTTCTTAACCTTTTTCTTTCCACTCACATCCAACTTTAAGTAATCCCTATGCCATCTCTGTGATTAGTAAGGGATTTCTTAAGATGGTATGTGAGTGGGACCGGGGCCTCCGCCTGCCTCACTCGACCGAGGCCGGGGCCGCCGTCTCCCCCTTGATCCTGCCCGTATCGTGGCCACCGCCGTCTACCCTTCGCCCGGACCGGGGCCGGGGCCGCTGCTGCTCTCCCTGTGCCCGGACTGGGGCCGCCGTCTCCCCCTTGCTCCTGCCCGGATCGGGGCCGCCGCCGTCTACCCTTCGCCCGGACCGGGGCCGGGGCCGCTGCTGCTCTCCCTGTGCCCGGACTGGGGCCGCCGTCTCCTCCTTGCTCCTGCCCGTATCGGGGCCGTATGGCTTGGTAAAACAGGCTACTGAAGTACCACGGTACACCACACAGTCCGTGAACTACTCTTTGCAGATGATGCCGCTTTAGTTGCCCATTCAGAGCCAGCTCTTCAGCGCTTGACGTCCTGCTTTGCGGAAACTGCCAAAATGTTTGGCCTGGAAGTCAGCCTGAAGAAAACTGAGGTCCTCCATCAGCCAGCTCCCCACCATGACTACCAGCCCCCCCACATCTCCATCGGGCACACAAAACTCAAAACGGTCAACCAGTTTACCTATCTCGGCTGCACCATTTCATCAGATGCAAGGATCGACAATGAGATAGACAACAGACTCGCCAAGGCAAATAGCGCCTTTGGAAGACTACACAAAAGAGTCTGGAAAAACAACCAACTGAAAAACCTCACAAAGATAAGCGTATACAGAGCCGTTGTCATACCCACACTCCTGTTCGGCTCCGAATCATGGGTCCTCTACCGGCACCACCTACGGCTCCTAGAACGCTTCCACCAGCGTTGTCTCCGCTCCATCCTCAACATCCATTGGAGCGCTCACACCCCTAACGTCGAGGTACTCGAGATGGCAGAGGTCGACAGCATCGAGTCCACGCTGCTGAAGATCCAGCTGCGCTGGATGGGTCACGTCTCCAGAATGGAGGACCATCGCCTTCCCAAGATCGTATTATATGGCGAGCTCTCCACTGGCCACCGTGACAGAGGTGCACCAAAGAAAAGGTACAAGGACTGCCTAAAGAAATCTCTTGGTGCCTGCCACATTGACCACCGCCAGTGGGCTGATAACGCCTCAAACCGTGCATCTTGGCGCCTCACAGTTTGGCGGGCAGCAGCCTCCTTTGAAGAAGACCGCAGAGCCCACCTCACTGACAAAAGGCAAAGGAGGAAAAACCCAACACCCAACCCCAACCAACCAATTTTCCCTTGCAACCGCTGCAATCGTGTCTGCCTGTCCCGCATCGGACTGGTCAGCCACAAACGAGCCTGCAGCTGACGTGGACTTTTTACCCCCTCCATAAATCTTCGTCCGCGAAGCCAAGCCAAAGATGTGAGTGGGAAGGGAAGGTTGAGAATCACTGCTCCAGACCTAATTGTTACTGAAATATTTTCCCTGAGAACAATTGTCATTGGTCCATTTCCTTTGGAGTTATGAAAATGTGCACAGAACAAGTCAATGAGGTATGATTAAAACAGTGTTTTCCAGATTTTTTCTTTCCACCCACATCCCACCTTAAACAATCCTTTACTAATCATTGAGCACCAATGGCATAGGAAGTACTTAAAGTGGTGAGTGAGTGGAAAGAAAAAGGTTGAGAACCACTGTTAACCTTTATTAAGTCACCTCTCAGCCTTCTTGGATCCAAAGAGAAAAGCCCTAGTTCTGTAAACCTTGGAGTTGCATGTTCTTTCTAGAACTAAGTGGTTTCCCCCTCGAGCTCTAGTTTCCTCCCATTTTCGAAAGACCTGAAGGCGAGTTGGTTAATTACTGCACTCGTTGCCCATTTTAAACTTTACATTTAGACATACAGTACCATAACAGGCCATTTTTGCCCATGAATCCATGCCACCCAATTAACCTACACCCTCAGTACATTTTGAACAGTGGGAGGAAACCTGAGCCCCCGGTGGAAAACCCATGCAGACAACGTACAAACTCCTTATAGAAGGTGTGGGATTCGAACCCTGGTCCAGTCCCGATTTCTGGCGCTGTGAAGGCGCTGCTACGCCAACTATGTGTGTAGGTGTGAGGTGGAACTGGGGTGGGTGTGGGGGAAAGGTTTGATGGGAATGTGAAATGAATGTAGGATTAGACCACATTGATTGTTAGGCACCCATTTACACTAATCAAGACTCTTTTATTGTCATGTAATAAAACAGAAAATGTAATATTACACAGAATTTCTTTTAGTCTTTAAAGCCACTGAAGATTTGCTATCAGCTGCAATTGCCCTGTGTACCTTACAGTCAGAGAAAGAGAAGTAAGAGAGTCCCCCTCAGAGACCCTGAGTGTCCATGCAGCTGCACAGACTTCAGTCTAAGCCATCAGCCACCCAGGCTCCAGATCTGAACCTCCGACACGATCAGGAAGCCCTCAGAGCCTGAGGCTCCCTCTTGATTCTTGGTTCTGACACTTAATACCCTTCCAGTCAGTTTTGAGTCCACCACCAGCAGTCTGCATCCTGGTGAAAGTCCCTTGACCGCAGTCACCCACAGCCTGTGTGGTTTCCTCACCTTGAGTTACCAACAGCCTGCTCACTACCTGTGTGTTCTTCAGCCACAGAGCCCCTCACCGGTTGATTGCTGTGCTCACCGTCCCTTAGGTCAACTCCTCTGCTTCTCCTTCCCAAACGAGGGGGGGGGGTGGTCTCCACTTTTTTCAGGTGCCCTGCCCCAATCTTCTTCTTCCCCAGGGTCTGGAACCACTTGCCGAACACAGACATCACCATCTTAGGCCCAGACCTCAAAGTTACAGGATTTTAAAATAAACCACCTTTAACAAGATGCTTAAAGCCTGCGCTCAGCTGATGTTATACTCCCCTCACTCTCCCAGATTCTACCCTGCCCTACGCATGAGGAATAATCCATTGTACCCGACTAATCTACCTGCACGCCTGTGTGTGGGAAGAAACTAGGGCACCAAAGGAAATCCCTACAGTCACAGGGGGAACGTGCAAACTCCTCTTCAACAGCATCCAAGGTCAAGATTGAAGCTGGCTCACTGGAGCTGTGAAGCCACAGCTGGAACACTGTGCAAAGTGCCGCTCTACTGATTGCAGTGTGAATTGGGTCCATCGAGGCATAATGGATGTGGGCTTCATTGGGCAACAACTCCCTTGCAGGGAAAAGGGCCAACCACTACACTGACCTGTTGCACGTTCACTGAAGTCTTTGACGAAAACCTGGATGCCCATAGAAAGAAGTCTTCTCATTTGCTTTATGATGCTATTATGTAGTTACTGAGGGGAGCTGTCGAATGTTCTTTCTGATGCATGCAACAGGGTGCTGTTCAAGTGGAGGAAGTGAGTTTTTCTTCAATGGATAGCGTGGCTGATTGCACAACGCCGTTACAGCACCAGTGACCGAGGTTCAAGTCCGGCGCTGCCTGTAAGGAGTTTTTACGTTCTCCCTGTATCTGCATGGGTTTCCTCCGGTTGCTCCAGTTTCCTTCCACCCTCTTTTTTAAAAAAAACATACGAGATTGGTAGATTAATTGGCGTATTTGGGCAGCACAGCCTTATGGGCTGGAAGGGCCTGTAATCGTGCTGCATCTCAAAATGTAAATTTAAAAGCTTAGAATGTAGAAGTCTGCAGCACAGTCCAGGCCCTTCGGCCCACAGTGTTGTGCTAACCTAATCACCCACTAACTGCCGAGAATTTCCCAATTGCATAAGTCTAGATTTGTCTTAGTTTCACGTACCCATCTAATAGTCTTAAAAAGACTGTATTGTGCCCGTCTCTGCCACCACTGCTAGCATTTTTATTCAGTACTTCAGCACATGTTCTATGCTGAACATCTTTTGGGTAAAAAAAAATTATTTGGAAACTAAGATTCAAACACACAAAAGTTATATAGATCCTTAAAATGCTTTTGCACTACAACAGTGGTTCTCAACCTTTTTCTTCCCACTTACATACCATTTTAAGTAATCCCTGTGCCATCGGGGCTCTGTGCTTAAGGTGGGATGTGAGTGGAAAGAAAAAGATTGAAAACCACCATTTTAATTGTCCCTCATTGACTCGTTATGTGCATGGTTTCATAACTCCAAAGGAAATGGGCCAATGACAATTTTTCTCATGCAAAATATTTCAGTAACAATTGGGTCTGGAGCAGTGATTCTCAACATTTCCTTCCCACCCACATCCCCCTTAAGCAATCCCTTACTAATCACAGAGCCACGATGGCATAGGGATTATTTAAAGTGGTACGTGAGTGGAAAGTAAAAGGTTGAGAAACACTGCTCTGCAACCATAAATAGGTGAGAGCCAGTAAATTATTGACCATCACATTTGTAAAGGATCACGGTTGGGGAAGTTCACAGTGTATGATGTCCAAAGCACTTTATAACATTGAAATAGAGTCACTGTCTTGATGTAGGGAATGATTTTTTAAATAAATATCAGAACTACAAAGTCATTGCTGCATAGAATGAATTTCCAACAATAGCAGTGAAATTTTAAGACCTGGTATGAACCAAATCAAAACCTTCACATGTCCAAACAATCTCCGATTCTCTGAACTCAGAGGAGGAAGAGGTAGCTCATAGTTGTCGACAAGAAATAATTACACAAAGGACGCGAGAGGATGAATTATGCTTTTTTTTTAAAAAGCAGTTTGGCCGAATTACCCTTGTGAGCCTCAATACATTTCAGCGTATCATTTCTTCAGTTAATTGTTTCCTTGATGGTCAAAATTTCTTTATCTGTGGGTTTGTTATTCTGAACATTTTCCCATTCTACACACCGAGTGTTTCTTTAATAAGTAAAACACGAAAATCTGCAGACACCGTGATTGAAGTAAAAACACAATGCTGGAGAAACTCAGCAAGCCAAACAGTGTCTTTCAGACATCAGAGAGACAGGGCGCAGACTGGGGGACTGCTTTGCTGAGCACCTTCACTTTGTCCACACCAGTGACAAGAACCTCCCAGTCGCCAACCATTTTAGTCCTGCAGTTTAACACTGCTAAAACAATCAGGTGATTTTCGTGTTGCTTTTTGTGAGAACTTCACTGGTTTGTCTCCAGTATTTGCATCAATATCCATATCCCAGAATGTGCCCCAAATCATACTGGCTTAGACTTTCCCAAAATGTGTGCTAAAAATAACCCATTTTATTCATAATAATCTCGAAAGGGGGGTACAGGAAATTAAAGACCTAGACTTCACACAATTAAATATTTAGCTGTTACAAAAGATGATAGGACCCTCACAGGATGTGGGGCTTGGTACACAGAGAACTAGTCAGGAATTTGTGCTGAGCCTTTATAAGTCACCAAGTTCCCTCAGCAAGAAAACAGCCTAGTTTTGAATTGCATTGTTTGTTTCATCATGTGTAATGAAATATAGTAAAAAGCTTTGTTTTTTTAGTGTGCTCTCCAGGCAAGTCAACTCATGCAGCAGAAAACAACCAATAAAACAACAGTGCAGGGAGTTATTTAACAGTAATCAAATAAGGTAAAGGAGCAGAAGTGGCCATTTGGCCCATCAAGTCCATGAGCTGATCGTTCTCCCACTCAGCCCCACCTTCTCTCCATGACCCCTGATAGATATCCTTGATACCTATCAATCTGAGGCAGGCCCAGCAACTAGGCCTCTACAGCTGGCCGTGGTAGCAAATTCCAGAGGATCACCACTCTGGCTTAAGACATTCCTCTGCATCTCTGTTTTAATCCTGAAGCTGTACCCTCTTGTCCCAGACTTACCTACTAATGGGAAACAACTTTGCTACAACTACTCTGTTCAGGCCTTTCAACATTTGAAATGCTTCTATGAGGTCCCCCCTCATTCTTCTGAACTCCAAGGACTACAGTCCAAGAGGCATCAAATGTTCCTTATATGTTAATCACTTAATTTCAGGAATCATTCTTGTAAATCTCTGAACCCTCTCCAATCCCAGGACATCCTTTCTTAAATAAGGAGCCCAAAACTGTACCCTGTGCTCCAAGTGAAACCTTGATATTGGAGAAAAGTGGAGTTTAAAAAATAAACCGTGCAAGGGCTTCATCTTTAGCCAATGTGAGGTTCATTCAAGAGTTTGATATCAATGGGAAAGAAACGAACCTTGACTCTGGAAGTTTGTGCTTTCAAGCTCAAGGGAAAACAAGAGAGTGAGTCCTTTCTTGTGAAAGCGGGAGGTATAAATGGAGTCAATGGAAGGAGGCTGATTTGCAAAGAGTTCAAGGCATTTGCGAGATGCAGAAAGGTGTGAGGGATTTCAGTCAGTGAAACGTAAAAGTCTGCAGGCACTGCTTATCTGCAATGCTGGAGGAACTCAGCCAGTCTTTTCAGCATCCATAGGAGACAAAGATATATTTTGCTGACATTTTGGGCCTGAGCCCTTCTTCAAGGAATAATCAGAATGATCCAGAAGCAGGAAATTTCTGAATTCAGACAGTGTCGGCTAGGAGAGGAATCCAGACCAACAGAAGGTGTTCATTGGATATAATAAGGGATGAGGTAACAATTTATCATATTTGTGTGAAAGGAGACTGAATGGAGAGACAGGGAATAGGGGAAAGATGACAAGAGAAGTGGAGGGGGGTGGTGGTTAAGGAAAGCCAGGGAAGTCATTATTAATGCTATCCAGTTGGAGATGAGCTGTTGAACCTCCAATTTGTGGGTGGTCTCAATCTAGCAGTGCACGAGACCAGGGAGGGAAGGGAATCAGCAAGGGAATCGGATGGAACATTGAAATGGGTGGCCACTGGGAGACCCATGCTAATGCGGCGTTCAGAGCCGAGCTGCTCAACGAAGCGATCTCCCAGCCTGTGTCCAGTCTCTCCAATGTAGAGGAGACCACAGCAGGAGCACCAGATGCAGTAGATGATCCCTGCAGACTCACAAGTGAAATGTTGCTGCACTTGAAAGGACTGTGGGACTTCAGTCATTTGGAATGACATAAGAAGCTGATGTAGTTTTTCTTGAGGCAGAAATGGATGAATGGAGATTTTGAAAATGCTGACTGGTTATGATGAGGAAGTGGTAGAAGTAAATCAGGACAGGTTACAGACGTCGTGGTTGAGGTAAAAACACAATGCTGGTGAAACTCAGCAGGTCAGTGTACTTAGCAAAGATAAAGATACATAATCAACATTTTATAGTTTAGTTGTCAAATTCTTAGACCATTGATACATGAGTTTGAATCACATCAAAGCAACTGAGGAATTTCAATTCAGAATGAAATAGATCCAGGTTATCACCATAAGTCTACTGTATTGCTGTGAAATGCAACTAGTTCACTAATTTCCTTCAGAGAAGGACATCTGTTCTTAGCTGATCTTATTGAGATGAAATTCAATGTCCACTTATTATAATTTTTCGTTAACTGCTTCCTAAATCCAGGTGATGGATAATAAACAACTGTCTTTCCCAAGAAATCTTCTCCACTTTGAGTGGAGAAACTGCTTGCATTCAGAGAGGAGTTGGTAACCAGAGGCTGATCAGCCAGAGGATGCAAATGTTTATGTTATTGCTGAAGATGAGATCTGAGTTAGGAAGTGGTGGAGACTTTCTCCGGATGTCAGGGTATCTTTCTGAGCAGACTCTGGAGCTGAATGGTTGGTCCTATTGCTATTCCAGAAACTTCCCGTCAATGTTACAATGGGAAACCAGGAGAAATTTTGATCTATTGTGCCAAATGTCTGTGGCATGGAGCTGGTGAGGTGGAATAAGATATCGAAAAGACCAGGGCAAAAGGTGAAGGGGTGAACCACTATGACAATATGAATGTTTGCCCTACAATGCTGGTGCAAAACTTATGACAATAAATTCTGATTCTCACTGAGAAAGCAGTGGAAGTGCATAGAACATATAGTTCAAAGGGAAATATTACAAGGCCTTGGAAAACACACTGGTTGGGAGGGGGGGGGAAGACTCATTGAAAGGTTCAGTGTAGCAAAGTAAGTGTCCAGTAATGACCATAATGCCCTTTAGTGAGCAATTCACTGCAGTTATTAATTTCACCACGAGGTGGAGGTAAAGCTACTTTATCTCTCTTCTCTGCCTCGTCATAATGTGTATCTTGAAGCCGCAAGGTTACGTCTGTGAGACACTGCCGTTGAAGGGCAGCTAACATCGTAAGAGACTCCTCTTACCCTGGTCCCAACCTCTTCTCACTGCTACCCTCAGGTAGAAGGGGCAGAAGCCTGGTCCAATGCCTCTAGGTTCAAGAACAGTTCTTCCCCCCCCCACCCCACTTCAGCTATTCTTGAACCTTCTTGACCAACCATAACCATAAACTACTCCAAGACCTTCAAAGATTTAACTACTGACACAGCCCGGTTTAGATCTCTCGGCAAATTGTGAATTTTTTTTAACTTCATTTTAAGTCTATTAATCTTTTTCTTCATGGCATTTTGTATGTTAATTGTACTTAAATTGTTATTAATGTGCCTGATGTAAATATTAAACTTAGACATAGGTAACAGGCTATTTTGGC
This sequence comes from Narcine bancroftii, assembly GCF_036971445.1. Classification (NCBI taxonomy): domain Eukaryota; kingdom Metazoa; phylum Chordata; class Chondrichthyes; order Torpediniformes; family Narcinidae; genus Narcine; species Narcine bancroftii. The sequence goes on from NC_091473.1 coordinate 5,495,944, forward strand.
CCACAAATTCATGCCGACCAATTTACACCCCATTAATTACACCCCTGGTACGTTTTGAAGGGTGGGGAGGAAACCGGAGCCTCCGGGAAAACCCACACAGACATGGGGAGAACGCACAAATTCCTTACAGCCAACGCAGGATTCAAACCCCAATCCTGATTGCTGGCACTGTAACAGAGTTGCACCAACTGTGCCACCCAGATGTACCTGGGTAGCTGCAGCAGGTAAATATTTTCACTGCAGCTGTACATTGTATTTGTGTGTAGGAGAGTAAACATTAATTTGTTCATTCAAATTTATTGTCAGAGTACATACATGACATCACCTATAACCCTAAGATTCTTTTCCCTGCAGGCGTGGCAGAATTACCACTAATTAGTAGTGCAAAAATAAACTGTACCCAATATTTATGTAAACAAAAAACTGTAAACTGATAACGAATGTAAATAAACGGACTGTTTAATACAGAGAGAATAAAAAAAGAAAATCAAAAAAACTAAGTCCTTAAATGAGCCCCTGATTGAGTTTGTTGTTGAGGAGTCTGATGGTGGAGGGGTAGCAGCTGTTCCTGACCTGGTGGTGCTAATCTTGTGCCACCGATATCTCTTTCCTGATGGCAGCAGCAAGAACAGAGCATGTACTGGGTGGTGAGGGTCTTTGATGATTGCTGCTGCTCTCCAATGGCAGTGTTCCCTGTAGATGTACTCAATCGTAGGGAGGGTTTTGCCTGTGATGTCCTGGGCTGTATCCACTACCTTTTAAAAGACTTTACACTCTGGGTGGGTGAATCAATAAGAGTGGATTGAGTGCACTCAGTTCAGGCAGAGGAGAAACCTTACCCCAGAGCGATCTGGGGAACTGGAGTTTTACTAATTAACATGATATATTTGCTTTTTTTATGGAATATCAAGCACAGTTAAATGTGGCAAAAAAGAACTTCCCTCAAGCTTGGGAAGGACAGTTTTTAAAAAAAAACTCAATAGTTTACCTCATATCTGAGCCAGGAGAATCTGATGAATGCACAGATTCCAAAAAAGGTTTTTGGCCCAAACTCATCATTTCTCCTTTTCTTTTTACTGCAGACTCCGATAATTCTGACACCGAACACCTTGCCATCGGCCATCCACTTCTGGAGCACACTCAGTCCCATTGCTCCAATGAGCCCTGCAAAACTCTCATTTCAGGTAAGAGCCTCCTGGCACTGAACAAGATAGAATTTGCTCAGAATTTTGGGAAGGAATTGTTGCCCAGTCCCATTCATGTTGCTTCCCCTTGGTTGATGGGCAGATACTGAGAGGCTGAGACCCTGGGAGATATGGGTAGGACAGATATAGATAGAATACATGTGGATTTAGATGTGGGCAGGGTTGACGTGCACAGGGAAGATATGGATAGGGTAGATGGATATGGAGGTAGATGTGGTAGATGTGAATGTGTATATGGATGTTGTTATGCACTAACAACCCTTTCAATTATTTTTGGGACTAAAGGGTTTTTGTTGGCACTAACAGAGGAACACCAATGGAAAATTCACCACAATGGTAAATTCAAAATAATAATGTTTTATTAAACTATTAATAACATAACATTTCTTGGGTATTTCTAAACTTAACACCCACTATGCGCAAATGTAAGTGTGTGTGTTCATATATATATTTATAAATATATATATTTATATATATATATATATATATATATATATGATATGTGTGTGTATGTATGTATGTGTGTATATATATATGTATATGTATGTATGTATATGTGTGTGTGTGTATATATATATGTATATATGTATATGTATGTATGTATATGTGTGTGTGTGTATATATATATGTATGTATATATGTATGTGTGTGTATATATGTATATGTATGTATGTATGTATATGTGTGTGTATATATATGTATGTGTGTGTGTATATATATATCTATATATATATATATAGATATATATATACTAAAGTCCCATTCTGAAAAGTCATTCTTTAAAAGTTCAGCATCATTTTAGTCTTGCTTGAATGTCTTAAATTCTCAGTTCACAAATAATTATAAAGCACTTTTAAACATTTTATCTTCAGGCCTCTTTACTCACAAATGTTTTCCACATGAAGAATCTACCCTCTTCTCAAAGACAGCGAATGTGGCTGTTTTCTTTCACAATGAATTCATAAACCCAGAAAAAGGTTAAATGACTGTGGTTATCTTCTTCCACGGTGAAGTCACAAACCAGACAAGGATTAAATGAAGTGGCCAAATGCAAAGATAGACCCAGTAGAATTCTGACCTTTTTCAAAGAGACAGCAAAAGTAACTGTGTTCACAAGCTTTCAACCCCTGTTCGTCACAGGGGCTTGACTTCTGTGATGTCCAAGCTGAACTATTCCAAAACTGTAAACAAAATGTCTGAATTCGGTAGTATATAATTCTCCAAATCATGAGACCATTATATCATCACCGAAGTGAATCCCAATTCTTGGAAACCACATGACCATCAGTTTTATTTCTACCAAAATCCTGTTCAAGACACATTGACTCCGAGAACGAACACACTTCTGAGAAAACAATGGTTCTCTAGAAATGTGCTGCTATGACCTGTGTATGATACTGTACCAACCCAAAGCTAACTTACTAAGAATACAGATACAATATTTTAACTCTATAATTTATTTTACTAAGGCATTTTTATAAAAGAAATATAGTTTTACATTAAATTAAAGGTTAACACAAATCCGTCACAATGTGGATGTGATGGTAGATGTGGATGTGGTGGTAGATGTGGATGTGGTGGTAGATGTGGATGTGGCAGTAGATGTGGATATGGATGTGGCAGATGTGGATATGGTAGATGTAGATGTGGATATGGATGTGGATGTTGTAAATGTGGATAGGTTAAGATACCACCAGGAAGAGTGAGATGCTGAGATACCAAGAAATCAGATGCATTCTTGTGCTGGGGATTCAAGGTAAACGTTCCCAAGATAATTGGTTGGCCAATTGGCAAGTTTCAAGTTTACATTTCTTGTCATGTGTACTGAAATGCAGTGAAATGGTTTATTTTTGTGTGTTATCCAACAAGCCTAGCCACACTGAATAATCCAACATAACAAGAAGAGTGAGAACAGTGCAATTTGAGTAATCTTATTAATCAGTGGGATGTTGATAGGTGCGTCTCTCCAAACTAGGATCTAAATTTTAGATTTTCCAGTTCGAAAATGACATTGGCAGGGGTCAAAGGTCAAGCTAATTCCTTGTTTCACCCCAACTGTTCACCACCTGGGAGTTAAGATAAAAACGTTGACTTGTTAAAGAAAATTAACAGCCCTGTGTTGGTTCCCACACTGATCCCACTGCTCTCCCCCACTCTCTTTCAACAGCCTACTGTCAGTCCCCACCCTGATCCAACTGCCTTGCTCTCTCCTAACAGCACTGTGTTGGTCCCCACACTGATCCCACTTCCTGTTTTCACTTAAGATTTTGTTTCGACTTACGATTAAAGTGCTGGAATGCAACCCCATCGTAAGTTGTGGACGACCTGCAGTTTTCAGCTCGTTAATTGCACTGAAGGTGGGATAGGCTGGAGGGGTTGAATGACTTGCTCCTTTTCCTGGGTGATCATCATGTTTGGTTTTCTCTCTTTCAGTTTCCTTCATCTGGGAATACCCAGATCCACATCCCCATTGCCAGTGTGGATGGCCTATCAACTCCAGTCCTCTCATCACCGGCGCTCCAGAAACCTTGAGTGAGCTTGGCTTAATTCGAAGTTTGATGATGCTTTGGACTGATTTGTTATTCTCATCAAAAAAACTGGTCTTGAGGTCGCTGTGTGGTCAGAATGGATGAATGAGCCGGAATCAGATCCTTTGTACAGAGTGCTTCAGGCTGGAGTGACATGGTGGATAGTTACCAATCCATTTAAGCTCTGAGCAGAAGTGATTGCACAGTGTGCCTGAACCCTTCTGTTGCTGGTTCTATGGTTCTAACCTACTTACAAAGCCACTTAGTCTGGGCACTGCCCATAGACACTTTTGGAGTGGACACAGTGTAATTGTGATATTTCACTGACAGCTGAGGCTCAGCTATGAGGTAGAAGGTTGTGGGTTCAAGTCCTGCTCCAGTGACCAGAGGGATAAAAGGACCACCTGTCACTGCAGGGCAGTAGTGAAGGAAGTCTGCATGTTGGAAGTCCTGTCCTTTGGGTTAGGTATTGACCTGGGGCACCACTTATCCACTATGGTGGAAGAAGAACGGGCGAAATCTTCCTGGGGTCCTGGGCTAGTATTTATTAGCATTTCCTGAGATCATAATGTTGCTGTTCATGGGGGCTTGATGTGCACACTGTATCCTTTACATTTCATAACTACATAAGTGATGGGAGTTTTGAAAAATGCTTCTTTGGATGTTATGGAAGGGATAGGCGAGGTGCTAAAGAAATGGAAATCTTCCTTGGTACCAGATTGTGCTGGGAAGTGCTAATTGTGATCTACCAGTGCACTAGAGTTGGTACTTGAGGTAAACCAGAATGATTGGATGTGTGGAACACACAAAGAAGCTTTTCGACCCACTATTGGAATACTTCTTGGAATTACTGATTCCAAAGTGTTAGAAATATGTTAGCCGTGGCCAAGATGTAAAGTGTGGAATGCTGTAAGCCACATTGTTCAATTTGAATTATCACCTTAAATTTGTGTTTCCCCAGCCAACCTGCTCAGTCTGATTCTGGTCAATGCAGGATCATTTGGAATTGTTTTTTTTTTTGGAGCATTTGGGTTCACATTTTGGCCCATACCTCGATTCAAATAGGTGGCTCTTCATAGTTCGGGATGGGTAATAAATGCTGACCAGGAATTTGGTCAGACATGAAAATGATTGAGAAAGAGAACTATTTAAAGCATGATTCATTGAGCAAGATACTTTGAGATGGTGCAGGTCCAACATTCTCTTCCTGTGGTTCTAACCACTGTACCATTCAAAGTTTTGGGGGGGATATCGGGTTGTTCTAGAAATTGGGCTAAATAATTTAAAACCTAAGCACTCTATAGGCTATGATCTCATGAGATGATGAGAATAGGTTTGAGGGGCTGAGTGGCTTTCTGTGGCTTCTGTAAATTCCTGACCCTCCTTGCCTACTGTGAAAAGTATAGTTCAAAAAAGTTTGCTATGCTAATTCATAGTGATTTTGTTAGCAAGCATGAATAATGTATGTCAGGCAACATGTGCCTATTTATATAATAGCAGCAGATAAATGTCACTTACCACAAGGGTATCTGTGGTTTTGTACCAACAGTTGGCTCTGTGACAACACGAACGGAAGCCAAGGATGGAAAATTTATTTTCAGCCCATTAGAGCCTCTTCTATTATCGAACTAAATGATCTGGCCTGGTATTCAGCAGCCCTTGCTGTTTTTGACCCCACTCTGCTGACACCTATGGGTTGACGTGCGAACTGCCAGTAGCCAATCATTTCAATTCCCCTCAGCATGTATAAGAAGATTGACAAGGATGTTATCGGGACTTGAGGAGCTGAGTAAAAAGGGAAAGGTTAACAAACACACCAAAATGCTGAAGGAACTCAGCCAGAATTTTCAGTGTCTTTCGGAGACATCGATACATTGCCGATATTTCAGGCCTGAGCCCTTCTTCAAGGAATAAGCCAGATGTTCAAAATGCTTAGGTTTTGGTAGGCCAACAGATAAGTAAATGCTTGGAAATATTTTTGGGGGGATATCGGGTTGTTCTAGAAATTGGGCTAAATAATTTAAAACCTAAGCACTCTATAGGCTATGATCTCATGAGATGATGAGAATAGGTTTGAGGGGCTGAGTGGCTTTCTGTTGCTTCTGTAAATTCCTGACCCTCCTTGCCTACTGTGAAAAGTATAGTTCAAAAAAGTTTGCTATGGATTGTTATAAATCTCCTAGATGAAGAAGCAGAATGATGGGTCAGTAAGTTTGTGGATGAAATTAAGGTTGGAGGAGTTGTGGATGGAGCTGAAGGTTGTCATAGGTTACAAAAAGATATAGACAGGATGCAGAGTTGAGTGGGAAAATGGCAGATGGAGTTCAGTCCGGATAAGTGTGAGGTGATGTATTCTGGAAGGTCAAACCTGAAGACCGAGTACAGGGTTAATAGTCAGATTCTTAACAGTGTGGAGGAACAGAGGGACCATACATCCCTCAGTGTTTTCTGCGCAGGTTGATAGGATAGGTAAGGCCTATTGGGTGCTGAGCTTCAGAGCTCAGGAGTCGAGAGGTCATGTTGCAACTCCACAAATGTTTGGTGAGACCACACTTGAAGTATTGTGTTCATTTCTGGGCCCTCATTGTAGGAAGGATGTGGAAGCTATGGAGAGGGTGCAGAGGAGATTTATCAGGACGTTGCCTGGATTTGGAAACCAGTCTCATGAGGCAAGGTTAGCAGAGCTGGGACCTCTCTCTCTGGAACGAAGAAGGATGAGAGGTATCTTAATAGAGGGATCAAGCTTATGAGAGGCATAACTAAGTTAGACAGTCAGCACCTTTTTTCCCGGGGGGGGAGTAGCAAACCAGAGAAATCTGTACAAAGTGAAGGTTTAGGGGAGACATCAGGGGTAAGTTTTTTTACACAGAGAGTTGTGGGTGCCTGGAATGCCTTGCCAGGGATGGTGGTGGAGGCTGGAACATTAGGGGTATTTAAGAGACTCTTGGGCACACGGATGGAAGAAAAATAGAGGGTTACAAACTAGGAAGTGTTTTGATTTTTTTTTTAGAAATATATAGGCCTGTATAACATTAAGGGCTGAAGGGCCTGTTCAGTGCTGTAATATTCTATGTTCTATGCATGCCACTTTAGCTTGGTTACCAGGAAGGTTCCTTGGGCAGTGAGAGATGGTGTCACTTCTGGTGAAAAGGTCTATATTCCCTACTGATGGAAGGAGTGAAGAGGCAATAGAGTTTTTGAAAATAAAACCTGGGAGATGCCAAGATGCAACCTGGAGAGGGTGCAGAGGAGATTTATTAGGATGTTGCCTGGATTGGAAAATGTCTTATGAGGCAAAGTTAGCGGAATGAAGGCTTTTCTCTTTGGCGCCAATAAGGATGAGAGGATTCTTAATTAAGGTCTACAAGATTATGAGAGGCAAAAATAAGGTAGACAGTCAATACCTTGGGTGGTTAGTGTAGCAGTTAGTGCAATGCTGTTACAGTGCCAGCGACTGGGTCTGGGATTCAAATCCAGTACTGGCTGTAAGGAGTTTGTACGTTCTCCCTGCGTGTCTGCCTGGTGCTCTGGTTTCCTCCCACCATTCAAAATGTACCAGGGGATGCAGGTCAATGAGGTGTAATTGGGTGGCACGGGTTCGTGGGCCCTTGCTCTATGTCCAAAAAGAAAGATTAGAGGGCTGTCTCCAGACACTACAAATCTCAGGGTGCTGCACTTGGGATTGTGGGTGTTGACATTGTTTGTAGGAGTTGGTTCTTACCTTGACTCTTAACAGACATCATTATTCTTTCATTGCTTTTCCTAAGGGGTTTTCTTGATGTGGTACCATCAAGGACAGAACTGAAATTGGCACAGTTGAAGTTCTCTGTTCTAAGTTCTCATGAACAGCGTGGACTCCATTGGCTTGGCAAAAAACACTTTTACCACACCCATCTGAGAGATCCCTTGCAGATAAAGAAATCTGCAGTGGAAAATGCTAATAGCGAGTCTTGGTCTGGCCAAGTTCATCAGGATTAATTACCCCAAAGTGCTGTTCTCAGATCCCATAAATAGTTGAATGATAAAATAACCTTTTTTCTTGGCTTATGTGTTAAAGGAATGGAAAATTGACGAAGCTGATGTTGGGGTGGGGACATAGGTAGAGGGCTCGGACATAGGTGGAGGGCTCCTTGCTCTTCATATCAGACAGTGAATGTCTTTAATACTCACTAAATAAGCTGGAGGGGATGGGGGGGGTGGGGGGTGGGTGGTAACATTCAGTACAAATCACTCATTTCCAGAACATGCCATCCTTGGGTTTGAAATGCATTGAGTATTTCTGCTCCAATCTTTTAGTCAATTATGGTAAAAGGAAAACCAATTCAAGTGATTACATTCATAATTATGACATGATCTCATTGATTTGAGCAAAGTTTAGTAAAATATGAGGAAACAGTAAAGTGTACTGTTTTGACTGAAATCTAGCCACATCTATTTTTGTTAGATGAACACCCTGGAGTGTAACTCATTATCGCCCCCCTATCTCAAACCTCATCCAAAAAAATACACAAGGAAGTTGAGTTGTTGACCAGATTTTGAGGAAGTTCCCAGAGGTTCAGTGAGCACCTCTGAGCGTGAAGCATTCTCTCCGTGACCAGCACCTCCTCTTGAAGCTCGAGAGCTGATCTCTAGTTGTGGAGCTGCAGAGCGCAGCTAACTGAGAGTAGCTCATCCCATTCTGGAACCTTTCACTACAATGGACTCTCCCTCAGGATAGTCAAAAATGGGCACTGGCATGTGCAGTGCTGCGGATGGCACTGAAATGCGTTGCTCAAACAAAGTTGAAGCAACTTTCCTCAACGTGTCGGGCTGACGTGGGAATCATTGAAACTAACCACTGAAATGGACGGCATTCCATTCTGAGACGCTGATGGCGCCATCTTTTAGATGATTAACGGAATGCTAGAACTAACTGAAGGCTGAATGGCCTTTCCCTGTTCCCATGTCCTTTAATAATTCACATATTTGCAAAATCATGTGTATTGTAAATGATGATTAAAGTTATGATTATATGTTTTGCCAATATATATTTTTGTAGCCAGTATATTGTTAACAAAAAAAATAGCCTTTATAAATTTATTTTTTACAATGTTGTGTATGTTCCTTTAATCAGTAAGAGTGAATAGATTCTAATAGGATACAAGCTGCCACCTATGTTAATTGATTATTTGTGTTCAGCTGGTTTATTCCAATACATAATGACACATTACATGGTTCCTGCTTTAAAATGGCAATGAGATGTACTTTGCAATGATGTATCCAGTTAACAATGTGCATTAAAAAGTAGGTTAGTCGTCACATAATAGGATGGAGGAATGGAGTCAAGGGTATGTATAGCCTCCTGCTGGTCCTCTATTCTAATGCCAATGTTGGACTCCTGATCATTCCTGTGAGATGGTCAACTCTTCAGCCTTGCATTGCAGTGCCTTGAAATGAAGGAGAATCTGGAACAGTTATTTTTTTTTGGTGTAGCTTCTGTTTTCCCTGCTCCCTTAATGCATCACTTCCTGATCCCTGTGCTTCTATCCACACAACTGCCCTGAACTGGAAGTCAGATCCAATCCATTTTCTCCCCAAACATCGCCATGTCCACTCAGAGCATTTCAGATCAAGGGATTCCTCTGAGTGGAGTTATGCCTGTGGACGCACCCAGATGTTCCGTGGGTTTAGTACATCTGAAACATGAATTGTAGAAGGAACAGATGACCTTAAGCATGTGGTTCCCACTGGGAGTCTCTTTCATATTATGCCAAGCTTTGTTGTAGATTAATTGAAAGAATTGTTTCCTTTTTAGAGGCCACACTATCCTATAGACTGTAGAAGCTGAACTAGATTAACCCTGGAATTCAGTGATTCAAGTGTGTAGCACAACACTAACACAGTACCCCAGTGATTCTCAACCTTTTTCTTCCCACTCACATCCCACTTTAAGTAATCCCTGTGCCATTGGTGCTCTGTGATTAGTAAGATATTGCTTAAGGTGGGATGTGAGTGGGAAGGGAAGGTTGAGAACCACTGCTCTAGACCCAATTGTTACTGAAATATTTTGCTTGAGAAAAATTGTCATTGGCCCATTTCCTTTGGAGTTATGAAACCCTGCACATAACGAGTCAATGAGGGACAATTAAAATAGTGATTTTCAAACTTTCTTTCCACTCATATCCTACCTTAAGCAATCCCTTACTAATCATAGAGCACTGATGGCATAGGGATTACTTAAAGTGGGATGTGAGTGGGAAGAGAAAGGTTGAGAATCATTGCACTACCCACTTGCTCATCCCCATCCATTCTACTTCAACACAGGAAGATGTTGGCACCAAAAGTGGTTAATTCTATGTTTAAATTTAGACATACAGCACTATAACAGGCCCTTTTGGCCCATGAGCTCGTGCTGTCCAATTACACCCAATTGACCTATACCCTCAGTGCATTTTGAAGGGAAGAAACTGGAGCACCCGGAGGAAACCCATGAAGATGTGGGGAGAACTTACAAACTCCTTACAGTCAGCGCGGAATTCAAACCCCATTCGATGTAACAGCATTGTGCAAACCCACATAAAGCATGAATTATGGACCCGAGTTCTTTCAAGGTGTTCAGGCCACCTTTGGAGTAAACATCTGACTTGGATCAGTGGATGAGAAGGATCTAAGTTCCAGTCCCATTCCAGAAAATCAAATCCAAAAATTGAACATGTTCCAAGCACATGGCTGAGCAAGGGATGAGATGTTTAATGAAAGTCCTGTCTATTCACTGTTATCTACATTATCCCATGGCACCTCACTAACAGGATAGTGGAACATTTCCATCAGCATTCTGGTGTTTTTTAAAAGAAAAAATTCTCAGTCAATGTGTCTGAATGACACTGGGCCGGGTTGCACCAGGCTGGACTGTTGTGTGTTTGCCTCTCCACATATCATTGCGATTCCCACTTTGGCCACGTCACCCTCCCCACCCCCCTCCAAAAGCCCTGATAGCCTCACTCCTCCTGCAGTTCTCAAGGCTGAGGTGGCTGCAGATTGTGATTGGATCTTTGATAATGTTAACAGAGCACTGCCTCAGGACTGCTGTTGGACTTCCGATGACCTATGTCCTTTATTACTATTTCCATTGTCTCCTAATGATTGGATACATCTAGAGTTGAGGAAACACAAAAATCTGCAGACATGGTGATTGTAGTAAAAACCCAAAAACGCTGGAGATCTCGCAGTGTCCATAAGAGGCAAAGATGTCTAATCAACATTTTGGGCTGGAGTCCTTCTTCAAAGTATGAAGAGCTAAGGCCCAAAATGATGTTGTACATCTTTAACTCCTATGGAAGCTGCGAGACCTGTTGAGCTCCTCCAGCATCTTTGTGTTTTAAATAGAGTTGGGGAACATTTATGCAAGTAAAGATTTAAAAATTTTAAAGCTTGTATGCGTGACTTATGTAAGTCAACTTAAAATCTATAATCATTGAAAATAATGTGAAAGAAAATAATCCCCTTCTCAGATGAAAAAAGATCAGCTAGATGCATCAATTAGGACTGCCTAAAGAAAGCTCTTGGAGCCTGTCACATTGACCATCGCCAGTGGGCTGATATCACCTCAAACCGTGCATCTTGGCATCTCACAGTTCGGCGGGCAGCAACCTCCTTTGAAGAAGTCCGCAGAGCCCACCTCACTGTCAAAAGACAAAGGAGGAAAAACCCAACACCCAACCCCAACCCACCAATTTTCCCTTGCAATCGTGTCTGCCTGTCCCGCATCGGACTTGTCAGCCACAAACGAGCCTGCAGCTGACATGGACATTACCCCTCCATAAATATTCGTCCACGAAGCCAAGCCAAAGAAATACTTCAATATATTCCTGAACAATCCAGCTGTATGGTTCCAGGAGACCAGATTTGTCACTATTTAGCCTCCAGGACATTTCGCACCTCCCAACTACAGTGCACAGATACTGACATGTGTACTCCAGAGATCTTGTCCAAAGATCTCCCAGGTCACTGTTAGTATGACTTGACTCATTAAAGACCAAAATTGAATCTGCTGTTTGGTTGGATTTCTGATCTAAGCAAATTTACCACTACATCTCCCTCAGTGAAATCATTTCATAAGTGCTATATTGGCTGTTAAGTGTTTAGAATGTTCCAAAGAGGAAGTTAAAGGAGACAAGATTCTGTTCCTGGAATGGTTTGGGGTCTGTCAGTTCTAAAGCATCTTATTTGACCTGATTGATAGGACATAGAATTGCTGCAAGCAGACCTAGATTAACCATTAAGCAAAATAAGTGCGTGCCTAGGGCACCGGGGCAGCACAGAGTTTTTCCTTTTACCTAGTGCTGGATTTATTATGATGCCAGCTGAACTCAGGCCCCACAATAAATGAAAAAAAAACCATACATATGCAGATTATATTTAATATCGTTGTGGGGTCTGGCCTGGAAGGAAACTGAATTTTTAATCTATTATTTCCCATTCAGTACTTTTTGAGTCTTAATATTTTGTCAGTTAGACCATGGAAGGGTTGAGAGGGGAACTGTTGCCTCAGTTGGTCTTAATTCGGCCCTGGCTGCAAGACTTGTACATAGCTCTTCTGGAACCCATTCACTTGCTACAAGAGATAAATCAGGTACTGATTTGTGTAATGTGTATTTTTTTAAAAAAAAGAAATTGTTTATGTCTTATACCTGTTTAATATGAATATTCTTGGAGGAAAAAATCCTTTGAATTAGTGGTCTATTTTGAAAGTGTTTTTGTTTTTGTTTTTGTTTTTTCCTCTTTATTTACAACTGAAATAAAGTGTATTTTTTGCTAACTCATTTTGTTCATGGTTCTTTTGAAAATGATGATCCTTGTTGCTGTAGCTCAAGCTGGGTATTGACATGTTGGAGGGCTTACCAATCTGCTACAGATGCCATTTAAAAGAATAATAACAACAAAACCATGTGGCTGAATTTTTACAAGAGTTCTGCTGCACATTAGTAACTGCATCCGATTAGTTTGACATTGCTATTTGTTTTGTATTTTTTTTTCTTTGGCTTGGCTTCGCGGACGAAGATTTATGGAGGGGGTAAAAAGTCCACGTCAGCTGCAGGCTCGTTTGTGGCTGACAAGTCCGATGCGGGACAGGCAGACACGGTTGCAGCGGTTGCAGGGGAAAATTGGAAAATTTAGATATACAGCATGATAACAGACCATTTCGGCCCACGACCCAATTAACCTACACCCTTGGTACATTTTGAAAGGTAGGAGGAAACTGGGGGCCCCTGAGGAAAACCCACACAGACACGGGCAAGTCATTGCAGACAGCATGGGATTTGAACCCCGGTCCCGATTGCTGGCACTGTAAAGCGTGGCACTAACCGCTACTCCAACCATGCTGCCCCAGGCTTTAAGCTTTGCATTTTTTAAACTCTCTATAAAATTCCACTTCTCTTTTCATCCTTAAATTGTTCCTCAGTAATTTGCAATTTGTGCCAGTCTTTTGGTCGCCTGTGCTAAGATTTCTGTAGTAAGTATAGGAAGTATTGGGAAACTCTCGCAGCAGGTCAGCCATCATGTAAGGAAAGAGAAACCGGATGAACAGTTCAGGTTGAAGTTCTTTCATCAGAGATGAAGAATTTATATTTAAATTTATAATTTATAATTTCGGCCCATGAGTCCATGCTGCCCAATTAACCTACAACCTACAACCCCCAGTACATTTCAAATGGTGGGAGGAAACTGGAGCCCCTGGGAAAAGCTCACACAGACACTGGGAAAATGTACAAACCCCTTAGAGACAACGTGGGATTTGAACCCCGGTCCCAATCGCTGGCGCTGTAACAAAGTTGCACTAATGGTGCTGCCCAGACAAGGAAGTATTGCTACAGCCTCCTCTTTGGCCACTTCCATCAGAGATAAAGGGTCTTCTGCCTGCAAGATTAGCTCACATTTCACATTTGTTGAGTGCAGAATTTTTTTGCTTCTGTTGCAGATTTGTGTTTACATTCTTTAGTGAACTGGGATTCACTAGAACTGTGCTGAACTAATGATTGGTCCCGCCTCCTGGCTCCTCCCCCAGTTGTCAGTATAGTACACTTCTGATGAATCTCAGTTCACTACATTCACCCCTTCCTTCAGAATTAAGGGTCTGTGGATGAAGAGAACAAGGATCCGAAGCAGGTAATAGACACAGAAGAGAAATATTTACAAAATGTCCCCCTCCAAATGACAGATGAACTATACAATGTTTTTGTACATTGTGCCGACTGGGACTTTAGGAAGATTCGGTAATTAGATGGGTGCATTTTAAGTTATATTTTTGCACAGTCTGTGAATCTATGAAACTTTCTGTCAATCAGGCACTTGGTCAAATGTCTGTTAACTTTCACCGTCACCGTCGAGTTGCTGAGCTGGGAGGTCTATTCTGGTCGAGGGCCAACGATGCCAGGTTGCCAGAGACGTCGTGTTCTTCCCTCGAGTGGCCCCCTCTGTCTTGAGTCGACCTGTGCAGGTAAGATGGCGCTGACCTCGTGGCGCGGCAAGATGGCCGCCTTCCTTCCTCCTCTCACAATGATGAAGACGCTGAATTCAAAATCAAGCTGCTGCAAGATGGCCGTTGATCCTTTTCGTCCTGTTTCTGTAGGCGGCAGGTTACGCAACAGGCGATCTTAGGTGAGTCCGGCGCAGATGATTTGGGGCTGAAATTGGATCCAGGAGCGGTACAGGCCATGGACTTCCCCGACCACCCTTCGTGCAGCAGACACTCTCCCAATGTTCCTTCTTCCTACAGCTGGAGCACGCAGAGTCTTTGGCCGGGCAGCAGGAACAGGGGTGCTGTCCCTTGCTACAGAAAAAGCACTCCCGGGATTGGAAAGCAGCAGCCATTAGAGCAGGGGCCACCAGACCTTGGAGAGCACGAGTTCGCTGGCGTCATGGTCGTCATTCTCAAGACTGGCCTGCTCCAGTGATTTGGCCAGCTTGACATGGCTAGTGAGGTCCTTTCCAACTCGAGCAGTCATTGCCTCACATAACTCGAGTGGATCCCTGCGACCAGGGTGTCCCGGATCTGTTCATCTTCCCGGATGCAGCCGAAGAGGCCTCATATCTGCATTTCTTAGCCAGGGTCTGCAGATCCAGCAGGTAGTCATCAATCAACTATCTGGGCTGTTGGTGGCATAGGGTGAACCGGTGCCTCGCTAGGACCTCATTCGGGGCCTTCATGTAGTGGTCCTTCAGCACCTCGACGGCGGCCTTGTACGTTGGGCAGTCTTGGACAACCGCATACCTCTTCATCCATATCCTTGAGATGAGCATCAACCTCTGGAGCTTGTCTGTATGGAAGACATCCCTGATCTTGTTCAGGTAGGCCTGGAAGCAGTCTAGCCAATATGCAAACTCCTCAGCCATGTCGGGTGACTGGGGGTCTATTAACAGCATGCTGGGTTTGAGTAACACCACCATCCTTGTTTGTAAGCTAATAAAAGTGTTAGTTCTCTCTCCAGTTGAGTGTGAACTTTTATCTGTGCTACACGTTCTACATGTTCTTGGTGGGGGTGTTGGGGGGTGCGGTGGAAATAAGGATATGTGCAGACAGGAGAGATTTAGTTTCATCTGACATGGTGTTCGGCACAGACTTCCAAGGCTGAAGGCTTTGTTCCTTCCCTTTGTCATAGATCTGTACAATGTGGAAATGTGCCCCTGACACATCACATTCCAACCCCATCTACACTAATCCCATGTGCCTACATTAGGACCATCTACTTATTAATTCAGGTGCCTTGCTGTTCGGTGTGGGCGATCATGTCTCTCCATCTATCACGATCTCTGACCCCCCAAATTGTAGTTGTTGTCTCCACTGTTCTCCTTCAGTGATGGCTCCATCTTTGAGCTGAGACCGTAGCTGATGTCGAGCCCATGCCTATACAAGGGAAAAATACTGAAGTGGTTTCCCATTGCCATCTTCATTTGCAGTGCCTGTATTAGACAGGTCACCCTAGCCATTGATCAGCAGGTTGATCTGCCCAGCATTTTTAGTTTTACAACCAGAAATTCCAATTTGTAGCATCTGCTTGTAAAAAACCACCCACCATCTGCAACCCATGGCTTCACATGGCCCTGATTAGGAGGCTAAACAGGTCCTACACCTTGTCCAAGGGTGACCCGTAGACTATCGGATGGAAGGAGTGCCTTCCACCTCCTTTTGCTGAGCAATTGTGCACCTCCATCACCATACACTACACCTTGCCTATTTAAGTGACCATCTTAAATATTGTAACTGATTTCATTAATTCCTCTGGCAGCAAGGCCCAGACATCAACTACTCTAGGTGTGTGCATGTGTTTGTGTAAACTTTCAAATCCCTTTTAAAACTCCTTCCTCTTACCTTAAACCGATGCCCTCTTGATTTTGATACCCCTACATAGGGAAAAATTATTGTGACCATCGACAGTGTCTCCATAATGTTTGGGAAAACAACACTTTTTTCCCCTTTATTTGCTCTGTTCTCCACAATTTTAATAGTTGATTTCTTTAGTTAACATTTCTTGGGAGCAATGCGGCTAACCCACGGTAATTGCTCTTGATGCCGAAAAGGCCTTAGATAGAGTAGAATGGAGTTTTTTGTTCAAAGTGTTGGAAAAGTTGAAATTTGAGCCCTTTTTTATTGGCTGGGTTAAGGCTTTATATAAAAATCCTATGGCCAGAGTTGTGACAATAGGTATCTCCTTCGTTTGTACTTTCAAGATCGACTAGATAGGGCTGTCCTTTGTCACCAACTCTATTTGCATTAGTTATTGAACCTTTGGCTCAGTTGATTAGACAAGATAGTAATATTAAGAGTATTAGGGTGAAAACGGACGAACATAAAATAAATTTATTTGCAGATGATGCTTTGATATATTTAAGGCACCTATGCAATCTTTGGGGAGTTTGCATGCAAGACTGGAACAATATGGTGCACAATCGGGATATCAGGATAATTTGGATAAGGGTGAAATTATGCCTTCAGCTGATGTGGATTATTCGTCTTGTAAACACATTACAAAATTTAAGTGGTCTGATCGAATTAAATATTTAGGGATTATAATAGATGATAATTATAATCATTTATATGAATTTAATTATTTACCTTTACTGTCTAAAATTAAGTATGATTTAAATTGGTGGAAAGATTTACCAATAACATTAATAGGATGAGTTAATACCTCATATTCAATACTAGTTTCAGTCTTTTCCTTGCAGAATTCTCCAAAATTTTAAAAAAGATTTGAATGTTTTGGTGCAAATGTTTTTATGGAAACATAAAATGACAAAATGTTGCAGTAACTGACTTGGAAAAATGCTTTAGTAGGGCTGCAAATTCCTCATTTTCAGAATGACTATGAATCGGTGCAGTTGAAATTTGTTAATAAGATGTTTGAAGTGGATAAAACTTTGGTTTGAGCTAAGATTGAATTAACTCAGATTCATGCCGACATGGCCTGTTTCCGTGCTGTAAACGGTTATATGGTTATTTTTCTTTGGCTTGGCTTCGCGGACGAAGATTTATGGAGGGGGTAAAAAGTCCACGTCAGCTGCAGGCTCGTTTGTGGCTGACCAGTCCGATGCGGGACAGGCAGACACGATTGCAGCGGTTGCAAGGGAAAATTGGTTGGTTGGGGTTGGGTGTTGGGTTTTTCCTCCTTTGCCTTTTGTCAGTGAGGTGGGCTCTGCGGTCTTCTTCAAAGGAGGCTGCTGCCCGCCAAACTGTGAGGCGCCAAGATGCACGGTTTGAGGCGTTATCAGCCCACTGGCGGTGGTCAATGTGGCAGGCACCAAGAGATTTCTTTAGGCAGTCCTTGTACCTTTTCTTTGGTGCACCTCTGTCACGGTGGCCAGTGGAGAGCTCGCCATATAATACGATCTTGGGAAGGCGATGGTCCTCCATTCTGGAGACGTGACCCATCCAGCGCAGCTGGATCTTCAGCAGCGTGGACTCGATGCTCCAGCTCCCTCAACAGCCCCTAAGGCTAGAGCTGGATGAGGTTCCCACCCTGGATGAGACATATAAGGCAATCGAACAACTGAAAAGTGGCAAAGCAGCAGGTATGGATGGAATCCCCCCAGAAGTCTGGAAGGCTGGCGGCAAAACTCTGCATGCCAAACTGCATGAGTTTTTCAAGCTTTGTTGGGACCAAGGTAAACTGCCTCAGGATCTTCGTGATGCCACCATCATCACCCTGTACAAAAACAAAGGCGAGAAATCAGACTGCTCAAACTACAGGGGAATCACGTTGCTCTCCATTGCAGGCAAAATCTTCGCTAGGATTCTACTAAATAGAATAATACCTAGTGTCGCTGAGAATATATGGTTATATGGTTATGAGAAAAGGATGGATCATTTTATTTATAAATGGAATTCTCAGCTTTACAGAGTTATAATTTACCAGTGTTGAGATATATGGGTTTGAATTTGTGATAGTCTTTTTCCCCACAATTGTTGGGTTTGCACCAAAACATAGCAAGAATTGTTTTATTACAGAATGTAATGCCGAAGCCGGCAATTCATAAATCTAAGTTAAAATGGGAAAAAGATTTATCTATATCTATTTCTCAGGATGATTGGATGGCCATATGTGAGATAGTATGACTAAAATTGTGAATGTAAGGTATAGGATGGTTCATTAAAACTTTATACATCAGGTATATTTAACTCCTGATAAGTTAAGTTTATTTCTTCTGATTTATGTTTTAAGTGTCATAAAGCAAGTTGGCTCTTTCTTGCATTCTACTTGGTTATGTAACACAGTGAAACCTTTCTGAAATAGAATTAAAGAACTTTTAGAGGTTTTTAAATTTTGCTTGATTCTATGGTATTTTTATGAAGAAATTGAGTTTCGAATTAAAATTAGATAAGCCTCAAATTACTTTTATGAGATTGGCTTTAGCCGTGGCTAGAAAATGTTTGGCAATTACTTGGAAAAATGAGACTGATTTGAGTGTTCATTGGTGGCATATGGAAATAGGGTCTTGTATTCCATTGGAAAAGATCATGTATAATTTACATAATAATTATTTTTTTGTTAAAATCTGAGCCTGTATACGAGATATATGGGTTTGAATTTGTGATAGTCTTTTTCCCCACAATTGTTGGGTTTGCACCAAACCATAGCAAGAATTGTTTTGTAAGTTGATCTCCTCTTCTACTCTTTTTCTTCTTTCTTTTGGGGTAGATTAGAGGGGGGCAGGTTGGGTGGGTAAGGGTTAGGGGGTGGGAGATTATATGGGATAAATATATGTATTATGTATCTATTTGTATTTTGACTGTATGCCTTACTTTGATTAATAAATAATATTGAAAAAAAAAACAAATATTTCGCATGTAATAAAAGTGCACATTCCAGATGTTATTCAAGGTTATTTGTGTACATTTAAGTTTGACTGTGTAGAAATTACAGCACTTTTTATACATAGTCCCCTCATTTCAGGGCACCATAACGCTTGGGACATTTGGCTTCATAGGTGTTTGTGAGGACTCGGGTATGTTTAATTGCTTCATTGGTCCAGGTATAAGAGAGCTAGGCTTGCTTCTAAGCTTTTGATCACCTTTGGAGTCTGTAGTTGCCATTTTTCAACGTGAGGACCAGATTTGTGCCAAAGAAAGACCAATAAGCCAATAATGAGGCTGAAAAACAAAAAATAAAACAGTGAGAGATATCGCCCAAACCATAGGATGACAAAGTCAACTGTTTAGAACATCATTAAGGAGAAACAGCACATTGGTGAACTCAGTCATCGCGAAGGGACTGGGAGGCCAAGGAAGACTCCCACTGTTGATGACAGAAGAATCCTCAACATAATGAAGAAAAATCCCCAAACACCTGTCCGACAGATCAGAAACACTCTTCGGGAGGCAGGTGGGAATGTGTCAAACTGGCGAATTTATCTTTTTTGATGTCATAACAGCTGATGGCAGTAGCAAAATGAATTCTGAAATACCTGCTCAAGTTCAAGCAAATGCCTCCAAACTCATTGGACGGTGCTTCATTCTACAGCAAGACAATGAACCCAAACATACTAAAGCAAAAAATGAGTTTTTCAAAGCTAAAAACTGGAAAATTCTTGAATGGCCACGTCATTCGCCTGATCTAAATCCAACTGAGCATCCCTTCCATATGCTGAAGAGAAAACGTAAGGGGACGAGCCCCTGAAACGAGCAGGAGCTGAAGATGGCTGCAGTAGAGGCCTGGCAGAGCATCACCAGAGAAGATACTCAGCACCTGGTGATGTCGATGGAGCAGTCAATGTAGATATGCAACCATGTACTAAACATGTCTACTGTACATTAATATACTAATTAATATTGCTGCCCCAAATATTAAGATGCCCTGAAATGAGGGAACTGTATAAAATGTGCTGCAATTTCTATAATTTGTATACATTTTGGTCAAACCAAAATGTATACAAATAACCTTGAATAAAATCTGGAATGTGCACTTTAATCATGTGAATTGTAGGATTACAATTTTTAAACTTTGGACAACTGAAGGAAAATATTGCCTGTCTCAAACATTGTGGAGGGCACTGTATTTCCATCTTCACCTCATAATTTTAAAGTAGAAATTCAGGGGGTCATCTTATACACACAGTCTCCTTGTATGCTGACATATACAGTATGTGTGTGTATATTATATACACAACAGTGAATATATATTTCCAGTCATGCTTTGACCTTAACTGCAATGTTTGGATTTTTGTCTATTAAGATCTCTGATTCATAATCTGGCATTTTGTAGAATATCAGAGTGAGATGAAGGTCCTCTTTGAGACGTCTTTGGAAAACCTAGGCCATCACAGTATAAACGTCAGACTGATTGCTTCCAGAAGTCAGGATTGAACCTGGATACTTGGTGGTGTGGGGCAACAACTCTGCTTGCTATGCCACTAAGCCAAATCTCCTCTGGATTATTAGCTGCCAGAGTTGGGGTGGTGAGTGTGTGGGTGATATTCCACTCATTGATAATTATAAGCAATATTGCAATTAATATTAATTTTGCTTTATAATTAAGGTGACTGACAGAACAATTCAATGGAAGCCCAGAAGATTTTATTGCCAAAATCTCTGTCCAGTGAAATAGTGTGAACTGATTCACAATTGGTAACTTGAGAAATGCAATATATCCTTTTCAATTCAAGATTAACATGAAAACCTTTTTAAAATTCAATGTATTTTGAACAGGTTACATCTGAACACAACGTCACTTGGACTCTCACTTCCTTTTCATCAATGCATTCTCTCTTGTTCCTGTAATCAAATAAAATTTATTTCCTCATTTTCATAGCACGATCTGTGTCACTGCTGGGGTTTTGTTGAAAGTGAATTGTTGAAGCATTGACCCATGTGAAATGGACTATATATTAAAATAAGGGAAAAAAAAAGAGCATTGTGGTTGAGTTACTGGGCTTCTCATCTGCGATCCTGAGCCATAATGGCATCTGATAAAATCAAATTAAAATCATTTTTAAAAGTTGGTCACACCTGCTGTTGGTTCATTGTTTCAAAATACGTTTTATATCACTAATGGGCTCTGCTAAAGGGAAAGCGACGTCCTTGCCTGATCTGCTCTAGTTCCCTGTTCGTCTGCAGACCCAGAAGTGTGGTTTGACAAGCAGTCTCCTAACTTTGGGTGCACTGAGGGCTCTAGCAATGGTGTCATCACATGACTGAGCAATATGAAGTGTGTTGGCAAGATGTCTGGAGAGGGAAATTAGATGCTGCTATGCAGAATGCACAAAGGGTGATATTGACTTGTCAATTCTTTCTGCGCATTTATGGAACTGGCTGTGAATTGATTCTCTTGGCTAATGTTTTCTCCACAAGATGCTCTGTATATTGTATTCGATGGGTAGGAAACTCTCACTGAAGTTTGGATCATATTGTAACCTATTGTCTCTGGTCAATGCTTTCTGAAATTTCAGCCAGAAGTAACGTTCTGCATGAAGATTGTGGGGCCATCTTAAGACAGAGGCTTTGCAAAGTCTCTTGCGCAGCTGAAGATACTTTGACTTTTGCAAAGACCTATCCAAAAGGACCAAGACTATGACATCCTCCT
This sequence comes from Narcine bancroftii, assembly GCF_036971445.1. Classification (NCBI taxonomy): domain Eukaryota; kingdom Metazoa; phylum Chordata; class Chondrichthyes; order Torpediniformes; family Narcinidae; genus Narcine; species Narcine bancroftii. Next base: position 5,517,733 of record NC_091473.1, read on the forward strand.
TGTCATCCAGTAGCCGCTGATGTGCGATGAAGAATGCCTGCCTCATCTTTCCACTTGCAAAGCAAGTGTTTGTCAGTACAAAGATTGTTTTCCTGCTTTGGTGGATAGCATCGTACAAGTTCTCTATTGATGACTTGCCAGGAATCCAGTCTCTCTCCTCAAGGCAAAGGTTGAACCTCCACTGTCCTTTCTTCTCGAGATTCACTACAAGCTCATGATAGACCCAGTCGGCAACAGCTTTATGATTAATGTCGAAGACTATAAACGCGTCATAGTACAGATTTTCAGAGGGAATTGTCATGCCCGCATTTAGCTTGGCGGCACATATGTAAAATGTGTACCAAAGATCCCAACCGAATAACTTGTTCAATATTGGGAGGATTGTGAAGATTACAGTTAGCAGAGAAGACACAACAAAGCCTACAGTTCCATGGATTTTTTGGCATGACAGGGGATCTGTCAAAAGAATGCTCTTGCTGTCTTGTGATTCTGGAAACTCACACTTCCAGCTGGTGGTGAGTTCCGGCAGCGAAATTCTCGTGTCTTTGATGAAATAAATAAACCAGTCGTTATCACAGGTGCAGCTGAAAGGGTTGTTGCCAAGATCCAGCACATCCAAACTTTGGAGAAACTCAGAGGGCAAACTGTCTGTGTACAATGTTTTGATGTTATTCCGACTTAAGTCAAGATAACGCATTGCTTTGGCATTGGAGAAAAACTCATTGGGAAGCTGGGATATTTTATTGTTCTGCAAGATAAGTTTGGAGAACGTCTTGGGAAAGTGACATGGTTTTGAGGGCAAACCACGGAGAAAGTTTTGACTCAAGTCCAGAATTTGAAGGTTTATCAGTTCTGTTAGATTGTCCCAATTGAAAAAGCTAATATGATTGTTGTTGATGTAAAGTTCTTTCAGACTAGGTGGAAATCGGACCATTGCTTCTGGGGGTACCATCTTTAGCATATTCTTCGAAATATCCAGGACTGTCAGGTTGTGAAGGTTGAAGAAAAAATTCCAATACGTATTGGTCCCACTCTCCCACATTACGTTCAACAAGTTTCCACTAAAATTCAACACATTCAAAGAGTTGCTCTGAAGTTGACTTGACACCCGCTTGGCTATTTGGTTATTCGCTAGGCTTAAGGCCTTAAGAGAGCGCAGATCTTTGATGAACTCGAATCGATGACCCATGCCTTTCATTTCAAAGGTATAACTGTTGTAACTGAGGTCTAAAACTTCGAGTGTTGTGATCTCTGTAAATGCCTCCTTAAAGTAGAAATCTATTCTATTGTGAGCAAGGTCCAAATATTTCAGGCTTTTCAATTCTTTAAATTGTTTGCCATTCAGTGCTTGGGTCATGTAATTGTAAGACAATAAAAGGCATTGGATGTCTTCCAATCCTTCAAAATTTTCTGATTTGATATCTGCAATATTATTAAGTGACAAGTCAAAGACCTTCCCAAAAGATGAGCATCTCTCGAAAGAAAAGAAGGAAGACCCGCCTTTTGTCTTGATTCCTCCATTGTTCTCGTAGTCAACCCTTCTTTCAGGGATCCAGTACTCTTGATGGCTGGTGGCAACCGGGTCTTTATGGACCCTGTCATTTTCACTCTGATGCGGGCAAGAGTTCTGCAGTGAAAACGACACCTTATTTTCTGAGAGCCCAATATATTCTAATGATGTTGTATTTTGAAAAAGCTTTAGGTCAATGTTCTTTATGAAATTCATCCGGAAATTTAGAGACCTAATGTTGGGAATTCTGAGTAATGGGCCAATGTCATTTTTATCCAAAGTGTGAAAAAAGTATCCATCAATCTGAAATTTTCTCAGAGACGTCAGGTTCTCCAGTGAAGTCGGCAGGACAAGACGTTGGAAGGTTTTGAAAGGTTCATAGTTGTACATTAGGTTGAGCTCTTGCAGCTTGGTCAGATTTTCAAAAAACGTGGCATTTCGAATTGTGTAGGCGAGATAGTTGTCAGAGAGATCCAAAGAAGTCAAGCCTCCTAGTGACTGGAATATTATATCACTCAAATGCCTTAGAGAGTTGCCTCTGAGAACCAGGTGCTTCAATTTCCTCAGTTGGAGGAAGGCATCAGGAGACAAGTCAATGGATTTATTGGCTTTACAAGGGAAACAAGGCTGGGCAGCATGGTCACACCGTTGGCAGTTCCATGCCAGGGAAAGATATTCCAAATTAACAAGGTTTTTAAAATCCTCCGAAGAAATCTGTGGAATTTTATTCTCAGCCAGAATTAGCTTTTGCAAGGATATTGGGAGTTCCCTAGGGACAACTTTTATGCTGTTAAAGCTCAGATCCAGTGACTGCAGATGTGACATGTTCATAAAAGTCTTCTTATCAAAGGTAAACGACTCATTGCATGGATTTTGATAAAAGCAGTTCTTACTAAAATTGAGCAACTTCAGATTAGCCAGAGTGGAGACATTTAGAAATTGCAAATTTATGATGTTGTTGAGTGCTAGATTCAAATTGGTAAGGCCTGCCGGCAGTGGTGGGATACTAGTTAAACTGTTTCCACTTAGGAGAAGCACTTTTAATTTGTGAAGGTGTAGGAAGGCTCTGGGCTCAATGGAAAATTTACAGTCCTGACCAGGTAAACGGAGCTTCCCTGGGCAGCAGTTCATACTCAAGTCAATCACTTGAATGTTTGGCACACCAGAGAAAGCTTGGTTTTTGATTTCTTGTAGCAGATTGTTATTTAGTAGTAGGGTAGTTGCATTTTTTGACCTGATTATTGGCAGTGAGGTTAATTCCCTGTTGCTGCAGTCAATGAGTTTGGATGTCCTGTTTCCATCACAAGGCAGGAAGGCTGGAAAATGACACCAGGCAAAATGGTGATTGACCAGGACCAGCAAAAGAATGGTTGCTCCCATGCACATATTCCAAGCAGCCTATTACAAGGGGGGAAAAATGAAAATATCATTATATTTCATCAGAATCATCACATATCAAGACAAAGAGAGTAGCGGTGGTAATCACTGCGCACAATTTCAGGTCAAGCAAAGTAACTATCCCCAAGTGAATAGACTTGATCTGAAATTCACTTTCGGTGGACGGTTGGTGCAGATGCCCTCTTGATGATCGATATTTCAGGAAGAAGTGTTAAAGCCATGGAGAAAGAGCTGGAGAATGGGAGTGACTGAATTGTAAAGAATTTAGGAAGGCTCAGTGATCCTGACGAACTCCATGCTGCAGCACTGGGAAGTGCATCTGACATGCAGGGGCAGCAGGGAATTAATGGAGTTTCCTACTGTTTTCAACTTGTGGGAGGAAGTTCTGAATCATAGTTGCTAAAAAGATGTGTACTCTCAGGAATTTAGAAGAACAAGGGTAGATCCTGATTTGTTTCCATGAATGGGACAATCTGGAACAAAGGGCTATAGTTACAAGATGGAAGGGTGATACTGCTTCTTGCAGAGAGGGATGAATCACTGGAATTTTATGCCGCAGAGGATTGTGAAGGCTGGATCACTGGGAATATTTGAAGAAGAAGGAGCCAAGTGTTTGAAAAATCAGGGAATTGAGGGCTTTGGGCGTCTAGCACACAAGAGAAGGGGAGACGAGAACAGGGGCAGATTGATCAGGATTGTAATAAAACACAAAAGTCTGTAGACACCCTGATTGAAGTAAAAATGCAAAGCTGGAGAAACTCAGCAGGTCAAACAGTGTCCTTTATATGACAAAGATACACAACCAACGTTTCGGGCTTGAGCCCTTCATCAGGCTTTGAGCAAAATGTGTGCACTACCAACATTTTGAGCTTGAACCCTTGAATGTGGTCACTAGTGACAATGACTGCAGATAATGTCTCCAATTTTGCTCATACCTTGATGAAGAGCTCAAGATCCAAAACGTTGTTATGTATCTTTACCTTGTTGCATAAAGTTCAAGGTCTGACCTGCTGAATTTGCCCAGCATTGTGTTTTTAATCAGGATTATATTGACTTGCAGAATCTGGTTGAAGGACCAAGTAGCCTAATCTTACCCCTGCTTTCTTAGGATTATAGCTGCAGTCTGACATTCCATGCAAAGGATTCCTGTTTGACCAGGTGCTTTGAATTCTGATATGGGTTCCCTTGTGGATTTTCGTGCGCTGGTATACAAGGCAAGGATAATTGCATCAATTGATTATTATTATAGCTATCATCGATTTTGCATTCAATCCATGCAAAGAACTGTCTGCAGTGCGTTCAAGTCTGCTTCAACACCAGACTTTCAAAACAATTCATCGCTGTTGATGTGAGTGTCACTGGTCAATAGTCATTAAGGCAGGTTACTACACTCTTCTTGATGCCTGTTTGAAACAGTGGGCATCATGCCCTGTTTGAGTGAAATGTTGAAGGTATCCAGGAATAATTTGGTAAGTTGGGTCAGCACAGATTTGCAGTACTCGACCGTTCGGTACCCCAACCAGACCGGATATTTTCCTTGGATTCACTCTTGTGACAGATTATGTTATATTTTATATTGCGTGCAGATGTATTTTTGGAGGAGATAGATTGTGGGATTTTTAGTTAGGTCACACACAGATACAAGCACTTCAAAACAGATCTCATTTAAAATGCAAGAGCTTGGCTCAAGCCAGACAGTCCAGGCTCCGAGCGCCTTTGCAAAACTTTTGAAGAATGCCTATAGAGATTTCACAAGTAGGTGTTAATTGAACATGCTGTGGAATAATGGATTATTGTTTTGGAAAGTAACAGATGAACAGACTCAGAAGTTTGAGTCAGGTGCCACAGTCTCTGAATGCAGTTTGCTGTTCTTAAGAAGATCATGGGGTTTTGCAAGCAGAATCAAGCAGGTTTTTTTTCTCAGAGAGAGAGAGAGAGAGAGAGAGACTGCTGGTTTTCTGCAGTGGCTTTTGAAAGCTTGTTTGAAAACTCTATTTTGAAGACGGGTTGTGAGTTCTAAGTTCAGCCTGTTCAAAGCCCTTGTGGTCTATACAAGAGGAAATGGCTGGCTGTATAATGTTTCCTTGAAATAAGGGAAACTAAAAGGAACTCTGGTGACCTGGAAGAAAGAGGTTATCATCAGGAAAACCCTGATGGGGCAAGTTTCTTCAGCAAGATGTTGAAGTGGCTGGTTATAAGGAATCAGTTGTGGGTGACCAGCAAACAACAAATCTCTCTCTGAAAACTGAAAAGAACCTTCCTGAGCAGTAACCATTTACCTTTCAAGCTGATGAAGATTCATAAATGTTAAATTCTGTGCACAGTATAAGAATTGCCTGATACCAGTGAACTTGGAGGAGTGAGAAGTGAGATTGGACTGTGAATCAAAGAACTTTTTTGAACTTATACACACATTACATACACATGAGCTTAGAATTCGAAGGGGGTTAAGTTAAAAGTAATAAATTAAAGTTTGATCCTGTTTTTATGTTTAAAGAAAATTTTTAAAACATTTTTGTTTCAGTAACCCTTTGTCTTGGTGAATTTCTATTGCTGCTGGGTTTTGGAGTCCTCTGGGCCCGTCACACTCTCCTGAAGGCAGCCTGCACGTCATCCTCGCGTACGGATAGGAGAGGATCGTCAGGGGACATAATGTGTGCAGTGGTGGTTCTATCTTCCTCTGGTGGTTCAATTGGGTGTAGAAGGCTGTCTCCTACTGCACCAGATTTTGTTTTGTCACAAGTTATGTAATTTAGGCCCTGCCACAGGTGTCAGGTATCCCTCGTGGTTTCCATTTTCGTCAGAAAACTCCATTTCACCCAAGAGATGGCTTTCCACAAGGTCACATCAGCTGTAATGATTTGGATCTCCAGAGTTAAATGCCCGTGATCTGGCTCGCAGCAGGTTTTATTGTTCTTCCAGGGCTTCTGGTTGCAGAAAATACACCCAAGGGTTCAATAAGAAAAATCTTTGTGGTCCAGTGTAGACACATTCACAAATTTGCAATTTTTAGCATTGAGGACTAGGACAATAGTCAGGTGTGTACATCACCAGCTGCAAGATCCCTTCCCAAGTCACACTCGTTGTTGATTTGAAAAGATGTCACCAGTTTTCCATCATTACTGTGTCTAAATCCTGGCCTCCGCTCCAACACTGTGAAGTGAGTCACGGCTGCAGTAGCGGTAAGCCTGACGTTATCCTTTGGCTTGGCTTCACAGATGAAGATTTATGGAGGGGTATGTCCATGTCTGCTGCAGGCTCGTTGGACACTGACAAGTCCGATGCGGGACAGGCAGGCACGGTTGCAAGGGAAAATTGGTTGGTTGGGGTTGGGTGTTGGGTTTTTCCTCCTTTGTCTTTTGTCAGTGAGGTGGGCTCTGCAGTCTTCTTCAAAGGAGGTTGCTGCCCGCTGAACTGTGAGGTGCCAAGATACATGGTTGGAGGCGATACCAGCCCACTGGCGGTGGTCAATGTGACAGGCACCAAGAGATTTCGTTAAGCGGTCCTTGTACCTCTTCTTTGGTGCACCTCTGTCTCGGTGGCCAGTGGAGAGCTCGCCATAGAACACGATCTTGGGAAGGCGATGGTCCTCCATTCTGGAGACATGACCCACCCAGCGCAGTTGGGTCTTCAGCAGCGTGGATTCAATGCTTGCGGACTCTGCCAGCTCGAGTACTTCGATGTTGGTGATGAAGTCATTCGAATGAATGTTGAGGATGGAGCGGAGACAGCGCTGATGGAAGCGTTCTAGGAGCCGTAGGTGATGCCGGTAGAGGACCCATGATTCAGAGCCGAACAGGAGCGTGGGTATGACAATGGCTCTGTACACGCTGATCTTTGTGTGTTTCTTCCAGACTCTTTTGTGTAGTCTTCCAAAGGCGCTATTTGCCTTGGCGAGTCTGTGGTCTATCTCTTTGTCGATTCTTGCATCAGATGAAATGGTGCAGCCGAGGTAGGTAAACTGGTTGACCGTTTTGAGTTCAGTGTGCCCGATGGTGATGTGGGGGGGCTGGTGGTCATGGGAGGGAGCTGGAGGACCTTTACAGTACCAGTAACCATGTACATTCTCCTCATATCTGCATAGGTTTCCTCCGGTGCTCCGGTTTTCTCCCTTGTTCCAAAGACGTACGTGGCTAATAGGTTAATTGCTGGCATGGGTGTAATTGAAACACGAAAGCCCACAGATGCAGTGATTGTAGTAAAACCATAGACACACTGGAGGAATTTGGCAGGTCTCACAGCGTCCATAAGATGTAAAGATATATCACTGACGTTTCGGGCCTGGGCCTGTCTAAGATATGAGTAAAAAGCAGGCAGGGGCCTATATTAAAAGGCTGGGGAAAAGAGGAGAATGGGAAGGGGGAGGATTACAGACCAACAGACAAAAGGATATGATAAGAGGACGGGAGAGAGGAGAGGTGAGAATTGATTGGGGGAGGGTGAGTTGTTTTTGGCTCTGAAAGGTAACTGAGGAAAAAGGGGAGTGAGAAGGAGAGAGAGAGAAGAAAGGAGATGGGGAAAGATGGGGGAGATGGGGTGGTAATGGGAACTGGAGAAGTCGGTGTTAATGCCATCCAGTTGGAGGGTGTCCAGTCGGAAGATGAGGTGCTGTTCCTCCAATTTACAGGTGGTCTCAGTCTGTCAGTGCATGGATAGACATGCCAGCAAGGGGATGGGGCAGGGAATTGAAATAGATGGCCAATGGGAAATCCATGCTATTATTGCAAACAGAGCCAAGATGCTCAATGAAGTGATTTCCCAATCTGCGTCCAGTCTCTCCAATGTAAAGCACAATGGGATTATTTACCTATCAGTCCTTGCCTACCAACCTCCACATACAAAATATAATTCTCAACTATTTCTGCCACCTACTACCAGACACACCTTCCCTTTGCCTCCCCTCTCTGCCTTCTGCAGGGACTGCTCCCTCTGTGACTCGCTCATTCACTCCTCCTTTCCCTCCAATCACCTTGGGACCTACACCTTCAACTGTAGAAGGTGCTTCACTTGTCCCCATGCCTCCTCCCTCACCACCATTTTGGGCCCCAAACAACCCTTCCAGTGAAGCAAAATTTCACTTGTGAATCTGTAGGGATTGTCTACTGCATCCGGTGCTCCCGTTGTGTCCTCTACATCGGAGAAACTGGACGTAGACTGGGAGATCACTTCATTGAGCTTCTCGGCTCTGTCCGCCGCCATAGCGTGGATCTCCCAGTGGCCACGCATTTCAATTCCCCATCTCCTTGCGATGTGTCTGATGATGGACTTGAGCTGCCAAACTGAGACCTCCCACAAATTGGAGGAACAACACCTCATCTTCTATCTGGGTACCTGTAATGGAAGATTTAAACTGTGTTTCTTACTTTTGAAGCCTTTGCTTCTGCAAGGCTGAGAACCTGCTTGTTGCATATGAATTAGTAGACATTATCTAAATTTACACTATGGGGCCCAGGGATGCAGTTGTCTTTTGTTAGTCGCAGACTGTCAGGAGACCTTGAAGATAATTAAATCATTTATTCAGAGATAAGATCTGAAGTAAACAACTTTTGGGTAATATAAGCCATGGTCCCACTGCTGAAGTTTGAGACTCTCCAAGAGGTGGCAACATCTATCAGCAAGAAGAAGAACTTCAAGATTCCAAACCGACGTCCCAGTCCGGGGAGGTGGAGAAGCTGCTACCGGCGCCCAGACAACCTACTACAAGTGTGCAGTCGTCGCCTCGCTTTGGCAGTTGGGACCAGTCCAGGCATTGATAAGTATAATTGGGAAGGGCTTGCATGTTGTAGTGTGAATTCAGCTTTAGATTTAGTAATAAAGACTTGTATAAACTGAACTGCTCTCGGTGTGTGTCTATTTTCTTTTGGTAGCTCGAACATTGTGACCAATCTAAAACGAACGAAGTGAGAGGTACAAGTTTACCCAAGACAGCACCCTCCAACTGGATGGCATTAACATGGACCTTATCGGTTTTCGTGAGACACTCCCCACTATCTTTCCCTATGTCTCCTTCCCTCTACCTGTTTCTTTCTCTCTCTCTCTCTCTCCTCTCTCTCTCTCTCTCTCCCCCCCCCCTTTTCCCTCTGCCTCCTTTCACAGAGCAAAAATTTTGAAAGTAATGTAGACAAGATGTTGATTTATTACCTCAGCTAAACTGATGCACCATAAGCAGTGCAGAACTTGCTCAGTAAAAGCAGACACACTCTCTCATGCCTACTCTACCATTCAAATTTCATGGATGTTCCTGATCTCTAGTCCACTTCCCTTTCGATTCCATCCACATCTGTGATTCCCTACTTCTGAAAAATGTATTGGCCCTGAACCTCCTCAAGGAAAAAGTCTGGTTTAAACAAATACAGAAATTCACAGCATCCAAATGAAGCAAAATCTCAATTGTAAATGCACCTCACATCCTGACATTGATTTTCCATTTCCCCTGCTTGAGGAAGTAACCTCTCAGCATTTATCTTGTCAATAAATCTCAAAATTGTTTCATCAGTCATTATTTTTACTCTCTACAAATACATGCTAATCCTTAGTTTCATTTTGTGGGACAGAATGCTCATCCAGGAATCAATCTTGTGAATCTTTGTTACGCCCAGTTGCATCATTAAGTCCTTCCTCAGCTACAGAAGTGAAAATTAACACAAAACTCCAGGGAAAGTCTCTCCTCGTCCTCCCACACCTCTCGATTTCATTCATTGCAACATCCAAATCCATCCACTAGACTCCTGCCATTTGAAGAATATTATGTTATTTCCTCCTTTCCAAACTGAACAATTCCACTTCTTTCCTTCACTTTGCGTTCTCTTTTAACCTCATTCATTTAACCTGATTAAAACCTCCTTGCAAGAGGAGGGATTTGCATCCTTGTTGAAGTATGGCAGAGGGTTTCCAACGAAGCAAAAAACACAAGGGATGACCGAAAGCTAAAGGATTGCATGGAATCATGGAGAGGGTTCAGACCTGCAGTGGCTCCAGGGAGCTGGAAAATGGGCAATATCTAAAAACCTATTGGGAGCCAGCAGTGAGAGACCTTGTGCTAAAATTGGTTAAAAAATTTCTCCATTTTTGGGACTGTAGAGTCCATGATGCCAGTTGAAAGAGAACTATTGTCACAGTAAAAATCTTAAGTGTACTTACCATAATATTAGTGATTACCCAAATAGAGAATTGTCATCCGTAAAGGCTCTCCAGGATTAATCCACAGACACTGAGGAGGGCAAATTGTCTGCTTCATTGAACTAGTTTGACTGAGGTCGGCTGGTAAACTTTTGCAGAAGTGAAAATGAAGATCTCTCCAGTTTAATTTCCCTTCTGCTTTAGATCTAGACACATCATCGTTGCAACCAATCCAGTGTATTGAGCAGTTATTTTCTTTTTAAAAGCCAGTCCAAAGTATCATTGTTCAGAACGAAGTGACCTCTGCTTTAATCGGGAGACAAAGCTGAGATTGGACACACTTCAGCCTATTAGTCAACCTTTAACAAGTTGCTGTGTCCAGTGTAAACTTTCAAAGTACAATAAAACCCCCACTTTACGGAATTCAAGCAACCGGCAGAAAAAGATCGTGGAAAATAAACAGGTTAAAAAAAATTTGGAAGTTTAAAATTGGTGCGCCTCGCCGTTAGTCACCAATCATGCAAGCGCAATCTCAAACCACCGGAAAATCCACTTATCCATCATCTACCAATCCCCATAGGAGCTGGATACCAGGGGTTTTAGTGTATATGTAGTTTAAAAAAATATTGTGAATATTTCAATAATGTCGGATGGAATGACTTACTGGTTTATCAAAAGCACATTCTGTTACAACAGCGAGAACGTTATGGTTAAACCCTGAGACAGAATAAAACATAGAACATTACAGTATAGTAGAGGCCCTCAATGTTGTGTCGGCCTATATATTCCTATCAAAAAAAAACCCCTCCTTATCTTGCCACCCTCAATTTTTCTTTCATCCATGTGCCTGTCTAAGAAGATCTTAAATGCCCCTAAAGTTTTAGCCTCCACCACCACCCCTGGCAAGGCATTGTAAGCACCCACAACTCTCTTTGTTTAAAAAAAAACTTACTCCTGATGTCTCCTCTAAACTTCCCTCCCTTCACCTTGTACAGATATCCTCTGGAGTTTGCTATTCCTCGCCTGCGGGAAGTGGGGGGTTATTTGGTGGATTATCAGCATGAGAAAATTACTTTCTCTGAATACAGTGATCTGTGTATTCTTTGGCTTGGCTTCGCGGACGAAGATTTATGGAGGGGTGATGTCCATGTCAGCTGCAGGCTCGTTGGTGGCTGACAAGTCCGATGCGGGACAGGCAGACACGGTTGCAGCGGTTGCAGGGGAAAATTGGTTGGTTGGGGTTGGGTGTTAGGTTTTTCCTCCTTTGCCTTTTGTTAGTGAGGTGGGCTCTGCGGTCTTCTTCAAAGGAGGTTGCTGCCCGCCGAACTGTGAGGCGCCAAGATGCATGGTTTGAGGCGATATCAGCCCACTGGCGGTGGTCAATGTGGCAGGCACCAAGAGATTTCTTTAGGCAGTCCTTGTACCTCTTCTTTGGTGAACCTCTGTCATGGTGGCCAGTGGAGAGCTTGGCATAGAACACGATCTTGGGAAGGCGATGGTCCTCCATTCTGGAGACGTGACCTACCCAGCGCAGTTGGATCTTCAGCAGCGTGGATTCAATGCTGTCGGCCTCTGCCATCTTGAGTACTTCGATGTTAGAGATGAAGTCGCTCCAATGAATGTTGAGGATGTAGCGGAGACAACGCTGGTGGAAGCGTTCTAGGAACCGTAGGTGATGCCGGTAGAGTACTCATGATTCGGAGCCGAACAGGAGTGTGGGTAAGACAAAGGCTCTGTATACGCTAATCTTTGTGAGGTTTTTCAGTTGGTTGTTTTTCCAGACTCTTTTGTGTAGTCTTCCAAAGGCGCTATTTGCCTTGGCGAGTCTGTTGTCTATCTCGTTGTCGATCCTTGCATCCGATGAAATGGTGCAGCTGAGATAGGTAAACTGGTTGACCAAGGAAAAACAAGGACTGGTTCGACGAAAACAACCAGGAAATCCAGGAGCTGCTGGCAAAGAAGCGAGCTGCCCACCAGGCTCACCTTGCAAAGCCGTCCTGGCCAGAGAAGAAACAAGCCTTCCGTCGCGCATGCAGCCACCTTCAGCGCAAACTCCGGGAGATCCAAAATGAGTGGTGGACAGTGATCTGTCAATTATAGTCAATGAGTGAAATGGATGGATTTTTAATGGGAGGTGGGGCAACTAGTTGGTAGGAAATATTTTCTGTTTTGCAAAGATGAGAAAATGTGGGAGAGCAATGAAGTGGATGGGGGAAGAGAAAGATTTGTGGGCTTGGTAAATTTTGGAAGCAAAATCTTGAGCAATATTGTGGCTAGATTGTTTTTTTAAGGTTTCAGTAAATGATGTTGGGCATGATGTTAACAAGAATAGAAAATAAAGGGGAAACTAGTCTTGAAGAAGGATGGAGAGATGACTAGTTGGGTGTGTGGTATGGAATCCTACAACTTGGGACTGAGGACAGAAGATCAAAGGTCAGGTGAAGAGAAAGTTTTAATGTGAAAAGCTGGTAGAAAAAATGTGAAATGTATAGAGAGTGTGAAACTTAAACTATTGTTCAGGAAATAAAAAGACAGTATGTTCATTTATCTATAAACTTGGGGGAGGGGTTAATTCTCTATAATGTTATTCGTCTTTCAGGCGGCTCCGTGGAGGGGGAGGAACCTGCAGATGCAGTGATGGTTAAACGTTTTCAAAGAATGTGACTGAAAATAAAGTAAAATGCTTTAAGGTTTATATATTCATGCAAGTGAAGTTTGTTCAGTGTTAGTACAGTGTAGTATTTTTGTCTTTTAAACTGTTTAATTTTAATGCAGGTGTATTAGTTAGGCATTGTAAGAGCAAGTCTCAAGCAACTGGAAAATACACTTAACCAATCCCCATAATTACCGGATAATTCAGGATTCGTAGGTCCAATTTGAGGACAGCAGAATAAACAATTTGTTCAGTGAGTAACATATTAATGACTATGAGTGATATTGACCTAAAACCTTAATTCCTTTTGTAGGATATGGGCATTCTAGGTCTTGTCCAAAAGGTTGTATCTCTGATTGTGCAGTTGGACCCATTTTGATCGCCATTCTGCACTTCACTATAAACCAAGATTCTGTGCTCATAATCCCCTTAGGGTGGGCAAAAGTCACGTCTCTTGGACTCTCGTAAGAGTTGAACCCTTTTGGATATTTAAAAGATATAAATGTTTGGGAACTGGTACCATATTTCAGCATGATAAAGAATCAGGCCATCTGTGCCAGCTCATAGAACCACCCTTTTCCCCCATTAAATTCTCTTGTAATGGACTCTCCCCACGTGCCCATCAGCTCCCCGTCTCCCCAATCTTAATTCTACTGCTCACCTATGTACTTTGGATAATTTACAGTGGCCAATTAAAACAACAGCTTTGGGATGTGGGAGGAAGCCCAGGCAGTCAGCTGGAGAACATGCAAACTTCAAACAGACAGGACTTGATTGAACCTGGGTCTTTGGGGTTGTGAGGATGGATCTATTCTAGCTGCATCGTCTCCAGCAGTAATTCGATAAACAGTAGATGATATCAGATAGATGTATAATCTCCCAGCTCCTGGCTACCACAATAAGGGGTAGGCAATATAGGTGTGAGTTGAGAAGAAAATTGTCCACACGGAGGATGGTAAATCTTTAGTCTTTTCTACACGGTGGGGGGGGGGGGGCTTTACTGATTTCATTCAAATGAGGGTGGCATCTTTGGCGTAGTGGTCAGTGCAACACCTTTACAGCGCCAACTATTGGTTCGAATCTCGTGTTGTCTGTAAGGAGTTCGCATGTTCTCCCCGTGTCTGCATGGGTTTTCCCTGGGGTCTCTGGTTTCCACCCACCATTTGAAATGTACTGGGGGTGTATTGTATCAGTCTCCCCACTACCCACAACTCTCCATGTTTTTGGAACAACTTTACCTCTGACTTTCCTCACCTCAACTTTAAACTGATGTCCTCTGATATTTGCCCCAGGGAAAAAGAGCTGACTGCCCACCGTATCTGAAGTACCCCTATTAAGTCACCTCTCATCCTTCGTCACTCCAAAGATTCGTCACTCGATCAACTGTGCTTCATAAGACATCTTCTCCAATTCAGGCCACATCCTGGAAGCCATTACTTCTGCTTGGCTGCAAATAGAAACACCTCTTCTACTCCTAGCTTATTAAACCTATTTTTAAAAATATTTAAGGATTTAAAAACCACATCCATGTATTCATATTCAATCAAGCTACAAGAGAAACAAAATTACACATGTGGAATAACACCCCCGAATCCTTCCCTTTCTTCCCACCTCCCCTCCCCCACAAAATATATCAAAGAATGGAACAAAAAAAGATTTGGGAGAATGTCAAAAAAAATGTAAAATCTGAATACTAATAATAATGGAGCTGGGAGTTACCAACAGGATAGGGTTTCAGAGTGTCCTTCAGATTTTCAGACCAATGTGTTATAAGTATGGGCTCCATATTTTTAAAAAAAATTGATACTTATTATGCAAATTATAAGTTATTCTGCATGCCATCTCTCCATCTCTAAATCCTTACCCGATTTCCAAGTAAAGACCATGCACTTCCTAGAAACAGCTAAAGCCAATTGTAAAATCTCTGTTTGATACATAGCTACTTCTTAATTTTGGTCTAAACACTTTAACATTACCCAACAAAAATGACATCAGGTCCTGTGGGAGTTTAACCCCTAATATTTTCTCCAAATATTTCCTACCTCTAACCAAAAAGGTTCTACTCTAGGACCCTCCCAAGTAGAATGTAAAAAGGAACCAAATCCTGATCACATCTAAAACATAAATCCGATAATGTTGGATTCAGTTTCTTTTTAATTTTTGAGGAGTTAAATATAATTGATGCAAAAAATTATATTGAACCAGTCTATACTCATATTAATAATTCTTGTTATATTTTCCTTACATAATTACATCCAGTCATTTTCATCTATTTAAATCAACTTCTTATCTTAATCTTGATTTATGAATTCCTAATTTAGGAGCTGCTTTTTGAAGTAATTTATACATCATTGAGATAAACTTATTTATATCACCCTTACATATCAATAATTCAAATTAATTCTTCCTACGTAATATCAAATTAGGACCTAACTTACCAACTAAGAATGCCTTAACCTGATAATAACAGAAAAAGGAATTAATTTGGACATTACTTTTCAACAAATGAAGGAAAAATTTAATAAATTTGTTGGGTGTGGCGTGATGACATAGGGAGTAGACGTGGGAAGGCTCCTCCCTCAGGCAGAACTATTCAAAACCTGTTTAAAAATTTTAATTTTTTTTAAACTGTTGACTATATTGTTGAACTACTCTACAAACAGCAATGAGGAAAACTAATGCTCAAACAGTTACTAAACAGTTAACAATTACTGAAGAATCTTCGCCTACCTCAAAAACAGAGCTTCTGGAGTCAATTTCTACTCAGCCCTGACTGCAGCGCCAGTCCACTGGTAAGGTTTACACTAACCTGGCGCCGACTTCATGTATTGCTCTGCAAGATGGCACTGGTGCTCAATGTCGATCTCCTTCTGACCAGGAAGATCAACTGCGCATTACACTCACATATTGATTTGTTTAAATAAATGGAGAATTTGGCTGTACAAGTGAGCCAAGGGTTTTCAGTTGTGAAGGAACAATTTGCTGAAATGAAGGGAGAAATACCTTCTATTAAAATGGATGTGGTAAAGGTTCAAGATAAATTTAAGAAGATTGAAGAAGCATTTATTGATTGTAAAGATGATGTGGATTTATGTAAAGAAAGGCTGGGATAGATGGAGGATTCATTCACTGGTTGGGAGATTCAGAAAAGTGATTTGTTAAAGAAGAATGATGCTTTGGAAAATCAGAGTTGGAGGAATAATGTTAAAATTGTTGGTCTTCCGGGAGATTTTGAAGGTCTTGACCCGGTTCAGTTTTTTCAGAAGTAGATTTGAGGTTTTGGGAACAGCATATTTCATGAATGGTCTGGAATTGGATAGAGCTCATTGATCAATTAAAAGGAAGCCACTCCCTAGTCAAGCTCCACGTTCTGTTTTATTCGATGTATGCATTATCAGGATTCTCAGACATGCTGTACAGAATGCAAGAAGTAATCAGGGCCCTTTACTTGTTAATAATAATAGAGTAATTTTCTATCCTGATTTAAGTCAAGTTGTAATTAAATGTCATGAAGAATTTAATTCAGCTAAAGCTGTTTTGTGGAAGAAGGGATATATTTGCTTTTCGTTAACCTGCTGTGCTTAAAGTTTTATATGGAGATTGTCAAACTCAGTTCTTTAACGATGAGGCTGAAGCCCTCACTTCTGCTCTTTTTTTACCTGATAACAAGCAGGGGTGAGGTCAAGAAATGTTCCCTCAACAGCTTGTTTGGTTTTGAAAGAGAAGACTGGCAAGCGAGAGATGGAAACTCAACAGTTGATTGATATTGGAATTGATGATGATCAGGTTAATCGAGATTTGGAAGAAGTATATCGTACTTGAATTGATTTTTATGTTTTATTTTTGATTGTTCTGTTCAGGGGGAGGGTGGTTCGACTACCAATCCTTCTGAAGTCATCGGACACTTTGTGGAATTTCTCACTCCCATTTAATTGAGAGGGGGTGGGGGGGGGGTAATACAATTATAGTACTTTTTTTCTTTGTGGAGTTTTTTTTTCATTTCTTTGAGGAGATCTTTAAATTTGTCTGTATTAGAGTTATGGGGAGATGCTCCACCATTTATGGTGAGAAGTTTATAGTGATACTTTATGGCTAATTTAAATTTTGCTTCTTTTAATGTTAATAGGCTTAATAACCCAATTAAGAGAAAGAGGGTATTGGCATAGATTAAAATGTTGAAGGTTGATGCTACTTTTTTTTTACAAGAGAAATCTGACTGAAAAGGAACATCAGAAATTAAAAAGAGATTGGGTTTGGCAAGTTATAGCATCTTCTTTTAATTCTAAAGCAAGAGTTGTCACTATTTTTATTAATAAGAAGTTATCTTTTAAGTTAGATTCAATTTTTGAAGCAGCTGGTAGGAGTTTGATTGTTAATTGTAAAATTTTGTCTGAATCCTGGACTTTAATTAGTGTTTATGCTCCTAATATAGATGATGAGCTAATTTATGATGCATTATTTTCTTAATTTAAGTCAAGTGTGTGATAAAATTATGGCAGGGGTGAAAAAAAAAGAAAAGTAATAAATTTACCAGCTTCAAAGCAATCTTCTATTTTCTTATCCCCATTCTGCTCCAAATCCACAAAAAGTGATTATCCATGGAAAAAGGAAGGTGTATTTTGATATAAAGGCATTTTTCAAGAAATCAAATGTTTTCCACTTATTTCACAATCTATTTTATATCATAATTCAGTCAAATATTTGAAAACAAGCTTCTCTGCTTCCTGTTAACAATTTTCAATTCCATTTGTAAATAAAGTCCCACATACTGTTTTTTCCTATTTTACTCAATTTTATTTTAACCCAGGCTGGAGATTTATCTACATTAGGGGTCTCCAAAGTGGTCAACATCGACCCCTAGGAGTCGATGGAACCATCTAAGAGGTTGATATCATGGGCTGGGTTGGGGGGGGGTCAATTTAAAATATTGCCTCCACACCACCCTCACCAACTGCCACCCAGGGAGGTGGAGGGAACAGGGGGGGTGGGGAAGGCTTACCTGCCATGAACCTTTGGGGACCGCCATCATGCTTCCCCCTCATCGCTCCTGCACCAGCCAGCTGTGCACGGCCTCTGGACCCCAGAACACCAAATTTAACAGGTAAGTGCCCCTTAATTTAACATCCGGTTTGAGGTAGTGCTGGACGGACGATTGAGGGCTCAAAAGCTGGACTGCATGGCCTCAAACTGAACATCTGCACTCCACCACCCCCCTACTGTCCAGCACCAGGATTCCATTCCTTGGGTCGATGAGGGACCCTGTAGTCCCTGAAGGGGTCAACAGTCTAATAAGTTTGGGGACCCTTGATCTACGTCAAGCATTCCATTAATAAATTTCAATTGAGCTGCCTTATAATAGTTTCTAAAATGGGGAAGTTGCAAACCTCCCAATTCAAATTTCCAGATCAATTTTTCCAAAGACACTCTAGCATCTTTGATTTCCATAAAAACTTGCTAATATTCGAATGTAAATCCTTTAAAAAAATTTTTTGAGGAATCCAACAGGGAATTACGAGGACTTCCGTGCGGAGGTTTGTAATGAGGAAAGATCCTGCCACCTCATGCCTATAGAAAGTATAACCATTGGAACAACCCTCAAAATACTGGGGGGACTTGGGTGAGGGGGTGTGTCAGGCAGTTTCCATGGAAGGCAAGAGGTAGTCAATACTTCCAAGATTCTTGATTGGAATAAAGCAAATGTTGAGGAGATGTGAAAGAATTTAGAAGGTATGGATTGGGATAATTTATTTTCTGTGAAGGATGGAACCGATAAATAGAGGATATTCAAAGGGGAAATTCTGAGAGTACAGAATCGATCTGTCCCTGTGAGGATTAAAGGAAAGGTTAGAAAATATAGGGAGCCTTGGTTTTCCAGGGATATTGGGAAGTTGGTTTGGAGGAAGAGGGACATGGACAGCAGGTGTAGACGGCAGGGACTAGAGGAGGTGTTTGAGGAATGCAAGGAGTGTAAAACAATATCTTAAGAAAGAAATTAAAAGGCTAAAAGGAGATATGAGGATGCTTTGGCAGGCAAGGTAAAAATAAATCCAAAGGGTTTCTACAGGTACATTAAAAGAATAGTGAGGGATAAAATTGAGCCGCTTGAAGATCAGAGAGGGAAGCTATGTGAAGAGATGGGGAAATTTTAAGTGTTTTTTTTTTCTTCAGGATTCACGAGGAAAGGAATATTGAGCCAGGTGAAGTAAGGAAAACTGGTAGTGAGGTCATGAATAATGTACCGATTAATGAGGAGGTAGTACTGGCTATTTTAAGGAGAATAAAGGTGGAGAAATCTCCAGGTCCTGACAAGATATTCCCTCGGTCCTTGAGGGATTAGTGTTCAAATAATGGGGGGGGGGGTCTGACAGAAATATTTAAAATGTCACTGACCACCTGGGAGGTGCCGGAGGATTGGAGGGTAACTCATGCTGATCCACTGTTTAAAAAGGCTCTAAGAGTAAACTGGGTTATTATAGGCCTGTGAGTCTGACATCAGTGGTGGGTAAATTAATGGAGAATGTTCTTCGAGATGATATATGCAATTACATGGATAGACAGGGAATGGTTAGGAGTAGTCAACATAGTTTTGTATGCGGTAGATCATGTTTAAAAAATCTTAGAGTTTTTGAGGAGGTTACAAAGAAACTTGCTGGAGTTCTTTGAGGATATATGGGTGCAGTAGAGAGAGGGGAAAAGGTTGATGTTGTATTTTTGGATTTCCAGGTGTTTGATAAGGTGCTGCACAAGAGAATTATCAATAAGATACTGATGAAAGGAGTCAGGGAAAGTATGTTGGTATAGATTGAGGATTGGTTAACTGACAGAAGGCAGATTGTCAGGATAAATAGGTGTTTTTCTGATTGGCAGACAGTGGTAAGTGGGGTGGCCCACAACTGTTCACCATTTATATTGATGATTTGGAAGAAGGGACAGAGTGTAGTGTAGCCAAGTTTATGGATGATACTAAATTGAGTGGAAAAGCAAATTGTACAGAGGATGTGAAGAGGCTGCAGAAGGATATAGTTAAGTTAGGTGAGTAGGCAAACAATGTTAGTAAATGCGAGGTCATCCACTTTGGTAGGAAAAATAGAAGTGCAGATTATTATTTAAATGGTGAAAAACTGCAGCATGCTGTAGTGCAGAAGGACTTGTAAGTGCTTGTGCATGAATCACAAAAAGTTACAGGTACAACCGGTTATTAAGAAAGCAAAAGGAAGGTTGGCCTTCATCACTAGAGGAATTGAGTTCAAGAGCAGGGAGGTCATGCTGCAAATGGGCAAGGTACTGGTGAGGCCACACCTGGAGAACTAGGTGAGTTCTGGTCACCATACTTGAGGAAGTTTCTACGAGGCTCTAAAGGCTGTGTACGGCCCCTCACCCCAAGTCCAAAGCCCGCTGCGCAGCTCAGACGGCAAAGTCCTCCTCAGCGACAAGATCTCCATCCTCAACCGATGGTCAGAACACTTCCAATCTCTTTTCAGTGCCAACCGCTCAGTCCAAGATTCCGCCCTGCTCCAGCTCCCTCAACAGCCCCTAAGGCTAGAGCTGGATGAGGTTCCCACCCTGGATGAGACATATAAGGCAATCGAACAACTGAAAAGTGGCAAAGCAGCAGGTATGAATGGAATCCCCCCAGAAGTCTGGAAGGCTGGCGGCAAAACTCTGCATGCCAAACTGCATGAGTTTTTCAAGCTTTGTTGGGACCAAGGTAAACTGCCTCAGGATCTTCGTGATGCCACCATCATCACCCTGTACAAAAACAAAGGCGAGAAATCAGACTGCTCAAACTACAGGGGAATCACGTTGCTCTCCATTGCAGGCAAAATCTTCGCTAGGATTCTACTAAATAGAATAATACCTAGTGTCGCCGAGAATATTCTCCCAGAATCACAGTGCGGCTTTCGCGCAAACAGAGGAACTACTGACATGGTCTTTGCCCTCAGACAGCTCCAAGAAAAGTGCAGAGAACAAAACAAAGGACTCTACATCACCTTTGTTGACCTCACCAAAGCCTTCGACACCGTGAGCAGGAAAGGGCTTTGGCAAATACTAGAGCGCATCGGATGTCCCCCAAAGTTCCTCAACATGATTATCCAACTGCACGAAAACCAACAAGGTCGGGTCAGATACAGCAATGAGCTCTCTGAACCCTTCTCCATTAACAATGGCGTGAAGCAAGGCTGTGTTCTCGCACCAACCCTCTTTTCAATCTTCTTCAGCATGATGCTGAACCAAGCCATGAAAGACCCCAACAATGAAGACGCTGTTTACATCCGGTACCGCACGGATGGCAGTCTCTTCAATCTGAGGCGCCTGCAAGCTCACACCAAGACACAAGAGAAACTTGTCCGTGAACTACTCTTTGCAGATGATGCTGCTTTAGTTGCCCATTCAGAGCCAGCTCTTCAGCGCTTGACGTCCTGCTTTGCGGAAACTGCCAAAATGTTTGGCCTGGAAGTCAGCCTGAAGAAAAGTGAGGTCCTCCATCAGCCAGCTCCCCACCATGACTACCAGCCCCCCCACATCTCCATCGGGCACACAAAACTCAAAACGGTCAACCAGTTTACCTATCTCGGCTGCACCATTTCATTAGATGCAAGGATCGACAATGAGATAGACAACAGACTCGCCAAGGCAAATAGCGCCTTTGGAAGACTACACAAAAGAGTCTGGAAAAACAACCAACTGAAAAACCTCACAAAGATAAGCGTATACAGAGCCGTTGTCATACCCACACTCCTGTTCGGCTCCGAATCATGGGTCATCTACCGGCACCACCTACGGCTCCTAGAACGCTTCCACCAGCGTTGTCTCCGCTCCATCCTCAACATCCATTGGAGCGCTTACACCCCTAACGTTGAAGTACTCGAGATGGCAGAGGTTGACAGCATCGAGTCCACGCTGCTGAAGATCCAGCTGCGCTGGATGGGTCACGTCTCCAGAATGGAGGACCATCGCCTTCCCAAGATCGTGTTATATGGCGAGCTCTCCACTGGTCACCGTGACAGAGGTGCACCAAAGAAAAGGTACAAGGACTGCCTAAAGAAATCTCTTGGTGCCTGCCACATTGACCACCGCCAGTGGGCTGATAACGCCTCAAACCGTGCATCTTGGCGCCTCACAGTTTGGCGGGCAGCAACCTCCTTTGAAGAAGACCGCAGAGCCCACCTCACTGACAAAAGGCAAAGGAGGAAAAACCCAACACCCAACCCCAACCAACCAATTTTCCCTTGCAACCGCTGCAATCGTGTCTGCCTGTCCCGCATCGGACTTGTCAGCCACAAACGAGCCTGCAGCTGACGTGGACTTTTTACCCCCTCCATAAATCTTCGTCCGTGAAGCCAAGCCAAAGAGAAGAAGAGACTTGAGGAAGGATATTCTGGCCTTGGAGGCAGTCCAGAGGAGGTTCACCAAGTTGATCCCGGAGATGAGAGGAGACTAAATCGCCTGGGATTATACACACTTGAATTCAGAAGAATGAGAGGAGATCTTATACAATTTATGAGTGATTGATAAGATAGAGGCAGGAAATTTTTTTTCCACTGGAAGGTGAGACCAGAACTAGGGGACACAGTCTCAAGATTCAGGGGAGTAGATTTAAGACAGAGGTGAGGAAAAACTGTTTTTTCCCAGAGAGTAGTGAATCTTGGGAATTCTCTGCCCAGGGAAGCAGTTGAGGTGACTTCATTATTTAAGGTTCAGTTAGATAGATTTTTACATCAAAAAGGAATGAAGGGATCTCGGGAAAAGGCAGGTCGGTGGAGTTGAGTCAATGATCAGATCAGCCATGATCTCATTGAATGGTGGAGCAGGCTGGATGGTGGACTCCTGCTCCTATTTCTTATGTTCTTTGTGTTCATCTTGCAGTTGTCCATCATAATCCCCAATTTTCTTTTGAGAAAGCAAACCTTTTGAAAGTATTAGTTGCCCAGCATAATCATTGGTTTTGGGCATCATTCCAGTCAACCTGTTTGAAGCTACTTCTCTCCCTGGGTGCACTACGCAGTTTTTTTTTGCAAATTTATGCAGTGGCTGATTCCAACAGTTTACTCAAAGTAGTTTTCTGTTTTCTCTTGGCCATCCCTGTTGAATTTTTTCTCTCCCTCCTTTCGCCACTAAGACGTTGTTTTCTGTTCCACATCAAGTTGTAAGAATGAAGGGGACAATTTCGCTGCTTCCTCTAAATCTACTTTCATTTCACAGTCACATACCATGTGATTTGGATGACAGAGTCCATGAGTAGAATGAAGGAAATCCTGCTGTGCATCAACGTCTGCATCAACCACCTGCCACCACCCATCTGCTGGAAATGTATTTATCTGCCTCTGCTCAGTAGGGGTGAGATTTATATTGTGATACCATGCTAGGAATGCCCAGAGGCCTGCTGAGTGCTTGAAAATTGCAAATTTTAGTGAAAAACGCTTGCTTTTTTTAGGCATGTAGCACGACTGAGAGCACTCAAGACCAGAGAGAGTACAACAAACTTTCATTCAATAAGAAGAGCACACAATGATCTTTGGACTGAACTGGGGTTTTGACGGGGATCCAGGGTTTATATTGGGATGTGTGGGGGAGGAGCAGTCCTTAGACCATCACACCAGTAGTGAATGTACTGACAATAACCACACCAGCAGTGCGAGTATAAGACAGCTTTACCGAAAATGGGAGGTTTTGAGTTTTAATGAAGTGAAACAGTCCAGCGAGCCCCAGGTGGCCTAGCTCATTGTGTAAGCATTGCAACTGGGATGTGTGGTTAAGGATGGGACAAGTGCCTCTGGATAGTGCATCTGGGGGCTCGTTGAGTTTCCCAGGGCGGTATAGAATGTCGTAGTTCAATGTAGACAATTCTATCTGCCAGCACAGGATTTTGTCATTCTTAATTCTCCCCCTGTTCTGGTTATCAAACATAAAAGCCACAGACTGTTGGTCTGTGACAAGGGTGAAGTGTTTGCACGCCAGATAATGTCGCCAGTACCTTACTCCTTCCACAATGGCTAGGGCCTCCTTCTCTATTGCTGAGTGTCTTACCTCTGACCCCTGTAGGGTTTGCAAGGAAAAAGGCCACCGGTCATCATCACCAGAGCCACATCGGATGCATCTGTTTCTACTTGAAATGGGATCGACTCATCTATGGACCGCATGGTAGCTTGAGCGATATGGTCCCTAATGTCCCTGAATGCTCTGGTGGCTGCTGAGCACAGTGGGTGGGTCCGGTCAGTGTTGTTGGGGACCCATTGGGCGTGGTAAGCGAACAGTCCCAAACACCTTTTTAGTGCTTTCAGCGTGTGTGGCACTAAGAGATCTAGGGGAGGGCACATGTGGGCAGGGTCTGGGCTGATTTCCCCGTTCTGCACTACGTAGCCCAGGATTGGCAACTTCCTGGCACTAAAGACACATTTATCCCCATTGTATGTTAGGTTCCTTTCCTCAGCTGCCTGGAAGAAGCTTTTTAAATTTGTGTCATGATCCTCCTGAGTGTGGCCACAGATTGTCACGTTGTCTATGTAGGGGAACACCGCTTTCAGTTGGAACTCATCTACTATTCGGTCCATTTCTCTCTGGAACAGGGACACTCCATTGGTGACTCAGAAGGTGGAGTAGCAGAAATTGATACAGCCTGCTGTCTGCCACAAATGCCGTGTAAATGTGATTGCTGTTTCTAATGGTGGAGAACACCTCATACTGTGCAATGTTGCTGACCATGTCTGCTATGCGTGGCAGGAGGTAGGCATCTAGTTGTGTAAATTTGTTGATTGTCTGGCTGTAATCCACTACCATGTGCAGTTTTTCTCCTGACTTGACTACAACCACCTGAGCTCTCCAGGGGCTGGTGCTCTGTTCTATGATGCCCTCCTGTAGTAACCTGCGGAACTCTGTCCTAATGAAGGCTCTTTCCCTCGGGCTGCACCTCCTACTCTTTGTTACTATTGGTGTGCTCTCTGGGTGTCAGGTGTGTGAACAGCGGAGGGGGTTCTATGTTCAGGACAGACAGGCTGCAGTGTTGTTTCTTCGTAAGGCGTAGTGGGGGGGGGGGTGAGGGCCGTTGTGCACTATTGTAATGCTTTCTAACTGGCACTGAAAATCTAACCCCAATAGTACTGGGGCACAGAGGTGAGGGAGTACTAGTAATTTGAACCCTTCGTATTTTGTGCCCTGGATTTCTAGAGTAATCTGCAAAACTTTTACCTCAGCCGTAAGGCTGCTGGCTGCTAACAGGATCCGGTGCTCATTCGGGCATGTGGGGAGGGCAAGGCGATTGACTAATCCCTGGTCAATAAAACTTTCAGTGCTTCCAGTATCTATAAGCAATTTACCCTCACATCATTAATTTTGATAAACTGGTTGACCGTTTTGAGTTCTGTGTGCCTGATGGAGATGTGGGAGGGGGGCTGGTAGTCATGGTGGGGAGCTGGCTGATGGAGGACCTCAGTTTTCTTCAGGCTGACTTCCAGGCCAAACATTTTGGCAGTTTCCACAAAACAGGACGTCATGCGCTGAAGAGCTGGCTCTGAATGGGCAACTAAAGTGGCATCGTCTGCAAAGAGTAGTTCATGGACAAGTTGCTCTTGTGTCTTGGTGCGAGCTTGCAGGCACCTCAGATTAAAGAGACTGCCATCCGTGCGGTACTGGATGTAAACAGCGTCTTCATTGTTGAGGTCTTTCATCGCTTGTTTCAGCATCATGCTGAAGAAGATAGTAAAGAGATTTGGTGCGAGGACGCAGCCTTGCTTCATGCCGTTGTCAATGGAGAAGGGTTCGGAGAGCTCATTGCTGTATCTGACCCGACTTTGTTGGTTTTCGTGCAGTTGGATAACCATGTTGAGGAACTTGGGGGGGCACCCAAGGCGCTCTAGTATTTGCCAAAGCCCTTTCCTGCTCACAGTGTCGAAGGCTTTGGTGAGGTCAACAAAGGTGATGTAGAGTCCTTTGTTTTGTTCTCTGCACTTTTCTTGGAGCTGTCTGAGGGCAAAAACCATGTCAGCAGTTCCTCTGTTTGCGCGAAAGCCACACTGTGATTCTGGGAGGACATTTTCGGCGACACTAGGTATTAGTCTATTAAGGAGAATCCTAGCGAAGATTTTGCCTGCAATGGAGAGCAGCGTGATTCCCCTGTAGTTTGAGCAGTCTGATTTCTCGCCTTTGTTTTTGTACAGGGTGATGATGAGATGATGAGATCGACAACAAAATAGACAACAGACTTGCCAAGGCAAATAGCGCCTTTGGAAGACTACACAAAAGAGTCTGGAAAAACATCCACCTGAAGAAACATACAAAGATCAGCATGTACAGAGCCGTTGTCATACCCATGCTCCTGTTCGGCTCTGAATCATGGGTCCTCTACCGGCATCACCTACGGCTCGTAGAAAGCTTCCATCAGCGCTGTCTCCGCTCCATCCTCAACATTCATTGGAGTGACTTCATCACTAACATCGAAGTACTCAAGCTGGCAGAGTCCACAAGTGTCGAATCCACGCTGCTGAAGACCCAACTGCGCTGGGTGGGTCACGTCTCCAGAATGGAGGACCATCGCCTTCCCAAGATCGTGTTGTATGGTGAGCTGTCCACTGGCCATCGAGACAGAGGTGCATCAAAGAAGAGGTACAAGGACTGTTTAAAGAAATCTCTTGGTGCCTGCCACATTGACCACCACCAGTGGGCTGATATCACCTCCAACCATGCATCTTGGCGCCTGACAGTTCGGCGGGCAGCAACCTCCATTGAAGAAGACTGCAGATCCCACCTCACTGACAAAAGACAAAGGAGGAAAAACCCAACACCCAACCCCAACCAACCAATTTTCCCTTGCAACTGTGCCTGCCTGTCCCGCATCGGACTTGTCAGTCACCAAAGAGCCTGCAGCAGACGTGGACATACCCCTCCATAAATCTTCGTCCGCGAAGCCAAGCCAAAGAAAAAAGAAGAAATTAATTTTGATGCACACAGTGGCATCAGATAAATTGTGTGGACTTGCTTAGGTGTGTCCTTCGTGTCCTTCTATCTGATTGTACTCGGCGTCATATTCGTCTCCTGAAGACTGTGTCCTCTGCTCCGGTAGCATTTATCCAAGATGGCTGGCTGCACATAGCATTCTTCTATTTGTGGAGAAAGAAGAGCTTTCCTGCCTCTCATTAGTATGAGAATGGACCTTGGCTGTGGCCTTGGAGCTTCTGCAGACTTTTGCATTATGCCTACGTTTTCCACAGTTGGAACATGCATTTTCTCTGGCAGGGCAGAGGGCTCTGGGGTGCTTTCTTTGTCCACAGAAAAAGCACTTGGGACCCTCAAGGTGTGTTGCTGCTGTGGATTCCTGTGAGGCAACATATTTTTCTTTTTGTGGGGCTAGATAGTCCAGCAGTGTGACGTTTGTCCCAGCCCCAGCCAGGGTCATGTGAATACTCATCTAATTCTTTCCTGATGCTTTCTAAAGCTTCTGCAATAGTCTCTGCCTCATCTAGCCCCACCATTCCTTTCTCCCACAATCGATGTCTTGTCTCAGTGGATCATATGCCCGCAACAATTCTGTCCCTAATAAGGTCCTCCGCATTCTCCTGGGCTGATACTGCTTTAAAGTTGCAGCCTCTCGCCAGGTCTTTCAGAGAGAGTATAAAATCTCTGGCAGACTCCCCTACTTGTTGTGACCTGCTCATGAGCCTGTACCGGGAGTGGAGTTCGCTACGCCCCTTACTGTAATGCCTCTGTAATGTGCTCATTGCCTCTTGGGAGGACTGGCATCCTGTATAAGGAAGTAAGGGTGGTCTCCCAGCTGTGCTAACAACAGCATTAATAGCTCTTTATCTGATGCCTCAGCACCCTCCACATAATTCAGAAAGCATCTCTACCAGTGGCCAAAGTGTGTGCCGGCTCTGAGATTTCTGGGGTCGAGCTCCAGCCTGTCTGGTCACAGTCATGGCTAAGCCACAGTCTCTGGTCCCTTAGGTAATGTGGGGGAACCCAGGGGTGGTTCCTGGTCTCCATGTGGTCTCTGGGTCTATGTGTAGCAAGGGCAGACCCTGGGGTACTGGGTGCTGCTGGTAGAGCCTCTGTGGGGCTTGTGTCTGCTGGAGGAGTAACCTGGGTGCTTGGGGCTGTTGGCTGAGTTTCTGGCTTTGGGACATTTGTAGCGGGCTTAGGGGGGATCCCAGCGATAGCGTCAGGTCTCCATGGTACTGGAGAAACTGCTGCTGGGGGAGTGACGGTAGCATTGTCTGCTTTCCCTGGCTCTGGAGTGGTCAGGAATTCTGCACATACGTGGCAATTGGGAGCATGACTTGTGGAGATCCTTCCACCTGCGCTTGTAGTGGCCACTTTCTGATCGGACCAGGGCCTAGGGTCGGCAGTGCCTGTACCAGTGAATCCATGGGCAGGCATAGCTCTTGGCTGTTTCTTACCTGCCCTATTGTACTTCTGCAGTCTTCCCCACATTCTACCACGATTCCAGTACAGTGGTCCCTCGCCATCTGTGTCCTCGGATGCGCGTGTGTGCTGGTTGTCTCCAGATTCTATTCCTCAGGAAGAGTCTCCACGTGGTCGGGAAGCGCGTCAGAGCAGAAGCAGCTTCCATCATAGTGCTATGATATTAGTTTATGGAATTGTATTGACAATAACCACACCAGCAGTGCGACAAGACAGCTTTAATAAACTAATATGTACACTCTCTCTCTGCAAGATGAACCTGGAAGGCTAGACTGTAGCTCTGGAATGCTTTATATGCAAGGTCACCGGGATAACCCCTGGTGACCTAGTGGTGTAATTACACATCACCACAGTGAAAACCCAGTTCACTACATTCATCCTGTCCTTTAGAATGAAGCCTGCAGGTGAAACAGAGAACAGAGAATAGTCAAAAACCATATTTACAAGTTCAACCTGTCAGGAGGTCTGGAGATGTGGGCAGAGCACCGCAGAGTAGGCGGGCACTGTACTTCCTGACCCTCCTGTGGTTCTGGCACCTCGGGGTGTGGGTGATCCGGCTCTGATTGAGGGGTGACTGGAGCCTGTTATGAGCCCAAAGGACCCCAAAACCCAGCAGCAAAAGATATTCACCATGACAAATGGTTATTTAAACAAAAGTTATTTTTAATTAACTTTAAACATGAAAATAGAATCAAACTTTAACTTAACTCTATTCTTAACTAACCCAAATTCACCCCCTTCTAATTCTAAGCGCACATGTATGTAATGTATGTGTAAATCTAAGAAAAATTCTTTGATTCACAGTTCAATCTCACTTCTCCTTCTTCCAAGTTCTCTGGTTGCAGGCAATTCTTATACTGTGCACAGAATTTAACATGTATAAAGTTCACCAGGTTTTGGTGCTCAAAAGGTAAATGTTTACTGCTCAGGAAGGTTCTCGAAGGGTTTGCAGAGAGGAGATTTGTTGTTCCAGGATTTCCACAGCTGAGGTACCACCATTAGTCACCTCAGTGTCTTGCTGATGAAACTTGCTCCATCAGGGTTCTCCAGATGATAACCTCTTTCTTTCATGCTACCACAGAGTTCCTTTCTGTTCCACTTATTCCAAGAGAAACATCAGACAGGTAGCACTTTCAACCATCTGCCACTCTGGAGCTTTCTGTTTCCCACCAGCTTTTCCTGGTTTGTTTCAGTATGACTGTTCAGTCTGTTTCATTGTCACACACACACTGGCTGAGAGAGCTTGTCTCTCCTCTCTCTCTCTCTCTCTCCAACTGCCAACATGTGACTCTCTCCCTTGAAAAAAACCCCACCTTCAGCAAACCACAGGAGTTCTCCTTCTTGGTCAAGCTGTTATCTTAGGTAAACAAAACCCAGGCGTGACCTTTCTGTGAGCACTTTGTAAAAAGGTCAGAAGCCTTGTAGTTATTCAACCAGTCAGTCTGTCTCCAATTCAAACAATATCTATTCATTTCATGATGTAATTTCAATTAGCCCCGACTTGTGAAATGTGCATAGCATTCTCCATAGTTTCTGTAAAGTTCCTGAATATGAATTCTTCAGTCTTTCAAATTAGATCTGTTTTAAAATGTGTGTATGTATGTAACCTACTCTAATCTTACCAAATTCTCCCAATATTTATCCATTACAAGCCACTTCCTGAGACATTTCACCTAAGCCCCTAGGTGTTCCCCAGGGAGCTCTGAGAAGGTGGTGGCTCCCTTGGGGTGGTGGACCTTCAGTTCTGGCAAGTGCCAGGTCCCTGATTGAGAGAGTGTCCTCCCTGCCATCCAGGTATGCCATGTAGGCGTAAGTGGAGTAGGTGCACCTTCTCGACCAGG
Source organism: Narcine bancroftii (assembly GCF_036971445.1). NCBI lineage: Eukaryota > Metazoa > Chordata > Chondrichthyes > Torpediniformes > Narcinidae > Narcine > Narcine bancroftii. Next base: position 5,547,668 of record NC_091473.1, read on the forward strand.
GAGTCAGATTTACTTCTATTCACATGCTTTCAGAGCAGCACTGGCCCTGGTGCTGTAAGCCAAGATGTGAGGATGGTCCCTGATGTTGACTTTCACTCAAATGAAAAAAAATCAGCTCGTGAGGAGTAGCATTGGTCGCAGTGCGGAGTAGTGATCTAATGGATTGGAGCGCCATGGGTAGGACATCCTGCTAGCATGAGTCTGGAAGTCCTTTGGACTGGAGAGCCAATTTTATGGCCTTCCAAACTGTAGCATTCTCTTTCTCAACCTGTCCATTCCCTTGGGGGTTGTAGCTCGTCATCCTGCTGGATGCGATGCCCCTTACCAACAGGAACTGACATAACTCCTCACTCATGACGAACACCGATCACTATGGATATAGCTGGGATGCCTGAATAGGGTGAAAATGGATTTTGGATCCTAATGACGGACAGCGTAGATGTCACTAGGCAGGGAATGACGAACAGGAAACAGGAGTACTCGTCAAAACCTGTGAGAAAGTACATATTCCCATTTGAGGAGGAGAGGGGTCCCTTGAAATTGACACTGAACCGTTCGAAGGGCCATGATGCCTTTATCAGGTGTGCTTTGCTGGGGTGGTAGAAGTGCTGATTGCACTCAGCGCAGACCTGGCAGGTCCTGGTCATTTCCCTGACATCCTCAATCGAGTAGGGTAAATTGCGTGCCTTGACACAACTAGCCATTCGAGAGATCCCTGGGTGACAGAGTTCATTGTGTAGTGACCACAACTGGCCGGTATGTGCAAAGGCACAGCTTCCCCTGGACAGGGCATCTGGAGGCTCATTGAGGGAACCAGGTCGGTAGACTATGTCATAGTTGTAGGTGGAGAGTTCCATTCTCCACCGAGCGATTTTATCATTTTAAATTTTTCCCCATTATTTATTATTGAACATAAATTCCATTGATTGCTAGTCTGTGAGGAGGGTGAATTTCCTGCCCACCAGGTAGTGCCTCCAGTACCTGATGGCCTCCACAGTGGCTTGTACCTCTTTCTCCACTGATGGATTCTAAAGCTTGTGACCTTTTAGGGTCCTGGAAAAAAAATGCAACCAGCCTGCACTCCTGATTAAGAGTTGTATGTCTGAGGCGTCATTTTCCACCTGGAAAAGTACATTCTCATCCACCGCATGTATGGTGGCCTTCACAATGGGGCTTTTGACATAGTTGAAATCAATTTGACCTTCAGCTGTCAACAGGAAGGAGGTGATTTTTAAGAGGGGACAAACCTTGTCTGCATATTGAGGGACCCACTGGGCGTAATACGAGAAGAAGCCCAGGCACCTCCTCAAAGCTTTCGTGGTCCTCGGGATTGGGAGTTCCTACAGGGGGCGCATCTTGTCAGGGTCGGGGCCAATTATGTCATCCTCCATCATGTAGCCCAAGATGGCTAAGCGTCTAGCCCTGAACACACGCTTACTGGTGTTGTGAGATTCCAGGCCTCAGCTGTGTGGAGGAAATTCTGGAGGTTAGCATCATGGACCTCCAGAGAGTGGCCACAAATGGTAACATTGTCGAGGTTGGGGAAGGTGGCCTCCAATTCAAATTCATCTACCATTTAGTCCATCTGTCTCTGGAAGATTGAGACCCCATTCATGATACTGAAGGGAATCCTCTGAAACTGATAGAGTCTCCCGTTAGCCTTAAAAGCAGTGTAGGGATGGTCTTCTGAACGAATTAGCAACTGGTGGTAAGCAGCTTTAAGGTCAATGGTCGAATAACCCTTATACTGCACAATTTTGTTCACCATGTTCGAAATACGAGGGAGGGGGTATGTGTCCAGGAGTGTAAAATGATTAATGGTTTGGCTATTGTCAATTACTAGCCTGGACTTTTCTTCCCCCTTTACCACAACCACCTGTGTTCTCCATGGGCTGGTACTGTGCTCGATAATGTTCTCATCAAGCAGTCACTGTGTCTCAGCCTTGATGAGTGCCGAGTTCTCTGCACTGTAGCGCCTGCTTTTTGTAGTAATTGGTCTGCAATCGGCGCTCAGATTGGGAAACAGAGGGGGTGGATCAATATTCAGTGTGGGGAGATAACAAATGGCATCAGAGTTTTGGGGACTTCTGTTCCAAAACGTAATGGAAGGGAGAGGACCAGAATACTCTTGGGACATGTTTTTATAGTAGTACAAAAAGTCAAGGCCCAACAGAACCGGTGCTTACAAATTTTCAAGTACCTACATCCTGAACTTAAAGAATTTCCCCCTCCTGCCAAGAGAAATGAACCATATAATGTTTTTAAATATTTACAGTCTGTGTGTGGACACTAAATAAATACAATAATTAGCAGGAAACACTTTAAGATTGAGATTTTGGACTCTCTCTGTGTCTATGAAGCTCTCAGTCAAGCCAGAGTCAACTAAACATTTCAGTTTATACCGTTAATCCACACCTTTGTAATGGAATTCTTCAGTTGGTGTGGTATCTCCTGGTCCAACACCATCGCTCTCAGGACTCTGGAGAAGCTGTTGTTCCCCTCGCTGGAGTTGCTCCCCCTTTCAGATCCTTGTGCAGGCAATATGGCGGGGACCATGAGGCGTGGCAAGATGGCTGCCCTCCTCCTCATCTTCTGCGGTTGCAGATGGTGCTGATTTTGAAAACCAGCAAGATGATGGAGACCACATGGTAGACCAAGATGGCCACCCTCCCTCCTCATCTCATGAAGATGACACCAGTTTCAAAACATGGCAGGTTGGCTGCTGAGGTTTCCTGCATCACTGCTCTCACTGTGCAGCTCCACAGGAAGGCCATGGCATGCTACACTGGCACTGGGAGGCCATGGGTTTGGGTTCGGGCCCACTTCAGGTGGCACATCGGGGATTATTGCACACGTTGAACCTCTCAGCACTCCCCCTCGTCCTACAGACCTGCACCCAGTGCACCTTCTTACCACAATTGGACCAGATGGCATCTTTAGCAGGACACTGAGTTCTTGGGTGCTGTTCCCAACTGCAGAAGAAGCATCCCTTAGTGCCGGAGGCCACCGCCATTCAGGGCTGATGCAGCGTGTGGAGCTGCTCCAGGGACCAGATCCTCCTGGAGGTTGCTACCGCCTTCCAAGTTATCGGCTCCCAATTGGGCCATCTCCAGTGACTTGACCAGCATTATGTTGTCAGACAGTGCTGCACTGCTTTGCTCCAGCAACTGTTGCCTGATGTACTTGCACCTCATGCCAGCGACAAGAACATCCCGGATCTACTCATCTCCCTGTTCTTGGGCCGTGCTCTCTTCATACACACAGTTCCTCGCCAGTGCTTGAGGATTAGGACAAAATCTTCAATGGACTCACCAGGCCGCTGCTTCTGTTGCAAGAACTGATGCCTTGCTATGACCACATTCTGGGGCCCCATGTAGCAAGCCTTTAGCCTTTCGACTACCGACACATAAGTTGTGCAGTCCCTGATGACTAGGAATTCTTTAGGTCTGGGGGGAGTGGCGTGATGGCATACGGGGAAGACTTGGGAAGAAACTTCCCCCTGGCAGTACTATTGAAAACCCATTTAAAAGTTAAAAAAAAATTTTTTTTGAAACTGTTGATTATATTGTTGAACTACTCTACAAATAACCATGAGGAAAACTAAAGCTCAAACAGGAAAGAAAACAGCTACTAAACAACTAACAATTACTGAAGAAACTCGGCCTACCTCACAAACAGGAGCCTCCAGAGTTGATTTCAACGCAGCCCTGACAGCAGCAAGGTAAAGTTTATACTACATCGGTGCCGACTTTGAATACCGCTATGCAAGATGGCGCCGGTGCCTGACTTCGATCTCCTTCAGATGAAAAAGATCACTGCGCATGTGTGCTACATCCAAAATGGCCCAAGCTGCAGGAGGACCCAGCATCCCTCAGTCCAGAGATCCTGGACTGATGTTGTGGGGGGGGGGGGTCCCCACACCCATAGTCGGGTTGAGGCAACCTCCGTATTGATGGAGGAGGATGAGGACATCACTGGATTAACTTATGGAAGAAGAGACAATTATATTTAAGGGTAGGCCTGTGATGAGGCAGCTTTTCAAACTTAAGTCATCATTCAGATTCAACCTTATCTGATTTATCTAAACAAATGGAAAATTTGGCTATGTAAGTGAGCCAAGGTTTTCAGTTGTGAAGGAACAATTGGCTGAAATGAAAGGGGAAATGTCTTCTATTAAAATGGATGTGGCAAAGTGCCTGAAAGCAGTGGATAAGGTTCAAGATAAATTTAAGAAGATTAAAGAAGCATTTATTGATTGTAAAGATGATGTAGATTTATGTAAAGAAAGGTTATAACGGATGGAGGATCTGTTTACTGGTTGAGAGATTCAGAACAGTGATTTGTTAAAGAAGATTGATGTTTTGGAAAATCAGAGTTGGAGGAATAATGTTAAAATTGTTGGTCTTCCGGGAGATTTTGAAGGCCTGGACCCGGTTCAGTTTTTTCAGAAGTAGATTCCTGAGGTTTTGGAAACAGCATATTTCCTGAATGGTCTGGAATTGGATAGAGGTCATTGAGCAATAAAAAGGAAGCCACTCCCTAGTCAAGCTCCACGTTCTGTTTTATTCGATGTATGCATTATCAGGATTCTCAGACATGCTGTACAGAATGCAAGAAGTAATCAGGGCCCTTTACTTGTTAATAATAATAGAGTAATTTTCTATCCTGATTTAAGTCAAGTTGTAATTAAATGTCATGAAGAATTTAATTCAGCTAAAGCTGTTTTGTGGAAGAAGGGATATATTTGCTTTTCGTTATCCTGCTGTGCTTAAAGTTTTATATGGAGATTGTCAAACTCAGTTCTTTAACGATGAGGCTGAAGCCCTTACATTTGCTAATTCTTTACCTGATAACAAGCAGGGGTGAGGTCAAGAAATGTTCCCTCAACAGCTTGTTTGGTTTTGAAAGAGAAGACTGGGATGCGAGAGATGGAAACTCAACAGTTGATTGATATGGGAATTGATGATGATCAGATTAATCAAGATTTGGAAGTAGTATACCGTACTTGAATTGATTATGGGTGGTTTGACTACAAATCCTTCCGACGTTATCGGCCACTTAAAAAACTATGAACCATATTAACCAAAATACACACAAACATTTCCCTCTTGAATATACACAGTGTCATTTACTCCCCTTTTTCCCCCTCCCTTCCCTCCCTCCTTCACCCCCCTCCAAACCCATTAAACATTCAACATATACAATACGTTAAACCCATTAAACAATGTCATCACACAATGAAAATAAACAAGAAATTCGTGTCATCTACTTTTACACACTGGGTCAGTTCATTTCATCATATTCTTCTGTCATTTTAGGTGGTGGAGGTTCGCAGTAGGACTTGTGTTCCATGTACGGTTCCCAAATTTGTTCGAATACTGTGATGTTATTTCTTAAATTATATGTTATTTCTTCCAATGGAATACATTTATTCATTTCTATGTACCATTGCTGTATTTTCAGGTTATCTTCTAATTTCCAGGTTGACATAATAAATTTTTTTGTGACAGCTAAGGCTATCATAATAAACCTTTTTTGTGCTCCATCCAAATCGAGTCCAAGTTCTTTACTTCTTGTATTACTTAGAAGAAAGATCTCTGGATTTTTTGGTATGTTGTTTTTTGTTATTTTATTTAATACCTGATTTAGATCTTCCCAAAACTTTTCCACTTTCTTACATGCCCAAATTGCATGTACTATTGTTCCCATTTCCTTCTTACAGCGAAAACATCTGTCTGATACTGTTGGGTCCCAATTATTTAACTTTTGGGGCGTGGTGTATAGCTTGTGTAACCAATTATATTGTATCATGCATAACCTCATGTTTATTGTATTTCTCATAGTTCCAGAGCATAGCTTTTCCCATGTTTCATTCTTTATGTTTAGATCTTGTTCCCATTTTTGTTGGGTTTACAGCTTGTTTCCTCATTCTCTTTCTCTTGCAGTTTGATGTACATGTTTGTTATAAATCTTTTAATTATCATTGTGTCTGTAATTACATATTCAAAATTGCTTCCTTCTGGTAACCTCAGCCTGCTTCCCAATTTGTCCCTCAAGTAGGTTTTCAGTTGGTGGTATGCAAACATTGTACTGTGAGTTATATCATATTTGCACTTCATTTGTTCAAAAGATCATTTATTTTCTGAAAAATGATATTCTATTCTTTTGATCCCTTTTCTCTCCCATTCTATAAAGGAGAGGTTATCTATTGTGAAGGGGATTAGTTGATTTTGCGTCACTATTAATTTTGGTAGTTGATAATTTGTTTTTTTCCTTTCTGCATGAATCTTCTTCCAAATGTTGAGCAGATGATGCAGTACTGGTGAATTCCCACGTTGCACCAGCTTTTCATCCCACTTAGATAGTATATGTTCAGGTACTTTCTCTCCTATTTTATCTAGCTCTAATCTGGTCCAATCAGGTTTTTCCCTTGTTTGATAAAAATCTGATAGGTATCTTAACTGTGCTGCTCTATAATAATTCTTAAAGTTTGGTAGCTGTAAACCCCCATGTTTGTACCATTCTGTTAATTTATATAGCGCTATCCTCATATCCCCTAAGGCTAGAGCTGGATGAGGTCCTCACCCAGGAAGAGACATATAAGGCAATTGAACAACTGAAAAGTGGCAAAGCAGCAGGTATGGATGGAATCCCCCCCACCCCCCCCCCCCCACCCCAGAGGTCTGGAAGGCTGGCGGCAAAACTCTGCATGCCAAACTGCATGAGTTTTTCAAGCTTTGCTGGGACCAAGGAAAACTGCCTCAGGACCTTCGTAATGCCATCATCATCACCCTGTACAAAAACAAAGGCGAGAAATCAGACTGCTCAAACTACAGGGGAATAACGCTGCTCTCCATTGCAGGCAAAATCTTCGCTAGGATTCTCCTAAATAGAATAATACCTAGTGTCGACGAGAATATTCTCCCAGAATCACAGTGCGGCTTTCGCGCAAACAGAGGAACTACTGACATGGTCTTTGCCCTCAGACAGCTCCTAGAAAAGTGCAGAGAACAAAACAAAGGACTCTACATCACCTTTGTTGACCTCACCAAAGCCTTCGACACCGTGAGCAGGAAAAGGCTTTGGCAAATACTAGAGCGCCTTAGATGCCCCCCAAAGTTCCTCAACGTGGTTATCCAACTGCACGAAAACCAACAAGGTCGGGTCAGATACAGCAATGAGCTCTCTGAACCCTTCTCCATTAACAATGGCGTGAAGCAAGGCTACGTTCTCGCACCAACCCTCTTTTCAATCTTCTTCAGCATGAAAGACCTCAACAATGAAGACGCTGTTTACATCCGGTACCGCATGTATGGCAGTCTCTTCAATCTGAGGTGCCTGCAAGCTCACACCAAGACACAAGAGCAACTTGTCTATGAACTACTCTTTGCAGACGATGCCGCGTTAGTTGCCCATTCAGAGCCAGCCCTCCAGTGCATGACGTCCTGTTTTGCGGAAACTGCCTAAATGTTTGGCCTGGAAGTCAGCCTGAAGAAAACTGAGGTCCTCCATGAGCCAGCTCCCCACATCTCCATCGGACACACAAAACTCAAAACGGTCAACCAGTTTACCTATCTCGGCTGCACCATTTCATCAGATGCAAGGATCGATAACGAGATAGACAACAGAATCGCCAAGGCAAATAGCGCCTTTGGAAGACCACACAAAAGAGTCTGGAAAAACAACCAACTGAAAAACCTCACAAAGATAAGCGTATACAGAGCCGTTGTCATACCCACACTCCTGTTCGGCTCCGAATCATGGGTCCTCTACCGGCATCACCTACGGCTCCTAGAACGCTTCCACCAGCGTTGTCTCCGCTCCATCCTCAACATTCATTGGAGCGACTTCATCCCTAACATCGAAGTACTCGAGATGGCAGAGGCCGAAAGCATCGAATCCACGCTGTTGAAGATCCAACTGCGCTGGGTAGGTCACGTCTCCAGAATGGAGGACCATCGCCTTCCCAAGATCCTGTTATATGGCAAGCTGTCCACTGGCCATCGTGTCAGAGGTGCACCAAAGAAGAGGTACAAGGACTCCCTAAAGAAATCTCTTGGTGCCTGCCACATTGACCACCGCCAGTGGGCTGATATCGCCTCAAACCGTGCATCTTGGCGCCTCACAGATCGGCGGGCAGCAACCTCCTTTGAAGAAGACCACAGAGCACACCTCACTGCCAAAAGACAAAGGAGGAAAAACCCAACACCCAATCCCAACCAACAAACTTTCCCCTGCAACCATGTCTGCCTGTCCCACATCGGACTTGTCAGCCACCAACGAGCCTGCAGCTGACGTGGACGTTTACCCCTCCATAAATCTTCGTCCGCGACACCAAGCCAAAGAAAAAAAAGATCCTCGGTTTCCCCCCTTTCCGTAAGAATTTCCTTATTATTTTCTTTAGCTCCTTGAATAATTTCTCTGTTAGGTGAATTGGTAACGATTGGAGTAGGTATTGTATCCTTGGGAAGATATTCATTTTAATGCAATTTACCCTTCCTATCAGTGTTAGTGGTAAATCTTTCCAATGTTCTAAGTCGTCCTGTAATTTCTTCATTAATGGCTGATAATTTAGTTTGTATAGATGGCCTAGATTATTATCTAGTTGAATACCTAGGTATCGGATTGCTTGTGTTTGCCATCTAAATGGTGATTCTTTCTTAAACTTTGTGAAATCCGCATTATTCATTGGCATCATTTCACTTTTATTTGCATTGATATTGTACCCCGATATTTCTCCATATTCCTTCAATTTCTTATGTAATTCTTTTATTGATATTTCTGGTTCAGTTAAGTATACTATGACGTCATCTGCAAATAACTGATTTTATTCTCTTTCTCCTTTAATTTTATCCCTCTTATTTTATTTTCTGTTCTTATCAGTTCTGCCAGTGGTTCTATAGCTAACGCGAACAGTGAGGGAGATAGTGGACATCCTGCTTAATTTTAAATTGGTTTGATATATATCCATTTACTATCACCTTCACCTTATATAATGCTTTGATCCAGTTAATTTATTTCTCTGGTAGGTTGAACCTCTGTAGTACTTTGAATAGTCATCGGCCACTTTGTGGCACTTGTCACTCCTGTACAATTGAGGGGGGTAATACTATTGTAGTATTCTTTTAGGGTTTTTTTTTCTTTATGGGTTTTTTTTTGTTTCTTTTTTTTGAGATCCTTAAATTTGTTTGCAATAGAACCATGGGTAGGTGCTTCGCCACTTATGTGGGATATATATGTGATGCTTTATGGCTAATTTAAATTTTGCTACTTTTAATGTTAACGGATGTAATAACCCAATTAAGAGAGTATATTAGCATATATTAAAAAGTTGAAGTCAAAATTGCTTTTTTACAAGAGACACATTTGACTGAAAAGTAATACAAGAAATTAAAAAGAGATTGGGTTGGAGAAGTTATGGCATCTTCTTTTAATTCTAAAGCAAGAAGTGCTGCTATTCTAATTCATAAGTAGTTATCTTATAAATTGGATTCAGTTTTTGGAGCAGCTGGCAGGCTTTTGATTGTTGACTGTAATTTTTTTTCTGAATCTTGGACTTTAATGAATGTTTATGCTAACACAGATGATGAACAATTTATGGTAGATTCTTTTCTGAATTTAAGTCAAACATATGACAACATTTTGGTAGGCTACGATTTTAATTGTTGCTTAGATCCATTGTTCGATAAATCTCCAAAATCGATAGTTAGAACCAAGATGGTTAAACAATTAATGATATTAATGAAAGATATGAATTTAGTAGAGATTTGGAGGAAATTAAATCCTAAGGAGAAAGAGTTTTCATTTTATTTATCTCAATATAATTCTTATTCAAGAAAATATTTATTTTTAGTATCAGCACAATTTACAAGAGCAAGTTTTTAAAGCTGAATGTAAGAGTAGGATTTTGTCTGATTATTCTTTGTTGTTAATTACCTGTATTGGTTCAGAGAGAGTGGAGAATGTTTATCGTTGGAGATTTAATTCTATGTTGTTGAGAAATACTGAACTTATTAAGTTTATGAGGGATCAGATACAATTGTTTTTGAAAATAAATGTAGATTCAGTTGATAGTAAATTTGTTTTATGTGATGGTTTTTTTTAAACTTTATTTAAAGATTTTATCACAGGAATAAAAAGAAAAATTACATTTAAAGAAAAGATGTAAAATAAAATAATATAATTACAATACAACATTAATAACCTAACTTAATTCGACCTAACCCCCTACATATACAAGAACTAAAAAAAATCTATATATAAAAAACACCCACCCTTCCCCTCCCCCAAAATAAAGAGTGAAGAATTAGTAAAATTAATAATATTATGTATTAAAAAAGGCACACACAAAGAAAAATAAAAACATGACAAATAAAAATAATAAAAAAAAGAATTTATCAGATCTAAAATATCACATCTAGGAACATACTTAAATCAAACTTAATTGCATATACTTAACAAATGGAGTCCACTTCAACTTATAAAAAGACATCTTATCTTGAATTGAAAAAGATATCCTTTCCATAATTAAACAAGACTTCATCTCTAAATACCACCTATCCAAAGTTAGTATATTTCTATCTTTCCAAGTAGACGCTATACATTTCTTGGCCACTGCTAAAGCTAAATAGATAAAAGAAATCTGATAATCATTTAATCCTAAATCAATTAATGATTGCATATTCCCTAATAAAAATATATCAGGATCTAATACAACACAAATATTATATAATCTATTAAATATAGATTGAATACCTTTCCAAAACTGTTGCAATCGGTCACAGGACCAGACAATATGTAAAAAAGTATTAGCTGTCTGGTCACAACGAAAACAACAGTCTGACTTACTAATTTTTCTGGTGTTAGATATAGTTGATGTATAAAATTATAATTAATCATCGCTAATCTAGCATTAATCAATTTCTGAATACTGTTTTGACAAATTTCCATCCAATCTTCTTCAACTACTATAAAACCTAAATATTTTTCCCATTTCAGCTTATCTTTATCCCAATCTTTCTTACTTTCATTTTCTTGTAAAATACAATACAAATCAGATATATACCCCTTTTCTGGTATTGAAAGTACATATTTCTCAAAACTAGTTTCGGGCAATAAAGTCATTTGGCGACCACATATTTGTTTTACAAATGATCTTAACTGATAGTACACAAATACAGAATTTCCACTAATACCAAATTTCTTTTGTAATTCCTCAAAAGAACAAAAATGTCCTTCAAAAAAACAATCAGATAAGTTTGAAAGTTTATTTGAGGGGACAGATTATTAGTTACACAGCAAAGATTAACTAACAGCATATGGTTGAGACTAATAAATTGGAGAAAGAGATAGAGATTTTGGAAAAAGATTTGCAGCAAGATTCTTTGGAAGTTAAGAAGGCTCGTTTAATTAAATTGAAATAATTGTATAATTCATTACATACATAAATTTGAGATATTATTGCAGAGAACTAAACAGCTCTATTATGAGTTGGGCGAGAGAGCCCATAAAATGTTAGCATGATAGTTAAAAACAGAGCAAGCTTCTAGAACAATAAATGCTATTAGACACGATTCAATGATTACATATAAACCTCAAGAAATTAATGATGAATATTGTACATTTTACGAGAAATTGTATACTTCTCAAGTATTGGAGGATAAAGCTAAAATTGATAATTTTTTGTCTGATTTAGCTTTACCTTTTTTGAAGAATACAGATATTAAGGATTTACATGGCTTTTTTTATGGTGAGGGAAGCACTTCAATCTACGTCTAGTGGGAAGTCTCCAGGAGAGGACGGTTTTACTTCTGAATTTTATAAAGAATTTCACGATTTATTAATTCCTTTATTGATGGTTATATTGAAACAGGCAACGGAAATGGTTCTTTCCCCTGATTCTTTTTCTAGAGCAATTATTACAATTATTCTTAAGAAGAATAGAGATCCATTAAAACTAAGATCTTACAGACCTATTTCCTTATTAAATGCAGATATAAAATTGTTGCCAAGGTTCTGGCTAATAGATTTGCTAAATACTTACCAGATTTGATTTATGTGGATTAGATGGGTTTTATTAAAAATTGATATTCAGCAGATAATATTGTGAAGTTGATTTCTTTAATTTTTCTCGGGAGCAATCCGACCAACCAATAGTAATTGCTCTTGATGCAGAAAAGGCCTTAAAGAAAACAAATTTTTGTTTAAAAAAAAAAGGAATTTTTTAGGTCCAATGCTGGAGAGGAGCACCGACCTCTTGAGCTCATCCATTGAGTAGACCATTTGTGTGGCTGTCAAATACATTTGGAAGCACTCCAGCCAGTATGCAAACTCTTCTGGGGCCTCTGGAGACAGAGGGCCAATTAGGAACATCACGGGTTGCAACAGAGCTTCCATCCTTTTCTTGACCGAATAAAATTGTAGCGCGACTGAGAGCACTCAAGACCAGAGAGAGCACAACACGCTTTTATTCAGTAAGAATACTACACAATGGTCTTTAGACTGAACTGGGGTTTTGGTGGGGATTCAGGGTTTGTATAGGGATATGTGGGGGCAGACAGTGATGCAACCAGCCAGAATGCTCTCCACGGTGCATCTGTAGAAATTTACGAGAGTCTTCAGTGACATACCGAATCTCCTCAGACACCTCACAAAGTATGGTCACTGGCAAACCTTCAAGATGAAGGCTCCAGGACAGATCTTTGGAGAAGTTGACACCAGGAATTTGAAGATCTTGACCCTCTCAATGACTGAGCCCTCAATGAGGACTAGGTTGTGTTCCCTTGACTTCCTTGTGAAGTCCACAATCATCTCCTTGGTTTTGCTGATGTTGAGAGCAAGGTTGTTGTCGTTTCACCATTCAACGAGCTTAGCCAGTTAAATACAGAGTTCATTGTGGGGAGAGAGAATATTACTTTGTTCGACTGAAACTGCTTGGAAAAGATAAAGTGGAATGAGGTAAGATTTCACTCTTAAAGCAAAAGAAGTCTTCCACAACAGACCCTTCGATGTTTTAAGTGTTGCAGGGTGGTGGGCGGTAACAGGAAAATTCTGAGCTTCAAAATGATCCATGTTGGTGTAGAAGCAACTCACATCTTCCATGAACAGAAAAAAGTGGATTGGAGATTTAAATTTCAGATTTAAGAGTACATACATGACATCATATACCAACCCTGAGGTTCCTTTTTCCTGTGGGCACGGTAGAATTATCACTAATTGGTAGTGAAAAAAATACTGTACATAGTGTATACACATAAACAAATAAAGAACTGTAAACAAATAATGAATGTAAACAAACTGACTGTTGAATGCAGAGAGAATAAAAAATCAAAAAAGTGCACAAGTAAGTTCTTAAATTAAGTTCCTGATTGAGTTTGTTGTTCAGGAGTCTGATGGTAGCAGCTGTTTCTGAGCCTGCGGGTGTGAGCCTTGTGGCAACTAGACCTCTTTTCTGATGGCAGCAGCGAGAACAGAGCGTGTGCTGGGTGGAGTGGATCTTTGATGATTGCTGCTGCTCTCTGATGGCAGCATTCCCTGTAGATGTTCTCGATAGTGAGGAGAGTTTTGCCTGTGATGTTTTGGGCTGTGCCAATTAATTTTTGGAGGGCTTTACACTCATGGGTATTGATGTCCCCATACCAGACCATGATGCAGCCAGTCAGGACACTTTCCACCACACATCTGTAGAAATTTGCCAGGGTTTCTCGTGTTGTACCAAACCTCCACATATTCTTGAGGAAGTAGAGGCGCTGACGTGCTTTCTTCATGGTGCCATTAGAGTGATGGGACCAGGAAAGATGCCTCGCGATAGTGACTCCCAAGAACATACCCTCTCCAGTTCTGGTTCCCCATGGATTGAAATGTAAATGTTTTGTGTAGGGACCATTTTCTGAGATTAGCTTGCTTGCTCCCTTCATCTCTTCTTCAATATCAAAATCTACAGTTTTTTTAAACTATACTTTGAAGTAATTGGTTGAGAGTTCACTCAGTCATGAAGAGAGATGCAGCATCAAGTCCAGCGGTGAGAGTGTGGCACGATGAATGACCACGCGCAGACACGAAACAAGCGGTCAAAGTCTTTATTAAACAGAAAATCTTGGCATACCACTACATACTCACATCCAAGACAGGTATGAGGGAGGAAACTAGGGCTCTCGGCCTTTATTAGGGATCTTACGGGGAGGAGCTACAGGTAGAGAAGGCGAGCCCACCTGCCCAGTCAGTCATGCCTGCAGTACTGTGTACCACCACAGAGATCATACCCTATTGTAGATGGACCAAAATAAGACAATACCATGAGGATATATGGTGACTATATTTGTGATAAATTGCTGTATAAAAGCTGAAACATTTCCATTGTTGAATGTAGAGGATGCACTGGCATCTGGAAAGCTTTTTCAATGTGGAATTTTTTTTAAATCACTTGGAATTGGATCTGATGTTAAATTCTTTCTCTGCCACACAACGGGCAGTTCCGAAATAGGGTTTTATTAGAAGCAAGTGAAACGTGGGCCAGATTTTGCATGAGCAAGACCTTGGTGCTTGTTTCGCGTGTGTGCAAACGTGACTTATTACGCCTCTTCACTTAATCTACAAGTATTGAAAACTCGGTCAAGTGTACTTAATTGAAGGAAAGTGTAAAGCAGCTCATTTGTCAGAAAGGTTAGAGTAAATTGCTTTCCAAATGGAAGCCTGATATGAATAGAAGAGATTAAAGAGACCAAAATCATCTGGATCACAACAGTCTGGTGAAATAAATATTTACATAAGTTATGGAAAATTGTTCTCTATGTCAGAGGATGGCATTATTCCATGGTGTAGTGTGAACAGAGCACCACATGAAAAATGCATTGGCCTTGGATGAGTGTACTGTGGATTTGGCAGAATGGCTTGGTGCTTTCAGTTGTAAGGAACAGATTACTCAGTACTAGGACTCAAAAGACTGCTCATGGTGGAATCTATATCAAAAAAATAACCTGAACTGCAGGAGGAACTAGGGTGGTAATGAAGCCCATGTTGGAGAACAAATGATCAGCGCTTTGGGGTTGCACCTTGTCTCAGGACTGAGTGTAGAAGGAAAGTATCCATACGAAGAGGTGAGACAGGGGTTGATGGGTGAAAGCTGGGGAGAGGTCAGGGCAGCTGTGGGAGCAGGAAGAAGGCAGAGTCAGGAAAGTTTTGAGTAAAACTTGGATCAGGTCAGAGTCTGGTTAAATTTACTGCATTCTACAGTCTCCTTCTTTCCTGGGCACTTGAACTGGCAAACCAGGCAGTGATCCAACCCGTCAGCCACATTTTCCACAATGCACCTGCGGACGTCCAATAGAGCATCCATGACAGGCCGAATTTCCTGTCTCCTTAGGAAGCAGAGGCATTGGTGTGCCTTCTTCCCAGTTGTCTCAGTCTGCTGGCACCAGGGAAGGTCTTCTGGAGTAATGGGCTCCCAGGTACTTGGAGGTTCTGACTCTGTCCACCTCCTTCTGCAATTAGTCAGCTCATGAGATATTGCTACCAAGTGGATTTTGGTCTACATGGATGACTTTCCACCATAATGCAGAAAAAACGGCAAGCATGCTGTGCGCAGCACGTTCCTAGAAGACTTGCATGTCCTAAGGAACCGGTTTTAGATATTGGTGGAGGGATGAAGTTGTCCAGGATATGGCACCCACTGAAGAGAGTGGACTGAACAGCACTCCCTCCTTACAACACTAGATCAGAAGCAGTAGGGAATGAAGCAGCTTTGGAATCCACATCTATTAGTGGCATGTGGATTATCTTGAAGTACCTCCAAAGCTTACTGTGGTAAAGAGACAATTGAAATATTGAAGAATATGAAGGAAAATGTGGACCCATCCTTGAGGTAAGTAGCACTTTGTCAATGGAAAGAATGTCTCTATCTCATCCAATGCTTTAACTTTTAAAATTTGTTTCTTGTTATGTTCCAGTTGCAAATGGTGCTCGTTAATTAAAACCAGCTTTATAATCCACTGTGCTTTGAGTTTTGGGTTCATTTGTGCATTTTTTAATCGAAACAACAAACAGCTCAAAGCTCCGGGATTTATTAGCATGCAATGAACATGACTATTAGCTGAGTTTGGATCTCACCCTATGCCTGGGAATGTTGCCAGTGTGCATTGACTCATTTCTGAATCCTCCCCATCTCCTTCACATTAAAAGCCAGCCTTGAACTTTGGAACGATACGGCACAGAAACAGGCCCCTTTGGCCTTTCTTGTCTCTGCCAAACCATTTTTCTGCTGAGTCCCACTGACCTGCATCCAGTCCATAGCCCTCCATACTGCTCCCATCCATGTACCTATCCAAATTCTTCTTAAATGTTGAAATTGAGCCTGCTTTCACCACTTCAGCTGGCAGCTCGTTCCACACTACAGCCACTCTCTGTGTGAAGAAGTTCCCCCTTATGTTCCCCCTTAGTGTTTCCTCTTTCACCCTTAACCCACGTCCTCTGGTTTGTCTCTCACCTATCCTCAGTGGAAATATTTACTGTCTATCCTCCTCACAATTTTAAATACCTCTATCAAATCTTCATTCTTTTACATTCCATGGAATAAAGTCCTAACCAGTTTAACCTTTCCCTTCAGTTCCTGGTCCTGGCAACATCCTAGTAAATCTTCTCTGCACTCTCTCAATCTTATTGATGTCTTTCCTGTAGTTAGGTGACCAAAACTGCACACAATGCTCCAAATTTGGCTTCATCGATATCTTATACAACTTTTCCATAACATCCCAACTCCTATACTCAATACTTTGATTTGTGGCCAATATGCCAAAAGCTCTCTTCACAACCCTACCCACCTGTGACACAACTTTCAAGGAGTTATATATCTGTATTCCCAGATCCCTTTGTTCTACCACACTCTTCAGTATCCTACCATTTACTGTATATGTCCTTTCTTGGTTTGTCCTTCCAAAATGCAACACCTCACACTTGTCTGCATTAACTTCCATCTGCATTTTTCAGCCCATTTTTCCAGCTGGTCCAGATCCCTCTGCAAACTTTGAATACATTCCTTGCTCTTCACAACACCTCCAGTCTTAGTGTCATCTGCAAAGTTGCTGGCCCAATATACCACATTATCATCCAGAACATTGATATAGATGACAAACAACAATGGTCCCAGCACTGATCCCTGAGGCCCACACTAGTCACAAGCCTCCAGTCTGAGAAGCTATCATCCACCACTACTCTCTAGCATCTTCCGTCCAGCCTCCCTTATCCTAATGCGAATCCAGTTCACTACTTCACCATGAATACTGAGCATCTGAACCTTCCTGACTAACCTCCCATAGCGGACCTTGTCAAAAGCCTTACTAAATTCCATGTAGTCAATGTTCTTAGCCTTTCCTTCATCAACTTTCCTGATAACCTTCTTGGAAAACTCTGTAAGATTGGTTAAACACAACCTAACATACACAAAGCCATGCTGATTATCCCTAATCAATTTCTGGTTATCCAAATACTTGTATATCCAATCTCAGAACACCTTCCAATAATTTACCTATTACTGATGTCAGGCTGACCAGCCTATAATTTCCAGGGTTACTTTTCGAGCCTCTTTTGAACAACATGAGCTAATCTCCAATAATTTCCTGGGTTTCTTTAGGAGCCTTTTTTAAACAACAGAACAACATGAGCTACCCTCCAATTCTCTGGCACCACATCCATGGCTAAGGACATTTTAAATATTTCTGCCAAAGCCTTTGCAATTTCAAGGTCCTAGGGAATATCTTGTCAGGCCCTTGGGATTTATCCACCCATATTTTCCTTAAGAGAGCAAGCACTTCCTCCTCTTCAAACTCTGGAGGTTCCATGACCCCACTGCTTGTTTTCCTAACTTCCCTCAGCTCTGCCAGTTTCTTGAGCAAATACTGATTTAAAAAAAAACATTTAAGATCTCCCCCATCTCTTTTGGCTCCATGCATAACCAACCATTATAATCTTCAAGGGGACCAATTTTGTCCCTTACTATCTTTTTTCTCTTAATATATCTGTAGAAACCCGTAGGATTTTCCTTCACGTTGTCTGCCGAAGCAACCTCATGTCTTCTTTAAAATTTTTTAATTTAGACATACAGCACAGTAACAGGACATTTCAGCCCACAGGTCCATGCTAACTAATTCCACCCAATTTACCTACACCTCAGATACATTTCAAAAAGTGTGAGGAAAACAGAGTCCCCAGAGAAAACCCATGCAGACACAAGCAGAAAGTACAAAGTCCTTACAGACAGTGCAGGATTTGAACACAGGTCCTGATCGCTGGTGCTGTAATGGCATTGAACTAATCTCTATGCCAAACGTACCTTCCTAATTTATTTCTTGAGGTTTTACTTGCAATTTTTACACACCTTAAGTACCTTATTTTCTCCAAGTTACCTATACCTGCTATTCACCTCTTCTTCTGGACATGATCCCATTGAAAACCAAGGAACCCTGTTCCTATTAACTTTGCTTTTAATCCTGACAGAATATATAAACTCTTCACTCTCAAAATTTCACCTTTGAAGGTCCTCCTTGTTCATACAACGTATCCCAATCCACACATTCTAGATCCTTCTCTTTTCCAATCTTTTTATTATTATTATAAATTATAAACACATACAGTTCAAAGAGATATGAAAAATACATAGTAAATAACGAATTAATACAGAGATATTAAACAATAATATTGCAGAATAAAAATATATCATAAAAAAAATTAGATCAGTTTAGAGTATGAACTATCTCTAAAAAAAGATATAATTAATAAAAATATATAAAAAAAAAGAGAGAAAAAAAAACTCCAAAAAGGAAGAAAAAACAAATCTGAATTAAAAACTTAAAAAATAAAAAAAAACCTACCGATATAGCTAAACCACGCCGATCACTCCGATCTCATCTAGCAGCCCAATTATCATACGTAATCATAAAAAGAAAACAGAGCCAGATCAACTCACCACAAATGAAAATATTGAATAAATGGTCGCCAGGTTAACTCAAACTTAGAAGGGGATTCATAGATAGAGTTTCTAATTTTCTCTAAATTTAAACATAGTATAGTTTGGATCCTTTCTCATTTCCTCAAAATTGGCTTTTCTCCAATTTGAAAAAGCCTGGTAACAGGACCTACAAGCTTTCATTTTAGAAGAAACTTGGAAAGTAATTTTCAAATTGGTTCATACCTCTTCTTTATGTGCCCACCGATCCCTCCTACATTTTGAGTAGTCTGTAGGGCTCACATGTGCAAAGATGAACTATCTCATTTTTATGCAGATGTATCTCCTCCTTGTGATAAATGCAACAATGGCAAGGTTTCATTAATTCATATGTTCTGGACATGTTAGAGTCTTGAGAAATATTGGAACAAAGTGTTTCAAACTTTCTCTGTACTTTTTAAAGTTAATTTTAAATCTAATTCCTTAACTGCTTTATTTGGTGTTGTTGGAGAGAATGACATAAAGTTAATGGTATCTGAGCTACACGTATTAGCTTTTATTTCTCTTATGGCTAGGTGGGCGGTGTTGCTCAGACGGAGGGACGTTATCCTGCCTAACCATGCTCAGTGGGTAAGTGACATCATGTCATGTTTAAATTTAGAGAAGATTAGATGCTCAATTTCTGATTTAAATATAAATTTTCAAACACTGTAGGGCCCCTTTATGAATTACTTTTCTAATCTTTGATATGTTATGAAGGTAGAAGTGTTGACTAATGAGGTAATTTATCTCTCTGATGAGAATTCTGTCTTCCTCATGTTTTGGCCAGACAGCTTCTTTCTTGGTAGTGGGTTTAGATTTTCCTTTTTTATATCATAAAATAATAAAATATCAATACAATATCATCTGCTTGATTAAAATGTGGGGAACTTTGGATGAAATGATATGATTTAAGTGTAATGTAACTTTTTGACTTTTAACATGTATCAGTCTGTACTCTATAATTTTGAATGTGAAATTTTAATGTTAATACACAAATATTATTATTTTAAAAATCTCCACCCGAGGCCCAGACCGATCCTTCTCCATAATTAATTTGAAACTAATGGCATTATAATCATTGGACCCAAATTTTCCCCTATAGTTACTTCTATCACCTGCCTCATTCCCTAATAGGAGATCCAGTATTGCACATTCTCTAGTTGGTACCTTGATATATTGATTTAGAAAACTTTCTTGAACACGTTTGACAATTGTTAAGCCATCCGACCCTTTTACACTATGGGAGTCCCAGTCCATATGTGGAAAGTTAAAATCTTCTACTGTCACAAACTTATATTTTCTGCAGCCGTCTGCTATCTCTCTACAGATTTGCTCCTCCAGTTCTCGTTGACTATTGGGTGGTCTATAATACAACCCCATGAGTGTGGTTATAACTTTCCTGTTCCTCAACTCCACCCACATCACCTCAGTAGATGAGCCCTCTGCTCTGTCCTGCCTGAGCACAGCTGTGATATTTTCCCTGGTGAGCAATGCCCTCCTCCCCCTTTCATCTCCCATCCTAACCCCCTCTCCCCATTCTATCGCACCTGAAGCAATGGAAGCTTGGAACATTGAGCTGCCAGTCCAATGGTTCAATAGCTTCTGAATTTTGTTCAACATACAATGGGGCAGAGGTAACCAGTCATTTGTTGAAGAGTGATGTGGACAAGGTATTGCTTGGAAACCATCCCTTGGGTACTCTGAATACATGCCAAGCATCAACCATCCATTTCCCTCAATGATCTTTACATGGGTACCATCTAAAACAGTGATTCTCAACCTTTTTCTTTCCACTCATAGTAATCCCTATGCCATCGGTGCTCTGTGATTAGCAAGGGATTGCTTAAGGTGGGATGTGAGTGGGAAGAGAAGGTTGAGAACTACTGCTCTAGACCCAATTGTTACTGAAATGTTTTGCTTGAGAAAAATTGTCATTGGCCCATTTGCTTTGGAGTTATGAAACCATGCACATAACGAGTCAATGAGGTACGATTAAAACAGCGGTTTTCCAACATTTTCTTTCCACCCACATCCCACCTTAAGCAATCCCTTACTAATCACAGTCCACCTACGGCATAGGGATTACTTAAAGTGGGATATGAGTGGAAAGAAAAAGGTTGAGAACCATTGCTCTAAAACAGTCTTGCTGGACGCATCACCTCATGGGACAGGATCTGCTCCGTTCAAGATTGGAAGAAGTTGCAGAAATGAGTGAATGTAGTAGTTTATTCAGACTTCCCTCCCTGCATGGACTCCATCCAAATCTCCTGGTGCCTCGAAAAGGAAGTCCACACACTGAAGGACCCATTGCACCCTGGACACAAACTCTTCCTCCCATCGGGGAGAAGGATCAAGAGTGGGAATTTGTGCACAAACAGATTTAAGGATAGTTTCTTCCCTGCAGCCATCAGGCTCCTGAATGAACCCCTCAACAGTGCGATTACACTGCTCTTGCTTGTAACTCTATGCTCTGTAATTGTGTTCCTATTGTTCAACTTTATTCAGCTGTATTTATGTTAAAGTTAATCTAATAGGCTGCTCACAGAAGAACCTTTCTCATTGCATTGCATGCAAAGTGACAACCAAATGTGTACTCATCTGACATTAATCCCACCTTTCTATTTCCCCCTGCATTCTACCCAACTCTCTTACTCTCCAATCCTAGCACTCATCTCCACACAATGCCCAATGAACTTACAACCTCACACATCCTTTGGACAAGGAAGATAACTGGAAAATCCACATGGTCATGGGGAGAACACACAAACTCCACATACAGATGCAATGTCCCAGATCAAGACTGAACCCAGGTTTCTAGCAGATGAGATGCACCTGCTCCACTGTATCAGAGCACATTTCATGCTTAAAGCATGTTTTAAGCCTACACATGTAGGACCTCGGACCAACAGCGTAGACATCTACTGTTGTGTAACCCATATGTTACAGTGCTGCAGCAGTAATACGTTGCAGGGACGTGCTCTTGAAATGGTAGGCAGGCGGCAGGTGATGTATTCTGCCAGGTATGTTTGTCTTCGGTTTGCTATACCAATGTTTACCAGCAGGGGCTATCAGGAGGGCCAGAAACAATAAAGGTGATGATAATCTAAAGAACGCAGCCCATCTCATATTCTCTGACTAAAACTATTACCGATATGGAAGCAGCCCCTCAGATATCCCTTGAAGGGAATAACTGCATTGCCACTATGAAGATTTTGATGGATTCAGCTCTGATACAGCAATGCACAAGATTTGTGAGCATTATCCGAACTAGTCCTGTGATGCTTTTGAGGGTGGAGAATAGTAAGGTTCTCCGACCAGTGAAAGTCGGCTAATTCGGTAATTTCCCTGCCATTCAAGGTTGGTGATCACATTATTGCGAGTAACTGAATTTGATTTTATGCAATTAATTCTGGGAGTACAGGAGGCAGTGACATTGGAGGTCATGGTGGGGTCCATGGACACCGGATATCTTCCCTCTTTTGCTCCTCTTTCTCATCTTGGCAGGCATGTGGGACTAATAATGCAAAATGCCAGAGGAACTCAGCTGGTCAAGCAGCATTCTCGAAAGCAATAAATAGTCAATTGACTGTTGATTGCCTTCAGTGATGCTGTCGACTCCGGCATTTTGCAAGTTGCTTCTGTTTTCTTGCATCTGCAGTCTCCCTTGTGTATCTGGACTAATGATACCTTTGCAGGACAAACAAAGGAAAACAACTGTTGTGTGAACATGACAATAATGGGATCTTAACTCTCTTCAATCCAAAGCTTTCCTCCATTTGCTGGATTTTTCTGGAGAAGTTACCTTGCTTTTAGTTAGAGAAATGTCTGCAGTTGCTTTCTTACTCTACTAACACAATCTTACATTACAGGCAGTCCCCGGGTTATGAACGAGCTCCGTGCCCAAGTCTGTCTTTAAGTCGATTTGTAGGTAAGTCAGAACAGGTGCATCACCAGCATTTGCATCGGGTTTACACTTTGGAGGCAAGGATAAATAAGAGAAAAATTTAAGCCAAATATAAGGTTATACCCTCAACACCTCGTTAATGGCGACGTGATCCAACTTACAATGGCGAATAGAGTTCTCCTTCCTTGAGCCAACAAACCACTGAAGCCAAGCTTACTCCGTTTGTAAGTCCGACATTCTTAACCTGGGAACTTACTGCTGATTGGCCAGGGATCCTCAACAGCCCAAATCAGAAGACTGCATCCTCCTGTTTAGCCCCTCCTGATCACTGCAAGCATTTCTGTGGCCTCTCTAATCTTCATTTACTTATTTTTGTGTGTGACATGAATGTATGTCAGGAATAGTTGAGAGGAAATGTGACATTTCAGTTGGTCAGTTGGTGGGGACTTCGGGTTCGGGGCCGCACCTTTGGTCAGGGCATGACCCATCCCCTCCGGTCCTCTTTTGGCCTGGTCCGCGATATACCATTTTCATTTAATGATGGAGGACTGCTGAGCATGGCCCTCCTTGTGGGTGGCATCTGCGGACGGCCGGAGAATGACAGACTTGGTGGTGGACTGTTGCTCTGTGGTGAGGAGCAGGCAATAGCACACCAGTGGCTGCCACTCAAAGGGGCCGCCTTGGGTAGGGTGCAGGTCTGAAAGCCAAGAGGGACCAGTGGCCTCGTGCCACTTGCCAGAGGTGCCACTTGGCCACTGTTGTGGTGCCTGTAGCTCGAACAGGACGCTGCTTTGTTGGGGGGACCAGCAGAAAGGCTTGGTCTACTGTTTGCTTGATTGTCTGGAACACGGCCTGCTGTTCAGGTCCCCACCTTCTTCCGGGAAATGTGGTAAAGGAGATGCAGCAGCATCATCAGATGGGGTATATGCTGGCATCAGTAGCCTAGCAACCTGCTGTGTCTCCCTCTCAGTGGTGGAGACTGCTGTGCCTAGAATTTTGTTTTTGGTTGCTGAATCCCCCGGAAACTACACTCTCCGGCAGGGACAGTGCACCTTGTTGGGATTGATAGCCCAGCTCGTGCCCACAAGAAAGTGGTTAGGATGTGTAAGGCTGGTGCAACTGCCTCCTTGGATGGCCCCTAGAAGAGCACTTGCCAATATAGTGTGCTAGGGACACGTTGGGGTTGAGCTTAATGCCCTTGAGGTCCCTAGCGATGAGCATGGGACTATGAACATAGCCTCACTGGAGAAGGCAAAAGGTATACCAGCACCCTTCCTAGGTGAACTTGAACTGGTCCTGTGACTTGGGGCTGAGGGGATGAAGAAAAAGGTGTTCGCCAGATCAATAAAAGCATGCCAGTACTTCCCCTCCTGCCCCGCTATGCCTTCGACTAGAGTGACTATGTTGGGGACAGCCACTGCAACGGGGGAGGGTACATACTTGTTGAGCTGCCAGTAATCTACCTTCATGCCCCACGTGCCATTCTGTTTTTTGCTGGCCACACCATGCTATTATGTGGAGACATGATGGGTCCTATGACCCACTCTCGCAGCAAAGTCTCAGTGACCTTCCGGACCTCCTTGTTGCCCCAATATTGGGCATCCAATATTGGTAAGAATTGACAACTTTTGATGGGAGTAGGACTGTGATGGGTTTCCACTTGGCTGCCCTCCCCTTGTTGGTGCACAGGGATCATGTCCATCCCCCAGGATGCATTCTGGGAACATGGCCACCAGGACTGACAGAGCTTGGGGCTGTTGATTCCTAATGGCCACCAGGTTGGTGACTCCCCTGGCTGGGACGGTTTCCCCCACCAATCCCTCAATGGCGACCAATGGGCCTCACCATATGGGGTTCAGAATCAAAATTTATTTTCGAACAAGTCACGAAATTCTATGTTTTATGGCAGCATCACAGGGCAAACATTCATATTATAACCATCTTACAACATTACTATAAAAAATAAATATAACAGTGCATGAAAAGTAAAGCAGTGTCTTTGGTTCATTGATCATTCAGGAATCTGATGGCAGCGGGGAAGAAGCTGTCCTTGTGCCGCTGAGTGCTCATCTTTAGGCTCCTGTACCTTCCCCCCGATGGTAGCAGAATGAAGAGGGCATGGCCTGGGTGGTGGGGGTCTTTGAGGATAGAGGCTGCTTTTTTAAGACACCGCCTCATGTAGATATCCTCGATGGAGTGAAGTCTGGTGTCTGTGATGTTGCAGGCTGAGTTAACACCCCTCTGGAGTTTATTCTTGACCTGAGAGTTGACACCTCCGTACCAGGCAGTGATGCAACCAGCCAGAATGCTCTCCACGGCCACCTGCAGAGATTTTCGAGAGTTTTTGTTGATGTATCAAGTCTCCTCAGATACCTCACATAGTCACTGGCGAGCCTTCTTTGTGATTGCATCAACATGGAGGCTCCAGGACAGATCCTTGGAGATGTTGACACCCAGGAATTTGAAGTTCTTGACCCTCTCCATTACTGAGCCCTTGATGAGGACTGGGTTGTGTTCACCCTGACTTCCTCCTAAAGTCCACAATCATCTCCTTGGTTTTGCTGTCATTTACTGCAAGGTTGTTGTCTTGA
The DNA here is from genome assembly GCF_036971445.1 of Narcine bancroftii. Classification (NCBI taxonomy): domain Eukaryota; kingdom Metazoa; phylum Chordata; class Chondrichthyes; order Torpediniformes; family Narcinidae; genus Narcine; species Narcine bancroftii. The sequence continues at coordinate 5,573,139 of NC_091473.1, forward strand.
CACCATTCAACGAGCTGATCGATCTCCCTCCTGTACACTCCTCATGGCTGTTTGTGATTCTGCCGACAACTGTAGTATCATCGACAAACTTGTAGATAGGCATTGGAATTGTGCCTGGCCACACAGTCATGGGTGCATAATTAGTAGAGCAGTAGGCTAAGCACGCATCCTTGAGGTGCACCTGTGTTGATAATCAGTGAGGAGACAACATTGTTTCAAATTTGTACTGTCTGTGTGTAGTGAACTTGGAATTCACTACTGGTGTGATGTTCTAAGGTCTGGCTCCTCCCCTGACTCCATCCCCACATATCCCTATATAAACCCTGGATCCTCGCCAAAACCCCAGTTCAGTCCAAAGATCATGTTTGTACTCTCTCTGGTCTAGAAAGAAATCACACCAGTCACAACTATACAAGTTATAACTAGATGGAGATATACAGTAGAGCAGTGGTTCTCAACCTTTTCTTTCCACTCACATCCCACTTTAAGTAATTCCTATGCCATTGGCACTCTGTGATTCATAAGGGATTGCTTAAGGTGGGATGTGAGAGGAAAGAAAAAGTTTGAGGACCACTGCAGTAGAGGAAAATGCAACAACAGTACCCAGCACTCTTTGGCCTAATGCAGGCACGGCGCCAACATTAAATAAGGAAGGTACGATGATGATTAATTAGTGTGCACCACAAAGCCTCGCACCTGTTAATGGCATACACCTTGGTCTTGATTCTCCAGCATCGGCACTGGCTTGTGAAGTAGAGCTCGTGTTCATTCCTTGGGGAAGCTCAATGTTCCGGGGTTCCATTGTTTCAGATACGATAGATGGGGAGAGTTGAAAAGGGGAGGAGTGACTTTGCTCATCAGGGAAAATATCACAGCTGCGCTCAGGCAGGACAGATCTAAAAGGCTCGTCTACTAAGGCTATATGGGTGGAGCTGAGGAACGGGAAAGATATGACCACACTTATGGGGTTGTATTATAGTCAACGTGAATTGGAGGAGCAAATCTGTAGAAAGATAACAGACAAGAAAATGCCCCAAAAGAAAACTCCCAAAAGAAAACATCAATTCAGTCATGTCAAGCCCATCAGTCAAAAAAGAACACCTCACAGAGTCTGGTCTCCAGACTTGGTAGAAAACATAAGGTTGTGATAGTAGGGGATTTTAACTTTCCACATATTGACCGGGACTCCCATATGGCTGGATGGCTTTGTCAAATTTGTTCAGGAAAGTTTTCTAAATCAATGTATAGAGATACCAACTAGAGAGAGTGAAATTCTAGATTTCCTATTAGGGAATGAGACAGGACAGGTGTCAGAAGTATATGTTGTGGAACATTTTGGGTCCAGTGATCATAATGCCATTAGTTTCAAGTGAATTATGAAGAGGGATGGTCTGGGCCTCGGGATGAGGTTCTCAATTGGAAAAAGGCCAATTTTGAGGAAACGAGCAAAAGAACATAAGAAATAGGAGCAGGAGTTGGCCATCCGGCCCGTCAAGCCTGCTCTGCCATTCAGTGAGATCATGGCTGATCTGATGATAGGCTCATCTCCACTGACCTGCCTTTTCCCCATATCCCTTAATTCCCTCGCTGTGTAGTGCTACACCTCACCAGGAGCAAATGAGAGACGCATAAACAGATGGGTTAAATTTAACACAAAATTTATTAACAAATTAACAATAACAAAATAAATTTAACAGTTGAAATCAAGCCTTTATGGCAACACCACATTAACAACAGATATTTATAAGCTCTGCTGCATGAATGATTCTGATACAAATTCCACAGGCTGTACAACAGCCTTTAATTAGCTTAAACATGTACAAACCAATTTCATTATCTTGCTGGCTCCACGTGTCTGACTGCCTCCGAAGGGGTTGGCTCGTATCTTTATATGGGCCGGTGATTGATAGCGGGGGTGGGGCCAGCCTCCCAGGTTGCCTACCTGCAGGTACAGTGGTTGCTCCCTGCAGTAGGCTGGAGGGAGTGTGGCTAGTGCAGTGGTTGTGTCACCACAAAGGTGCATGTGGATAAAAACCCAAAATGCCCCAAAAGAAAACTCCAAAAACAAAACATCAAGTCAGTCATGTCAACTCCATCAGTCAAAAAAGAACACCTCACAGAGTCTGGTCTCCAGACTTGGGATTCTTAGTTTGGGTTGCACGCTGGTCTTCTCGTTCGATGTGAAGACAGATGGCCGTGATCACCGTAGACTTACGATCACCGTAGACTTACGATCACCGTAGATTTACAACTTTCCTGAGCTTCAAATGTGGCAACAACCAGCTTTCATTTCTTCCCAGAGGAGTTGTCACCCAGTGACCTTCTAGTCACTACACAAGGTTCACGCTTCCGAATCCCACCTTCTGTCACATATGTCTTCCCCTCTAAACACCCTGTCTTGGGTTGTCAAATGACTCCTGTCACACAAAGTTTTTTTTTGGAAGGGGACTGGGGAAGCCCAGGTTGGACACACACACACACTCTGGGAATCAGAGTGGTACAAACTGCTGTCAGGACAACAGTGCTTGCACCCGTAGACAAAGTAGCTCAGTCTTCTTTCTCCCACTGAAACTACAGGGTGAGCACACTGACAGTCTGACTGACTGCTCTCCAACCAACCAACTGACAATCCTGTTCAAAACACTCAGCACACTGGGCTCTTCAACTGCCCTAGTGTGTGCCTTCAGCTCCCCGCCCCCCCCCCCCCCCCCACCATTGGTGGAAAGGGGTTGACAGCAGCGGGCGTGCTCCAGTGCATGGCTCTTATGCTTCTGACAGCCATCAGCATCCCAGTACAGACTCAGTGCTTCCCACACAGCTGTCTGCTTTTCCCAGAGCAACTTCAGAGCTTTACAGCAGCGTACAATTCTTTCTTTTCCCTGTAGGTTCATTCCTGTCCTTGGTCCTAAAATAAAATTGACCATGGTCCATAACAGTAGAATCTATCCAACAACTCTATCGAAATGAGAAAGGATCTAGAATGTGTGGATTGGGTTGTTATTTTCCAGAAAGAATGTGTGAGGTAAGTGGAGGACCTTCAAAGGTGAAATTTTGAGAGCACAGAGTTTGTATGTTCCTGTCAGGATTAAAGGCAAGGCTAGCAGGCATAGGAAACCTTGGTTTTTGAGGGATATAGGGCATCTGGTTTGGAAGAGGAGAGAGGTGTATAGCAGGCATAGGCAACATGGAGCAAATGAGGTACTTGAGTATTTAAAGAAAAACAAAAAGAATCAGCAAGGCTAAAAGAAAACATGAGGTTGCTTTGGCCGACAATTTGAAAGAAACTCCTAAGGGTTTCTACAGGTATATTAAAGGACAAAATCAGTCAGAATTCAGATTTTAGATTTATTGTCAGAGTACATACATGACATCTCATACAACCCTGAGATTTCTTTTTTCCTGTGGGTGCAGCAGAAGTACCTGTAATTGGTAGTGCAAAATTTAATTGCACACAGTGAGAACATGTAAACAATCAAAAGAAATGTAGACAGATAACAAATGCAAACAAACTGATTGTGCAATACAGGGAGAGCAAAGAAAATCAATAAAGTGCAGAAGTGAGAGTCCTTAAATGAGTCCTTGACTGAGTTTGTTGTTGAGTAATCTGACGGTGGAGGGGGTAGCAGCTGTTCCTGAACCTGATGGTGTGAGTCTTGTGCCACCTACACCTCTTAACTGATGGCAGCAGCGAGAACAGAACGTGTCCTGGGTGGTGTGGATCCTTGATGATTGCTGCTGTTCTGCGACAGCAGCACTCCCTGTAGATGTTCTCAATATTGGGGAGGGTTTTGCATGTATTGTCCTGGGCCATGTCCACTACCTTTTGGAGGGCTTTATGCTCAGTGGTGTTGATGTTCCCATACCCAACTGTGATGCAGCCGGTTAGCACACTTTCCACCACACTTCTGTAGAAATTTGCCAGAGTTTCTGACGTCTTAACAAACCTCCGCAAACTCCTGAGGAAGTAGAGGCGCTGACGTGCTTTCTTCACGATGCCATTTGTGGGTTAGGTCCAGCAAAGATCCTCCTAGATAATGACTCCCAAGAACAAATGTCCGCCCCTCTCCACCTCTGGTCCCCCAATGATCACTGGATTGTATATCTCTGGCTTTCCTGAAGTCAACAATAAGCTCCTTAGTTTTGGTGACATTGAGTGCAAGGTTGTTTTTGGTGCACCATTCAGCTAAGTTTTTTTAAAAAAACTTTATTTAAAGATTTTATCACAGGAATAAAAAGAAAAATTACATTTAAAGAAAAGATATAAAATAAAATAATATAATTACAATACAACATTAATATCCTAACTTAATTCAACCTAACCCCCCCCTACATATACAAGAACTAAAAAATCTATATATGAAAAAAACCACCCTTCCCCTCCCCCAAAATAAAGAGTGAAGAATTAGTAAAATTAATACTATTATGTATTAAAAAAGGCACACACAAAGAAAAATAAAAACATGACAAATAAAAATAATAAAAAAAAGAATTTATCAGATCTAAAATATCACATCTAGGAACATACTTAAATCAAACTTAATTGCATATACTTAACAAATGGAGTCCACTTCAACTTATAAAAAGACATCTTATCTTGAATTGAAAAAGATATCCTTTCCATAATTAAACAGGACTTCATCTCTAAATACCACCTATCCAAAGTTAGTATATTTCTATCTTTCCAAGTAGACACTATACATTTCTTGGCCACTGCTGAAGCTAAATAAATAAAATAAATCTGATAATCATTTAATCCTGAATCAATTAATGATTGCATATTCCCTAATAAAAATATATCGGATCTAATACAACACAAATATTATATAATCTATTAAATATAGATTGAATACCTTTCCAAAACTGTTGCAATCAGTCACAGGACCAGACAGTATGTAAAAAAAGTACTAGCTGTCTGGTCACAACGAAAACAACAGTCTGACTTACTAAAACCAATTTTTTTTAATTTTTCTGGTGTTAAATATAATTGATGTATAAAATTATAATTAATCATCGCTAATCTAGCATTAATCAATTTCCGAATACTGTTTGGACAAAATTCCATCCAAGCTTCTTCAGCTATTGTAGAACCTAAATCTTTTTCCCATTTCAACTTATCTTTATCCCAATCTTTCTTACTTTCATTTTCTTGTAAAATACAATACAAATCAGATATATACCCCTTTTCTGGTATTGAAAGTACATATTTCTCAAAGCTAGTTTTGGGCAATAAAGTGATTTGCCGACCACATATTTGTTTTACAAATGATCTTAACTGATAGTACACAAATACAGAATTTCCACTAATACCAAATTTCCTTTGTAATGCCTCAAAAGAACAAAAATGTCCTTCAAAAAAACAATCAGATAAGTTTTTTATTCCTTTCCTTTTCCATTGTTTCAAAGTGATATTGAAGACCGTAAAAGGAACAAGTTGATTATTATATAATGCATTCAGCTAAGTTTTCAATCTCCATCCTGTTTGCTGACATCCCCATCCTTTATATAACCCACTAACATGGGATCATCAGTGAATTTGTAGATGGTATCATTGGCGTACCGAGCTACATCATCATAGGGGTAAAGTGAGTCGAACAGGAGTCAAACAGGGTACCAGAGTCCTGTGGTGCTCTGGTACTGATGGAGATTGTGAAGGAGAAGTTCTTACTAATCCTCACTGATTGTGGCCTAGAGGTGAGGGAATCCAGGATCCAATTACACAGCGGGGTGTTAACTCCCAAGTCTTGGAGTTTGGTGATCAGACCCCTTGAAAATCAGAGTGGCTGGCTATGTATGGAGCCAGAAGAAATGGGAGATTTTAAATGGATTTGTTGCATCAGAATTTATTCAGGATACTGGAACAGAGTTGTGGGAAGTAAGGAAAACAAGCAGTAAACCTATACAGATTAAAGAGGAGGAAGTGCTTGCTGTCTTAAAGCAGGTAAGGGTGGGTACAGGGCCTCAGACCTTGGGGAAGAAAGTGTAGAAAGTGCAGGGGTTCTGAGAGCAATATTTAAAATGCCTTTTGCCACATGTGAGGTGCTGAAGGATTGGAGGATAGCTCACTTTATTCCATCATTTAAAAACTGCTCCAAAAATAACCCAAGAAATTATTGGTTGGTGAGCTTGACATCAGTAGTCGGTAAATTCTTGAAGGTATCCTAAGAGATCGGGTATACAATTATTTGGATAGCCAGGGACTGATTAAGGATAGTCAACATGGCTTTGTGCATAGTATGTTGTATTTAATCTACCAAACTGTTGACAAAGGAAAGGCTGTGGGTGTTGTCTACATGGACTTTAGTAAGGCCTTTGACAAGGTCCCATGTGGGAGCTTCGTCAGGAAGGTTCAGACGCTCAGTATTCATGGTGAGATAGTAAACTGAAATCGACATTAGTTGTACGGAAGAAGCCAGAGAGTAGTGGTGGATGATTGGTTCTCAGACTGGAGGCCTGTGGTGGGCCTCAGGGATTAGAGGTGGGACCATTGTTGTTTGTCATCTATATCAATGATCTGGATGATAATGTGGCAAGTTGGATCAGAAAGTTTGCAGATGACACTAAAACTGAAGGCATTGTTGAAAGCAAAGAAGGTTTTCAAAGTTTGCAGAGAGATCGGGATCAACTGGGAAAATGGGATGAAAAATAGAAGATGGAATTTAATGCAGACAAGTGTGAGGTGTTGCATTTTGGAAGGACAAACAAAGAAATGACATACGTAGTAAATGGTAGGGCACTGAGGAGTGTGGAAGAACAGAGGGGATTGGGAATACAAATATATAATTCCCTGAAAGTAGCATCACAGTTAGATAGGGTTGTAAAGAGAGCTTTTGGCGTATTGGCCTTCATAAATCAAAATATTGTATATTAGAATTTGGATGCTGTGGTAAAGTTGTATAAGACATTGGTGAGGCCAAATTTGGAGTTTTATGTGCAGTTTTGGTCACCTAACTACAGGAAAGCTATCAATAAGATAGAAAGAGTGCAGAGAAGTTTACTAGGATGTTGCTGAGAATTCAGGAAGTGTATCATAGGGAAAGGTTAGGACTTTATTCCCTGCAGCGTAGAAGAATGAAGGAAGATTTAATAGAGATATTTAATATTATGAGGGGTAAAGACAGAGTAAATGCAGGAAGACTTTTTCCACTGAGGGGAGATGAGATACAAAGCTGATGATATGGGTTAAGGGAGAAAAGGGAAAAGTTTAGGGTTTGCATTCTTCTTTGCATGGAGAGTGGTAGGAGTGTGGATCGAGCTGCCAGCTGAAGTAGTAAATGCAGGCTTAACATTTAAGAAGAATTTGGACAGGTACATGGATGCGTGGAGTATGGAGGGCTATAGACAGGCTGCAGGTCAGTGGGACTAGGCAGAATAATGGGTTTTCACAGACTAGAAGGGCTGGGGGGCCTGTTTTTGTTCTGTATGGTTCTATGGAAAAGAGACCTGGTAGCTCCAAGAGCCAGGCCAGGTGATTAACTGTGCCTATGGTGACCTGTGTGATCTTTCCAAAAGGCCAATTTCAAATTGAGTGCTCAGCACAGGTGGCATTGATCTTCATTAACAGATGTGGTGGCTTCCGACTGGGTTCCAGCTGGAGAGGTCATATGATGCTCCACAATCCACAATACAACTTCCAGGACAAGAAACAGAATGAACTCAGGGGAAGGTGCAGATGGAGGCCTTGGGTCTAGCAAATATTGTCAAAGACACCTTGGTGTGTTACAGTGAGGAACAGTGTATTCACATTGTTGCAGCTGAATCCACATGAAGGCACACAGGCGATGGCAGATGGTGGATCATGGTCAATACTTCCAGCTGAAACCCTTTATCGAGATTTGATCATGGATTTTGGCTTGAAACTTTGACCATTCTTTATCTGTCACTGATGCAGTTCAACCTACTCTGTTCTCTCAGCAGATTGAATGTAGCATGTGATTGTGTGTTTGGGCCAGCCAATCCAGAGGTCTAGATTAGCAATATGAGTTCATAGCTTCTACAGCAGCCATGAAATGTAGTAATTAATGGAATGAAAAATACCCATATTAATGATGAAGTGACTACTGGATTAGCAGTCCAGGTTTGCCAATGGTAATTTAGGGAGGGTACCTGCCATTTCATTCAGTTTGGACTGTACGTGACTCCAGATCCAAAGTAACTGTTATTCAAGAATATTTAATCAAGGCAAGTCAAGTTTGTTGACATCTGATTGGACAAGTAGAACCTGACGAAACAGAGTTCTCTGGTCCTCAGTGCAAAACATGAAACACACAACCCCGGACCCGTTGCCCCACCAGTCCCCCCTGTCCTGACTGCCCCGATGGTCCCCACTGCCCCGACAGTCCTCGCTGATAGTTCCCACTGCCCCAGTGGTCCCCACTACCTGCACTGACAGCTCCCACTGCCCCGAGGGCTTCCTGCCGCCCCTGACTTGAGGGAGATGGGTGAGTGGGGAGACAGGTCGTGGGGTGACGGCATCATCAACCCAGGTTGATCGACAGAGGGCTGCGCTGTGGAGATGATCCCTCTCAGAGAGGGGTTGGAATATACGGCTCAGACACCGCCTCCGCACATTCAGAAAGGTAGGTGATTATGCGTTTTGGTGGAGTTTCTCCACCTTTACATCTCAACTTTTGGGCTATCGGAAATGGCCTTTTGTTTACATGTCTACTGTAAGTGGCCGCCTCCCTGAAACAGCTCCAGTCCGTGGACTCAAAGCAGTCTTTCAGCGCTGCTGTGCACCCCCAAGCCCCCCAGACATGTCCTGATCTCCCTGCGATCTGATCTAGTTTGCTTTGCCAGTGGTCTGTATGCTGGTGTTAGCAGGACAGGTGTGTAATCTGACTAACCAAGGTGGAGGTGAGGTGCAGCCTTGTATGCACTAGTTATGTTAGTGTTCACCCAATCCAGGGTGTTCTCTCCTCTGGTAGTGAAGTTCATATGCTGTTGGAACCGTGGTAAGATTTTGTTTTCAGGTTGGTGTGATTGAGATCACCAGCAACAATCATGGCACTGCCTGGGCTTCACAGATGGCACCAAAAAGCTCCTTCATGGCTTCACTCTCATTTGCTGAAGGTGGGACATAGGCAACGACAATCAGCGTGGCCGAAAATTCCCTGGGCAGATAGAAGGGTCTGCATTTCACCAAGAGGTACTCTATCTCTGCTGAGTAGAAGGTTTCACAACAAAGATATTGGTGCACCAGTTCCCACTGCTGTAAATGGATCAACTTCTTCCTTGAGTCTTGCCAGAAGCAGCATCTCTGTCTGCCCTGAGGGAAATAAGGCCATCCAGCTGGATCGCTGAGTCTGGAATGGTGTCCTGGAGCCATTACGTTTCTGTAATGACCAGAGCACAGCAGCCCCGCAGTTCTCTCTGGTTCAGATGCAGCCTCTGGTAATCAGGATTATAGATGGACAACAAATTCTGACCTTGGGTGATGCCCACATTCCAGTCTTTAATAGTAGATTTATAAGTTCAAGTTTCTTATCATCTGACTGTACATGTTCTTTGGCTTGGCTTTGCGGACGAAGATTTATGGAGGGGGTAAAAAGTCCACGTCAGCTGCAGGCTCGTTTGTGGCTGACCAGTCCGATGCGGGACAGGCAGACACGATTGCAGCGGTTGCAGGGGAAAATTGGTTGGTTGGGGTTGGGTGTTTCCTCCTTTGCCTTTTGTCAGTGAGGTGGGCTCTGCGGTCTTCTTCAAAGGAGGCTGCTGCCCGCCAAACTGTGAGGCGCCAAGATGCACGGTTTGAGGCGTTATCAGCCCACTGGCGGTGGTCAATGTGGCAGGCACCAAGAGATTTCTTTAGGCAGTCCTTGTACCTTTTCTTTGGTGCACCTCTGTCACGGTGGCCAGTGGAGAGCTCGCCATATAATACGATCTTGGGAAGGCGATGGTCCTCCATTTACAACCTAATGAAACAGCATTTCTCCAGTCCACAGTGCACACACACACATACACAGTACATAATAATCACATACGGTATATGCATGAAGGTACAATTTTAAATCAATACGCAGTATTTATAGATATTTTGGGGATTTACTTGGTTACTTGATACTCTTCATCAATCTCACAGGAAGAAGCTATTTCCCAGTCCTTATTTTGATGCCTCCTTGAGAGTGAGCACCTCCCTCGTGGATTTAGGTGTAGAGTGTCATTTTCAGAGATTTACAACAAAGATTGTTGACTACCCAAGATAGTCCCATTCGACTGTGTTTGACCGATGTCTCTTTCTGATTCATTACCTGTCTAGATGACCTTTGAACCTTGCCATTGTACCCACTTCTCCCACTGCCCCCCTCCCTCCTGGAAACACACTTGTGAATCTTTTCTATACCCTTTCCAGTTTAGTAACATCCTTTGTATTGCTGGATGACCAGAGTGCTTGGTGAACAAAGATCAGAGAACAGGAAGCGCGTGATACAATGAATATGAAGTCTTCTTCTCTTATGACGAGCTCGTTAGATCATGAATTGACTTTCTCTATAGAGCATTAACATCTTTTGAAGACTTGCTGACAATTTAGAGGGTTGTTAGTTTAGCAATTCACATTTTTTTTCAGAGATGAGGAAGTCTTTTGAAGTCATTGGGCTTCATTTTATTCAATTAAGAATAAGCATTGCAGAATTTGGGTTATGTTTTTAGGAAGTAGGCACAGGAGTTATCATTAGAAATACTGGAACTAGGTCGGAAAAAGGAAAGTGAGCTGTTATAAATTTCAACTTCCCTAATATTGACTGGGATCTACTGACTGGAAGAGGGATAGATGGGGCTGAATTTGTCAGGTGTGTACAAGAAGGATTCCTGACACAGTATGTGGACCGACTGACGAGAGGAGAGGCCACACTGGATCTGGTGCTGGGGAATGAACCTGGCCAGGTGGTGGACCTTTCAGTGGGGGAACATTTTGGTGAGAGAGACCACAACTCCCTTAGCTTCAACATAGCTATGGAAAAGGATATAAATAGTCAAACTGGGAAAATGTATAACTGGGGAAGGGCTAATTAAGAAGGGATGAGGAAGGAACTGGTGAGAATAAATAGGAAACGTATGTTTAAGGGTGAAAGCATATAAGTAATGTGGAGGAAGTTTTGGGACCACTTGTGCAGGGTTCAAGATAGGCTTGTCCCATTAGGACAGGGAAAAGATGGTAGGAAAAGGGAACCTTGGCTGATGAAACAGGTCAGGCCACACGTCAAGAGGAAGCAGGAAACAGGAAGGGCTCATGAGAAATATAAGTTAGCCAGAAAGGAGCATAAGAAAGGACTCGAAGGGGGATGTAGAATTAAGGAGAACCCCAAGGCATTCTATGCATATATGAAGAACAAAAGGATGATGAGAATGAATGTGGGGCCTTTAAAGGATAAGGGAGGCAACATGTGCCTGGCGGCAAAGGAAGTTGGGAAGGTCCTAAATGAATACTTTGCTTCAGTATTCACAAGAGAAACATCACAGTGAGGTCGAAATAGGACAGACCTGTGTGCTGGACGATGTGGAGATTAAGGAAGTAGAAGTGTTGTATTTTCTTAAAAACATCAAGATTGATAAGTCTCTGGGGCCAGACACGATATACCTCAGGGTGCTATGGGAAGTGAGAGAAGAGATAGCTGGGGCAGTAGCTCTGATCTTTGAATCTTCCTTGGCTACAGGAGAGGTGCCGGAGGATTGGAGAATGACAAATGTAGTCCCCTTGTTTACAAAAGGTTATAGGGAGAATCTTGGGAATTATAGACTGGCAAGTCTTAAGTCAGTGGTGTGTAAACTAATGGAAAGGAATCTTAAGAATAGGATCTATGAAGATTTGGAGAAGTACAGTCTACTCAAGGATAGTCAGCATGGCTTTATGAGGGGAAGGTCGTGCCTCATGAGTCAAATTGAGTTTTTTGAGGAGGGTAGGGAAGTAGGCTGAAACATTAGGGGTATTTATGAGACTCAGACATGGATGAAAGAAAAATTGAGGGTTATGGTGTTGGGAAGGTTTAGTACTTTTTTTAAGGAAGCAATATTTGGGTCAGCACAACATCAAGGGCCGAAGGGCCTGTACTGTGCTGTATGTTCTAGCTGCTATTTGAGCCCATATTGTCATAGAGAAAACATGCAGACTCCACACAAACAGCACCAGAGTTCAGCTTTTCTCATTCCATTGAATAATTTGTAGTTGAGAGCATTAGGAATGCAGCAAGTTTCTGGAGCAATTTATTTGAAAAAGCATCTTGCATTGAACAGGTTGCTGTGTTACTTGGCTGGCTGTTGGAGAGTATAACAGCACAGAATTAATTGGTCCTAACCCGATATGAGGGCCAGCCAACCACATTCTCATCTGCCATTGTTCTTGCCGGAGCGCATGGCACTGATTACTTCAACATTTTAAACTTAGAACTGCAGGGAATATATCCAATAGGAGTATGGATTTGGAATGAAATGAAATTTCATACTTGTATAAAAGTGGATCAGGTCGCAGGTAAAGCTAGTAGTTGTGGAGACTAAAAAAAAATCACAAAGCTTACAAAAGCTTTGGCTTTGATTTGGCAAATCTCAAGAATCTTTTCAAGTCAAATTTATTGCCATCTTATTGTGCAAGTACAACCTAACGAAGCAGTGTTCTCCGGTCCTCAGCGGAAAGCCCGCGGACACACAACCAGATTTAACACACACACAGACAAACAACACATACGTAGGACCAGTATTTCAGACAAATAAATAAATAAATATTGTTTCACGACTACGAGACTCTCATTCGGTTAAGTGTGAGCAGTTTCTTTAGTCGTTCAGCTTTCTCACTGCCCGTTCCTCAGCTTGGGTTGGCCGTGACTGTATTGGGGGGGGGGGGGGTCACAGCTCTTCATTTAGGAGGGCACAGAACCTCATTTGAGGGGGGTGGTGGCAATGCCTGTAGATGCTCCCCCTTGGCACTGACCCTGATAGATGCTGTGCACAGGGTGGAAGGGGACTTATGCGATTTTGCGTGCCTTCTTCAGACAACAATCCCAGTAGATCATGTCGATGGAGTTCGGGGGGAGACTCCAGTGATCCCCTCTGCCTCTCTTATGGTCCTGTGGATTGACCTCTGATCCATTTCTCTGCAGCAAACACAGTACATTCTGATGCAGCCGGTCAGGACGCTCTTGATAGAGGTCTTATAGAAGGTTGACATAATGGTGTCCGGCAGCCTTGGCTGATTCAATTTTCTCAGGAAGTGCAGTCATTGCGGTGCCTTCCTGACAAGTGAGGAGATGTTGAGTTTCCATGATAAGCCACTAGTTAAGTGAACTCCAAGGAACTTGGTGCTCTCCACTCTCTCCACTACAGAGTTGTTGATGTGAGGTGGAGGGTGATTATTCCTAGTCCCCCTTGAAGTCCACGATCATCTCCTTCATCTTGTGCACGTTGAGACTCAGGTAGTTCCTCTCACACAATTTCACGAGATTTTCCACCTCTTTTCTGTAGTGCAACTCGTCGTTGTGGCTGATGAGGCCAATGACAAACTGTTGGAATTGGATCTGGCAAGGCATTCGAGGGTTAGTAGCAGGAACAGTAGCATGAACAGGAGCCGGTTGAACACACATGCACTCATTGGAAGGATGCAAGTAGAACTGCTCAGGATAATATCGCAATTTATTTTCTTTGAAGCCTATGAGGAAAAGGTGGGAGCTAATTTCCTCTTCCAGAGATCCCGCATTCATCCTTTGGGGCAGGATGTTTTGTGTAGTGGTTATCACAATGTTGTTAAAGTGCCACCGACCAGGATTAAGAGACTTGATGAACAGACTACATACATGACATCCCTCAAGGTCATCGCACAGGTTGATAAGATAGTTAAGAAGGCCTATGGGATGCTGGGATTCATTAATAGGGGGATTGAGTTTAGGAGTAGCGAGGCCATGTTATAACTCGACAAATCTTTGGTAAGACCACACTTAGAATTTTGTGTTCAGTTCTGGTCACCTCATTATAGGAAGGATGTGGAAGCTATGGAGAGGGTGCAAAGGAGATTTACCAGGAAGTTGCCTGGATTGGGAGACAAGTCTTATGAGGCAAGGTTAGCAGAATTGAGACATTTCTCTTTGGAGCATAGAAGGATGAGAGGAGACTTTGAGGTCTACAAGTTAATGAGAGGAATAGCTGGAGTGAATTCCAGTATCTGTTTCCCAGGACAGGGTCAACAAACACCAGAGGACATCTATACAAAGTGAAGGGAGGAAAGTTTAGGGGAGACATCGGGGTGTTTTTTTTACACAGAGTTGTAGGTGCCTGGAATGCCTTGCCAGGGGTGGTGGTGGAAGCTGAAACATTGGGGGCATTTAAGAGACTCTTAGACAGACACATTGATGGAAGTAAAATAGAGGGTTACAGGGTAGGGAGGGTTTAGTACGTTTTTTGGAATATATAGATTGACAAAACATCGTTGTTCTATAATAATTTCTGCTGCTGTCTGACAGCAACTTTCCACGCAGATGTTCTTGATGGTGGGGAAGTTTTGCCTGTCCACTATGCTTTCAGCATTTTTCATTCAGGGGTATTGGTGCCCCCGTACCAGACGGAGATGCAGCTGGTCAGCACACTTTCCTCGACACCTCTGTAGAAGTTTGCCAGGGTTTCCAATGAATTTTTTTGCCTCAATTTTACAATGAAGTTGCAAGTTCCACATAGTCACCTATTTCTCCCATGTTCTTAATTATCAGTAAAATGATTTATACTTCTAGCTCCAGGTTCTAAGGCTTACCTACTGTTGGGCGGTACCAGTTGCCCAGTTGTGAATGGTAAGCAGTGGTTTGGGGCCCCCGAAAGCCATCGTCACACTCCTGAACTGACTCTGGAAGTCGTGGCCCAGGAGGATCGGCGCACAGAGCTGGGGCATGATCAACAACACAAAATCATTGTAACATTTCCTCACCATTAGAGATACTACACAGTACCCCCAGATACAAGTTTGTTGGTCCTTCGCCTTCATTGATACCGATCCAGTTATCGGCCTGACGGGAAGGGAGAGTCTATGGACCATGTCGGGGTGGATAAAGCTTTCAGTACTGCCGCTATCAAAGAGGCAGTTCGTCTTGCGCCTGCTCACGTCAATCTGCATCATGGAGTTCGTGATCGGGTGAGGGCTGGCTTGGTTCAGGATTAGAGACGCCAGGAGAGGTATCTCTTCATTGTCGTCGGTGGGGAGGCCCAATGTCCAAGATGGCGACCTCCACATTGACCACGCTGCCTTCATCGGGGAAGAAGGCGGAAGTGGTGTTGTGGCGGGCGGAAGTGACATCATCAAAATGGTAGGCCACGGCGTAGAGGATGGGAACGGTAGTGGGTAAGATGGTGCCCCCTCTTACTGCACACGCGGTCGGTACTGGAAGTTCCTCAGGCACACATGCCGCGCTCCTCCTGGACAGGGTTCTGGACCTACAGACCTTCTGATAATGGCCCTCCTTCCCGGAGCCCGAGCATGTGGCTCCTTTCGCGGGGCAGAGGCGTCTCGAGTGCTTAGCCTGCCCGCAGAAGTTGCATCTCGACGACGCCGACATCACTGCAGTCACGGTTGGGTTGGTAACCCCCGATGCTGAGTACCAGGACGGTGGCCCTCATGGGGGTACATAAGTGGTAGATCGCGTTGAGCGGGCGCAAGACGAACTGCCTCTTTGAAATTGGAACGCCATTTTCTTCCTGGAGCTTACAACTGCTGAATGGAATTGTGAGTATATACACTTGTAGAAGAAAGCATGAATTTGTTAGATCAGTGAATGGGAAAGGGATGAGGAAAACTTTTCAAATCAAACTTGTTAATACATCAAGGATGAAAAGGTCCACAGCTCCTTTTCGCCTGGCTACTTCCCATTGTTCCTTCAATTGTTCTAGCTTTACTCCCTGCCTGAGTACATTCCAATTGTATATTTTTCTTTAATTAGATCATTTATTAAAAAAAACATATTACTCTCCTCTATAACACTCCAGGGAAAGCTTCTTGTTTCAGACTGCAGTTGAGACACTTGGTTTGGAGTTTGAACAGAACAATGGAACAAGGTGCGATATGTCATTTGAAAACTTGCATAAAATCACATGCAATACAATTAATTGGGTCATCACTAGCAAAATTTGAACAGGAGAAGTCATGGAAAGTGAAGGGAATATATTAATCATATAGCATATCAGCATTTAATTTTTGTAAACACTTAATTTAATTTCGGACTCTATCTTGGAGGATCTTTCCTGGACCCAACGTACCAATGGCATCGTGAAGAAGACACCTCTACTTCCTCAGGAGTTTGTAGAGGTTTGTTGTGACACCAAAAACCCTGGCAAATTTCTACAGAGGTGCAGTGGAAATTGTGATGGTTGGCTGCATCACAGTTTGGTATGGGGGTCAGCTGCATTATGGTTTGGTATGGGTACTCCTGAGCATAAAGCCTTCCAAAAGGTAGTGGACACAGCCCAGGACATCACAAGCTAAGCCATCCCCATTATCGAGAACATCTATAGGGAACACCACCCAGCACACGCTCTGTTCTCTGCCGTCAGGAAAGGTTAGAGGTGCCACAAGACTCGCACCACCAAGTTCAGGAACAGCTGCTACCCCTCCACCATCAGACTCCTCAACGGCAAACTCAATCAGGGACTCATTTATGGACTCTTATCTGTCTCCTTTACTGATTTTCTTCTTTATTCTCTGTTTTGCACAGTCAGTTTGTTTACATTCTTTAACAGTTTTCAGTTCTTTATTTGTTTCCATGTATACGCTGTGTATGGTTTATTTTTTGCACACTCAATTAATGGTAATTCCTGTAGGAGAAAGGAATCTGAGGGTTGTATGTAATGTCATGTATGTAGTCTGACAATAAGTCTGAAATCTGAAGTTTGCCCAGCAACTCTCTGTCGCAAATCTACAATAGCCTCCTACTGGCCTTCTTCATTGAAACTATCAACACTTCCTTGTATTCACCTCTCCTTGTGTGTTTACAATGTGCATTCCCTTAAACAGGCCCACATTATTAAATCCATCAATTCCCAAAGATCTGCCTAATCCAGAGTCTCAGGCCAGTGTTCCTTTCATGCACAATGAAGCCTGTGTTAACTAACAGAACATAAATTAGGAATTGAGATAAATGCAGGAATATAATATTTGATATATCTTCCACAGGGGATGGAGTTCTCTGTGGTAAACATGGAGTGCCAACTCCGCTTGAAAATATTCTGGGAGTTTTCATCAAATGGCCTTTTGTATATCCCGCAGGGGATAAAGTTTTCTGAAGTAAATATGGATTGGTAACTTTGCTTGAAAGTATTCCTTGAATGTTCATCACATGTCATATTGCCTGCAAACCCACCACCACTATCCTCTTGGCCCTGCCCATTCATAGTAAATTGGAGAGTTGACAGGTTCTTGAACACCTGCCTGGGTGTTTCTTGGTTGATGGACGACCTTCCCCTTCTATCTCTGATCATTCTTGTGGCTAAAAAAAATCCAAGGGAACAAAGGCCACATTGTTTCAGTCCCCAGTGAACCAGTTGCTGCAGAAATTCAGCTAAAGTTCTTGGAGGCTGGGGCATCTCCGCGGCCAAAAATGCTTCTCTTCAAAATGCTTTACCTAAAGGCTTTGCCTAGCTACACAGTGTGGCAACGAATGGTTGAATGAGCTGTTGATTAAAGTTCTATTTGGACGATGGTGATGGGAAATGGGCAGTGAACGGCCGAATGAATGAATGGCCAATGAATGGCTGAATGAGCTGTTGATTAAAGTTCTATTGGGACGATAGTGATGGGAATTTATTGCCATACACACGAGTGCAATGGATAGACATTGCAGCAGCCACACAGATACAAAAGATAAGCCATCTACAATTATAGAAATCAAATGACCAAAATATGCCAAGACGGAAAAAAACAAGCAATAGCATGCCGACACTCTGAAAAAATTTGCAAAGGATCCGGAGTTGTACCTTCTAGGGGACATTGGAGAAATACCATTTACACTGTCCAAACTCCGAACTCAGTTTGTGAAGGTTGCCTTGCCAGTAGTCAGGAAGTGCATAGCGGTGACATGCAAGTCTGACTCCCAGCTAAATATCGCACGATGGAATAGGGAAATACAGGGTTGCATTTCCCTGGAGAAAATCCCCTGCAATTATGGAAGAGATAGGACAGATTCGTTGAAGTATGGCAACCGTATCTGAGACACATCAGTCCACAGATATAATTCACACCCTCCTCCCTCCCCGAATAAGGGAAAAGAAATGATCCATCCCAGCAGGTAAAGGATTAAGAGTTTACATTCTTTAACTGTTTACATTTCTTTAATTGTTTACATGTATACGCTGTGTACGGTTTACTTTTTGTACAATCAATTAATGGTAATTCTCACAGGAGAAAGGAATCTCAGGGTTGTATGTAATGTCATGTATGTAATCTGACAGTAAGTCTGAAATCTGAAGTTTGCCCTAACCCAATCCAACTCCCAATGGAGCATATCTAATGAACTGGCCTCAATGACTCTCGGTAGCAGGGAGTTCCACAAGTACACACTCTCTTAGTGCAGTGTATAGCTTCCTCTCACTCCTAAATGGCTTCCTCCTTATCTTCGAAATGTAATGCCTTGTTCTGGACTTCCCCAACATTGGGAGCACTCTTCTTACATCTCGACCCTTGAGTCCAGTCAGAACGTTGTGTCATGATGAAATCCCCTCTCATTCTTCTAAAATCCCAGGTGTGTAGCTGAAAGTACTTGGTCTTTCCTTGTGCTTGTCAGTCATGCCAGTCCTGACATCCCAGAATTTGTTTTTATTGAGTCCTGTATCTTCAGAAGTCTCTTCGTCCAAGGGCATTGGAAGCAGAATCATTGAATATTTTAAAGCAAAGGTAGATAGATTACTAAATGAAAAATCAATTTTCTCGGTTCCCTATTTTTCCCCTTCTCCCACTTGCCAACACAGAAGGGTCAATTCACAGTGGCCAGCTCGCGTTCTGGTGGAAAAACACACCGTGCTGGAGAAACTTAACAAGTCAAGCAGTGTCCTTTGTGTAGTAAAGGTAAAAATACAGAACCGACGTGTGGGCTTGAGTCCTTCATCAAGGTATGGGAAAATGTTGGCAGGCATCCAAACAAAAGGATGGGGGAGGGGCAGTCACAAAGGTGATCAGTGGAGAAGGAAGGGAATGGACAGCAGCAATCAAGGGGAGGAGGGATGGCTTGTTGAAAAGAGGGAGGAGAACTGGAAAGGGGAAGAGGGGAGCAGGTTAGCAGAAACCAGAGAATGATAATGCTGTCTGGCTGGAGAGTGCCCAGATGGAAAATCAGATTTTGCTCCTCCAATTTACGGGTGGGATAGTACATGGGTCCATGGACAGACGCAAGTCTGGGAGTGCGACACAGAACAGAAATGGTTGGCTACTGGGTGGTCTCTGTGACTGGTGCGGGGAGAGCGAAGATGCTCAGCAAAGCGACCTCCCAGTATTTCTGATGTAGAGAAGGCCACAAAGGATACCTGAACAGTTTGGTTTTTTTTTTAATATCAATTACACCTTTGTCAATTGTTATCATTCACTATTCTCCGGGATGATCTTAGCAGATTCTGCCTCCATGGTCTTTCCTGATCTGAGCCAGCGCAGATGTTTTCAATCTCAGTTGTCTGAAATCTTGGCACCAGAGAGCTTTGCTAAAGCTTTCAGTATTCCCCACAAGGAATAACTCAGTTCCATTTGCTCAATAGAGAATCCTTTATTGTGAACTACAAAATTGGCAAGAGGGAGAATTGGGACAGGGAGGAGAATTCCTTTTTATCATTCAGTTACATGATTGGGTCCAGTCCTCCCAGTCAGTATGTTTGTGAGCTATGACAGTTGTTGGGCAGGCCAATGTTTATGCCTATCTCTTAACAGCTCTGTAGTAAACCATTGTAATGTATAATTGTCTGGTCGGGCACACCTATTGGCCGGTTGTATCTGTGGCCCCTCCCCACAGGCTCCTGTATAAAGATGACTGTTCTGCAGCCCCCTGCAGCTCGGTGCAGGACAACTGGACAGTATGGATGTGCTTGTATTCTTAAGTGAACAAAAGTCTATTGGTTTCTCTACAATAGTCTTTTGAGAAATTGATGATGCATCAATTTTATTCACTTAAATTGTTTTTCTAACCATGGAGAAGATCCTGAAGCCAGAAAAGCTGGAGATCAACCCTTGATCACCTGAGGCATCCACCAACTTTGAGCTCTGGCTGCACTATTTTGAAGCTTTCCTGCAGGCCTCCTCTACCATTGTGTGATCGGAAACCTACAAACTGCAAGTGCTGTACTCCAGAGTCGGTACCCTGGTGTACTCCATGATCAGGGATGCTACGTTGTACCAGGAAGCCATGGACATTCTCAAAGGACAGTAAGATCAATGTTATCTATGCAAGTCACCTCCTAGTGACTCAAAAACAATGACCTGGTGAGTCCAGTGCCAAATATCTTCAGCCCCTATGAGCACTCGGTAGGGCCTGTGAATGCAAGATTGTGTTCACCTATGTCTTGGGGATCTCATCGATCTATGTCCAACTGAAACTCCTGGAGCAAGGGGAGCTCAATCTGCGGAGAGCAGATGAGCTTGCAGGTACGCTGGAAGTGGTTCTCCAAATCATGGAGGTCTACACGACCGACAATGTGGCCACCTCGTGGTTACCCCAGGCACCACAATCTTGTGATGCACCACCACCTCCTTGCTCCGCTAATGACTCGACCACAGAATCAGTACTAAGGGAGCATCAAAATGATACTTCTGCTGTCTGGGAAAGGATCAAAGGAAATGCTTTGCAGTGAAGGATTCAACTTGCTCCAGCTGTGGGAAGAAGAGCCATTATGCCAAAATGTGCAAGTTCAAACCCCTTTCTAGCAGTGCCACGTGTGGATTGTGTGGGTTGCCATCCTGGACACCATCATCATCACCCAGAGCCAGCAGTGGCATGTGCAATCATTGGGGGCTGCCATTTGGGGCACCACCTTCAAGACCCAGAAGTGCTGTGTGCAGGCCATGGAGGCCGTCATCTTGGGTGCCATCTTGAGGACCCAGCAGCGCTATGTGCTTACCCTGGGGGGCACCATTTTGGACACCATCGTCACCCATGACAGCGATGTGCAGTGACCCGACACTGGCCTCCATCCCACTTGACCTGGCCAGCTCACATCACTTTGCCAGGTCGATGATGGATAGTTAAGTAAACAGCCACGTGATGAGTTACTTATTTGATAGTGGAAAAATGGAGAGCTCATCCACCCAGACACAGCATGGCATTTTTCTCTCACAGTACTGCAGGTGAACCAGAAGTTCTCTTTGGCATCCAGGTAGCACACAGCAGACATCCGGGGCTTCTCGTAGGGAGTCTAATGGTGCGAGGTACTGAATATAAAGACTTTAGATTCATGGTCATGTTGCATTTCTGCACTGCTGTACTGTTGGGACTGGATTTTTAGTGTCACCTTAAAAGTGTGACAATGGAGTTCAATGGGTTCCAACACTGTATGTAACCAAAGGTTTTTGAACTGGAAACCCCACCACTCACAACCTGCAGAGTCTCCACACTCAAAATTTCCCCCACCCCCGTTGCTATTCACCAACCTCACTCCCAACTGAAAGCCCATCACCACCAAAAGTAGGTGGTACAGTCCCGGGGTCAGGGCCTTCATCTGGGCAGAGGTACAGTGCTTACTCAAGGAGGGGGTCATTGAAGCCAGAGGCAGCCCTGGAGAGTGCAGGTAGCGGTAGTACGGAACGGGGAAAAGAATAGGATGGTTATCAACTATAGTCAGACCATCATCAGATGCACGCATACCCCCCCTCCCACCACGCATCCTGACATGGTCAACCAAATTGCCCAATATTGGGTCTTTTCAACCATTGACCTGAAATCAGGATGTTATTAAATCCCCATCCGCCCAGAGGACCGCCAGTATATGTCGTTCGAGGTGGATGGCCGCCTCTACCAGTTCCTGCGGGTCCCCTTTGGCATTACAAACAGCGTATCAATCTTCCAGTGGGAGATGGACCATATGAAGGATCAGTAAGAGTTGCAGGCTACCTTCTTGTACCTCGCTAATGTCACTGTCTGCGGCAACAACCTGCAGGTCCATGACACCAATCTTCAGAAATTTCTTGAAACAGCCGTGCTTCTTACCCTTCATATAACAAGGCCAAGTGCGTGTTTCACACAACCCGTCTGGCCATCCTTGGCTGTGTGGTGAAGAATGGAGTCATAGGCCCGGACCCTGACCACATGCGACTGCTCCTGGAGCTTCCCCTTCCACATTGCCTCGAGGCCCTGAAGAGGTGCCTTGGATTCTTTTCTTATTATACCTAATGGGTCCCCAATTATGCAGACAAGGCTCGCCCCCTCATCAAATCCACATCCTTTCCCCTGGCGGTGGAGGCCTGTACTGTCTTCAATCACATGAAGGCAGATATTTCCAAGGCTGCAATGCATGTTGTGGATGAATCCACCCCATTTCAGATGGAAAGTGATCCATCAGACTTTTCCTTAACAGCAACCCTTAACCAGGCAGGCAGGCCAGTAGCCTTCTTTTCATGTACCTTACAGCGCCTCGAGATTCAGCATTCCTTGGTCGAGGAAGATGTCCAGGCCATTGTTGGGACAGTGCGACACTGGTGTCATTACCTGGCCAGTAAGAGATTCACCCTGCTGACTGATCCACATAAGGCTGCATTCATGTTTAACAATCAGCAGTGGGGTAAAATGAAAAATGACAAAATACTCAGGTGGAGGATTGATTGTCCACCTACAAATACGATATCCTGTACAGGCTGGGGAAACTTAATGAGCCGCCAGATGCCCTGTCCCACAGGAACCATGCCAGTGCACAGATTGACCGACTGCAAAACCTCCACAATCATCTCTGCCACCCTGGAGTTATCAGGTTTTTCCACTTTGTTAAAGCACGCAACCTGCCGTACTCCATTGACGAGATTAGACCCATGACAAAGAACTGCCAGGTCTGCAATGAGTGTAAGCTGCATTTCTACTGGCCAGACAGGCACAATTAATTAAAGTCACCTGCCCCTTTGAGCGACCCAGGTCGATTTTAAAGGACCCCTGCCCTCCACTGCCTGCAATGTGTATTTTCTGAACATCATCGATGAATACTCCCGTTTTCCACCTGCCATCCCCTGCTCGGACATGACTGCTGCCTCAGTCATCAAGGCTTCCCCATTTATATCCACAGTGACTGGGGACTTTCCTTTAAGAGTGATAAGCAGTGCCATTACCTGTTGGCCAGGAGCATTGCCATGAGCAGGACCACGAGTTACAATCCTTCTAGCATTATGATCTAATGGCCTCTCAGTCTCCTGCTCACAGGAGGTCCTACTGGAGGCCCTCCACTCCATCAGCTTCCTGCTATTTATGGCCACAAATGCCACACCGCATGAACAAATGTTTTCCTTTCCCAAGAAATCTGCAACTGGGACCTCACTACCGGCGTGGTGAATCCCCTGGGCCCACCCTACTCTGGAAGCATGGGAGGAGCCTTAAATCTGACTCCCGGTCAAAAGGGTCCACTTCCTCCATGCCAACCCCCAATATGCCTACATGGCATACCTGGATGGGCATGATGACACCGTCTCTGTCAGAGACTTGGCTCCCTCAGGGGCCCTGGAGGCCATAGCTGTTCCCCCACACCCCCCTCACTGAAACACACATGATGCTCCTGACCCCCGGTACCCTGCCTCTGACCTGAGGGAGGATACACCAGATTCATTGGCACCTACACATCAGCAGAATACTGATGAGTATGTATAGGCATCCAAGACCGTTCAGGACCCTGCTGCAGCACCACAGCCACAACCAGTGCTACGGCGGACCCAGAAAATGACCAGACCACCTGAAAGACTGAACTTGTGACTTTGAATTCTAACTTTGTAGGTTCCACTTCACTCCATGGGACTCTTTTTAAAAACAAGGGGTGAATGTGGTAAACCACTGTTGTGTATAATTGTCTGCTCAGGCACACCAATTGGCTGGTTGTACCTGTGACCCCTCCCCACAGACTCCTGTATATGACCCCTCCCCACAGACATATACTCCTGTATATGACCCATCCCCACAGACAGCTGTATATGATCCCTCATGAACTTAATAAAATCAGAATTTTTTAAAACTTCATAGTTATATCTCCATCTATACACATTTTCCACTCTTTCAAAACCAGTACAAATGATTAACAACAAAGAATAATCAGACAAAATCCTACTCTTATATTCAGCTTTAAAAATTATTTCTTGTAAATGTGCAGATACTAAAAATAAATCTATTCTAGAATAAGAATCGTGTCAAGATGAATAAAAAGAAAAATCCTTCTCATTAGGATTTAATTTCCTCCAAATCTCCACCAAATTCTTATCTTCCATTATTATCATTAATTGTTTAGCTGACTGGAGTGATTCAATATGTGTTTCTCCGTACATTGTTCCACAGCCCTCTGCAGTTCAATGCAGGAAGATAAGTATTCCCTATGCCATCAGTGCTCTGTGATTAGTAAAAGATTGCTTAAGATGTGATGTGGGTAGAAAGAAAAAGTTTGAAAACCACTGTTTTAACCATACCTCGTTGACTCGTTATGTGCACAGTTTCATAACTCCAAAGGAAATGGGCCAATGACAATTTTTCTCAAGAAAAATATTTCAGTAACAATTGGGTCGAGAGCAATGGTTCTCACCTTCCCTTCCCACTCACATTCACTTTAAGCAAACCCTTACTGATCACAGAGCACTGATGATAAAGGGATTACTTAATGTGGGATGTGAGTGGAAAGAAAAAGATTGAGAACCACTGGACTAACCGCTACGCCAGCCCTCCAGCCCCAATTGCATGTCGGGGCGGAATTATTTCTTCTCTCAACTGGAGGTTTATGGGTTCAAGCCTGTAGTGCACGTCGAAAGAACCAAAGACTTGTTGATCCAAACCAAGGCTTTTATTAACTAAAAGACTGGAGCATATCACAAGTAGGTCGACCAGTCCAGGATGACCTGGTCTGGCTAGAAGCAATCCTTTAAGACCTGCTACACTCTCAGCCAATCACAGTCATCCTTCACTACCATCTGTACATATACACATTGGTGATAGAATCTGTACTATTACAAAGCCCAAGTCCTGGAAGTTGAGCATTTAATTCATGCTATGAATCCAGATAAGTACAGAGACTGCGATGGCACAAGACACTACAGGCGCTGGAACCTGGAGCAGAAAACAAAGAGCTGGAGGAACTCAGATGGTCACGTGCTGGTGGTGGTGAGGGGGGTGGGGGGGGGGGGGGGGGGAAGTTAAAATACTGCATCTGCCGTGAATGGGCCAGCTGAGCTCCTCTTGCATTTTGTATTTTGCAGGGAGAATGCTGGGCTGCCCAAGGTGCTGTGTTTTAGATATAGTTTTGAGATGAAGCTCCTTTCTTCTCCATAAGGAGCTCTTAAATAAAAGTGTGACTATTTCAGAGAAACTTGTCTATGGGAGTTATTGCTGTTTTAACCCATATCACTGATTACATTTTCTTGATTGCTCTTTGTGGGAGTGATGCACGATCAATTGGGCAAAGACTGAAGTAATGGAACTGATGGCTTTTAGTTATGAGAGGTGGACGGCATCCCTTGTGTTCCTGGCTCACACTGACCCGGACTTGAACTGGGGGCAGGGTTATGGCATGTCAGCCTTTATGGGGGGAAAGGGGTGGAGTTGTGAGCAGGCCAGTGAGAGCAGGGTCAACCAGAAAAGGTCACGTCATTACGAAATCAAGCCAAAGAAGTAAGTAAAATAGTGATTTCACCACAATTGCCCTGTAAAACTTCTGCAGTTCTGCCTTGGCAACTCTTCAAAATTTCATCATTGCCAATGTCAAATGTAAATGCTCTAGAGCAGGGATGTCAAACTCAAATTCACGGAGGGCCAAAATTAAAAACTTGGACTAAGTCGAGGGCCGAACTAAATATTTATTGAAAATTTTCAACAACATCTGCATGTTTTCTCTTCTTTCAACATATGTAATGTTAAACTTTAGGATTTAACTTTAGGAGGATAATGTTACAGGTCAGGAGTAGGGAGCTCAAGTTCACCCTTTGCTTGACCTGAGGGAAACCTATTTGGTCGCTGTGGAGATGTAGTCAGCATTCACAGGCTGTGTCCATTTTGGCCTGCATCAGGACTCAGCATTTCCTGCTCACTCCTCAGGCTCTAGGCCTCTATTCACCCTCGACCCACCATCCCTCTACCTGACCAGTCCTTTACCCAACCTCTACTCACCCCTCACTCCACTTGCTCTGCCTCTACCCACCCCATCCTATACACGCCCCTCTACTGCCTCTCCCCTCAACCTGTTCCTCCCTCTACCCGTCTCTCACCCTCTAATCACCCCTCCCCTACTCGCCCTGCCCCTCCCCTTTTACCTCTTCCCTATCCACCCCTCCTTCTACTCATCCCTCCCTCTAACTGCCCCTCGTACCACCATAACTTCCCCTGCCCATTACTCCTCACCTACACCCTCTGCCCACCTCTGCTTACCCACCCACTCAGGCCCAGCGCGCTGCCGATCAGCCTTTGCGGACAGCCACCATCTCTCTCTTCACGTGCAGGGCCGAACCAGCCGTCCCTGGGGTCCGCGCGGGTGCAAGCGCTGAAGGCCGTGGCGACCGGGAGAAGTGCGCTCGCGTTGTGGAAGGGCCGTCCGGTGCCAGTCGCTCGGGGCTCGCGCTGCCCGGGGGCCGTGCGCAGCCTGCCATGCCCGTCGCACTGACAGGAAATCACAGGCGCTCGCCAATCTTCCGCACCGCTCGACAGGTGGAAGAAGTGACTGGTTGTGCGGGGAACCTTCCAACTGGCTTGCTGGCTGATGACATCGACAGACTTTTCGTGTTACAATTTCTCGTGTTACAATGGGGAAGGATGTGCAATGAAGGGGGAGGATGGTGGGAGTGACATTACCAAAAAACAGCATCGGCTCTCACTGCAGGGCGGGCCACCTCTAATACATTTTTGAAATGATCTTGCGGGCCATGTGTGCTCTAGGACATCCTGAGGTGTAATATAGATGTTGGCTCTTTGAAGAGTGTATTTAATAAATGCAGTGCTATAACAGTTAGATGGTAAAATCCCCGTTATTGGTAATTCAAGCAACCGGCAGACAATCACGGAAAATAACTGGGTAAAAAATACGAATGTTTAAAATTGATGCATCCAGTGGCCAATCTATGCAACATGAAATCTTAAACAACCAAAACATTCACTTATCCTGCCTCTTTCAATCTGGATAACTGGGGTTTAAATTTAAATTTTAAAAATTTTAAATGTAGACATACAGCACAGTGACGGGCTATTTTGGTTCATTTTGAACGATGGGAGGAAACCGGAGCCCCTAGAGAACATACAAACTCCTTATAGACAGCGCGGGATTTGAACCCCTGTCCAGTTCCAATCGTTAGCGCTGTAATGGCATTGCACTAACTGCTATGCCAACCGTGTAGTAACAGTCTTGATAAACCAGTGTATAACATTTAATGTTCTTCTTTTCTTTTACTTCCCTCCCCTTTCCCTTCTGTCATAGAATTTTGATCTTTGGGCTTTCTTCTCCCATTTATTTTTCATGCTGGAAGACAGGAGAGAATAATGTTGGAACTGGCCATCCACCAGGAGCTCATGAATAACCCTCTGTTACCACAAAACACATGACTTGGAGCATATGATATTTATTAAAGAACATAACTTGGATGGTGGTAAGATAATAAAACACTCTTTTCATGTTTTATGGATTCTATTCGGACATTTGATGTATTTGAGAGTAAGAATAATCAAGTATTTGATTGAACTTGATACTGTGCTTGCAAAAGGGTAGTTAAACCAGATGAGGGTATGAATATTGCCTTGGAATTGTGGAAGCCCTTGACAGAATACTATGGCAAAGTATTATTTTGGAGGTGATTTGCTTTCCCTGCTCCAGTTTCTGGAGGTTTGGTATGACACCAGAAACCCTGGGATATTTCTGCAGAGGTGTGGTGGAAAGTGTGCTGACCATCTGCATCATGATTGGTTATGGGGACACTAATGCCCCTGAGTGCAAAGCTCCCCAAAAGGTAGCAGACACAGCCCAGGACATCACAGGCAAAACCTTTCCATCCATCGAGAACGTCTACAGGGGACACTGCGTCAGAGAGCAGCAGCAATTATCAAGGATCCACACCACCCAGCATATGCTATGTTCTCGCTTCTGCCATCAGGAAAGAGGTGTAGGTCCCACATGACTCACACCACCAAGTTCAGGAACAGCTGCTACCCCTCCACCATCAGAATCCTCAACAACAAACTCAATCCGGGACTCATTTAAGGACTCTTTGCAAATTATTTATTATTTATTTTTATATATTTGCATAGACAATTTGTTTACATTCGCTATCTGTTTACAGATCTTTATTTGTTTACATGTATACACTATGAACAATTTATTTTTTGCATTACCAATAAGTGATCATTTTGCCTCGCCAGCAGGAAAAAGAATCTCGGGTTTGTATGTGCTCTGACAATAAATCTAAAATCTGAATCTGAAATCTGTTCTTATTGTCATGGACCCTGGACAATTTTATTTTAGGACCAGGGACAGGAATGAACCTACATGGGAAAGAAAGGATTGGGCGCTGCTGTGAAGCTCTAAAGTTGCCCTGGGAAAAGCAGACAGCTGTGCTGGGAAGCTGACAGCTGTCAGAGCACATCCGCTGCTGTCAACCCCCTTTCCACCAATAGAGGGGGCTGAAGGCACACACTGGGGCAGTTGAAGAGCCCAGTGCGCTGAGTGTTTTGAACAGGATTGTCACTTGGTTGGTTGGAGGGCAGTCAGTCAGCCTGTCAATGTGCTCACCCTGTAGTTTCAGTGGGAGAAAGAAGACTGAGCTACTTTGTCTACGGGTGCAAGCATTGTTGTCCTGACAGCAGTTTGTACCACTCTGATACCCAGAGTGTGTGTGTGTGTCCAACCTGGGCTTCCCTAGTCCCCTTCCAAAAGAAGGTTTTTGTGTGACAGGAGTCATTTGATGTCCCAAGACGGGGTGTTTAGAGGGGAAGACATGTGTGACAGAAGGTGGGATTCGGAGGCGTATCCCACCCACATTCGGAATGTCTACATTTTTGAAATTAAAAGCCGGTTGTTGCCACATTTTTGAAATTAAAAGCCGGTTGTTGCCACATTTGAAGCTCAGGAAAGTTGTAAATCGACAGTGATCGTAAGTCTACGGTGATCATGGCAATCTGTCTCCACATCCAACTGGAAAACCGGCGTGCAACCCAAACTAAGAATCCCACATCTGGAGTCCAGACTCTGTGAGCTGTTCCTTTTTGACTGATGGACTTGACTGACTAGAGGTTTTCTTTGGGAGATTTACAGCATGGAGGGGCATTTTGGGCTTGGACTGAAACTTATTCCACATACACCCTATTGTTAATGTAGAGTTACCATAAAGGCTTATGTTCCTTGAGGTAATTCTATTTATTGTTTAATTTGTTAATAAATTTTGTGCTAAATTTAACCCTTCTTTATGCATCTCTCAATTTGCTGCTTGTGAGGCGAAACATTTATTAACTATTTAATCCAATTTCCCAACACTCTGTATCAAACCACCTGGAAAGATAAATGCAATTGGTACATGGGGACACTCTCACTTGCTGGTTACATCACACACACAAGTCTTGGAAATATATTCATGTTTCTTTATTATTTTGGAATTCACAACACGCTGGGAAAGATGTCATTAAGCTAGATAAGATGCACAAAAAGTTCATGGGAATGTTACAAGGATAGGATGGGTCTTTTCTCTCTGGAGCTTATTAGGCTGAGGGGAGTCTTGATAGAGGTTTAGAAAATCATGAGGGGAATAGCTAAGCTAAATAGCCAGACTTTTTTCTCAGGGTGGTAGTGGAGTCTAAAACGAAAGGGTATAGTATTAAGGTGAGAGGGGGAGATTTAAAAGGGCCCTGATAAGTACCTTTTTCCACACAGTTTATGGAATGATCTGCCAGAGATCAAGGGTGTTTAGAAGGTATGTGGATAGGAAAGATTCAGGGGGATTTGGGCTGAATGCAGATCAATTGGATTTGCATAGTTGGCATGGCCACAATGGGCTGAAAGGTCTGCTCCGTGCTCTAAATCTCTATGACTGTACTGGGGAAGTACCATCACAACAAGGACCATTGTGGTCCAAGAAGGTGGCTCGCCAATGGCACGCAAGGATGTTGGACTGAGCATCTGCCAGAAATTTAAATTTAGACATATAGCTCGGTAACAGGCCATTTCGGTCCATGAGTGGGACCAATTTATACCCAATTAACATACATAACGTACATTTCAAACGCTGGGAGGAAACCGGATCCCTCGCGGAAAACCCACACAGTTATGGGGAGAACATACAAACTCCTTACGGACAGTGCAGGATTTGAATCCCAGTCCAGTCCCGATCGCTGGCGCTGTAAATGCGTTGCACCAACCGCTCATTTCCACTCTGTGTGTTTTCCTCCCCTAATTCTCCACAGTGGTCTCACCCTCTCAAAAAGTGAACCTAAGAAGTCAGAGCAGGATCCGGCCATCTGGCTCATCGAGCCTGTTCCACCATTCAATTAGATCATAGCTGATCTGGCTGTGGATCAGTTCCACTTACCCATCTGTTTCCCATAGTCCCTAAGTCCCCTACTATTCAAAAAAATCTATCTATCTGTGTGTTAATGAGGCAGCCTCCACTGTATCATTGCGCAAGCAATTCCACAGATTCACCACTCTCTGGGAAAAGTAGACCCTCCTCATCTGTCAAGGCGGGGATTTTCAATTCCCTCCCTGCTATTTCAGGTTCCCAAGTGTTTCAGGGGTGGCTGGTTCACCCACCAGAGAGCTTGCCAAAGAATCAGTACTCCATTTATTGGGGAAAGCTCCCAGCTCAGATATCCCACCACCTGGTTGACGTTGGGTGACCCATTTTATTCATGACATCAGTACGGGTTTCGGGATGGGGTGAGGAAAAAGGATGAAGACAAGTGATTATCCCGGGTCTTGAGGAAAGGCAAAGCAAGGAAATGGGATGGGGAATTGAAATGGGAGATCAAAGTTTAGTGCGGCTCTGTCTTCATTCCCTTGCTGACATGTCTGTCCATGGTTCTCATGCACGGCTAGACTGAGACCACCCACAAATTGGAGGAACAACGCCTCATCTTCCAACTGAGCTGGATGGCATCGTATCGACTTCTCCGGCTTTTGTTAACCACCCCCCCCACCTTCTTCACCATCGCCTTCCCCCAGTTCTGTCTCTCCCTTCACCAACTCCTTTCTCACCTCTCCCCTTATCATATCCAATTACCACCTTCTGTTGGTCTGGATTCTTCCCCCAGCCAGCACTGTCTGAATTCGGAGATTTCTTACTTCTGGCTCCTTCTGCTTATTTCTTGAAGAAGGGGCTCAGGCCCGAAATGTCAACAAAATATGTTTACTTTTTATGGATGCTGAAAAACCAGCTGGGTTCCTTTAGTATTTTGGGGTGTTTTTACTACAATCATAGTGTCTGCGGACCTTTGTGCTTTACTTAGAACAGTCTTTGTCCCTTCATTTAGAGGATGGTGCTGGACCTCATGATGTGGAAGGAAACGATACACAACGTGGGTGGTTCCAAAAATAATAATATTGAAGCTCTATTCTGCACACGGTTTACACCTCTTCCAATTTTGGGCTTGGTCGCAGCTTTGCAATCCAGATTGGAGAGGAGTACAACCTACAGCAGTGTCAACAGTGCAGTACATCACTGTTCTTGCCTACAAACCTGGAGAATATGTGGCGTTTGAACAGGTAGAGGTTCCATACCAGGAATTGGAGGAGAGGCATGATGATGCAGATGCTCCCAATGATGCAGCCAATGGCAACAATTGGATTCCTGCCATAGTCCAGGCTGCTGTAGATAAACCTCTTCCCCTTGATGTTGGTGCCGCCAGCCGCCCAGTAGATGATGGTGAAGAAAATGTAAGTCAGGCAGTAGATCAGGACATGCACGAAATGGACAAGGTGAATGGGAGCGGCAGTCATTCCCAACTCGAGCAACACAAGCAGCGAGTTCACGGCATGCATGTTGATGTTGATGGAGTCGGGTGCTGGTCCCCCTGGGACGTAGTCAATGCACCAGAAGGCGATGGTGACATAGAGGCTGATCACACAGGTCAGGTTGTGCAGATGCCACTGGATGCTGAGGGAGAGTTGGAGAAACGAAGGTGGCTTGAGGATTTCTTCCCCTGTCGCAGAGGGGGTCTCAACGTTGATCTCTGTTGCTGCTTTTAAAAAAAAGAAATAAAAGTGAAGCAATTTAGTTTTAGACATATGTGCTCCATGTACCACTTTAAATTGTAATAGACAATGACAAGCACATAACAAAGAGCGATTAACCAATTTAAGAATTGTGTCCCCACATCAGATATAATCAAATTTAAATCCTGTTCCCAAGTATTTTTGATTTTAACTAATGAAGTCTGATTTAAACAACAATTTCTCATAAATAATAGACATTAAACCTTTATGAGAAGGCATTGAACTAAAAACATTCATCTGCAAAATTTGATTCAGACTCTCTTGGGAAATTAAAAATGTGTTATTCAAGAAATAGCCGGACTTGCGAATATCTAAAGAATTGAGATTTGGGCAGGTTAAATTTAGCAGAAAGCTGCTTAAATGATGCAAAATGTCCATCAATGAACAGATCCTAAAATCTTTGAATAGCCTCCCTATACCATCTCTGAAAAAATAGCATTTATTCCGATATGAGCCCATGGTGTGACAGGTGTAGGAGTGGAGAAGCATCATTAATTCATATGTTCTGGACTTGTCCTAGTCTAGAAAAATAGTGGAGAGAGGTTTTCCCACACTTTGTCAAACATTTTAATATAATTTTAACACTGAATCCTTTGGTGACCCTCTTCAGTACAATGGGAGGGAATGATTCTTCTTTATCTCTGGTTCAGAATCGCACTAGTTCTCTTTTGGTGAGGCGAGCAATTTTACTTAAATGGAAGGATGCTGCCCCACCTACTCACAATCAGTGGTCACGGGATATCATGTCCTGTTCGAACGTGGAAAAGATTGGTTATTCAATTAATAATTCAGATATGATGATATGGGGGTCATTTATGACTCACTATCTTACTTTATAATTTCACTCAAATGTAATTAAATTGTCCAACTTGCATCTTTTCCTCATTCTTTCTATTTACTTTTGTTTCTACCTTCGTTTTCCTTTTAATACTAATCGTCTGGCAACGCGGATAGGTAAGGGGTTTGAATTTTTCTCTTTACTGTTTTCTTCTCTCTCTTTTGTTTGTGTTATTAGAGTTCCCCCCCCCACCCCATCCATGGTGATGTGCCACAACAAGCAATGGAGGGAGGCTGTATTGAGTGAGAAGTGTGAAAGAAACAAATCGAGTCCAGCGATGTTTCAGTGTGAACACCTTTACTCAAAACCCAAAAGCCTGTGATTCAAATGCCTTTCCCTTTAGTCCCTGCATCCGGTGAGGCGGAAGTGACGTGGGCTTCCTGTGCGAGGCTGGCCCCACATCTAAAACACCGCCAGATGCCGTCGGTTGCTTCCCTGTCCGCGACTGCTGGGTCCAGTTTGCTTGCTGTGGGGGTGCAAAGAGAAGGATGTTGAGTTCTTCTCTTTACTATTTTCTTCTCTTTTTCCTTGCGTTATTAGCTTTTCTCCACAAAAAAACATATCATTTAGAATATGAATTATGAATATGATTTACAATTCATGTATGTTTTTGACATACTGAATGCCTTATTAAGTTTGTATCATTATCCAGATTGTCTTATTGAATTGTGCCATTTTTTAAATGTTCTTTATTAAAATCAATAAAAATATTTTAAAAAGAAATAGAAAAAAAATGAAAGAAAATAGTAGGATTGAATATCCAAACTCACCAGCTGCTTGAATGGGAATCATTGAGATCTATTGAATTTTAACCTTCTCCACATATTACCATAAGCAACAGAAACTCTCTCCACTGGTGCTCCCAATGCGGCCTGCTCTACATTGGGGAGGCTGGTCGCAGACTGGGGGATAATTTCATTGAGCACCATGGCTCTGTCCACTACAACAGCAAACCCCACCCAGTGGTCAACAACTTAATTTCCACACACTGCAGCCTCTGCTGTCCAATCCAAACCATTGGTGATCCAAGCTCCAGATCTGAACCTCTGACATGGTCAGGGACCCTTCGGCACCCTTTGCACTCCTCGCATCCCGGTTCTGATACCTGGTACTTCTTTGGCTGGTTTGAACCAGTCTCCAACAGTCTGCAGCCCGGCGTGAGTCTCCTGACAGCATTCTCCAGCAGCCCACAGGTTTGTTGGGTTCCTCCCCTTGAGTTGCCAGCAGCCCGCAGCTTACACTGGTCCCTCAGCCACAGAACCTCCTCACTAGTTCACCCCATGGGTCGTCTTTTCCGCTTCTCCTTCTCAGATGGGGGTGGGGGGGCGTGATATTCCCGACCTGTGGTCCCCTGCTCCAATCCGTTGCTTCCTCGGAATCTGCAGCCCCTCGTGGCTGCTGCCGATTAATAGGCGCTGCCATCTTGGGCACAGACCCCGCGTGTGTGGGATCTCAAATAAAACCACCATCACCTCCCTCAACGGACCGTCCCAAACCTGTGCAGAGCCAACGACAGTCGACTGGATGGCTGGACCCCACGGGAGCGCTGCATCTCAGCACCATCCGCTCCACATGGGTCCACAACCCCAGAAGCAGTACTGCCGCTACAGTGGCTCCAGCAGCACCTCCATCTTTACACCGCAGGGCATATCATCAAATATTTCAAGTTCTTTTGGAAAGCAGTTATCTTTTTACATCATTAAATTCCTTCCTTTGCTTTATCAGAGCAGCAGTAAAATTTTAGAAAAATAGCACTTTTTCATGGTCTATCTCAGGCGGACCATTATTTTGCTTAGAGTATTCATATACTGCTCCCAGAATTGTTAAAACCCCATCTAACCTACCCAAATAAACAAAATAAAAGGCTGGGCAGCCTCAATCGAGAGTTCACTGCAACAGATCTGTGCAAACTAGGCCCGGCAGCATTCATGAACATTAATAGACAGTCGATATTTTGGGCCTAAAATTCTTTGTCGAGAACCCTGGAGATTACTGTCAACATTTCTGGTCAGGACCCTTATCAAGACAAGCATAACAATGTGAAATACGGGGGAAAGAATCCGGGAAAAGGGCTGCCGGTGGGATTGCGCTGAAGTTGGCGGAATTGTCAGATGTGCTGGATGTGGAGGCTGGTGGGGTGGAAAGGGAGACCAGAATGACTTTGTCCTTGTTCTGTTTGGGGGAGAGATGAGCAAGAGTCTATGGATGAGAAATAGAGGAGATGCGGGTACGAGCTTTATCAATGATAGAAAAGGGGAAGACCAATTTATTAAAGAAAGAGGGCATTTAGGATGTAATTAAAAGAGCCAATTAAGTTTGTTTCTGGATGAATAGGTTGGGGAATGTCTTTAGGTCTTGAGGATGATCTGCAATAAAGGAATTGCCATAATTTGTATCTTATTCCATAGCAAGCACTTAGATGTTGAAGATGTCAGGCAGCATCCATGGGCAGAATGGTCAGTCAATATTTTAGATCTGAACCCTTTATCGAGACTCAACAAAGCATCACGTGAAAAGGTCCTTGGATCCAAGATGCTGGTATCAAACTTGATGCCCAAATTAAACTGAATCTCCCCTGTTTGGATGTAATCCCTCTATTCCTTTGGTATTCTCCGCAGTGAATCAAACTGCTGCTCTGACAGAGACCATATTTCAGAAGCCCTATCCTGGAGCCAGCACATCGAGGCAACTGTAATGAAGGCGCAGCAATGCCTCTACTTTCTGAGGAGATTTGGCAGAGGTATCTAGAATTATGAGGGGGACTGACGGAGTGAATGTAGTTAGGCTTTTTCCACTGAGGGTAGATGAGATACAAACCAGAGGAGGTGGGTTAAGGGGGAAAGGCGAAAAATTTAGGGGGAACTTCTTCACACACAGGGTAGTGGGAGTGTGAAACGAGCTCCCAGCTGAAGTGGCCATTGCTTCAGCTAATAATGCTGAAGGCTTTGGAATCTCTTCCAGAATACTCCTAATATCTGGCTTGCTTTAAGATGCTTCTTAAATATACCTCTTTGATCATACTTGTGTTCATTTCTTTTCATATGTGGCTTGGTATCAACATTTCTTTGCTATAGACCAGTAGTCTCAAAATCCCACCACTAAACTCGCATCCCACTTTCAGTATTCCCTATGCCATCGGTGCTCTGTGATTAGTAAGGGATTGCTTAAGGTGGGATGTGGGTGGGAAGGGAAGGTTGAGAATCGCTGTTCTAGACCCAATTGTTACTGAAATATTTTGCTTGAGAAAAATTGTCATTGGCCCATTTCCTTTGGAGTTATGAAACCGTGTACATAACAAGTCAATTAGGGACAATTAAAACAGTGGTTTTCAAACTTTTTCTTTCTACCCACATCCCTCCTTAAGCAATTACTAATCATAGAATACCTATGGCATAGGGATACTTAAGATGGAATGTGAATTTAGGGGGCAGTTTGAAAACCACTGCAATAGACAGAGTGGATGTGAGGAGGATTTTTCCACTTAGATTGGGGGAGATAAATACGAGAGGTCAAAGTTTTAAGCTGAAAGTGTAAAGTGCCAAAGGTAAAAAAAAGGTTAAAGATTCCATTATTATCACATTATACTACATTTAGAATACATTAAATTCTTTAACTTTTGTCTACCATAGGGGGAACATTAAGGGAATGATCTTCACTCAGAGTGTGGTGGGGTGTGGAACGAGCTGCCATCCGACATGGTAAATGTGGGCTCAGTTCTTAAGTTTTAAGAACAAATTGGATAGATACATGGAAGGGAGCGGTCTGGAGTGATAAGGAATGGGAGCAGGTCAATGGGACTAGAAAGGCCAAATGGCCTGTTTTCTGTGCTGTAGCATCCCATGAATTACAGAGGGGTTGATTTACAATGTTAATATCAATAGACAAATGACCTTTCATGCTTTTCACATCCATATACACTCGTGTACTAACCTCGCATTTGTTTGGAAAGGGGAAGGGAACTGGAGCAACCGGAGTAGACCCACTTAGACATGGGGAGAAGATACAAACTCCTTACAGACACCACCAGATTTGAACCTGGGTCACAGGAGCTGTACTAACCTTCCACTAATCGGGCTGCCAAATGTTACGGATGTAACGTGGGGTTTCGTGAGGAATGCTCATTGAAGGAGCTATGCTAGAGACAGCGGGCAATCAAGAAGTAATAAAAACATAACATAATAATTGTTCGAATTTACTAAAAAAAAAGAAAATTGCCTTACTTGGGTTGGAGACTGATATCTCTGCCAAAGAGGCATCCTTGATGTTCGGAGTCCCCTTCTTTCTTCTCACCATTTGGTAGCAGATGAAATTGACCAACGCCAAGTTGAAATAAATGGTAAGAATGGTGTAGGTGAGGTGGGTGAGGAAGATGAACCATTTGAGATTGTTGGTTTGGACAACACAGCAGATGCACCAGATCAGGCTGTATGTGGCCATAAACATTCGATAGAACAGCCAGGTGATTGGATGCAGCTTCCACTGAAAATAGGAAAGGAAAATGTTCATTCAGTAAGAGGCAGGAGTGAACTTGTGCCCTCAGTAGGATGAGGCATTATTATTGGAAGGCCCCTGCTAAATTGTACTGATAATAGAAAGCAGTTTAGTTCGGCTTGACACTGGCTGCTACTGGTGTCTTCCTTGAGAGTAAAATTAACCCTTCTTTCTTTCCTCTAAAGATATTGTGGGCACTGTTCTCACTTCCTGCACTCACTGAGTATCTTTTACAAATTAGATATCCTGTGTGAATCTTGATAAAAAGTAACCATTTGTGCTGAAGGTGATAAATGTGTATTTATTATAGTCTGTGTATTGTTCACGATTTAGCAAAATTGGATCCTTCACTATTTTCATTCTAAGACCCAAGTGAAACCTTCTGTGCACATAAATTAAAATATAATTTTATGCTATTGGTTTATTCAAATTAATCACTCTGTGCATCCACTTAAGTGCTGGTTCTGATGCAAGGTCTCGTCCAAAATGTTGACTATCCCATGGGTGCTACTTGACCTGTTGACTTCCTCCAGCAGCTCAATATTTTTGTGCTCGATTCCAGCATCTGCAGTGTTGATCGTATCTAGTGCTTGTTTTCCTTGCATGTCCACCTTTGCAATTAGAGACATGCCTATCCAATGGGAGAGACATGGTCAGCAGACAGTTGTGCCTATCAGACCATAGGTTGTAGGAGCAGAATTAGGCCATTTGATCATTTGATCATAGGTGATTTATTTTTCCCTCAAGCCTATTCCTTCTCCTTTACAAAACCTCTCCTCTGTAACCCTTGACCCTTACTAATCAAGAACCCATCAACCTCCACTTTAAATATATCCAATGGTGTGGTCACCATAGTTGTCTGTAGCAGCTAATACCACAGATTCATTACTCTCTGGATAAGGAAATTCCTCCTCGTCTGTGTTTTAAAGTGACGTCCTTTTATTCTAATGATGTTTTCCCCGTCGATTCTAACTTCTCCCATGACTGGAAATGGCCTCTCCATATCCACTCTAGCCAGGCCATTTCAATTCAGGGACCAGAGTTGCTCTTGGAGGGTAATCTTGAATAGCAGTGAGACTTGAGGGTTTGCATTCAGACTGCTTCCCTTGGCCTGAACTAACACAAAACCAAGGGCAAATGCTGAACAGAAGAAATGTATCTAACCTGAGAGAGGAAAGCCTCCACATTACTGGTGCCACTCTTCAGAAACAATATCATACTGGAGAAGCTAACAAAAACCACCTGTAAATTGGACAATCCACCAAAAACACAGCAAACTGGAGGACCCACCAAAAACATCATAATCGGAAGAATCACCAAAAACTACCGTAAATTGGAGGAAACACCAAAACCACTGTAAATCGGAGGAATCACCAAAAAACACTGGTAAATGGGAGGACCACCAAATACATCTGTAAATTGGAGGAACCACCAAAAACACCACAAATTGGAGGAACCACAAAAAACACCCATAAATTGGAGGACCACCAAAAACAACATAAATTGGTTTCACCAAAAACACCTGTAAATTGAAGGAATCACCAAAAAATTGGAGGAAACATCAAAAACATCTGTAAATTGGAGGAAACACCAAAACCACCTGTAAATTGGAGGAAACACCAAAAACCACCTGTAAATTGGAGAAATCACCAAAAGCAGCTGTAAATTGGAGAAATCACCACAAACACCATAAATTAGAGGAATCACTAAAAACTCTTGTAAATTGGAGGAACCCCAAAGACACCGTAAATTAGAGAAACCACCAAAAACACCTGTAAATTGGAGGAATCACAAAAACCACCTGTAAATTGGAGGAATCAACAAAAACCACCTGTAAATTGGAGGAATCAACAAAAAACACCTGTAAATTGGAGGAATCAACAAAAACACCTTAAATTGGAGGATTCATCATAAACACCTTAAATTGGAGGAATCAGCAAAAACACCGAAAATTGGAGCAAACACCAAGATCACCCGTAAATTGGAGGAACACCTGATTTCCATCTGGGCACTCTCCAGTCAGATAGTATTAACATTGACCTTTCCAGTTTCTCCTAACCTGCTCTCCTCTTCCCCTCCCTTCCCTTCCTCCTGTCAGCTCTCCACTCCCTTCCCTCTCTTCACCCAGGCATCCCTCCTCCCCCTGATCACTGCTGTCCCCTCCCTCCCTTCTCCACCTATCACCTGCCTTTGCACCACACCTTCCCCCCTTATTCTTTTATTCGGATGCCTGCCAATATTTTCCTTGATGAATGGATAAAGCCCGAAACATCAGTTCTGTATTTTTAAAAGACACTCTTTGACCTGCTGAGTTTCTCCAGCATTGTGTTTTTTACCACTCTGGCCTAGTTACCTGTTGGAGAACAAACTGTTGGCGTCATGTGAGTCATATTGGAATGTTGGTGTGAACTGATGGCAGCAATTTGAACTTCCACAGTAGAATGTCAGAGAGTGCATGGTTGTCCTGAGGCCTTTAATTGGAGCCTTCTTCACCACCACTGATGTTGGGATATGGCTTGTCAGATGCCAGTTGTGTTTCACAGGTTGGAGACATGGGCCATAGCTGTATGAGAGGTTAGAGCTGCACAATGCCATACGTTTTGACATTATGCGCAGGTTTACTGGCAGGCCTCTCAGCTCAATGAGCATTTGTTGTGTAAACCTGTCAGTATTCTTTTGTAGACATACAAGAGACTGGAATTGAAAACAGTCTGTTGGAGGAGCTCAGCAGATCAAGCAAGCATCAGTGGGAGAAAAAGGATGGCCAACATTTTGGACAGGAACCCTACTCTCTTGTGGTCCAGTTCATTAAAGCCTTGATGAAGGATTCCGACTTGAAACATTGACATTTCTTTCTCTTTCATTGATGTTGGTCGACCTGCTGAGTTCTGTCAGATGATTCCAGATGCTGGAAATTTGGGCCTAAACAGTTCCTTGTGTGTCTCTGTCAAAGTCCTCATGTGAATCCTCATCAGCAGATCTAGTGTGTGGGTTTGTCCACTGGCAGATTGGCACCAGTGCCATCCTTTCCCTGTGCCTGGCCCCTGACCCTTGTGTACTTGTGCCTGGTGTTCATCCACATACAGATCTACCACCTATCCCAGCCTCCAAAACACTGACAGTGTTGATCTTGGAACTGATGACTGGCTGGGTTACTCTTGCGGGCTTCCTCTTTTTCTTTTCCTTAGATAGTCAGGGCTCCGATTCTTTGAGAGCTAAAATGAAGAAGGGACAAGGGTTGTGTTATGGTGAGGGGACAGGAGTGGGAAGAAGTAAGAAGAGCTTGTGATTCAGAAGGGTCTTGGGATGAGGAAGTTGAGGGAGAGGAGGAGAAGGATTACATCAATCTCTCAATGCAGTTCAACGATCACCACCTTTGTGATGCCTCTCTTAGCGATAGCCAGCTAGCCAGTGACATAACACTCTTCCCAAAGTCCACTGTATTCTTCTGATAGTGAGAGGGAAACATGTTACGAGTGTCCTGAAATATACTTGGGTGATGTGGCTTAATGTCGGTCTGATACATGTGATAACATAATGAAACAGAACAGCTGGGCTGTGTTCTACTGATGGAAGTCGAGGGGACATTGATTACGCTCGTGATACTGAACTTGGTCAGCTTGACACCTCGTTGTTAACCTTCCCACAAGATATCCATTCACTTTGAGCATTGGCTCCTGCATTATTTCTGTGGTGAAACCACTATTGTATGCAAATGACATGACCTTTCCTGGTTGACCCTGCTCTCACCGGCCAGCTCGTGACTCCTCCCCTTTCTCCCCCATAAAGGCTGTCACACCACAAGCCTTCCCCCAGTTCGAGTCCATGCCAGTGCGAGCGACCCACACAAGGGATGCTGCCCATCTCTTGCTAATAGAAGCCTTCAGTTCCAATAAGTCTTTGTGCAATTAATCATGCATCAGTTTCGGTGTCCACTTCAAGTCACTGTCTAGTGACCGAGCGTCGGGAGACCTTCCAGCCTACACTGCAAGAATGGGAAGTAACTCCTTCACTGCACCTGGAGCAATGTTCAATAGCCTTGATTCACCCTTCCTCTCAATCACCATTCAAATTACCAGGCACCAGTTCAGTGTCTTAGTGTCTCCCCCCCCCCCCCCCCCAACCCCCAGTTCAATCTTTCACAGCTGCAATAAATTTTCCCTTTGAAGAGTCAAAGCTTGCCTTTAAGAGTATTCACAAGATGGAGAGTGGCACGATTGCCCAAAACAGTGGCAATGCCTGCAAGATATTGGATGAAGACTATGATTTCCACCCCTCCCCTGCCCCATTATTGGTGACTTTGCAGTTAAATTTTGAATCATTGCTGGAGGAAGGTTCGAATTAAAACCCAAGATATTTGACATCGAGCATTGGAGAAAATTGGAGGGAGCACATTGCAAGCTCCTATAGCTTTGGCATTGGATTGAGATGGGATAGGGACTTGGAAGCAGGAACCTCAACTCTCATTTTCAGGCGATCATAGTGGAGGGAGGGTGGAAGTTAGCTGAGCTTCCCTTACAAGCCTGGACAATATTAAATGCCGGCAGCATTCATGAAAATTGTATTGCTTCCCCGCCCTGCTCCTGACCTGGCCAATTGGTTCAAAACTACAAAGCTCTGCTCCCATGGTCTTTATTCAGATGAAAACATTTGCAAACACTTGAGCTCCAGATAAATCACAACTTGAGTCATTCATTCACTGTTAAAACTAAAGAAATCTAACTTCTGTCCTACCTGCGACTGGAGAATGAATTGTGGCTCCCTGGGCTTCAGATAACATTTTTCTGTTGTGAACTCTTGCTTAAAGTACTTAATCCAGGAAATCCTCATTTTAAAAACAATAACAGGCTGGGCAACTTTCTCACTGAGCGCTGGCATTAGTCTGCTCTGTCTTTATAGGGAGACATTTACTTCTGGTCGTTGGGAACTTGTTGAGAATGACTCAGTACTGATATCACTGCAAAATATGCTGGCAGTGGTTGAACTTCTCTCTTTCCCCTCTCCTCCCTCCCTCACAGTGAAAGAGAGAGAGAGAGAGAGAGAGAGAGAGAAAATGTCTCGAGCCTTGTGAGAAATAGCAGTGAATCATGAAAAGCAGAGACTTCCCAGATGTTTATCAGGCACTTTGGAATTTTTGCTAAGCGACTTTCCCCATGAAGTCTTGTGTTTTGATGTCGGAAGCTGAAGACAAAATCATTTCCATTGCACATTTGGAGGGACTTAATCCCATCAACCATGGTTTGTGCAGTGGCTTGCATAACGTGAATGTAACACTGGAGACCTGGGTTCGAATCCGGTGCTGCCTGTAAGGTGTTTGTAACATCTCCTCGTGTCTCTGCAGGTTTCCTCTGGATGCTCCCTCATTCCAAAGGGCCATCAGGCTTTGTAGGTTGATTAGTCACAAGTGTGTATTTGAGCAGTGAGGGCTTGTAAGCGAGACCTGATGTATATCTAAATGAAATTAAATAAGTCATGCACTGAGTACACCCCTTCCTCTCCCCCCAGCACCAGCACCCCAGACACTACTTTGTTAAGCAGAAATCACGGCAGTAGAGAGATTTTTCTGAAGTTGGATTGAGCCATTAAAATGCATGCCAGTATCTCAAAACCTACACGGCATTCACTGCCAGGCATGCATTTGTGACATCGAAAGAACCAGGCATTGCCAGAAAAGCATTTTGCTGGATTAGAGGGTATGAGCTATGGGGAGGGAATGGTGGCTAAACCTAGGCTGAGGGCAGAGTTATTAAAATGATGGCATTGAAAGGGTAAATGGTCAGAATCTTTCTCCTGGGCTAAAACTGTCACATTCTGGAGGACAAATGTTTAGGGTGAGGGGAACAGGGTTTAAAAGAGATGTCCAGAGCAAGAGTATTTGTACACAAGAGAGTGGCAGGTGCCTTGAATGCATTGCCAGGGGAAAGGGTAGCAGATGTGATTAATAGCTTTTGGTTGAACTTGGGCGCCATTTTCACTGCAGACATGAACCGAAGAGCCTGATCCTGTGCTATGTTCTATATACATATGGGATATGGACATGTCAGGGTGG
Organism: Narcine bancroftii; assembly: GCF_036971445.1. Lineage (NCBI taxonomy): Eukaryota > Metazoa > Chordata > Chondrichthyes > Torpediniformes > Narcinidae > Narcine > Narcine bancroftii. The sequence continues at coordinate 5,616,854 of NC_091473.1, forward strand.
TCAACATTTGTGGCCTGTTCCTAATTTTCCTAGAGAGGGTGATATGAGGGAATCCATCCAACATTTCTGGTGATACATAAGAATGCAAGAAACCAAAATACAAAAGAGCACAAGGAGGTTCTTGGGCCCCTTGAACCTGCCCTTTTTAATTTGACCATGGTTGATCAGGGTGAGCCCAACCCTTCCTCTGAGCCATTTCTCTATCACTCTCAGTTCCTCAATCTTTCATGGAATTTATTTGTCATCACCTCAAAAACATCTGCTGATCTGGCTTCCTCTGCCCTCAGGCAGACCATTCAGGGAAAGAAAACAATTTTCTGCACATCTCTGTTTTGAATGAAAGGTCACTTGATAGGCATGTTCCAAGAAACTCGGTGCTGCGGTGGAAAGATCTGTGTTAGGGCTTGTACCTATCGATGATAAAAAGTGTGTATGAGAGATGAGAAAAACTGATATTGCAATATGAACATGAAGAAAATAAAATAGATACATAAGTAAATAAATGAAGCCAATACAACCAACATGAGACAAGGATATTAGAAGGCAGGAAGCTGACACTGTCTGAGTAAGATAAGAATCTCCTAGCCCTTCAGAAAGAAGCAGCAAGTTCACTGAATGAAGGAGATAAGGACAGACAATTGAGAATAGAAGTAGAGTTAGTCTGAACGAGATAAGGGTCGCCAAGCCCCAGATAGAATTAGCAAGGCTTGCATAAATAATTAGAAAACCTTAGACAGTATTAGCAAGTTATACATATATAATTAGTAAGCCATACACAGATTTTTCAAGTATGCATATTTAACTAGTAAACCCTAGACAAGATTAACGAACCTTGCATATGAAGGGACTGTAGCCCTGAGAGTCGGGAAGGTGTGAATGGGGACAAGGGCTGGTTGTGAATAAGGACAATGGGAATAATGGCATGAGAAGACACCGACAGGATACCCCCTGGTCCTCCAAGTATACTGAAACTGCACGTAGGCAGGAAGGATTGCCTCTGCCAAACCCATCCAGGGGGCAGAAGAATGTAAGCGGGAGGGTATTCTGATACTGAAATTTACTGTATAAAAGTTGGGTGAGCCCCAGTGTATGTGTGTATTCCCAGGGTAAGGGGAAACACCCAACTTTGCATTGTTGTTGTAATAAATGTTCTTTGTTCTCAATATTTGTCTCGAGCAATTTCTTTAAAGGTACTTCTGTTTCTAACATGTGTTTTTTAAGTTAGGGTTAAAATAAAACCACAAAGCTGGAGAAACTCAGCAGGTCAAACAGTGTCCTTTATATAGCAAAGATAACTAATGTTTCAGGTTTGAGCACTTCAAGGTATGAGCAAAATGTCGGCAAGCGCCCGAACAAAATGGTGGGAGGGAGGAGCAGGAAGAGGAGCACCGTCCCACAGGTAGGTGGATAAGGGAGGGAAGGCACACCAGCAAAAAAGGGGAGGGAAGAAGGGTCTGTGAAGGAGAGGGAAGGGGGTGGAGAGCTGGAGGAAAGAAGACAGAGGGATGGGGGGAGGGGGAGAACGGGGAGTAGACTAGCATAAACCAGAGAAGTCGATGTTAATGTCATCAGCTTGGAGAGAGCCCAGACGGAATATTAGGTGCTGCTCCTCCATTTTATAGTTGGTCTTGGTTTGACAGTACATGAGGCCATGGACAGACATGTCGGCATGGAAGTGGGGTGCAGAATTGAAATGGATGGCCACTGGGAGATCCCTGTCATTGATGTGGACAGTGCGAAAGTGTTCAGCGAAGCGATCTCACAGTCTGTGTCCAGTTTCTCCAATATATAGGAGGCCTAAGCTAGGAACCTAGATGGCAGCACTGCTAGAGCCAGAGCCGCTGTAGCAGCAGCACTGCCGTTGGTGCAGACCTGCGGGGAATGAGGGATTGGAGATACAGTGCTCCTGCAGGGTCCAGCCACCCAATCGATTGCCGTCTGCTCTTCACAGACTTTGAACGGCCTGTTGAGGGAGCCAGCTGTGGTTTTGGTTGAAAACCTGTGACCGCGGGCCTGCGCCCAAAATGGCGGCGCCTAGTAATCGGGAAGCGGAGGACTGGATCAGGGCACCAGAGGATGGGAAGATCACCCCACCTCCCCGTCTGAGAAGGAGAAGCAGAGGAAATGACCCGCAGGGATGGTGACCATGGCGGTGGACCAGTGAGGGGGCTCTGCGGCTGAAGGACCAGTTCACGCGGCAGGCTACTGGCGACTCGAGGTGAGAAATCCGCGGAAGCTGTGGGCTCCTGTTGGGAGACTTACGCCAGGCTGCGGATTGCTGGAGACTGGCTCAAACTGGCTGGAGGAATACCAGGTATCAGGATGGGGATGCTAGGAGGCGCTGAGGGTGCTGAAGGTTTCCTGACCATGTCGGAGATTGGGAATTGGAGCTCAGGTCGCCAATAGTTTGGTCTGGACTCTGTGGTTGTGGGGGCTGCGGAAGCAGAGACGAAACTACGGACACTCGGTGACTATGGGGGCGGGGCTCTCCTTTGCTACTCTCTCTCTGTCTGTAAGTCTGACTAAGAGGCACTGAAGCAATTCCTGCCAGTGGTGAATCTGTCTGCCTTGGAGCAGGGAAAAAAAGAATTTCATGTAAAACAACACTGTTTTATTACTATGACAATAAATTGAATCTTGAAGGGGATCGCAAGGAGGTGTTCCAGTCCCTTTGAGACGGAAGGTCTCAGGCTTTATCAGAGCCCTCAGAGTAGTTGCATTAACAATTACAGTATTACTTTGTAGGCACAGGTCAGCGTGTTTTGGTGATGGAGGGAATGACTGTTCAGGTTAGTGAAAAGGGTGCCAGTGTAGAGAATATATTGCACTCCTGATTGTATCTTGGATTTGGTGCCGAGGTTTAGGGGTGTGAGGAAGTGAATCGCTTACTGTGGGATAATCAGCCTTTGATCTTCTGTTCGAGCGATGGCATTTAGCTGATTTAGTTGACTTGGTAGTAAGTAGTGATCCCTGGGGCATTGAGAGTGTGGGATTTGGGAACGGTGAATCCCCTGCCGAAGTATATTTCTGCTCCAATCTTTGGACTAGCCCTGGCTTTGTGGTATTCATATAAAAACAGATATAATGGAAGATAGATATAATGGAAAATTATAATAGAAGAAATAATATAAAGATAGTGGGCCTTAAGGAAGATGAAGAAGGCAAGAATATGAGAGAATTTATAAAAGATTGGATCCCCAGGGTCCAAGGAAGACCAAAATTACAGGAGGAAATGGAAATAGAAAGGGCACATAGAACATTAGCCCCGAAACCACAGCCACAACAAAAACCAAGATCCATTTTAGTAAAATTCTTAAGATATACAACAAGAGAAAATATATTGGAGAAAGCAATGAAGAAAATAAGAGAAGACAAAAAGCCACTGGAATACTAATGTCAAAAATTTTTTTTCTATCCAGACATAAGTTTTGAACTCCTGAAGAAGAGAAAGGAGTTTAATACAGCAAAAGCGATCCTATGGAAAAAAGGATATAAATTTATGCTAAAGTATCCAGCGGTACTTAAAATAGTTATTCCAGGGCAGCAAAACAGACTATTCTCGGATCCGGAGGAAGCACGAAAATTTGCAGAACAACTACAAAACAGGCAGAGAGATGAAGACATGTAACGAGAGTTAAAAATGACCACAAACTCTATATATATATATATATATATATATATGTGTGTGTGTGTGTACATGAATGTATCCATATTTAAAGGAAAATATATAGAGTATAGATAAGAATTAATAAGGGAAAGAAAGGGAAGAGAGGAAGTAAGGAGGGAATTAAGAGAGTGACCTTTGTTATATATGAAAATTGAAATCTTTCCTAGGGGGGGGTTGGGTGGGGAGGAGTTACGGTCACTGCGAAATCAGTTGACGCTTGTGAGTGAATTCGCAAATCCAAATGGAGAGGGGAGATGTGGTTGCCCGACAAGGGATAAAGGGCAACTCAGGAAGGGGAGGGGATAGTGGGGTTAAAAAAATTTTAGATAGGAGAATAAGGGAAATGTTTGATGTTTTAGAAATGTTGTCTTATAAAGAGTTCAAAACAAGAAAGCAGAAATGCATAAGAAGGAAAGGTGATGATGAGGAAACGGAAAGGAAAGATAAACAAAGTATGAAATGGCTACGTTGAACTATATGACTTTAAATATTAACGGAATACATAACCAAATCAAAAGGAAGAAACTGCTAAATTTACTGAAAAAAGAAAAAAATTGATATAGCATTCGTACAAGAAACACATTTAACTGAAATGGAGCACAAGAAGTTAAAGAGAGATTGGGTAGGACATGTAACAGCAGCGTCATATAATTCAAAAGCTAGAGGAGTAGCTATATTAATCAGTAAAAATGAACCAATTAAAATAGAAGAGGAAATAATAGATCCAGCAGAGAGATATGTAATGATAAAATGTCAGATATATTCGGAGTTTTGGAATTTACTCAATGTATATTCACCTAACGAACAAGATCAAAAATTTATGCAAGATATTTTTTTGAAGATAGCAGACACGCAAGGGAACATACTAATAGGAGGGGATTTCAACATTAATTTGGATTCAAACATGGATAAAACTGGGAAAAATATTAACAGAAAGAACAAAGTAACCAAATTTATAATTAAATCGATGCAAGAAATGCAACTTTTGGATATATGGAGGAAACAACACCCAAAGGAAAAGGAATATTCATATTATTCAGGTAGACATAAAACATACTCAAGAATAGACCTATTTTTGTTATCAGCTCGTATGCAAGACAGAGTAAGAAAAAGAGAATATAAAGCTAGAATATTATCGGACCACTCACCCCTGATATTGACAATAGAGTTAGAGGACATCCCTCCAAGAATGTATAGATGGAGATTAAACTCCATGCTACTTAAAAGGCAAGATTTTAGAGAATTCATTGAAAGACAAATTAAAATGTACTTTGAAATAAATACGGAATCAGTGAAAGATAAGTTTATACTATGGGCCGCAATGAAAGCGTTCATCAGAGGGCAAATAATAAGTTATGTAATCAAGATGAAGAAGGACTACAATCAGGAAACAGAGCAGTTGGAAAGGGAAATAGTAAATATAGAAAAAGAATTAGCAATGAAGGAAGACACAACTAAAAGAAGAGAATTGGCAGATAAAAAAATAAAATATGAAACACTACAAACATATAAGGTGGAGAAGAACATAATCAAGACAAAACAGAAATATTATGAACTAGGAGAAAAAACGCACAAAATTCTAGCATGGCAGCTTAAGACAGAACAAACTAAGAGAATGGTATTGGCATCAAGGAAAAAAGACAAACAAATCACATATAATCCAACGGAGATTAATGTAAACTTCAGAGAATTCTACGAACAATTATACCAAACTGAAAAGGAAGGGAAAGAAGATAAAATAGATGAATTTTTAACTAAAATTGAACTACCAAAATTACAAATAGAGGAACAAAATAAATTAACAGAACCATTTGCAATAGTAGAAATACAAGAGATAATAAAAAAACTACCAAATAATAAAACACCAGGAGAGGATGGATTCCCAATAGAATTCTATAAAACATTTAAAGATTTATTAATTCCTCCCCTCCTGGAAGTAATCAACCAGATTGATAAAACACAAAGCTTACCAGATCCATGCAAAACAGCAATAATTACATTAATACCAAAGACAGGGAAAGATCCACTCGCACCAGCATCATATAGACCAATATCTTTACTTAACACAGATTATAAGATAATAGCTAAACTATTAGTAAACAGATTAGCCGACTATGTACCAAAAATAGTAAATCTAGACCAAACTGGATTTATTAAAAAAAGACGAACAACAGACAATATTTGTAAATTTATTAACTTAATTCATGCAGTAGAAGGGAATAAAGCTCCAACAGTAGCAGTTGCTTTAGACGTAGAGAAGGCCTTTGACAGAGTAGAATGGAATTATTTATTCAAAGTATTACAATAATTCAGTTTACCAGATAAGAATATTAATTGGATTAAAGCATTATATAAGGGACCATTGGCGAAAGTGACAGTAAATGGATATATATCAAAGCACTTCAACTTAAGCAGATCAACAAGGCAGTGATGCCCACTATCACCCTTATTGTTCGCGTTAGCTATAGAACCATTAGCAGAATTGATAAGAACAGAAAATAAAATAAAAGGGATAAAAATAAAAGACAAGGAATATAAAATCAGTTTATTTGCAGATGACATTATAGTATATTTAACAGAACCAGAAATAATAAAAGAATTACATAATAAATTGAAGGAATATGGAGAAGTATCGGGTTACAAGATTAACGCAAATAAAAGTGAAGCAATGCCAATGAATAATGCAGATTTCTCAAAATGTAAGAAAGAATCACCATTCAGATGGCAAATGCAAGCAATACAATACCTAGGTATACAAATAAATAAAAACCTCGGCCATCTATATAAACTCAATGAAAAAAATTACAGGACGACTTAGAGCATTGGAAAGACTTACCACTAACACTAATAGGAAGGATAAACTGTATTAAAATGAACATTTTCCCAAGGATATAATACCTATTTCAGGCATTGCCAATACACTTGACGGAGAATTCTTCAAGGAGTTAAAGAAAATAATAAGGAAATTTTTATGGAAAGGGGGGAAACCGAGGATAGCACTAGATAAATTAACAGAATGATATAAACAAGGAGGCTTACAACTGCCAAACTTTAAAAATTATTATAGATACCTATCAGATTTTTATCAAACAAGGGAAAAGCCAGATTGGACTAGATTAGAATTAGATAAAATAGGGGAGAAGATACCTGAACACATATTATATAAATGAGATGAAAAATTGGTACAACGTAGGAATTCTCCAGTATTACATCATCTGCTCAATATTTGGAAGAAGATTTTTTTATTTTTTTTTTTAAATTTTTTTTATTTTTCACACCATAAATCGCATTAACCATGATACACACTTTTTCCTTTTCACACATATACAGTGCCATTTTCTCCCCCCCCCCTCCCTCCTCCCATCCCACCCTCCCTACCTCCCCCCTCCCATCCATTTAAGGTATAAAATCTAGGATACATTAAACCAGTCAGACAATGTTGTCATTCAATAAAAATACACCAGAAATTCCACTGAGTCCATTCTTTTCATTTCATTTTCCTTCCGTTAACTTAGGTAGTGATTGTCCCCGGTAGGTTTTCGCTATTGTGTTTAATGTAAGGCTCCCATATTTGTTCGAACATTTCAATATTATTTCTTAAACTATATGTTATTTTTTCTAATGGAATACATTTATTCATTTCTATATACCATTGTTGTATTTTCAAATTATCTTCCAATTTCCAGGTTGACATAATACATTTTTTTGCTACGGCTAGAGCTATCTTAACAAATCTTTTTTGTGCATCCTCCAAATCAATTCCAAATTCTTTGTTTTTTATGTTACTTAGGAGGAAGATCTCTGGATTCTTTGGTATATTGTTTTCTGTTATTTTATTTAATATCTGATTTAGATCTTCCCAAAATTTTTCTACTTTCTCACATGTCCAGATTGCATGAATTGTTGTTCCCATTTCTTTTTTACATCGAAAACATCTATCAGATAGTGTTGGGTCTCATTTATTTAACTTTTGAGGTGTAATGTATAGCCTGTGTATCCAGTTATATTGTATCATACGTAACCTCGTATTTATTGTATTTCTCATCGTTCCAGAGCATAACTTCTCCCATGTTTCCTTTTTTATCTTTATATTTAAATCTTGTTCCCATTTTTGTTTAGTTTTACCATTTGTTACCTCATTCTCCTTTTCTTGCAGTTTAATATACATATTTGTTATAAATCTTTTGATTATCATTGTATCTGTAATCACATATTCAAAGTTACTTCCCTCTGGCAAACTCAAACTGTTTCCTAATTTATCCTTCAAGTAGGATCTCAATTGGTAATATGCCAGTGCTGTATCTTGAGTTATATTGTATTTATCTTTCATTTGTTCAAAGGATAAGAATCTATTTCCTGAAAAACAATTTTCTATTCTTTTAATCCCTTTTTTCTCCCATTCTCTAAAGGAAAGGTTATCTATTGTAAAAGGGAGTTTTATTGTTTTGCGTCAATATTAGTTTTGGTAATTGATAATTTGTTTTATTTCTTTCTACATGAATCTTCTTCCAAATATTGAGTAGATGATGTAATACTGGGGAACTTCTATGTTGTACCAATTTTTCATCCCATTTATATAATATGTGTTCAGGTATCTTTTCCCCTATTTTATCTAATTCTAATCTAGTCCAATCTGGCTTTTCCCTTGTTTGATAAAAATCTGATAGATATCTTAATTGTGCAGCTCTATAATAATTTTTAAAGTTTGGCAGTTGTAAGCCTCCTTGTTTATACCATTCTGTTAATTTATCTAGTGCTATCCTCGGTTTCCCCCCTTTCCATAAAAATTTCCTTATTATTTTCTTTAACTCCTTGAAGAATTTCTCTGTCAGTTGTATTGGCAATGCCTGAAATAGGTATAATATCCTTGGAAAAATGTTCATTTTAATACAGTTTATCCTTCCTATTAGTGTTAGTGGTAAATCTTTCCAATGCTCTAAATCGTCCTGTAATTTTTTCATTAGTGGATAATAATTGAGTTTATATAGTTGGCCGAGATTTTTGTTTATTTGTACACCTAGGTATCTTATTGCTTGCATTTGCCATCTAAATGGTGATTCCTTCTTAAATTTTGAGAAATCCGCATTATTCATAGGCATTGCTTCACTTTTATTTACGTTGATCTTGTAACCCGACACTTCTCCATATTCCTTCAATTTCTTATATAATTCTTTTATTGATAGTTCTGGTTCTGTTAAGTATACTATAACATCATCCGCAAATAAACTGATTTTATATTCTTTGTCTTTTATTTTTATCCCTTTTATATTATTTTCTGTTCTTATCAATTCTGCTAGTGGTTCTATAGCTAATGCAAACAATAAAGGTGATAGTGGGCATCCCTGCCGTGTTGACCTGCTTAAGTTAAATTGCTTTGATACATGTCCATTTACTGTCACTTTCGCTAATGGTCCCTTATATAATGCTTTAATCCAATTAATATACTTCTCCGGTAAACTGAATTTTTGCAATACTTTGAACAAATAATTCCATTCTACTCTGTCAAAGGCCTTCTCTACGTCTAAAGCAACTGCTACTGTTGGAGCTTTATTCCCTTCTACTGCATGAATTAAGTTAATAAATTTACAAATATTGTCTGTTGTGCGTCTTTTTTTGATAAATCCAGTTTGGTCTAGATTTACCATTTTCGGTACATACTCTGCTAATCTGTTTGCTAATAGTTTAGCTATTATCTTATAATCTGTGTTAAGTAAAGATATTGGTCTATATGACGCTGGTGTGAGTGGATCTTTCCCTTGCTTTAGTATTACTGTAATTATTGCTGTTTTACATGAATCTGATAAGCTTTTTGTTTTATCAATCTGGTTGATTACTTCCAATAGGGGCGGAATTAATAAGTCTTTAAATGTTTTATAGAATTCTATTGGGAATCCATCCTCTCCTGGTGTCTTATTATTTGGTAGTTTTTTTATTATCTCTTGTATTTCTACTATTCCAAATGGCTCTGTTAATTTATTTTGTTCCTCTATTTGTAGTTTTGGTAGTTCAATTTTAGTTAGAAATTCATCTATTTTCCCTTCTTTCCTTTCGTTTTCAGTTCGGTATAATTGTTCATAGAATTCTCTAAAGTTTTCCTTAATTTCTTTTGGATTATATGTAATTTGTTTGTCTTTTTTCCTTGATGCCAATACCATTTTCTTAGCTTGTTCTGTCTTAAGCTGCCATGCTAAGATTTTGTGTGTTTTTTCACCTAGTTCATAATATTTCTGTTTTGTCTTCATTATATTCTTCTCCACCTTATATGTTTGTAGTGTTTCATATTTTATTTTTTTATCCGCCAATTCTCTTCTTTTAATTGTATCTTCCTTCATTGCTAATTCTTTTTCTATATTTACTATTTCCCTTTCCAACTGCTCTGTTTCCTGATTATAGTCCTTCTTCATCTTGGTTACATAACTTATTATTTGCCCTCTAATGAATGCTTTCATTGCATCCCATAGTATAAACTTAACTTTCACTGATTTCGTATTTATTTCAAAATACATTTTAATTTGTTTTTCAATAAATTCTCTAAAATCCTGCCTTTTAAGTAACATGGGGTTTAATCTCCATCTATACATTCTTGGAGGGATGTCCTCTAACTTTACTGTCAATATTAAGGATGAATGGTCTGATAGTATTCTAGCTTTATATTCTGTTTTTTTTACTCTATCTTGCATACGAGCTGATAACAAAAATAGGTCTATTCTTGAGTATGTTTTATGTCTAGCCGAGTAATATGAGTATTCCTTTTCCTTTGGGTGTTGTTTCCTCCATATATCCAAAAGTTGCATTTCTTTTTGGAAGAAGATTCATGTAGAAAGGAATAAAACAAATTACCAATTACCAAAACTAATACTGACGCAAAATCAGCTAATCCCTTTTACAATAGATAACCTTTCCTTTAGAGAATGGGAGAAAAAAGGGATCAAAAGAATAGAAAATTGCTTTTCAGGAAATAAATTACTATCCTTTGAACAAATGAAGGATAAATATAATATAACTCAAGATACAGTGTTGGCATACTACCAACTGAAATCCTACTTGAAGGACAAATTGGGAAGCAGTCTGAGGTTACCAGAGGGAAGTAATTTTGAATATGTGGTTACAGACACAATGATAATCAAAAAATTTATAACAAATATGTATATTAAACTGCAAGAAAAGGAGAATGAGGAAACAAATGGTAAAACTAAACAAAAATGGGAACAAGATTTAAACATAAAGATAAAGAAGGAAGCATGAGAGAAGTTATGCTCTGGAACTATGAGAAATACAATAAACATGAGGTTACGTATGATACAATATAACTGGATACACAGGCTATACATTACACCTCAAAAGTTAAATAAATGGGACCCAACAGTATCTGACAGATGGTTTCGCTGTAAAAAGGAAATGGGAACAACAATTTATCCAATCTGGACATGTGAGAAAGTGAAAAAATTTTGGGAAGATCTAAACCAGATATTAAATAAAATCACAAAAAGCAATATACCAAAAAACCCAGAGATCTTCCTCCTAAGTAACATAAAAAACAAAGAATTAGAACTTGATTTGGATGGTGCACAAAAAAGATTTGTTAGGATAGCCCTAGCTGTAGCAAAAAAATGTATTATGTCAGCCTGGAAATTAGAAGATAACTTGAGAATATAACAATGGTATATAGAAATGAATAAATGTATTCCACTTGAAAAAATAACATATAATTTAAGAAATAATATTACAATATTTGAACAAATATGGGAGCCATACATGAAATACAATAGAGAAAACCTACCGGGGACATCTACCACCTAAAATGACAGAAGGAGAAAGAAATGAAAAGAATTGACTCAGTGGAACTTCTTGTTTATTTTTATTGAGTGACAACATTGTTTGACGGATTTAATGTATCTTAGATTCTGAACTTTAAATGAATGGGAGGGGAGGTAGGGAGGGTGGGATGGGAAGTGGAGGGGGGGGGGAGAAAACGACACTGTATATATTTGAAAAGAAAAATGTATGTATCTTGATCAATGTGGTTTATAGTGTGAAAAATAAAAAAAATTTAAAAAAAAAGAAAAACCTCAAGAAAGAATCAAGAAAGTTGAAAGAAGATGTGATGTTGCTTTAACTGACAATGTGAAGGAAAATCCGAAGGGTTTCTACAGGCATATTAAGAGTAAAAGGATAGTAATGGAGAAAATAGGTCCACTTGAAGATCAGAGTGGTTGGCTTTGCATGGAGCCAAAAAAGATGTGGGAAATATTAAATATATTTTTTGCATCAATATTTACTCAGAAAATTGGCTCACAGTCATGGGAAGAAAGGAAAACAAGCAGTGAGGTCATGGAACCCATACAGATTGAAGAGGAGAAAGTGCTTGCTGTCTTAAAGTATTAAGGGTAGATAAATCCCCAGGGACTGACAAGATATTCCCTTGAGAGAGGCTTGTGTAGAAATTGCAGGGGCTCTGGCTAAATATTTAAAATGTCCTTAGCCATGGGTGTGGTGCCGGAGGATTGGACGGTAGCTCACATTGTTCTGTTGTTTAAAAAAGACTCCTAAAGTAACCCAGGAAATTTTGGCCAGTGAGCCTGATGTCAGTAGTAGGTAAATTATTAGAAGCTGTTCTAAAAGATCAGATATACAAGTATTTGGATAGCCAGGAACTGGTTAGCGATAGACAACATGGTTTTGTGTGGGGTAGGTCATGTTTAACCAATCTGATCGTTTTTTGAGAGGTTACCAGGAAAGTTGATGAGGGAAAGGCTATAGATGTTGCCACATGAACTTTAGTTAGGCCTTTGACAAGGTCCCACATTGGAGGTTAGTCAGGAAGGTTCAGAGATTTGGGATTTTTGGCAAGATAGTGAACTGGATTCGACATGGGCTATACGTGAGAAACCAGAGAGTAGTGGTGGATGATTGCTTCTCAGGTTAGGGACATGTGACTAGTGGTGTGTCTCTGGGATCGGTGCTGGGACCATTGTTGTTCGTCATCTATATCAATGATCTGGATGATAATGTGGTAAACTGGATCAGCGAGTTTGCAGGTGACACTAAGATTGGAGGCACTGTGGACAGCGAAGAAGGTTTTCAAAGTTTGCAGAGGGATCTGGACCAGCTGGAAAAATGGGCTGAAGAATGACAGATGGAATTTAATGCAGACAAGTTGCATTTTGGAAGGACAAACCAAGAAAGGATGTACGCAGTAAATGGTAGGACACTGAGGACTGTGGTAGAACAGAAGGATATGGGAATACAGATACAGCGAAGAAGGTTTTCAAAGTTTGTAGAGGGATCTGGACCAGCTGGAAAAATGGGCTGAAGAATGACAGATGGAATTTAATGCAGACAAGTTGCATTTTGGAAGGACAAACCAAGAAAGGATGTACGCAGTAAATGGTAGGACACTGAGGACTGTGGTAGAACAGAAGGATATGGGAATACAGATACACAATTCCCTGAAAGTAGCGTCACAGATGGACAGGGTTGTAAAGAGAGCTTTAGGCATATTCCCCTTCATAAATCAAAGTATTGAGTACAGGATTTTGGATGTTATGATAAAAAGTTGTATATGGCATTGGTGAGGCCAAATTTGGATTTTTATGTGAAGTTTTGGACACCAAACTAAAGGAAAAATATCAATAAGAAAGAAAGTGTGCAGAGAAGATTTACTAAACTGTTGCTCAGACTTCAGGAACTGAGTTACAGGGAAAGGTCAATCAGGTTCAGACTTTATTCCCTGGAGTGTAGAAAAATGACGGGAGATTTGATAGAGGTATTTAAAATTATGAGGGGGGATGGACAGAGTAAATTAAATCGGCTTTTTCCACTGAGGGTAGGTGAGATACAAACCAGAGGACATGGGTTAAGGGTGAAAGGGGAAAAGTTTAGGGGAACATGAGGGGGAACTTTTTCACACAGGGAGTGGTGAATGAACTGCCAGCTGAAGTGATGAATGCAGGCTCAATTTTAACATTGAAGAAGGATTTGGACAGGTACATGGATGGGAGAAGTATGGAGGGCTATGGACTGGGTGCAGGTCAGTGGGACTAAGCAGAAAAATGGTTCAACTCAGACTAGAAGGGTGGTCGCTGACTACTGCGGAGGTAAGTTCAGGGCGGGGGGATTTGCAATCCTTTCTCCCAAGATGGCAGTGCCTGTGTCCCTCATGAGGCGGCCGCGTGTTTGCTGGAGAACAAATCTGCGTTGTGGATGGCTACTTCCAGAGTGTTTGCCCGCTCGATTGTTTGAGGTAGACTCAGTCTTTTCTGCTTGAGTAGCCTCTGCCTCACGTAATCAGAGTGGACACCTGCTACACAGGTGTCTCTGATCAGCAGCTGTGTGGGCTGTTCTGCACTCACTGCCTGGCAATTGTAGTCCCTTACAAGCTCCTGCAGGGTCCTGACAAATGTTTCCCTGGGTCGCTGCCTGCGTGAGTGGTGTACGTGCCGCGCATAGACTTCATTCACTTGAACCTTTAACTGGCCTTTCAGGGTGTCCATGGCGTCACCACATGTCAGGCAGTCCCGGTCCATCTGGTAGACTCGGGACCCAATGTACGAAAATAGCAGATGGAGCTTGTCTTTGCTGTCCTGGATCACAGCTGCAGAGGATGGGAGGAATTTTTCACAGCAGTAGTGCCAGAGAGTGAATTTGTCGGTTGCTTCATATTCTCTCTGGTCGATCTCCAGCTGGTCCAGCTACAAGTATTTGTCCATGTTCCAAAGAAACCAAGTCTTGCTAATAAAATTGCTGCATGATCAATTAAGCAAAACCTGAAGTTACTGGAACTGAAAGCTTTTATTAGCAAGAGATGGACAGCATCCCTGTGTTGTTGGCTCACACTGACCTGGACTCAAACTGGGGGCAGGTTTGTGGCATGACAACCTTTATAGGGGATAAAGGGGAGGAGTCATGAGCTGGCCAGTGAGAGCAGGGTCAAATATAAAAGGTTATATCGTTTACATACTCAATAGTGGTTTCACCACATTACTTGTGTCAGATTAGATTGCTGCTTTGGCTTGAGTCTCGTCTGAATGTGTCAGGCTGGCAGCGAGGACCTGATGATTAAACATGGACCCACAATCAGTTAAAGCAGTGGTTTGTGACCTTTTTCTTTCCACTCACATCCCACTTTAAGTAATCTCTATGCCATCGGTGCTCTGTGATTAGTAAGGGATTGCTTAAGGTGGGATGTGGGTGGAAAGATGTTGAAATCTGTGGCAGCCCTTTGCAGCCCCCTTGGGGTTCCTCACAAAATGAAGGACGAATGCGACAATAGAGCAGGCTGCACGAGGCCCTCAGCGCTGCCCTCCAATTGGCCACAACTAAAGGAGCCTAACTGGACCACCAAGGAAAGCACCAATCAGCACTGAGGGGGGCTTTGACCATGCCCCTCAGCTTGAGAATAAAAGCAGGGCTGTGAGCCCAATAAAGGTCAGTGTTAACTACACTCAACTAGGGTTTGTGTCACTTTTTCTGAGCTAACCTACAGGCAGCTATAACCTCTCCTGCACTATAGGCTCTCCAGAGCCATAGCTTCTTGCAGCGATCTACAAAACCACTGTTTTAATTTTAACTTATTGACTCGTTATGTGCATGGTTTCATAACCCCAAAGGAAATAGGCCAATGACAATTTTTCTCAAGCAAAATATTTCAGTATCATTTGGGCTAGAGCAGTGGTTCTCAACCTTCCCTTCCCACCTTAAGCAATACATGACTAATCACAGATTCCCCATGGAAGATGGGGAGGAAAGGGGAATACGTGTTTGATGATGGGATCACGTGGCAGGTGGCGGAAATGGCGAAGGAGGATGTGTTGGAGGCGGAGGCTAGTGGGGTGGAAGGTGAGGACAAAAGGAATCCTGTCCTTGTTGCGCATGGAGGCAGAGGGGGCTAGGGCAGTTGTGCGGGTAATGGAGGATATGCTGGAGAAAGTGTTTTGAGTCAAAGGAGGGTGAGAACAATTTCTACCAGCCGGAGTAGGGTGGTGGTGGAAGTGGGCTGATTGGGTCTATTGTCCAGAAAGAAACAAAGGGCTTTTAGGCCTTCAGTATGGGGGATGGAGGTGTATGGGGATTGGATATCCATGGTTAATATGAGGCGATCGAGTTCAGGGAACTGGAAGTTGTTGAAGTGATGGAGGGCGTGTGGTCGGGAGGGACTGGACCGGGGGCACAAAACGGATTTGAGGTAAGCAGAGACCGATTTGGTGGGGCAGGAGCAGGCAGACACAGTGGGTCTGCCGGGAGAATTGGGTTTGTGGATCATAAAACCATGGAATATCATGGAATATCAGTTGTGGAGGTAGGAACGGGAGGTGATTGCTTCATAGACTGGAGGTCTGCGACTAGTGGTGGGCCTCAAGGATTGGTGCTGGGACCACTGTTGTTTGTCATCTACATCAATGATCTGGATGATAATGTGGTAAATTGGATCAGCAAGTTTGCAGATGACACTAAGATTGGAGGTGTTGTGGACAACGAAGAAGGTTTTCAAAGCTTGCAGAGGGATCTGGACCAGCTGGAAAAATGAGCTGAAAAATGGCAGATGGAATTCAATGCAGACAAGTGTAAGGTGTTGCATTTTGGAAGGACAAACCAAGAAAAGACATACACAGAAAATGATAGGGGACTGAGGAGTGCAGTAGAACAGAGGGATCTGGGAATACAGATAAATAATTCCCTGAAAGTGGCTTCACGGGTTGATGGGTTGCAAAGAGAGTCTTTGGCATATTGGCCTTCATAAATCAAAATATTGAGTAATGGATTTGGGATGTGCAGTACCATATATTTTGCCATATAGGTTAACCCCCTTTTTTTTTTAGCCTAATTTTAATGGTTTTATGGTATATCCAGTGTACAAGTTGACCCCCAATTTTCAGGCTGTCTCGGCCATCCAGGAATAATCCAAAAGTTTTTTAAGCTCCCCAACTGCAAGTAACAAACCTGTAAATTAAGTAAGTGAAACAAAACATTGGCCTACCAGAGATGATCGACAACATCGTGCTCCCGGCAGGATCAGGATCCTTGGCCTACCAGGCAGGACCGGCGACGGTCCAAGGAAACAGCAGTTATGGTGGTGCTCAGTGGTGGGGAGGTGTTGGGGAATGGTGGTGCCAGCGGTGGGGAGGTGCTTCCAGCATCAACTTATACACTGAATTGATGTCAATCTGTTTTTCTTTTGGTGAATTTAAGGTCTCAAAAGTATATCTGACTTATAAGTCGATCCCCCCTACCTTTGAGAATTTTTTTAGGGTTTCACAACTCGACTTATACACTGAAATATACAGAAATTGTTAAGTTGCATATGATATCAATAAGATAGACAGAGTGCAGAGAAGATTTATTGGATGTTGCCCAGACTTCAGGAACTGAGTTACAGGGTAAGTTTAAACAAGTTAAGACTTTATTCCTTGGAGTGAAGAAGAATGGGGAGATTTGATAGAGGTATTTAAAATTATGAAGGGTATAGGCAGAGTAAATGTAGATTGGCTTTTTCCATTGAAGGCAGGTGAGATACAAACTAGAGGACCTGGGCTAAGGGTGAAAGGGGAAAAGCTGAGGGGGAATCTTCTTCGCATAGAGTGTGCTGAAGTGGGGAATGCGGGCTCAGTTTTAACATTTAAGAAGAATTTGGACAGGTACATGAATGGGAGGGGTATGGAGGGATGTGGACTGGGTGCAGGTCAGTGGGACTAGGCAGAAAAATAGATTGGTACAGACTAGAAGGGCTGAATGGCCTGTTTCTGTGTTGTGATATTCCATGGTTTTATGATTCTATAATTCTAAAGGGACGTTTTTGTGTTCCGAGGTTGTGTCCTCTGGTCCCAGACTTCCCCACCATAGGAAATATCCTCTCCACATCCTTTGTTTCCATGCCTTTCAGTATTTAATAGGCTTCAATGAGCCCCCCCCCCCCACCTTTCATTATTCTATTCTCCAGTGAATGCAGCCCCAGAGCTTTCAAATGCTCCTCATTGTGAACATCCTTTCACTCCGGGGATCATCCTTGTAAATTTCCTCCAAACCCTCTCCAGGGTCCTTGGAAATGATGTAACAACAATTCAATATGATGCCATGCAAACCGTTTAACTAGCAATGTTCAGCTGCTAAACATTTGGGGTAAATTTAAATAGACTCAACTTGCTGTGTGACAGAGTAGATAGATATGTTTTTGGTAGATAAATTGGGAAAGGTTTTTTAGAGTAGGTTACATACAAACACTTTAAAACAGATCTTATTTTAAATACTGGAGCTCTGCCCCATGGTAGACATGTCGGCGCCGACAGTCTTTGCAAGAGCTTTGGAAAGTGCCCAAGAGACTTCACTAATGGATTGTTGTTTACAAAAGGCAACACATGAAAGATCTTGTTAGAGCCGCAGATTGTCTGGAGATGATCTAAGAGGGTCATGTGGTTTTGCAAGCAGAGAGAGTCAGTCAGTCACACACACACACACACACACATGCAGAGATCACTTCTACACTGTCACAGCCAGCAACAGCAACTGGGACTGGAACAGGACAAGCTGGCAAACTTGTGGAAAGCCCTATTTGGAAGATAGCCTAGTCACAGCCCTTGTGGTTCATGCAAGAGGAGAGGACTGTCTGTCTAATGTTTCATTTGGAATAAGTGAAACAAAAAGGAACTCTCCGATGACCAGAAAGAAAGAGGTTATCATCTGGAGAATCCTGAGGGGGCAAGTTTTGCCAGCAAGACACTGGAGTGGCTGATGGAAGTACATCAGTTGTGGATGTCCTGGAACAACAAATCTCTCTCTAAACCGACATGAACCTTCCTGAGTGGTAACCATTTACCTTTCAAGCACCAAAGCCTGGTGAACTTTATAAATATTAAATTCTGTGCACAGTATAAGAATTGCCTGCAACCAGTGAACTTGAAAGAATGAGAAGTGAGATTGGACTGTGAATCAAAGAATTTTTCTGAACTTACACACACATAAGTGCACACGTGCACTTAGAATCAGAAGAGGTTAGGTTAAGTAAGTCAATAGTGATAAGTTAATGTTTGATTCTATTTTCATGTTTAAAGATAATTAAAAGCAACTTATCTTGGTGAATATCTATTGCTGCTGGGTTTTGAGGTCCTCTGGGCTCGTAACAGCAGCAATTCTGAAATGAAAGCAGGAGATGCTGGAAAAATGACCAGTATGTTGAGCAGCACGTGTGAGAGAAAGGAAAATCTCGTTAATATTTCAATTACATGGCATTTCAGCAAAATCGGGAAAATTTAGAAATATATTGGTTTGAAGAGAAAGGAGAGAGAGGAAAATTAAAACAATGCTGGAGAAACTCAGCAGGCCAGACAGTATACTTTAGCTAGCAAAGATTGATAAATAACCAACGTTTCATTCTTGTGGAGGGGAAAGGGCAGGGGGAGGTGGAAAAGGAGGGAGGGCACACCAGCAAATGGGTGGGAGGGGGGAAATGGCTCTGTGACTGGAGAGGGAAGGGGGTGGAGAGCTGGAGGAAAGAGGACGGAGGGTTGGGGAAGAGAGGGAGAATGGGGAGTTGGTGAGCAGAAACTGACGTTAATGCCACTCGTTTGCAGAGTGCCCAGAGGTAATATTAAATTTGCTCCTCCAATTTACGCTTGTCCTTGGTTTGGCAGTGCTTGAGGACATGGACAGACATCCAGCACAGGACGGGGTGGAGAATCTAAATGGTTGGGAGATCCTTGTCATTGATGCAGACAGAGTGAAGGTGCTCGACAAAATGATCTCCCAGACTGCACCCAGTCTCTCCGATGTATGGAAGGCCACAACTGGAGCACCATATGCAGTAGATGACTCCGGCAGATGCACAAGTGAAGTGTTGCTTCACCTGGAAGGACTGTTCGGGGCCCCGGATGGTGGTGAGGGAGGAGGTGTGGGCACAAGTGTGACACCTCCTGCGGCCACAGGCGAAAGTGACAAGGGGGCGATTAGTGAGAAAGGATGAGTGGACAAGGGAGTCACGAAGGGTGGAGAGAGGAAGGGTCAGACAAGATGGTCTGTGATTGTGTGGAATGGTGAGGAGTGTTGATAAGAAAAGGGATAATGGTGAATATGATCACAAGATTGCAGGTGTTGGAATTGGAGCAATAAGCGAATTGCTGGAAAACTCACTGAGTCAGTCAGCCTTGGCGTGGTGGGGGGGGGGGGGGTGCAAGAGATACTGATGTCTTAAGATGAGACCATGCATCAGGACTGAGTGCAGTCTTTCTTCCTAATGGTGAATATCAGCAAAGGGATTGATGGGAGATGGGAGTGGAGAAGTCGACCCACAGGGACAGTAACCACGACAGTGGACCAGTGAGGGGGCTCTGCGGCTGAGGGACCAGTTCATGTGGTGGGCTGCTGGTGACTCAAGGCGAGGAACCGTGGAAGCTGTGAGCTGCTGGAGACTGCTGTCGGGGGATTGTCGGCGGACTGCTGGAGACTGGCTCGAATTGGCTGGAGGGGGTACCAGGTTTCGCAACTAGGATGTGAGGAGGTGCTGAGGGTGCTGAAGAGTTCCTAACCATGTCGGAGGTTTGGATCTGGAGCTCGCGTTACCAATGGTTTGGACTGGACTCTGCGTGGCTGCGGGAACGCTGGAGGGCGAATCCACGGACTCTGGGTGGGGGGGGGGGGATCTCTATCTGACAGTAAGTCTGACTGTAAGAGGCACTGAGGCAATTCCTGCTGGTGATGAATCTGTCTGCCTTGCAGCAGGCAAAAAAGAAATTTCATGTAACATTAAGCTGTTTTATTACTATGACAATAAATTGAATCTTAAGATCAATTTGGCAAATGTCTAAAAGGGGACGCAGAATCATTATCTCAATTTGTTGGAAGAAAATATTATGCATGTTGAAAATCTGAAATAAAGATCAAAATATGGATGAGCTGAAATTGTTAAAACCAATGGCGATTCCAAAAGATAAAGCATTCAGGGAAATGATTCAAGATTGAGGATTGCATGAAGATTTCCACAGCACTCTGGACAAGGACTTCCAAAGTTGGAGATCATCTTTCACAGGAGATTGGCACATGAAACGGCTCTTGGATAATATCAGAAGGGGCCATTGGCAAGAACTTTCTTCCACAGCACAGCATGTTGTGAAATTTCTCACTTCCTTTGCTGCTGGTAATGTTCTCAGAAGCTAATGTTAGTTTAGCAGAAACGATCTGCAAAGGAAGTGCGTCAAGGGTCATGTTAAACATACAATGGTAAATCTGACTGGAATGCTGTGAGGAATACAATTTCATTTTTGCACTACCAATTTCATTAGATTTTCTCAGTCACACAAGAGCAAACATGAATTTTGTTTTGCATGTGTGTGAGCCTTGGAGCAAAATCCAGGGCACAAGGGATTCAAAACTAAAAGAGCACAGGTGGAGATTTCATACTGAAGCAGAAAGTTGCCAGGAGTAGATTTGCAGAGAGAGAAAGAGAGAGTAATTTAGATTAATTAAAGCTCCTAAACTTGATTTGTTTGGGAAGGTAGATGCTCACTCCAGAAATGAACTTCCATTTGTATAGCAGTAAAACTAGGAAGTCTGCAGACACCATGATTGAAGTACAGTAAAACCTCGTTAGAACGCAGTAATTGGGGTCCAAGATTTCACACCGCATTACAGCCGAGTCGCAGACTACGGGGCTGGAGCAGCAGGCAGGGGCCCAAAGTCCCACGCCAGCCGCCCCGGCCCTGACGTCCACACCAGGGTCCGTCAGGCAGCAGGGAGGGTGGCTGTTGGCTGCGGGCAGGACAGCTGTCGGCAGCAGGGAGAGTGGCTGTCAGGCGGCTGCCCCTGCCCCAACTCAGGAGCCGGTGTTTGCTCCGCGGCACCTCTCTTCAATGCGGACCTTTCAGGTGGCAGAACACTGCCTCCAGCGCTGCCACCTGAATGTCCCTTAGTAGACACCCGCAGCCGGCTCCAGAGCAGCATTCTCCAGCTGATTCCACCTGAAAGAGGCTTTTGGGGTCCACAGACATCCGCACTATAAACGATTCCACGGATTAACGAATTGCCTTCTAACAAGGTTTCAGTGTACATTAAAAGGCCAAAAATCAGGGTGCCAGAAATCTGGACCACCTAGGAATCCAGACTCTCAAATATATTTAAAATTTATTGGGCTTTTGCACGTGCGTGTGTGCACGCGTGATCTGGCCAACAGCTCTTGCTCCACTGTTCCTCTTCCAAGAAGCACCACCTGACATTTATCATCAGACTGGACCCCAATCAGTGACAAACTCCCTCAGTGCAGCACTCGAGTGTTGGCCTTTTTTGGCAACATGCTCTGGATTTCATGAAGTCTGCCACATTATATTCAAGAATGGACTGAAATTAAAGAAATTCCAAGTTTAAAGAGACTGGAATCATCTTTCTACATTCGATGCTTTCAGTTAGACCACCTCCATTACTAAATCCTACTGAAAGATCAGGGTATTGCTATTCAACTTGAGTTGTCTCTTGAACATGCTCCCAAGAAGCAGATAAATGGCTTTGGCTAATGAAACACAGCAGAAAGAACGTTTTGTTCTTTTGCTAAATGTCTGCAATGTGTTGCACGACCATTGGTTTAGCACTTCCTAAATTTCACCAGCTTTATTAAACTCCTGAATAAATCTTTCACTGGGAGCATTGCTTCAAAAGAGCTCAAAAAATTGTTGGGGACCCTTTCCATCCAGCACACAATATTTTTGACCTATTACTGTTAGGGAAGTGGTGCAGGAACATTAAAATTAGATAACCAGACTAGGAAATAACTTCTTTCCACAGGATGTGATACTGGTAAACAGTATCCTGTAACTGACTAAATTATTCCAAATGTTTACAGTACATACATAATGTAATTATTATGTGGCATGCATTTTGTGCGTGTGGGCATGTGCATGTGTGAGTGTGTGTGTGTGTGCATGAGTATGCACATGTGAGTGTGTGCATATGCGTGCAAGTGTGTGTGTGCATGCATGAGTGTGAGTGTGTGCATGTAGTGTGTGCGCGAGTGCATGGGCACACCCCATGGTCTGGAGAAGCACCAAATCGACTGGTTGTCTGTGTACAGTCAGATGATAATAAGCTTGAATGTGAAAATGCAGAGTAATGTTTGGCATCTGCTAACTCACCTTTCCCTTACTATTATTGGATAATCCGAAAGGGCAACAGAACCAAGGTTTGTTGATGGAATTTAAATGCAGGCCAACTGGTCTAGTGAGCCAACTGTCCAGTAATTAGATGAGTGGAAATTATAGAATCATAGAAATGTTAATGCACAAGAAGAAGCCATTCTATCCATCGAAACTTTGCCATCTACAGTCCCATTGCCATTCTATTTTTTGCCCAGCTCACAAAAATTAATCTCTCCCATGCGCATCTCCAGTTCTCATTTGAAGGAACATTGCCTTTATAAGGCAATGGAGAAAGGGTAGGAGAGTGAGTGGAATTGCTCCAGTTGGAGCTGCCATTGATTTGATAGGCCGAGTGGCCTTCTGTGTTGTAACAATTTGACAATTCTAACAAGATGAGGGAATAATGAAATAGGCATGAGGGATTGAATGGTCTCCTACTCTGTCCTTGTACCTAGCTTTTTACATTTAAATTTAGGTACAACAGATTCTTCCGGCCCACGAGTCCATGTCACCCAATTTACACCCAAATGACCTACAACCTCCCAGTAAACTTTGAAGGGTGGGAAGAAACTGGAATAAACTGATGCAGACACGGGGAGAACGTACGAACTTCTCGCAGACAGCGCTGAATTCGTACCTGGGTTGACGGCGTGGCGCTGACGGTGCCGCCTTCATTATGTTCATGATTCCACCAAGTCTTTCTCTCCTTTTCCTTTAAAGCTCCAAATACCATAGGTTTCTCGCATCAAAATCAGCAAGTGTTGGAAATACGAAGTCCAACAGCATCGATGGAAATGGAACAAGTATCCCTGGCTTGAAAAGTTGACCTTTTCACAGATGCTATCTGTTCTGCTGAGTGCTTCCAGCTTTTTCTGTTTCTTTTCAACTTTCCACCACTGCATTTTTCTCTGATTTTTATCTTCCTGATATCAAACCTTCCAGCGTGTTGACATGACATTGCACAGTGTCCTGCTGGAATTTGGATTGCTCTGAGTTATTTCAGCTCTGAGTGATAAGGTTAAGCTGGATCTGTTTGCTTTGGAATAGAGGTTGACAAAATTATTACGGTTGAAAGTCAGAATCAAAAGCATAGAACAGTAACATTCAGGAACAGGCCCTTCAGCCCACTTACCTGTTGCAAGCATGATGTCCAAATTAAACCTCGAATGCTTGCTCATTCTCCTCATCTCGCCGCCATTACCTCTTACCATGCGGTCAACATGACTCTCCATTCTCACCCTCAACACCCTCCATCCATCCAGTCCCAGAACTCCCCCAGACCCTTGCATATAACATCTTTTATCCTTTTTTTTTAAAAAAACCAGAAAACAGCCAAAAG
The DNA here is from genome assembly GCF_036971445.1 of Narcine bancroftii. NCBI lineage: Eukaryota > Metazoa > Chordata > Chondrichthyes > Torpediniformes > Narcinidae > Narcine > Narcine bancroftii. The sequence goes on from NC_091473.1 coordinate 5,640,969, forward strand.
CCCATTCTTTATATCACTCAGAAATCCAAGTCTTCCCAGTCTACCAGTTTTAACAATTTTTAAAAAGTCTTATTGCCCCTTTTATTCTTTTCCACTTGGTCCTCCATTTACTGCTGCCAGAGTATTTATAAACTGACGCGCTTTTTCCTTTCCTGTAAAAAAATTCCTTCCCCTCACCTCCGGGCAACATGATGTTCAGGGTAACGGGATGACGTAGAACACCATCATACCCATTTAGCTTTGCCAATCGCTTGACCGATTCAAAGTCTTTCTGCCTCTTGAGCTGAGCTGCACTAATATCTGGATAAAAGAACACTTTTGACCCCCTGTTCTCCAAGGGAGCTCCCCTTTGAATTGCCCCTTTTGCCGCCGCCCCTAATATTTTAGCTTTATAAGGATTGTCCGGGATCTTTGTCCCAGTCCTGGCTTAGGGATTGGGGCTCTAAAGCCTATTTTTTATTTTAATGGCGGTTCCCAGCACCTCCTTTCCTGGTACTTTGGGGATCCATTTAGTTAGGGACTCTGTAAGATACCCCCCCACCCCCCCCCCACATCTCGGAGTCTTCTTTCAATCCCACTATTTTAATGTTGCAATGTTTTGTGACGTTCTCCAGGAAGTCCAGCTTCCCCCATACCTCATCTTTTTCTTTAAGGAGACCTTTAATTTCTTGCTCTATTGTGGCAGTTCTATCCTCCCCTGCCTCCAATCTCCCCATTACCTCTGTCACCCTGCCTGTTATATTCACAAGGCCCCCTCCATCCTGTCTAATTTTTTTCTGGCATGTCTCTGGCCCTTCGGTCCACAACCTTCTCCAGCCTATTTTCAATTTGGGTCAGAGTCTGTACAATGTCTCTTAAGGAGGGCTCCGGGCCACCCCCCTTTTCTGTAGCAGCCCGGCCTTCCAGCTTCACCTGACCTCATGGCTGGATCCCTTGTACACCCGTCTGCCACCATTGCAGCCATTACATTCGCCCTGCCGACCCTCTTCTCCTAATCGACAGCCCTCGCGATCGCTGTCCCAGCCGACCTCCTCTGCATCTTTGTCAGAGCTCACAATTCCCGAGCTCACGCTGGCTCCACTCAAGCCCGCCACTCCCCAACTCTACGCACCCCCAGTGGACCCCAACCATCAGGGAGACCGCTGCTTTGCGCGCGCACCCACGAGCTGAGAGGGAGGGGTAGCTGCCCTTCCTCACTCCCACTCACTTGCTCCAAGGCTTTGACTGGCCTTACTGCTGCTCGGGGCCGTTCCTCCGTTCCAGGTACTGCCTGCCTGCGGAGCCCCCATCGTTGTTGAGGTATGGCGGGTTGCATTGCCTTCGACAGCCCTTGGGTCGGCATCGCCATTAATCCAGACACGACGTTCGGATCCCCATCGGCTCACTCACATCCTCGTTGTAATTTGTTTTGTGGATTGAAGCTTCGTCATCCTATTCTTGCGTTCAGGCAGGGTTTTTACTTTTTTCTTGTCCTGGATTTCAATTTTTAATGCTGTTTTCTGGTCTAGGTCTGGGAGCTCCTAGGATCTGCAGCCTCCTAGACTCTCACCGTCATGTGAGCCTTCCACCACCATTCTTGTCCAAGGCATCTCACAATCTTGGCGTAAAAAAAACACCTGCCTTTGAAATTCCACCCTCAGAATCAGGATTTATTGTCATGAACACGAGTCACAAAATTTGTTATTTTCCGGCAGCATCACAAATGCAAAAATTGCTATAAATTTTTTTAAAATTAGTGCTTAATAAGAGAACAAGTGAGATCTGTGGGGCATTGTCCATTCAGAAATCTGATGGCAGAGGGGAAGAAGCTGTTTTTGTACCATTGGCTGATCGTCTTCAGGCGCCTGCACCTCCTTTCTGGTGTTAGGAATGAGAAAAGGGCATGGCCCTGGCTGGTGATAGAAGCTGATTTTTTGCCACACCGCCTCTTGTAGATGTCCTTAATGGAGTGAAGACTGATGACCATGATGGCAGTGGCCGAGTTCACAACTGTCTGTAACCTTTTTCCGTCCTGTGCATTGGCATCCCCATGCCAGACAGTGATACGACCTGTCAGAATGCTCTCCGCGCTACACCTGTAGAGATTTGCAAGAGTCTTTGGTGACATAGCGAAACTCCTCCAACTCCTCACAGAGTATACAGTAGCTGCTGGAGAGCCTATAATTGGATCGACATGAAGCCCCCAGGAAAAATCTTCAGAGGTGTTGACACTGAGAAATTTGAAGTTCTTTACCCTTTCCACTACCAATTGGTTTATGTTCTCCTGATTTCCTCTTCCTAAAGTCCACAATCATTTCTCATCCTCTCGCTTTAAATCCATGCCTTCGAGCGCTTGGTGTTTTTACCTTAGGGGAAAAAGATTCTGACTGCCTACTCAAGCAAGGCCTCATCAGATTTTACATACTTATTTCAGGTCTCCCCTCAGCTTCTGACCCTCCAGAGAAAATAACTTTAAAAGTGTAAATGCTCCTAGTAGCTCATGCCCTCTAGTCCAGAGAACACCCAGGAAACTGTGTCCACTATGTCTCTGCCCATATCATTAACTGATCTATTTTCCATGGCTAGCCTGCTTATGACAACAAAATGTAGGTTCAAGGTGAGAGACAGGAATTTGAAAGGGGATCTGAGGAGGAATTCTTTCTTTTTCATGCAGGGTATAGATGGAATGCTCTCTCAAAGGAGGCAGATGCTCCTACCACATTTAAGATGTGTCTAGGCAAGCACTTGGATCGCCAAGGCATGGAATATGATGGACTTAATGTGGGTATAAGGGGTCAGTGTAAATGAGTTCAATGGTCAGCATGTATGTTGTGGGCTGAAGGGTCTGCTTCTGCGCTGAAGAACTAAAATTCTATGGCTTAGAGTTAAGATAAGTGCCGTAATTATGTTGCTTGATGAAGAGGCATCCTCTTGACACATTGCAAGGCACCAAGCGATGTTTGTGCTGCTATCATTTCAGCATCTCATTCTGCACTACCTGCATTATTTATTTCTTGGCCAACAATCTCTAGCACTGCCTAACCTGGAGACACAAGAATCTAGAATCTTGAGCCGACAGAGAGAAGCTGAATGGACGCGACGGTCAGGCAGCCTCTGTGGAGAAGAATGGACAGTAAACGTTTCGAGACTCAATAACTTGTCAAACTTGGCAAACTTTTTGCTGTATAAATACTGTTGATGATCTCTTTACTCTTGAACTCTATCTCCCTTTATTAAAGCTAGATATTCTGAGCTACTTTCTCATCTTACCCCTGATGTTAGAGAAGGAAATGTTTAAGGGGGACATTGGCCAAATGCAGACAATTAGGAGTGACTCAGCTAGGTACGGATGTTGGTCCAAAGGGCCTGTTTGTGTAAAGCTCAGCAGCTCATGAACTGAACATGGTGTAGGTCAATAGAGATCATCTACTCCATCGGGAACATCCTGAGCTGACCACCTCGATAGTTCGCTAGAATTTATTTCTCTTTGCACGGATGTTGACCCTCAATCATATACTCCTAGATCTTCCTGATCCTATCGGCTTTTAGAATTGTGCCCTCTAGTTTATTTTACTTTGTCTCATACTTCTTACTAGAACATAACACCTCACATTTCATCAGCACCGATGGTTCTCAACCTTTTTCTTTCCACTCACATCCCACTTTAAGTAATCCCTAGGCCATCAGTCTGATCAGTGTGATTAGTACGGGATAACTTAAGGTGGGATGTGAATGGAAAAAAAAGGTTGAGGGCCACTGTTCTAGACCCAATTGTTACTGAAATATTTTGCTTGAGAAAAATTGAAATTAGCCCATTTCCGTGCACATAACGAGTCAATTAGGCACAATTAAAACAGTGGTTTTCAAACTTTTTCTTTTCACCCACATCCCACCTTAAGCAATCCTTTACTAATCACAGAGGGCCTATGGCACAGGGATTACTTAAAGTGGCATGTGAGTGGAAAGAAAAAGTTTGAGAAGTACTGATTTACGCCTATCTCCCCTCTCCACACCTTGTCTTATAATTGGGTACAAATTTCCTCGCAGTGCCCCATACCTCCAAGTTTTGTATCATTTCCCTAATTTGCATGACTTTTCGATGCGTATATACTGCAAATTCCAGCGTGCATTGATATTGCTGATTTTTACCGCGCAGCAAGTGGTTAAATCTTTGGACTGTAAATGAAAGCAGACCACAGTGATCCGTGATCTGTGTTTCCACCATCCCAACTGCTTCCTTCATTCTACAATTGAGCAAACTCAGTCCAGGGCAGGCCTTCTTGAACTTTCCCTTTTTTTTCCCCTTAACCAGATGCAACATGATTTGAATGCTATTTCTGACCTTAACCAGAATTTGGCAATTTTCACTCAAGCTTGTTAAATCCCAATAGATTAACCCACTCTACTTCCAGAAATTATGATTCATTCCTACCAGAACATATCATTCTACTTAAATAGAAAATATTAATTATTGCAAAGATTTTATAAAATCATAAAATGCATAAAATCATGGTAAATTAATTAAAGAATATAATTATAAGGTAAAGCCTGTGCAACTTTGCCACCTCATCTGCTTTCCAGAAGAACTTCTACAGGTGCAGAATTGAAATTCACCTGTCAGGCTACATCACTGCATAGTACAGGAACTGTTCCTCCCAAGATCATAAGAAAGTGCAGAGAGTGTGAACGTGCCTCAGGCCATCACTCATACGTCCCTCCCTTCCATCAACTCCATCCATCCATAACTTCTGCTATCTTGAAAAATAGGGTCCCAGATACAATAATAAAAAGGAACAAAAAAAGGTATAAAACTAACTAACTAAACTATTATACATACAAAAATGTAATTTACCAACTGTACTGTCTATATTTAAAATTTTTGTAAGCTCTGACAGTGAACAGATCTGTATGTATGGAAGGTGGGGGGGGGGGAAGGGGGGAGGGAGGGACTGTTTTGTTTTTGTTTGTTGTGTTTGTGAGAAAAAGTCTAGAATATTGTATATTTAAAATGTTACTATGTATATTTTTGGACCACCGCCAGTGGGCTGATAACGCCTCAAACCGTGCATCTTGGCGCCTCACAGTTTGGCGGGCAGCAGCCTCCTTTGAAGAAGACCGCAGAGCCCACCTCACTGACAAAAGGCAAAGGAGGAAAAACCCAACACCCAACCCCAACCAACCAATTTTCCCTTGCAACCGCTGCAATCGTGTCTGCCTGTCCCGCATCGGACTGGTCAGCCACAAACGAGCCTGCAGCTGACGTGGACTTTTTACCCCCTCCATAAATCTTCGTCCGCGAAGCCAAGCCAAAGAAAAGAATGTATATTTTTGGAAAAAAAAACAACAAAAATAAAATATTCAAGAAAAAGCAACCAACATGTTAAAAGACACATCACACCCCAGCCACGCACTCTTCAAACCACCCCTCCCCCCTCCGCATGAAGAAGATTCACAGGTACTAGATCGTGCACCACCAGATTCAAGGAATGCTGTTATCAGACTCCTGAATGAACCTCAATGTTGGCACCTGATGATCTCTGTTTTTACTCACCAAATTTTGTGTGAGACGTCTAATTGCAAAACAACCTTCATCATGGCTACTTTGTTCATGTGGCAATAAACAAAATTTAAAAAGAGTGTAACATTCACACACCTTATCAGTGAAGGTTAGTGACCTCCATTCAGATCAAGTCATGGATGCACTCAATGGGTTGGGTAGCACCTATTGGAGGCAGAGGGACAGTCGATGTATTTGATGGTGGCCCTGCAACAAGTCTGGAACATCCCTCTGCCTCCAGTAATTTGTATCTTGCTCCAGTCTACAGCATCTAAAGTCTCATGTGAATCCATTTAGATGATCAAGGTTGTGCCAGATGCTCAGAATCAGAATCAAGTTTATTGTCATGAACATGAGTACACAAAATTTGTTGTTTTGCAGCAGATGTATTGCGCATTACATGTGAAAAATTGCATTTCTATATATACAAGATTTTTTTTAAAAATAACTAGTGCAAAAAATCATGTCCATAGGTTCATTGTCCATTCAGAAATTTGATGACAGAGGGAAAGAAGCTGTTTTTGTAACATTGAGTGTGATGGTAGCAGTGAGAAAAGGGCATAGCCTGGGTGATGAGGGTAATTGACAATAGATGCTATTTTCTTGAGACATTGCCTCTTAATGAATTGAAGACAAATGCCCATGATGGCACTGGTCAAATTCACAACCTTCTGTTGCCTTTTCCTGTCCTGCACATTGGTATCTCCCTACCAGGCAGTGGTGCAACCAGTCAGAATGTTCTCCATGGTACATCTGTAGAAATTTTGAAGAATATTTGGTGAGATACCAAATCTCCTCAAATTCCTCATGAAGTATTATAGGTGGTGAGCCTTTTTTGTGATTGCATCAATATGATGCCCTCAGGAGAGTTCTTCAGAGAATTCAAAGTTCCTTACCTTTTCCCCTGCTGAACCTTTGATGTGGACTGGTTTGTGTTCTCCTGGACTCCCCTTCCTGCAGTACACAATTATGTTCCTGCAATCACAAATACCATGAAGTGAAGAGCCAGGTGCTCTGTACTCCCCCTTAAGTTGTGGCTAATGGACAGAGCAAGTAGTTCATGACATCGGTCACTCTGTGACTATGGCTTCATAGGGTACTGGCAAGCTACAGCTAACACTCACATACTGAACTTAATGGGCTGGTTCAAATGGTTAGGTCACTTGGGATCCAGTGTTGGTGGCCAATTGGATACAAAATTGGATTGGTGGCAGGTGTCACAGGGTGGTAGTGGAGGGTTATTTCTCAGACTGGAGGCCTGTGACCAGTGGGATCGGTGCCAGGTCCACTGCCATTCGATTTTAACAAATTGGCTTGGATACTAATTTTGGAGATGACACCAAAATTGTTGGCGCCATGGAGAGTGACAAAGGTTATAAAAGATTGCATTGAGATCTGGATGAACTGTGAAAATGGATCAAGAAATGGCAGATGAAATTTAACTTGGGCAAGTGTGAGGTGTTATGTTTTAGGACAATTATATCAGGGTAGTGCTTGCACAGTGAATGGTAAGGTTCTGAAGAGTGTTGTAGAACAGATACAGGTACAAAGTTCCCTTAAAGTAATGAAGTAGGGTGGTGATGAAGATGTTTGGTGTCAGTCAGGCCATTGAATAGAAAATTTGGAATATTACAATAGGAAATAGACAAGATGCAGAGTTGGACAGATGGAGTTCACTCCAGTTAAGTGTGAGGTGATGCATTTTGGAAGATCAAACTTGAAGGCAGAGTACATGGTTAATTGTAGAATATTTAACAGTATGGAAGAACAGAGGGACCTTGGGGTCCAGATCTATAGATCTCTCAATGTTACTGCGCAGCTTTATATAATAATTAGACCTATGGTATGCTGGACTTTACTAGTCACGGGATTGAGTTTAGGTGTTCAAATTTAAATTTTTAAATTTTAACTTGTAAAAAAAATTTAGACATACAGCACAGTAACAGGCCCTTTTGGCCCACGACTCTGTGCTGCCCCATTACACCCAGTAAATTTTGAACAGTGGGAGGAAACTGGAGCCCCTGGAGAAAACCCATGCAGACATGGGGAGAATGTACAAACTCCTTACGGACAGCGTGGGATTTGAACCCAAGTCCCAATCACTGGCACTGTAACAGCGTTGCACTAACTCCTACGCCATCCATGTCATCCAAATCGTGAGGTGATATTGCCGCTCTGGTGAGACCACATTTAGAATATTGTGTCCAGTTCAGGTTATCTCATTATTGGAAGGTGTGGAAGTCCTGCAGAAGGAGCAGAGATTTACCAGGATGTTGCCTGGAATGGAAAATGACTTATGAGGCAAGATTATGATGGCAGAGCTAAGACTTTTCTCTTAGGAGTAAGGAAGGATGAGAAGTGACTTAATAGAGGTTATGAGAGGCATAGATGAGATGGAGAGCCAGCACCTTTTTCCCGGGGCAGGAGTAACAAGTGCCAGAGATCATTTGTACAAAATGAAGGGAGAAGGTTTAAGGGAGACATCAAGGGCAAGTGCTTTACATAGAGAGTTGTAGGGTGTCTGAAATGAATTACTTGGGCTGGTGGTGAAGGCTGGAACAACAAGGGCATTGAAGTCACTCTTAGGCAGGCACATGGATGAAAGAAAAATAAAGGGTTATGAGGTGGGGAGGGTTTAGATTTTTGGGTATATATAGGTCGACACAACATCTTGGGCTGAAGAGCCTGTACTGTGCTAAAACATTCTATGTTCTATGTTCATCTTATAACTGTGGGTGAGACCACCTAGATTTTGGAAAGACTCATTGAACTGCATGAGGATGCTGCTGGGCTTGGTGGGGAGGGGTGGGGGGGGGGTCTTGAGTTGAACAGTTATAAAGACTGGGACATCTTTCCTGACATTTAGGAGGCTGAGGTGTGACCTTATAGAGGTATATAAAATCATGACGGGCAGAGATAAGGTGAATGCTTGCTGCCTTTTTCCAGGAGAAGGGAATATTAAACAAGGAGGCCTAGGTTTACAGTGAGAAAGGAAAGATTTGAAAGAGACTTGACACAAAACTTTTCAAGCAGAGGGTATGGGTGTACTGACAATAACCACACCAGCAGTGCGAGTATAAGACAGCTTTAATAAACTAATATGTACACTAAGAGGTCTTGTCTCTCTGCAAGATGAACCTGGAAGGCTAGATTCTAGCTCTGGACTGCTTTATATAAAAGGTCACTGGGATGACCCCTGGTGACTGAGTGGAGTAATTACATATCACCACACAGTAAAATCCCTGTTACCGGAATTCAAGCCAACCTGCATCCTCAAACAACCGGCAGAAAATCGACGAAAATAAATAGGTTATAAAAGCACTTAAGTTTAAAAATGGCACGCCTCGCCATTAGTTCACCAATAATGCAACAATAATGCTGGCCTGGAAGTCAGCCTGAAGAAAACTGAGGTCCTCCATCAGCCAGCTCCCCACCATGACTACCAGCCCCCCCACATCTCCATCGGGCACACAAAACTCAAAACGGTCAACCAGTTTACCTATCTCGGCTGCACCATTTCATCAGATGCAAGGATCGACAATGAGATAGACAACAGACTCGCCAAGGCAAATAGCGCCTTTGGAAGACTACACAAAAGAGTCTGGAAAAACAACCAACTGAAAAACCTCACAAAGATAAGCGTATACAGAGCCGTTGTCATACCCACACTCCTGTTCGGCTCCGAATCATGGGTCCTCTACCGGCACCACCTACGGCTCCTAGAACGCTTCCACCAGCGTTGTCTCCGCTCCATCCTCAACATCCATTGGAGCGCTTACATCCCTAACGTCGAAGTACTCGAGATGGCAGAGGTCGACAGCATCGAGTCCACGCTGCTGAAGATCCAGCTGCGCTGGATGGGTCACGTCTCCAGAATGGAGGACCATCGCCTTCCCAAGATCGTGTTATATGGCGAGCTCTCCACTGGCCACCGTGACAGAGGTGCACCAAAGAAGAGGTACAAGGACTGCCTAAAGAAATCTCTTGGTGCCTGCCACATTGACCACCGGTAGTGGGCTGATAACGCCTCAAACCGTGCATCTTGGCGCCTCACAGTTTGGCGGGCAGCAACCTCCTTTGAAGAAGACCGCAGAGCCCACCTCACTGACAAAAGGCAAAGGAGGAAAAACCCAACACCCAACCCCAACCAACCAATTTTCCCCTGCAACCGCTGCAATCGTGTCTGCCTGTCCCGCATCGGACTTGTCAGCCACAAACGAGCATGCAGCTGACGTGGACTTTTTACCCCCTCCATAAATCTTCGTCCGCGAAGCCAAGCCAAAGAATGCAACAAGTAATCTCAAGCATCTACTAATCCCCATAGGTGTGGGATACCAGGGGCTTTACTGTATATGGATTGAGCTGCCAGAAGAAACAGTAGAGGTAGGTACAACTATACTACTAAAAAAATAATTAGAAATGTGTGTGGAAAGGAAATGTTTAGAGCAGGGGTAGCCAACCTTTTAATTTTTAATCTTTAATTTAGACATACAGTACAGTAACAGGCCATTTCAGGCCATGTGTATGTACCAGGAGTGTAGGTTAATTGGGTTCCACAGACACATCGGCCGAAATGGCCTGTTACTGTGCTGTATGTCTAAATTAAAAATGTAAAATTAAAATGTTGGCCACCCCTGCTTTAGAAGGATGTGGGGCAAACCTTGGAAAATAGAACTAGGTGGGTTGAAATACCTGTTTTAGATCTGTATAACCCACAAGAAAAATTGCATTCTGTAATTGAGTTCAAGGTCAGAGCATATGATCATCCACTCCATCAGAATCAGCTGCTGAGCATCCTGAGCTGACCATGTGGGTCGACTATCAGAACTGAATGCACAGAGCCGCCTACCACAGAGAACGTGGCCTGGGGATATTTCAAAAGCCATTCACAGGGCAGACTTCCAATGTCATCGTCAGATGATGTTCCAATAAAGTGGAAAATTGGGATGGAGGCAAGTAATGTATACATTAAGAAAACAAATCTGTTCACAGCTTGGCTGGAAAATTGTTGAAAGGAGGATTTTATGCCACTAATTTAACCCGATTTTTTTTCGGTGGGATATATCTGTGATGAAAGCAACTTGAAAAGAAAATAATTTTTGGAAGAATAAAAGACATTTTGTTTTGTTCACTAGGCTCAAGGTCAGTGACTGGAGATTCCAGTCTCCATGTTCTTGGTCAACAAGCAGGAAGACTCACCTCAAAGTCAATGGGGTGTGAGAATGTCTTGGTGGGGCATAGAAATATCTTGGGAAATAATTAAAAAGTTGGTCTGAAAAAATAAACTCATTATGTTGGTGTGAAAGATGTGACTTGGCAACACCGTCAGTACAACGCAATTGTGGTAACTTCCAAGTAAAATCACTTTGTTCTTTTTATTTTCGTAACGTGATTTTGCTCTTCCAATTTTTCTCCATTGTTTAAATGTTCTTATCTTTGATTAACCTTATAATTATATTTTTCTGATCAGTCTTATTATCATCCATTCCAAATTATCCCATGGGCGATGAGGATTCCAAATTATCTCAACAATCATGTCTCCGTCCATTCCCCTTTACTTTTTCAGTTCAGTCGTGAGTGAGACCTGTATCTTTGTGCACTAGCATGGGGGTGGGAGGGGAAGGTCTGCCCCAGAAGCTGGCCTGAGGGAGAAGCCAAAATTGGAAAAAAAAATAGGGACCCCAGAAAGTAAAGCACGAGGCTAGCGCAGTTTTCTCTGCAAGAAAAACAATGTCAGAAATAGCGCTAGTGTTTTTTTTTTCATTTTTTTAGGGTCAGTATTTCTTCCTTTGATTCGATCATTACTTTTATTACATTTTTCAATTCTAAGACATAATTAAATATTGATTAATCTGCTTCAGGGAGCTTGCGCTGTTGTCTTAATCTGCTTCAGGGAGCTTGCGCTGTTGTCTTAATCTGCTTCAGGGAGCTCGCGCTGTTGTCTTAATCTGTTTCAGGGAGCTTGCGCTGTTGTATTAATCTGTTTCAGGGAGCTCACGCTGTTGTATTAATCTGCTTCAGGGAGCTTGCGCTGTTGTATTAATGTGTTTCAGGGAGCTCGCGCTGTTGTATTAATCTGCTTCAGGGAGCTTGCGCTGTTGTATTAATCTGTTTCAGGGAGCTCGCGCTGTTGTATTAATCTGTTTCAGGGAGCTCGCAAAGTTGTATATTCAAAATGAGCAGACCAAGCAAGCAAAAGGCTCATAAATATTCATAGAGTTCTTGAAGTTTGAGGGTAAAACATCCTAACCATTCAAAATTGGAATATTTTACATCACTGAAAAAGAAGTTTGCAAATAGATCAAAAATCACTTCATTATTCACTGCACAAACTATAGCCCTGAATTGTACCCTTGAAGCTACCTATGAAATTTCTCTGTTGATAGCAAAACATGGGAAGAATCATACAATTGGGGAGGAACTGATTAAGCCCGCAATATTATTGTTTCTCAAAACAGTTCTGCAAAAGGATGGCAAAGATGTCCGAGCAATGCCATTGAGTAATAGTACTGTGTGCAACAGAAGAGATGGGTCAAGATGTTGAAAAACAGGTTATTGAGAAGTTGAAATCACAAAAGTTCTCAATACAACTGGATGAATCTACCGTACGGGACAGTGAGGCTCTTTTATTGGCATACGTGAGATATATTGATCAGGAAGGGTTTCAAGAAGAGATTCTGTTTTGTGAATCATCAGAAATAACACCTAGTGTAGTTGAAATCTACAGCAAGCTCAAAATTTATTTGGATGAAAATGAAATACTAGAAGGAAACATTGTATCTTGTGCTGCAGATGGTACACCTGCTCTGATGGGTAAAAAAACAGGATGTTTAAAATTAATGAAGGATGAAAATCCAAACATGTTAGTTGTACATTGGGTTATCCACCGAGAAAACTTAGTTATCAAGAAAGTTTCCCCTGTACTACACGAGATACAGCATTCTGTGATCAACTGTCTCAATGCCATCAAAGCTAATGCCAAATTTGAACATCTGCTTAAGCAGTTTTGTGTCAAGAATGCAGAACATGTGAGATTATTGGTTCACACTGAAGTAAGGTGGTTGTCAAAGGGAAACTACTTCAAAAGGTTTCTGGAACTGTTGGATCTCCTCAGCGAGTTTTTGAAGGACAAACCTGAAATGAAGCTCTTGCTAACAACAGATGGCAAAGCTTATGTGAGTTACTTGATGGACATTTTTGAGAAACTAAGTACATTGAACAAGCAACTCCAGGTAACAAATATGATGCTTGTTGATGCAAAAACAAAGATATTTGGATTCATGACAATTCTAGAATTATGCCAAAGGAATATTTCTGCAAGAAATTTCAGTCAATTCTATTGGTTGAATAAGTGTGAGTTAACTAATGCTGCTACAAGCATCATTGTTGACCATTTGAAAATGTTGATTACTGACTTAAATAATAGATTTTGTGATTTAAAGTCAATGGATTTTCCCTTTTGGTTAACTCAGCCATTGCTGGTGAACTTATCAGAAGTTCCAGTGCAATTCTGAGAGGAGTTATCTGAGTTGCAACATGATGAATCCGTGAAAACTCTATTCAAAGTGAAAGGAACCATGATATGGCTGCCTAATGAGATCAAAAAGAAATACCCAAACTCGCCTACTTGAGCCAGGGAACTGTTGATACATTTTCCATTGTCTTATTTAGTAGAATGTGGCTTCAGAGCTGTTAGTGATTTGCTACAAGCTAAGAGAAACCAACTGTAAATGACAAAACGTGGAGATTTAAGGTTGAAACTAACAAAATTAGTCCCTCGAATCCAAAAATTCTGTTGCCAGCATTAGGGGCAAGGTTCCCACTGAAGTGACAACAATTGTTGAATGTGTGTTTGAGATGGTCGGCATATTGAAGTAGCTGCTGAATATGAGGTATGTGTTCCAGTGTATTCCTGACCTTAATTGCATTGAAATACCTTTGCAGTAAATGATTCAATTAAAACTTCTTTTGAATATATAACTTTTTTCCGCGAATGGTGGGGCATATGGTTCTTTGAAAAATTAAAGTGAGGCCTCGGGCAAAAAAAGGTTGAGAATCACTGGTCTAGTGGCTGGTCCTAATCACCCTGAAAGGCCATTTGCACTTTGTGTCTGCACCCCTCAGCCTCTGCACTCTGTATATGGCCCCACTGCTTTAACATGAGCCACAGTCATCCATTTAGTTGTAGTTCCATTTGCATGAACAGAGTTGCAGAATAGTCGTGAAGATTGTTTTTTTTGGGGGGGGGGCGTGGTGTGCTGGCGTAGGGAGAAGACACCTCCCCCTGGCAGAACTACTCAAAACCCATTTAAACGTTTTTTAAAAATGTTTTACAACTGTTGCTTATATTGACGAAGTACTTTACAAGTACTTTACAAATAAATCCTTTATTTGGACATCTAAAATCTGGAAAGCTCCAAAATCCAGGAAGTGGGGAGAGAGACGGCCATGCAAGTTGGGGTGGGGGGGGGGGGCGACGAGGGGAGGGACCGGCAGTGCGAGTCAGGCGGGCAAGAGACCGGCATCAGGACTCGGGTGGGAGAGAGTCCAGCAGCGTGAGTCAGGCGGGCGAGGGGGGAGAGACCGGCAGCGCAAGTTGGGCAGGCGAGGGAGGGGAGACTGGTAGCGCGAGTTGGGCGGGCGAGGAGGGGAGAATGGCAGCGCGAATCGGGTGGACGAGAGGGGGAGGACCGGCAGCACGAGTTGGGGTGGGGGGGACAAGGGAGAAAGACTGGCAGCGCAAGTCGGGCAGGCAAGGGAGGGGAGACCGGCAGCATGAGTTGGGCGGGTGAAGAGGGGAGAATGGCAGCACAAGTTGGGCGGGTGGGGGGGGAGGACCGGCAGCTTGAGTTGGGCGGGTGAGGTGGGGGGAAAACGGCAGTGCAAGTCAGGTGGGCGAGGGGGGGAGATCGGCAGCACGAGTCGGGCAGGCAAGGGGGTGGGGGGAGACAGCAGCGCGACTGGGAAGGGGGTGGGGGTGGATACGGTAGCACAATTTGGGTGGGCTTAAATCTGGCTTTCCGAAAAATCTGAAATTCGGAACACACTGTCCCCCAAAGGTTCCGGATAAAGGATTGGGTACCTGTAGTTATGAGGAAGGCTAAAGCTCAAATAGTTTTAAAAAACCAGCTACTAAACAGCTAGGAATTGTTGAAGAAACTTAGCCTACCAGGCATAAGGAGCCTCCGGCGTTGATTTCGACACAGTCCTGACCAGGTAGGGTCCACACCATCCCAGCCCAACCTCGCATACTGCTGCGCAAGATGACGCCGGCGGTCGGCATCGATCTCCTCCAGATCAGGAAGATCAATCGCACATGAATGAAACTTTGACCACGTGTGCTACGTTTGAAACAGCCCAGGTTGCGGGGCCGCAGTCCAGCGACTCTGGACTGGTGGGGGGGGGTGGATCTGCACCTGTAGTCGGGCCATGCCAACTCCCATTTCAATGTAGGAAGAGGAGGACGTTGCTGGAACAGAAGAGGAAGAGGAGCAGCTTGTGGAGGAGGAAGGAGGCATGTTTGGGGGTAGGCCTGTGTCAAGGCAGAGCTTTAAGCTTTAAGCTTAAGTCTGACCCTTCACACTTTAATATTACCTTGTCTAATTTATCCAAGCAAATGGAGAATTTGGTTATACAGGTAATCCAAGGGTTTTCAGTAGTTAAGGAGCAATTGACTAAGATGAAAGGTGAAATGTCTTTTTTTAAAATGAATGTTACTAAGTGCCTGAGAGCTGTGGATAAGGTTCAAGATAAATTTAATAAGATTGAAGTTGACTGTAAAGATGATGTGGAGCAGTGTAAAGAAAAGATGGGCTAGATGGAGGATTTGTTTACTGGTTGGGAGATTCAGAAGAGTGATTTGTTGAAGAAGATTGATGTTTTGGAAAATCAGAGTCAGGGAAATAATGTTAAAATTGTTGGTCTTCTGGAAGATTTTGAAGGCTCGGATCCAGTTCAGATTCCTGAGGTTTTGGGAACAGTTTATTTTCTGAATGGCTTGGAACTGGGCAGAGTTCATTGAGCAATAAGAAGGAAACCACTTCCGGGTCAAGCACCCCGATCCGTTCTGATTCGAAGTTTGCGTTATCAGGATCGAGAATTGATTTTAAGATTTGCAGTACAGAATGCTAGACGTAATCATGGTTCTTTGCTTGTTAAGAATAATAGTCTTTTTTTAATGCTGATTTGAGCCAGGCTGCAATTAAATGCCATAAAGAATTTAATTCGGCTAAAGCTGTTCTGTGGAAGAAAGGTTATAATTTTCTTTTCATTACCCTGCTGTGTTTAAAAAAAAATTATGGGGATTATCAAGCTGAGTCTTTTGATAATGATGCTGAGGCTCTTATCTTTGCTAATTCTTTGCCTGTTAATAAGCAGGTGCAAGGTCTGTTTTCTCAACAGCTTGTTCTGGTTCCGAAAGGGAAGAATGGGAAGTGAGAGATGGAGACTCAACAGTTAAGTGACATTGGTATTGACGATGACCAAGTCAATCGTGATTTGGAAGCAGCTGATTATACCTGAATTGCTTAAGTTTTTTTTTCTCTTTGCTTGTTCTGTTCGGGAGGGTGGTTCAAGTGTCAATTCTTCAGAAATCTTCGGCCACTTTGTGGCATTTGTCACTCCCGCATAATTGAGGGGTGTACGACACTTATATTGTTCTTTTTTGTCAGGGGGGTTATGGGGGTTTCTCTCTTTTTTTCTCTTTGAGGAGATCATTGTTTATAATGAAACTGTGGGAGGTAAATATAGCTTATTATGGCTAACTTAAATTTTGCTACTTTTAATGTTAATGGGCTTAATTATCCGATTAAGAGAAAGAGGGTATTAGCTTATATTAAAAAGTTGAAAGTTGATATTGCATTTTTGCAAGAGACTCATTTGACTTAAAAGGAACTTCAAAAGTTAAAAAGAGATGGGGTGGGGAAAGTTATAGCTTCTTAATTCCAAAGCAAGGGGTGTTGCTATTTTAATTCATAAGAAGTTATTTTTTTACATTGGATTCTGTTTTTGAAGCCGTTGGCAGGCTTTTAATTCCAAAATATTTTCAGAATCTGGACTTTTTTTTTAAACTTTATTTAAGATTTTATAACATGAATAACATATAGGATTACATTTTAAAAAATTAAGAATAAAATAATAAAATTACAATACAGTATCAGTAATCTAAATAAACTATACCCTACCCAATAATTATTACACATTAATAACCCAACTCAAATTAGTCCAACCCCCCTTTCCCCCCCAAAATAGAGTGAAGAATTAATAAAGTTAATAATATATGTGAGAAAAAAACCCACTTACAAAAAAAAACCAAAAACATAACTGATTAAAATACTAACAAAAAGAAAAGTAATTAATACTAAGATATCAGACTTAAAAAACATATTCAAATCAAACTTAAATGCATATATTTAACAAACGGAGTTAAGATGAAACATATATTTAACTCAAACTTAATATAAAAAATTAGTAAAGTTAGTAACATTGTCTATCAAAAATTCTTAAACAATAATCAATTCTTAAAAAAAATTGCAGCATGAGAAAAAAAAGATGAAAAAAAAACTTTCTCTATAGAGATAAACCTTCACCAAATATCAACTAACTTCACATCTATCATCATATTAGTCACATAAACCACCATCTTAAAACAAAATTCAAACCTCATTAAGCATTGTACAATTCAATTTTAGTACTCTTCCACCATTTTTCCCTTTTACTCTTGAATAATTATCCAATAAAAGCTCCAATACCACATTTAAATATCCCCAATCATTACGTTAAAATTCAGATATCCAAATAATAAAAACACATCTACAACGAAATCTATATCTTCAACAAATGGAGCATAAACCACAAACAAAATTCAAGCCTCATTAAGAATTGTACAATTCAATTTATAACTTTCACCATTATTCCCCTCGTTCTATAACTAAAATAGCAAAATAATATACACCAGAATTACCACTCCTTTCACCTTAAAATTAAAGAAAAAATATTAAAAAAAACTTATCCATCCCATTCACATTTAAATTTCAAATATTCCTTATTTACTGAATAAACTTTACAAAAAAAACCACATCAATTTTTAGTGTTTTAAACAATCAAATACTTTCTTATGCTTTTTTTATAAACACAAAAAAAAACCCTTCACTCTTTAATCTAATAATACAAAAAAAAAGGAAAAAAAATGGGTAGGAGGTTAAAAATACCCCCTCCCGTCTAAACCGTGCAATGCGGTAACTCCCAAAAAAAATGGGTGTGAGATAACTCACACGTAGCAGATGACTTTCAGGAAATAGTGCCTATCCAGTTCTCTCCCCCAACTCTCACTTCATCTTAAACTAACATCATTATTATTTAATATCCCTTTTTTAAAAAAAATATTAGAAAAAAAAGGACAACTCTTCTTTTAATCAGCTCCAACTGCCGAGTCACCATACAACCATTCTTTCTTGGAGCACGGCTCTTTTCTTCCATCTCTTGTCTCCTTAGATCGTGGCAGACTATGTCTCTGTTGAAACTGAGTAATTGGCAGCTCTTGAGCAAATGCTATAGCTTCCTTTGGAGAATCAAAGAACTTTGGTTGTCAACCATCTTGAAAAACCTTCAAAACAGCTGGATATCTAAAGGTTGCCTTGTAATCTTTCTTCCACAACAACTCTTTAGCAAGATTGAATTCCCGTCGTTGGAACATAACTTCTTGACTCAAATCCGCATAGAAGAAAACTCGATTATTTTGAACCATCAAGGGTGATTTTCTCTGTTGTGCATTTCTAATAGCCATTCGTAAAATTATTTCTCTGTCGTAATAATTCAAGCAACAAACCAAAACAGGTCTTGGACTTTGACCTGAAATAGGTCTTCTACGCAAGGCTCTGTGAGCACGTTCCAGTATTATACCTTCCGGGAAATGTTCTTGACCCAGCACCTGCGGAATCCATTCAGTAAAAAATTTTCTTGGGTCTGGGCCCTCCATACCTTCCGGCAAACCAATAATCTTTATATTGTTCTGTCTGGATTGGTTTTCCAAATAATCAATCTTTTTCACCAAATTTTTATTTTGAGTTTGTAAGTCTTCAACCATTTTGGTCACATCAAGAACTTGATCCCGTATTTCGTCTATATCTTCTTCATACGAATTAAATTTATCTCTCACTTCAAGCTTAAAAGCTCCAAACTCAGCCATCTGTTGAGAATGTATTTTCACCAGGGTATTAAACCTAGTACCAAGTTCAGTCATGATCTTGGATAATCCCTGCATTGTATAAGATAATTTAGATTCAAGATTCACAAGAATCTTTTCAATTGGAAGAGATTCTGGCTCAACAGATTCCTGCTTCTTCTGCATAACCAAAGGATCTTCTGTTCCTTCCTTCATTCTGGTTGCCTTCCTTGTGGTATGACTGCATGTGGAAACCCCAGCCACAGCCTCTCCAGCAATAACTGGAGGACGCTGGCCGGGGTTTTCCCCAGTCCATAATATATTAAGTTCTCCCAGTACATCAAGTTGTATAGGTTCTTCCATCTCAAGAGGTGCAGTTTGCAGCGCCACCACTACAGTTGACAAATGCCTTTCCCCAGCCGGTGTTTCAGCTGGTAATACTTCAGCTGATGATACTACAAGCGGTTTATTCATAACATTGCAGTCAGATGCTACTGCGCATGTGCGAACCTGAGTAACTCTTTGTTCTAAAGGCTGTTTGGCGCCCTCTTTAGGGGGCTCTACCGATGTAACATAGAGCTCTGCATCCGAACACTGTACCTCTCTCCTGGGATCTATTTCACGCTGAGTCCCAGTGTCTTTCCTGTAGGTAGGCTCCAAAACTTGAACTTTTGGAAAATGTAGTTTTTTGATGATCTGTTGTCGGTTTTTTTTGCTCTTTTCCACCAATTTGTACCATCATAAATTAAATTAACAGCACTGAAATTATCTAAACTTTTAAAGAATTTTAACGGGCATTTCTAGACAAAACAATAAGATAGAGTCAGGAGAGGACTGGAAGGCACATCTGATCCTTACACCATCTTGCCACACCCCCCAGAATCTGGACTTTAATGAATGTTTATGGTTCCAATATAGATAATGAACAATTCATGGTGGATTCCTTTTTAAATTTAAATCAGGCATATGATAAAATATTGGTTGGAGGTGACTTTAATTGTTGTTTGGATCTGTTGTTAGATAAATCCCCAAAAACGGTAGTTAGAACAAAGATGGCCAAACAGTTAATGACGGTGATGAAGGATATGGATTTGGTGGTGATTTGGAGGAAGTTAAACCCTACTGAGAATGATTTTTCTTTTTATTCATCTCGGCACGATTTATTCTAGAATAGATTTATTTTTAGTATCAGAGCAATTACAAGGAAGAGTTTTTAAAAAGTAGGATTTTGTCCGATCATTCTTTTGTTTTTTGAAAATTTTATTTAAGAATTTTACAAAACCAAAAAATACAAAATAGTATAAAACTACCCCCTACCTCTAATTATTCTTTGTTGTTAATCACTTGTACTGGTTCTGAGATAGTGGAGAATGTGTATAGATGGAGATTTAATTTGATGTTGTTGAAAAATTCTGACTTTATTAAGTTTATGAGGGATCATATACAGTTATTTTTGAAAATAAATTTAGATTTGGTTGACAGTAAATTTGTTTTGTGGGATGGTTTTAAAGCCTATTTGAGCGGGACAGATTATTAATTATACAGCTAAAATTTAAAAACAACATTTAGCTGAGACTAATAAACTAGAGAAGGAGATAGATTTTGTCTTTCATGCCATTTGAACAATTATCCATGAAATATGATTTACCTAGATCTCATTTCTTTCGATATTTGCAGATTAGGAGTTTCTTAGTTTTGACTTTACCCTCTTTTCCCAATCGGGAGACTACGACTGTTTTAGAGGATATACTACCGTTTTGAATATTGATTTACAACCACATCCCATTACTGCAATTTTTGGATTACCTATGATAGATTTGACTTATTTATCTCTTCCTGCGGATCGTATGATTGCTTTTCTTACACTAATGGCTAGAAGATCTATACTATTGAATTGGAAAGAGGTTAATCCTCCCACTGTTTTCCAATGGTTTACCCAAACTATACTATGTTTAAATTTAGAGAAAATTAGAAACTCTGTCTATGAATCCCCTTCTAAGTTTGAGTTAACCTGGTGACCATTTATTCAATATTTTCATTTGTGGTGAGTTGATCTGGCTCTGTTTTCTTTTTATGATTATGTATGATAATTGGGCTGTTAGATGAGATCGGAGTGATCGGTGTGATTTAGCTATATCGGTAGGTTTTTTTTGTTTTTATTTCAGATTTGTTTTTTCTTCCTTTTTGGGGTTTTTTTTTCTCTCTTTTTTTATATATATTTTTATTAATTATATCTTTTTTTTTAGAGATAGTTCATACTCTAAACTGATCTAAAAAATTTTTATGATATATTTTTATTCTGCAATATTATTGTTTAATATCTCTGTATTAATTCGTTATTTACTATGTATTTTTCATATCTCTTTGAACTGTATGTGTTTATAAATTATAATAATAATAAAAAGATTGGAAAAGAAAGAGATAGATTTTGGAAAAAGAATTATAGTGGGATGCTACGGAAGCTAAAAATAGTTTGTTTAACTAATTTGAAATTGCGGTATAATTCATTACAAACATAAATTTGAGAAATGATTACAAACAGTGTTACTATGAGTTGGGTGAAAGACCCAGTAAAATGTAAGCATGACAATTAAAGACTGAACAGGCTTCTAAGACAATTAAAGCTATTAGACATGGCTCGTTGATTACTTATAAAGCTCAGGAAATTAATGATGAATTTTGTTTATTTTATGAGAAATTGAATACTTCTGAAGCATTGGAAGATAATGATAGAATTGACACCATCTTCAAGGGATGCAGAGATTAAAGATTTAGATGCTTTTTTTTACTGTTTTGGACACGTTACAGTCAATGCCTGGTGAGAAATCTCCAGGAGAGGATGGTTTTATTTCTGAATTATATAAAGAATTTCAGGATTTAATAATTTTTATATTGATGGATGTTTTGAAGCAGGCGACAGAGACTGGTTCCTTTCTGGATTCTTTTTCTAGAGCGCTTATTATGGTTATTCCTAAGAAGAATAAGGATTCATTAAAAGTGGGATCTTATAGACCTATTTCATTATTGAATGACTCGCTAAATATTTACTAGACTTGATTCATGCAGATCAAGCCTGCTTCATTAAAAATCGGTATTGGAGAAGTTTAAATTTGGGCCTCTTTTTATTGGCTGGGTTAAGGATCTATATAAAAATCCATCAGCTAGAGTTGTGACAAATGGACAGGTATCTTCTTCGATTGTATTATCTAGGTACTTTGTCACCAGCCCTATTTGCATTGGTTATTGAACCTTTAGCTCATTAGATTAGAAAGACAGTAATATTAAGGGTATTAAGGTGAGTATAAAATACATTTATTGCAGATTATGTTTTGATATATTTAATGCAGCCTATGCAGTCATTGGGGAATCTACATGTGAGACTGGAAGAATATGATGAATTATCAGGTTATAAAATTAATTGGGCTGAAATAATGTCTTTGAAGGATGTGGACTATTTATCGTGTAAACACATTGCAAAATTTAAGTGGTCTGATCGAATTAAGTATTTAGGAATTATAATAGATGATAATTATCATCATTTATATGAATTTAATTATTTACCTTTATTGTCTAAGATTAAATATGATTTAAATTGGTGGAAAGATTTACCAATAACGTTGATAGGACAAGTAATTTGTGTGAAAATGAATGTCTTTTCCCGCATACAATACCTTTTTCAGTCTATTCCATGCAGAATTGCCCAAAAATTCTTCAACGATTTGATTGTTTTGGTGAGGACATTTTTATGCAAAGGTAAAATGACAAAGGTGCCGTTGCAGAAATTGACTTGGAAATATGCTTTAGGAGGGCTGAAACTTCCTCATTTTCAGAATTATTATGAATCAGCGCAATTGAAATTTATTAATAGGATGTTTGAAGTGGATAAACCCTCGGTTTGGGCTAAGATTGAATTGTCTCAGATTAATGAGAAGAGGATGGATCAGTTTATAAGTGGAATTCTCAATTTTTACAGTTACAATTTGCCAGTGTTGAAACATTTAATAGAATTATGGAGTAAGAAGAATGAAATTCTAGGTACAGAAGGTAAAATTATGGCAAAAACACCTTTGTTTCAAAATAAGCTTTTTTCTTTTTTATTAAATAATCAGCTTTGAAAATGTGGGAACAGAAAGGTATTAAGTAGGTAGAGGATTGTTATGAAGCTGGGTATTATTTCATTTCAAAGAATGAAGGAGAAATATGGAATTTCTTCAAATACCCTGTTTACTTATTATCAGGTTAAAGCCTTATTCTTGGATAATTACATACGTACATTACGGTTGCCTTGGCGGTCTAAATTTGAAAGTTTACTTACTGAAGAGGGTAAGAAGGGATTTATATCTGAAATGTATGCCTTATTACAGCCTAAAATGCTTAAGCCGGATATTTATAATCTAGGTTCAGATGGGAAAAAGATTTGTCTATATCTATTTCTCAGGATGATTGGATAACTATATGTGAGGATAGTATGACTAAAATATTGAATGTAAGATATAGATTGGTCCATTATAATTTTATACATCAGTTATATTTAACTCTGGAGAAGTTAAGGAAATATGTTTATTTCTTCTGATTTATGTTTTAGGTGTCATAAACAAGTTGGTTCTTTTTTAATTCTACGTGGTTATGTGAAACAGTGAGACCTTTTTGGAATAGAATTAAAGAACTTTTAGAAGTTTTATTTAAATTTAAAATTTCGCTTGATCCTATGGTATTTTTATTGGGTTATATTAAAAAATAGAGTTTGGAATTAAAATTAGATAAATGTCAAATTGCTTTTTTGAGATTCTGTTAGCAGTGGCAAGAAAATGTTTGGCAATTACTTGGGAAAATAAGACTGATTTAAGTATTCAATGGTGGGATTTGGAAATGAGGTCTTGAATTTCATTAGAAAAAATAAGATATAATCTACGTAATAATTATTCATTTTTTGTTAAAATTCGGAGCCCGTATATGAGATATACGGGGTTTGAATTGTGATTTTTTTTCCCACGGGTGTTGGGTTTGTACCAAACCATTGCGATAGTTGATGG
This sequence comes from Narcine bancroftii, assembly GCF_036971445.1. Taxonomy (NCBI): domain Eukaryota; kingdom Metazoa; phylum Chordata; class Chondrichthyes; order Torpediniformes; family Narcinidae; genus Narcine; species Narcine bancroftii. The sequence continues at coordinate 5,664,700 of NC_091473.1, forward strand.
TTGTTATGTGAGTTGATCTCTTCTTCTATCTTCTATTCTTTTCTTTTGTGGTAGATTGGAGGGGGGAGGGGTAGTGTTGGGGGTGGGGGATTATAGGGGATAAACATTATGTATCTACTTGTATTTTCACTTTGATTGTATGATTTATTTTGACTAGTAATTCTTTTTTTTTTAAAAAGATTATTCTTGTTTTGTTTTTGCTTTCATGGTTTATTTATGTTTCTAATTGAATTAAAATTGTTTGGTGCATTGAAACAAAATACATTTTTAATATGCTTTTAAAATTATTTTTAAATATTAATTATCATCAACATTTTGCAGAAAATTAGTTACTTTTTAATTTGAGTCACTTGAAATCTAGGAAAAGGAGCAGTAATTTATGTGCAGAAAGCTCTTAGAGATAACAATAAGAATTAACACGAATAAGAAAGTGAAACATTAAAGTCTGCTGATGCTGTGATTGAGGTAAATACGCAAAAGGGCTGCGGAAACTCAACAGGTCTTGCGGCGTGCATGGGAGGTAAAGATATACACCCAACCTTTCGGGCCTGAGCCCTTCTCCAAGGTGAAGGCTGGAACGAGTTGTTCAAGAGGTGGAAGAAAGTTTAAAGTGGGAGAAGGGGTCTGTAGTGGGGGGAGGGTGTGGGTGGAGAATTCTGGTGGAAGAAGTAGGCATGGAGACAACAGAAGATATGTGGTGACCTTTTATCCTTTATTTTCATTTGTGTTTTGACTCAGGGTATGAATCAAAAGCTACAAAATATATGTAACCCTCAGGGTAAGCTGCTCAGATTTTTTTAATGGTTAGTTTTCTTTTTTTCAATAGAGTAGATTAGGTGGGGTATTTTTATACATATAATATTTTTGATGTTGTTTCTCTCTTCAACCAGTTCAGTGGATGGGGGCCAAGCTTATGTACAGTTTGAAGTTTATGTGATACTGTATTTTCAGTTTTGTTCCCTTTTCTTCATTGTACTGTATTTATTATAAAAAATTTAAAAGGATTGAAAAGGAACATAGGAGGCCGAGCTTTAAAAAATCATGAGGGGAATAGATAAATAGTTATAGTTTTTGTTCCCAGGGTAGAGGTGTCTAAAAATAGAGGGCCTAGATTTAAGGTGAGAGGGGTAAGATTTTAAGAAGGAACTGATGAGCAACTTTTTTCTGCATAGGGGTGGAAGGAGCTGCCAGAGGAAGAGCTAGAGGTGGATACAGTTACAACATTTAAAAGACATTTAAGCAGGGACATGCATAGGAAAGATTTAGAGAAATAGGGGCCAAATGTAGGCAATGGGAACCAGCTTGGGTAAACAACTCGGTCGGCATGGACAAGGTGCACCGAAGGGCCTTTCTCCGTGCTGTTATTTTCTTTTTCAAATATTTTTACTAATTTGGTAGAGAGAAATATTACATTTTAAAAATTGTCTACATATTAGTTACATAACTTTTATATAATTCAATACAGAATATGAATCATGTGATTTATGCATTGTCTTGTACATAAAGCTTGAATAAAATGGAAAACTCATAAAAACTTCACCTCATATTCTAATATTACAACATATTCATTCTCGGTTATCTAATTCGACCAATCTCTTCTACTTATAAAGGAAAATAAAAATACGTGCTGTGACTGTGTGATAACCATATAACCATTTACAGAGCGGAAACGGGCCATGTTGGCCTTTCGAGTCCGCACCGGTTCACTCGAACAACTCCACTAGCTCAATCCTCCCGCTCTCCGCCAATATCCCTCCAACCCCCTCACCTCCATGTACACATCATGGAAATTTATCATGACACAACCAGCAACATCATAATTTTCATTCTGTTCTCAATTTATTTTTGCAAAATATATTGCTGATCCTCTGGATTCATGTGACTGGATCACACAACTAAATGATTTGAATCTTCATCGATTTAATTAGTCGACATCATAATGTACGAGCAAGAAACCAACTTCACTGTAGGTCAGTGCTGGGTGGGACTAGGTTGAAATGCAAAAACCACTGAAGTGAAAGAAAACTGGTTCTGTTCCTGGTGACCTTATAATTTGCTGAATGTTGTTGGTTTCTGCAGTAAAAGTTCCCTCTTTCCCTTAGTGATGAGATCCAAGCTAAACTTTGCTGAATTAATCTGCAAGATCATTAGAAGTGCTTTCAAGCAGCTGAGTCGCGGTCATTAACTGCTCTCACCAATCACAAGGCATCTGTGTGTTGCAACTTGTAAAAACTCTTGACGTTATTGCAACTCTTCAAGATTAGTGCAAAGGGGCATTAAGTTCACCTTCATCTGACTGTAGATATGCCACCAAACAAAATACATTTCTCCAGTCCATGGTGTACACGGACACACATTTCACACAGCACATGTGTAGAGCGCGTTGAAAGAACCAAAGACGTGTGGATCCAAACCAAGGCTTTTATCAACTAAAAGACTGGAGCGTATCACAAGTAGGTCGACCAGTCCAGAATGACCTGGTCTGGCGAGGAGCAATCCTTTAAGACCTGCCAGTAGGTGTGGCGACACTCTCAGCCAATCACAGTCATCCTACACTACCATCTGTCCATATAGACATTGGTGTTAGAATCTGTACGATCACAACATGATAAGCACATACTCACCTAAAAATGTAATATTAAATAAGAACAGTACAACTCTGATCAATCCAAAATCAGATTCCCTGAATTCCTCATTAATCCAAATTTTTTTTCAGAGCCGAACTGACCGGGGATGTCGTGCCGGTGCAGGCAGCAGCGGACTTCGGGCTCCTCGGGCCTCCGGCAGCAGCGGGGATCTCAAGCTCCCAGGCAGGTGTGGGACCCTTGGGGTCCCAGCACAAGCTGGACCTTGGTGGGGAGGTGTCGGTGATTCGGCGGTGGCCAGCATTTGTTTAGGGTGAGAATTAAACTTCATTTTAATGCTTAAAAAGCCTCCCCTTCTTGTTTGTTGTTGTACAAACACTGTGGTGAGCGATTTGCTGTTGCTACTGGGCTGTTTTTTTAAAAAGTGATCAGTTAACTGGAAAAACCATTTATGCGACATGGGCTCGGTCCCGGCCATTTTGGATAATTGGAGTTGTACTGTATGGGTAAGAACTCTGGAAAAATTTACTCCGTTTCATTTTGAAGTGACTTACACACTGCAGGAAGAAGCCATTTCCCAGCCTGGCAGTACTGATTCTGATGTTCCTGTACCTCCTTCTTGATGGTAATGGGTCAAAGATCCTGTGCGAAGGTGGGGGGGCGGGGGCAAGGATCCTCAATAATTCTTTGAGGCCGTTTTAATCAACGTTCCCGGTGAATGTCGTCAACAGAGGAAAGGGAAATCTTCCTGGCAATCTTGTCACGGTTAGTGTTGAGGTTAGCATGACACTATTACAGCGCCAGTGACCCGGGTTCAAATCCACCGCTGCCTGTAATGAATTTGTACATTCTCCCAATGTCTGTGTTGGGTTCTCCTCCCTGTGCTCTTGTTTTATCCCACCCTCCAAAATGTAGGGTAATTGTGTGTAATTCAATGGCATGGGTTTCCATGGCTGGAATTTGCTTCTACCATGAAAAAAATTAAAAATGCAAAATTTAAATATAATGATCCACTGCATTGATTTCCAGTCTGATACTGTACAGCTACCATACTGAACAATGATGTCACCAGACATACAATTGGGATATGGGAGGAGGTAACTATCCATGATGCAAATGGAGTCAATGGACATGACAGGAGCTGGAAACAAAGAGCTCAAAAGGAGAGAAGTCCAAAAGCAGGAATGGAGCTGGATGGTGTGGACTGAAGGGCAGTGAATTGGGTGGACCTGGAAGATTACAGCCTGGTGAAGTGCATCCTGGTGGTAGGTAGCTGCTTAGGGCTGAAATTGTAAAAGGAGATCTAAAACACACACAGAGATGCTGGAGGAACTCAGCCGGTCCTGCAGAATTTCTTTGTGTTTTCAAGACAATCACAGAGTCTGCTGTCTTTCGTTTTTCACTGCATCGAATAGCTAACACCACTTGAATCCCAAACTGTGCAAATTTAAGTTGTACTTAATCAATGTATTGAATTGGGTGAAAGGTCTGATACTTTATTCCTATGTACACCTTGGTCCTATGAATTTACATTCTGTGAGTAACTCGCCTAATTATCCCGGATTGGATGCGTTACGCTCTCACTCTTCCTCTGTATTGCAACTTGAGTATTAAATGACTCAGCTTTGTAGTGGCCTAGAGTTTTACAAACTCCACCATTTTCTCCAGTGTTTTGTTACACCGTCCATGGACTCTATTTCACTTCTCTCTCTCTCTTACTGTAAGGGGCACCAAGCAACGCTAATGGCAGCTCTTTGTCTGCTTTTCAGCAGGCAGAAGGAAATTTTGTGTAATATTGCATGTTCTGTGCTAGTACATGACAATGAAAGAATGTTGAATCTTCATCTTGGATACTCAAAAATTGCTTTGTGCTAAAATAGATAAGTTGTGGCGGCTCACCACTAGGCAGGCGAACCGGCCCCGCTTATAAACCATACGGCGGGGCAGCCGGCCAAAATGGCACCATCGGGGATGTTCCCTTCCTCCCGGCACGGGGCTCAGAAGCCTGCGTTGGGGGACCATGTGATGCCTGGGTGACATCAGCACCCTCAAGTGCAGTTCTCAGCCAGGTCCAGGCTAGGAATATAAGTACAGCCCAGCAGCCTGCAATAAAGTAGTCTGCTCACTGAGCTCAACCCGTCTGGTTGTGTGTGTTCTTTCAGTAGCAGTGTAGCTGCCGCTACAATTAGTGACCCCAACTGGTTTAAACGTGTTTGAACCCATCATGAGCGAGCCTGGGATCAGTGCTATAGCCGTGAAACTGCCTGAATTCTGGGTTCAGGAGCCGGAGACCTGGTTCGGCCACGCGGAGGCTCAGTTTCACCTCTGCCAGATTTCGTCCGACACGACCAAATTCTACCACGTTGTCACTGCCTTGGACCAGGCCACTGCCAGACACGTTCTGCACCTCGTTCACCACAAATACGAGACCATCAAGCGAATGCTTACTGAATCCCTCGGACTATCCAGACACTAGCATGCTGCTCAGATGCTGCACCTCGATGCCCTGGGGGACAAGTCGCCGATGGAGCTGATGGACGAGATGCTCGCGCTCATGGGTGAGCACACCAACTGCCCACCCTTCGAGCGCATTTTCCTCGACCCTATTCCTGGGGACATCCAGCTGCTGCTGGTCCAGGAGAGCTTCGCCAACCTGAGGAAGGTCACCCAGAAGGCCCAAGAGCTATGGCTCGCATGATTCCCGGAGGGCTCAGCGGTCCAGCAGGTCACGAGGCACTGGCACGACCACGCCAAGCCCGCCCCTAGCACTGCGGTAGAGCATCCGGCCCCTGCAGGGGCCTCCAAGAGCATAACCGCTCCAGGCCTCACTTCTACCACCAGTGCTGGGGAGCCAAGGCTCGGAAGTATCATCAGCCCTGCTCATTCCAGGGAACGACCATGCCGGCCACTGTTAATAGCTGTGGCGGCTGGCCAAGGACACAGCCTCCTCTACTTGTGGGACTCAGTCAGCGGCCGACGGTTCCTCATTGACACTGGAGCCCAGATCAGCGTCATCCCAGCCATGACCGTCAAGTCCAGGAACCGACCTCATGTACCTCCCCTCTGTGCAGCCAACGCAACAGAAATCCGGACGTATGGAGACAAGACAGTCCACTTACAGGACAGCCAATGAAATTTTGCATGGAGGTTCACCTGACTGCCATCCTGGGTGCAGACTTCCTCCTTACACATTGGCATCTGCTGGACATTCAAGGTAGGCACCTGGTGGACACCTATACCTTCCAGGCCATTCACCTCGACGCCTCCTGCTTGGAGCAACCGCAGATGGCCACGATCAGCATGCCCAGAGATGAGTTGCAGAAAATCCTGGATGAGTTCCCGACACTCCTCAAGCCACAATTCTCCTCTGCCTCACCTCGCCATGGAGTGTTCCACTACATCCCCACCCAGGGCCCACCGGTTCACGCCAAGTCACACCGGCTCCTGCTTGACAAGCACCAGGTGGCAGAGGAGGTTTAGCACCTGTTGGAATTGGGCATCATTCGGCGGTCTGACAGTCCATGGGCCTCGCCACTCCACCTGGTCCCGAAAGCCTCTGGCGGGTGGTGTCCCTGCGACGGCTCAACAAGGCAACAGTTCCTGACCGTTACCCAATCCTTCACATCCACCTGCATGCCAACCTGCATGGTGCGAGGGTTTTCTCCGAGATTGACCTGGTGCATGGATATCACCAGATCCTGGTGCACCCTGAAGGCATACCCAAGATGGCCATATTCACCCCCTTTGGCTTGTTCGAATTCGTGCACATGCCGTTCGGGCGTAAGAACACTGCTCAGACCTTCTAGTGCCTCATGGATTCTGTGGTAAGGGACTTCGATTTCATCTTTATTTATTTGGACGACATCCTTGTCACCAACAAGGACCAGACGCAACACAAGGCCCACCTATGCGCCCGTTTCACCCAGCTGGCCGATTTCGGCCTTACCATCAACCCGGCCAAGTGCCAGTTCGGGAAAGAATCCATGCAGTTCCTGGGCCATACCATCACGGCCAAAGGTCACCGCTATCAGGGAGTTCCCACTCCCGGACAGCCTCAAGGGGCTGCAGGAGTTCGCAGCTATGGTCAACTTTTACAGCTGCTTTTTCCCAGGAGCTGCATGCATCATGCAGCCGCTATTCGCCCTCATTGCAGCCAAGCACAAAAAACTCACTTGGAACCCAGAAGCCTGCACAGCATTCAAAGCCACCAAGGACGTCCTTGCGAAGGCCACCATGCTCGCCCACCTGCACACCGACCTGTATATGGCATTCTCTGTCGATGTCTCTGCCACAGCCATCAGTGCCATCCTGGAGCACCAGGTGAATGGGCATTGGAAGCCGCCTGCATTCTTCAGCCGCCTGCTCTGCCCACTGGAACGCAAATATAGTGCCTTCAACCGCAAGTTAATGGGCATGTACCTGGCGGTGTGGCATTTCTGCTATTTTTTGTAGGGGAGTGTCACATTTGTGGCCCGAAATGTGAAGTTAATAAAACATTAAACACAAATTTTATCAGGTAAACTTCTGAGTGTCTTTATTCTCCCGTTTCCTTTGTTCTCCTGCCTGTGTTCTTATCTCTCTCTCATACCACGTGACTTCCGGTATATCTCATACATATTCATTATCATGATATCCCTCCTTTAATCAGAAATAAACTTTACCTTCACTTACCAATATCCCTCGGAAACATACAAACATCGTAACTAATGGTAATACTATAACTCAACTATATAAAATTTACTTCCTACAGCACTCATACATGCACTTTATGATATAAGATTAAAATACTGTCCCAAAGTTCTTATTAAAACTATGGCACAAAGTCTTCGTATCGTTTGGGCGCTTTCCGGTTTCGTTTCGGCCTGCCTGCAATATTGACATCGCTTCTCGGTTGTTCACTCTCAGCGTTGGAAATACTGCTCGCCACGGCTTCGGGTGTTTCTGGCGCTCTAGTCACTTCATCAGGAGTGCTGGTAACTGCCTCTGGAACATCATCAGGTCTCTCAGTTTCAGCATCTCGTATTGGCCTTTCAACCTCTTCGCTTGATGTATCTCTGGACTGGTACCTTTTTACACCTGAGACATTTCTCTTATACAGGACTCCAGTCGGAGACTTGACTGTCACCATACTGCCACTTCTGGATATAACAGTATAGGGTTGATGGTAATAAGGTGTGTCTAGCTTACCACCAGTTTCATGCCTCACTAGAACATTATCTCCTGGCATGATGTCTGAGTACTTGGCTCCACGTTTCGAATCTGTGTACAGCTTTGCTGCACCTTTCTTTTCAGCATCGTGGTCCCTCATCTGCTGGTCGTCTCGGATTTCCTTTATTTCTGACATTTTTGTGCGGATTTTTCTCCCAAAAAATGCTTCTGCAGGACTTTTTCCAGTGGTTGCATGAGGCGTTGCTTGATAGACAGCCACATAAGATAGCAATGCTGCTCGCCAATTTTGTCCTTCTGCGTGTGCAATTCTCAATCGTTTTTCAATGGACTGATTTTGTCTCTCTACTTCTCCGTTGGCTTGCGGCCATTTCGGAGTTACTTTATGATGGTGGATACCTGTGGTCCTCATGTAATCCGTAAATGTCTCTGAAATGAATTGTGGACCATTGTCAGAGTATAATGTAACAGGTAATCCATATCTTGCAAATATCTCTGCTAACGCTTGTATTGTTTTTTCAGTGGTTGTGGACTTCAACACCACGTACTCATAGTATCTGCTGTAGTAATCTATCACTACCATAATTGATTCACCCGTCGGTAAAGGTCCAAGAAAATCAACAGCTACGTCGATCCATGGTCCTGTCGGAAGTTGCGTACTCTGGATCGGTTCTGGCGGATTACTCCTACTTGTGATTTGACATCCGTGACAAGTTTTAACAAATTTCTCTGCGTCCTTATCACAACATGGCCACCATACTTTGGTTCTGAGGTTTTGCTTGGTACCAACAATACCTAGGTGTCCTTCATGCGCTAAGGATACGATCTTCGGTCTCAATCTTTGCGGAATCACCAATCTGCAACCTCTTAATACACACTGTCCGATGCAACAAAGTTCGTCTCTAATGGGAATGTAAGCCTTGTGAGTACACTTGTCCCATTGTCCACTTTGTATGCATTCTCTTACTTCCTTGAGTTCTGGATCACGTTCAGATTCTCTCTCGACCTCCTTCGTAGTCACAGCTTTCGGTGTCGACTGAATAGCTACGAAGCGTACAAAGCTCTCTGTTTCTGTTCCCAATTCTGACTTGGATTGTGGACATCCATCCTTCACCAATCTGGACAGCGGATCAGCAATGTTTGTTTTCCCTGCAATGTGGATTACTTTATATTTGTAGGGTTGTAGTCTGAGAACCCATCTTTCTATTCTGGCACATGGTTTGGATCTAGGTGCATAGATCACCTCTAATGGCTTATGATCTGTGATGAGTTCAAATTCAATGCCGTATAAATGTGCATGGAACCTCTCACAGGCCCATACAAGTCCGAGTGCTTCTTTCTCTGTCTGACAGTATCTTCTCTCCACATCTGATAACGATCTGCTGGCATAGGCAATGATTCTTGGTCCTCCATCATGCATCTGGACCAACACGGCTCCTAAACCAACCGGGCTGGCATCCGCTATGACTTTGGTTGATGCCGCCGGATCGTAATATCCAAGAGTTTTTGCATCTGTCAGGCTTTGCTTCAGCTCTGTGAACGCTTTCTTCTGCTCAGATCCAAAATGAAATGGTACTCCTTTCCTGGTTAGTTTCCTTAGTGGTTCTGCCACTGTAGCGAAATTAGGAATGAACTTTGCACAAAAATTGACCAATCCCAGGAAACTTCTCACCTCTGTTGCGTTCTGAGGTGCACGTGCCTCTGCAATAGCTTTCACCTTGGCCTCTGCAGGGTTTAGTCCTTTCCGTGTAAGTCTGTGTCCCATGAAGTCCATTTCTGACACACCGAACTGGCACTTGTTTCCATTCACGGTAAGGCCTGCCTCCTGTAGTCTAGATAGTACACGCCTCAACCGTTTGTCATGCTCTTCCTTCGTTGGTGCATGGACTATGATGTCGTCAGAAATGTTGGCAACTCCAGGAATGCCTTGAATCACTCGATGGATTTCATACTGGTAGATCTCCGAAGCTGCATTAATTCCAAATGATAGTCTCTTGTAACGATACAATCCACAGTGAGTCACAAATGTAGTTACATCTCGGGAACCTGGATCCAGCTCTAATTGATAATAGCCCCATTTCAGAACAATTTTTGAGAATACCTTGCTGGTAGTTAGTTCTTGAAGTATTTCCTCCACTGTTGGTATAGGGTGTTGTTCTCTAATTATAGCTTCATTGGCCATTCTCATGTCAACACATAGTCTTATGTCACCCTTTGGTTTGGGCACAATCACTACGGGACTGACCCATTGTGTCGAATGTTCCACCGGTTCAATAATGTCTTGTTCGATCAATTCTTTAATTTTGGCTTCGACTTTCCCACGAAGTCCAAACGGAGTTCGGCGCATTGGTTGTGCCTTGGGTTTGACCGTTTCATCTACCGCTAGCTTCAATTGTCGACCTTTCAGCTTTCCTACTCCTTGGAAGACTGCGGGGAGTTCCTGCTTCATATCCTCGTATGACTGAATTGAATTGACACAAGCTCCAATATGAAGTATTGCCAGGTCTTGCGCTGTGCTTCTACTTAACAATGGTTCTCCCCTCTCTTCTATGACCATAAACTCTGCTTCGGTGTACTTATCTCCAGCTTCAACAGTTGCAGTAAAACATCCAATGGTCTGCAATGGCTTGGTTGCTGTGTATGGATACAGTTTCTTGGAACACTTCTTTGAGGTACAGATGATCTTTTTCCTTTTCAACTTCTCCCATAAATGTCAATCAATCACATTACTGTCACTGCCTGAGTCTACAATGACCTGAACTGTCACTCCACCAATGATCACTGACTGGGACCTTCTCATGATGTACTTCATTCAACGTAAATTGGTAACAACTCTGTTCCTCCTGGGTATCATCATCGTCACCGTCTATCTGGCGAATGGTATCTTTCTTTCCAGGATACTTTCCTTTCCCCCAGGCTTTGCCTTTGGAAGTTGTACTCTTCCTCTTCTGGTCTGCATTGGACTTGCTTTTGCACTTCTTTGCAAAGTGGTCCTTACCTCCACACTTTCTGCAAACTTTGCCTTTGGCCGGGCAATATGGGTCTTTTCCAAAGTGACCTCGGTTTCCACATCGATAACACTCCACGTCCTGTGTCGGCGTATATCTTGGCTGGTTATGGCGATGTGAGAGCCTCTTAATTTGCTGGCTTGAGTTGTCTTTCAGGGTCATGGTATGAAATTGCCCTTCAACAGCCTCTAATGCAGCAGCAATGGTTAAAGCATCGGTGAGTTCCAACTCACTCCCTCTTTCCAGTAGACGTCTTCTGAGTTTATCTGATCTGCAGTGCTGTACGACTTGATCCAGTAATTGGTTGTCCAAATCAGCTGGCATGTAATTGCATCCAACAGCTAGCTGGCGTAGTCTCGTCACGTACTGAGCAATTGTCTGGCCATCTTCTTGTCTCGTTCTCCAAAACAAATGGCGTTGAAATGTAGCATTCGGTGTCACTACATAATGTGCATTTAATGCATCTACCGCTTTCCGGTACTCATCCTTTCTTCCAGTATTCAAAAGTGTCTTAAATGTTGCCCGAACTAAGGGTCCTGCAGTGAAAAGAAGTAGCGCCCTCCTCTGCGCTTTTTGTTCAACTGTACCGGTATCTAGAAATAGGCCACGACTGTCGGCGTAGGATTCAAATTCTTCTAGCCATGCCTTCCACTTCACACTTACAGTACTTGCATCACCCGTTGGGTCAAAATGAGCAATTCCACTATGTGTTAGAAAGTCACCGTCTGCACCAGCCTTGAGGAAATATTCCAGCCCCAAAAGTACTGAGTCACAGAGAAAATTCTTATCACCTTGAAGTTGTCTGTAAACCTCTGTAATCTTGTTTAGTCTTTAATTTTCTTCAAGCTTCTTTCATCCTCGTCGCCAATGTCACATTTGTGGCCCGAAATGTGAAGTTAATAAAACATTAAACACAAATTTTATCAGGTAAACTTCTGAGTGTCTTTATTCTCCCGTTTCCTTTGTTCTCCTGCCTGTGTTCTTATCTCTCTCTCATACCACGTGACTTCCGGTATATCTCATACATATTCATTGTCATGACAGGGAGGACTTTTACTATCTTCACTGACCACAAACACCTAACCCAGATGCTCGCGATGGCAAAGGATCCTTGGTTGGCCTGCCAGCAGCGTCTCCTCTCCTTCATGTCGGAGTTTACCACCGACATTCGGCACAAGGGGGGGGAAGGACAATGTGGTTGCCGATGCACTCTCGTGACTGACCATCTGCACGCTGACGCCCGGCCTCGACTTCGACCAGTTTGCCCGGGACCAGAAGTCTGATGAGGAGACAAGAGCCTTCAAGACCGCCATCACTGGTCTGCGGTTCCGAGACCTCCCGACTCCGAGCAGTGAAGGCACCATCTTGTGCGATATATCCATGGGCACCCCACGACCAGTGGTTCCCCATCAGTGGCGCAGGCAGGTCTTCCGTCACATCTTCGACCTTTCACATCCGTCCATCAGTTCCATGGTCCAGATGGTGGCAGAACGGTTCGTATGGCATGGGCTGCAGAAGCAGATCATGGGCTGGGCCAGAACATGTACCCATTGCCAGACATCCAAGGTGCACAGGCACACCAGGGCGCCCGTACAGGAGTTCGAGCACGTCTGGGAATGGTTCAGCCACATTCACGTGAACATTGTCGGGCTCTTACCTGTTTCCCGGGGCAACCGTTACCTGTTTATGATGGTGGACTGGACCACTCGTTGGCCTGAGGCGATCCCGATGCCAGACGCCTCCACCGACTCCTGCTCCCGAGCACGGTTGCATGGTTGGGTTGCCCAGTTCAGCGTCCCGGGTCACCTCACTAGTTCACATCTGCGCTCTGGGCATAGCTCGCCAACAGGTTGGGAATCCAGCTACACCGCACCACGGCCTACCACCCGCAGGCCAATGGACTGGTCCAACATCTGCATCGCCACCTTAAGTCGGCACTCATGGCCCACCTCACCGGTTCCGACTGGGCAGACAAACTGCCTTGGGTGCTCCTGGGCATCCGCTCCCAAGGAATATCTGCAGGCGTCATCTGCTGAGCTGGTCTACGGTGTGCCGCTGGCACTAACTGGTGAGTTCGTCAACGCACCTCACAATCCCCAGCGGTCGCTGCACGAACTATTTCCTCACCTCAGGGCACATTTGGACTCATTCGAAACCCCACCGCCGCACAGGCATGGCACCCGCCCGTCTCACGTTCCCGGCGAACTGCTTTCCACAGCATAAGTTTTTGTTCGGCGTTGCCCAACCGCAACACCTCTGCAGCGACCGTATGAGGGGCTGTACAGGGTTGTACAGCGTTCCAGTTCCACATTCACGCAGGACATTGGTGGCAGGCGGGAGCTGTTTACCGTGGACAGGCTGAAGCCACCGCACCTCGATCCCACTGAGCCCATGGTCGTACCGCAGCCTAGGAAGCGAGGCAGGACATTGGCACTGGTTCTGGGGGTGGGGGAGCTGTGTGGCAGCTCACCACTAGGCAGGCGAACCGGCCCTGCTTGTAAGCCATGCGCTGGGACAGCCGGCCAAAATGGCGCCGTCGGGGGTGTTCCCTTCCTCCCAGCACTGGGCTCAGAAACCTGCGCTGGGGGACCAAGTGATGCCCGGGTGACATCAGCGCCCTCCAGCGCAGTTCTCAGCCAGGTCCGGACTGGGAGTATAAGTACAGCCCAGCAGCCTGCAATAAACGAGTCTGCTCGCTGACGTCAACCCATCTGGTTGTGTGTGTTATTGCAGGAAGAGTGTAGCTGCCACTACAAAGTATTTTTAAATTAGTATAATAAAGTCATGGTTCTTCATTAGCTATTAAAATAGTGGCGAGGCTAGTAAGGACTGTTATTTACAAATGAACAATTAGACCAGTGGTTCTCAACCTTTTTCTTTCCACTCACATTCCACTTTAAGTAATCCCTATGTCATCGGTGCTCTGTGATCAGTAAGGGATTGCTTAAGGTGGGATGTGAGTGGGAGGGAAGGTTGAGAATCACTGCTCTTGATCCAGTTGTTACTGAAATATTTTGCTTGAAAAAAATTGTCATTGGCCCATTTCCTTTGGAGTTATGAAACCCTGCACATAATGAGTCAATGAGGGACGATTAAAACAGTGGTTTTCAAACTTTTTCTTTCCACCCGCATCCCACCTTAAGCAATCCCTTACTAAGCACAGAGTACTGATGGCATAGAGATTACTTAAAGTGGGATGTGAGTGGAAAGGAAAAGGTTGAGAACCACTGTTGTAGAGGCATAGATAAGGTGAGAGGTATAGAGAAGGTGGAAGGTCACAGTCTTTGTCCGAGGTGAGGGGATTCTAAAAGGGATCTTCTTTGGCTTGGCTTCGTGGATGAAGATTTATGGAGGGGTAATGTCCACATCAGCTGCAGGCTCGTTTGTGGCTGGCAAGTCCGATGAGGGACAGGCAGACACGGTTGCAGCGGTTGCAAGGGAGAATTGGTTGGTTGGGGTTGGGTGTTGGGTTTTTCCTCCTTTGACTTTTGTCAGTGAGGTGGGCTCTGCGGTCTTCTTCAAAGGAGGTTGCTGCCCGCCGAACTGTGAAGCGCCAAGATGCATGGTTTGAGGCGATATCAGCCCACTGGCAGTGGTCAATGTGGCAGGCACCAAGATATTTCTTTAGGCAGTCCTTGTACCTCTTCTTTGGTGCACCTCTGTCACGGTGGCCAGTGGAGAGCTCGCCATATAACACGATCTTGGGAAGGCGATGGTCCTCCATTCTGGAGACGTGACCTACCCAGTGCAGTTGGATCTTCAGCAGCGTGGATTCGATGCTGTCGGCCTCTGCCATCTCGAGTACTTCGATATTAGGGATGAAGTCGCTCCAATGAATGTTGAGGATGGAGCGGAGACAACGCTGGTGGAAGCTTTCTAGGAGCCGTAGGTGATGCCGGTAGAGGACCCATGATTCAGAGCCGAACAGGAGTGTGGGTATGACAACGGCTCTGTATACGCTTATCTTTGTGAGGTTTTTCAGTTGGTTGTTTTTCCAGACTCTTTTGTGTAGTCTTCCAAAGGCGTTATTTGCCTTGGCAAGTCTGTTGTCTATCTCGTTGTCGATCCTTGCATCCGATGAAATGGTGCAGCCGAGATAGGTAAACTGGTTGACCGTTTTGAGTTTTGTGTGCCCGATGGAGATGTGGGGGGGGCTGCTAGTCATGGTGGGGAGCTGGCTGATGGAGGACCTCAGTTTTCTTCAGGCTGACTTCCAGGCCAAACATTTTGGCAGTTTCCGCAAAACAGGACGTCAAGCGCTGAAGAGCTGGCTCTGAATGGGCAACTAAAGCGGCATCGTTTGCAAAGAGTAGTTCACGGACAAGTTGCTCTTGTGTCTTGGTGTGAGCTTGCAGGCGCCTCAGATTGAAGAGACTGCCAACCGTGCAGTACCGGATGTAAACAGCGTCTTCATTGTTGGGGTCCTTCATGGCTTATTTCAGCATTATGCTGAAGAAGATTGAAAAGAGCTTTCGTGCGAGAACGCAGCCTTGCTTCTCGCCATTGTTAATGGAGAAGGGTTCAGAGAGCTCATTGCTGTATCTGACCCGACCTTGTTGGTTTTCGTGCAGTTGGATAACCATGTTGAGGAAAGGGATTTCTTTGGCTTGGCTTCGCGGACGAAGATTTATGGAGGGGGTAAAAGTCCACGTCAGCTGCAGGCTCGTTTGTGGCTGACAAGTCCGATGATGGACAGGCAGACACGGTTGCAGCGGCTGCAGGGGAAAATTGGTTGGTTGGGGTTGGGTGTTGGGTTTTTCCTCCTTTGACTTTTGTAAGTGAGGTGGGCTCTGCGGTCTTCCTCAAAGGAGGTTGCTGCCCGCCGAACTGTGAGGCGCCAAGATGCACGGTTTGAGGCGATATCAGCCCACTGGCGGTGGTCAATGTGGCAGGCACCAAGAGATTTCTTTAGGCAGTCCTTGTACCTTTTCTTTGGTGCACCTCTGTCACGGTGGCCAGTGGAGAGCTTGCCATATAACACGATCTTGGGAAGGCGATGGTCCTCCATTCTGGAGACGTGTTAAGATAAAAGGAGAGTGATTTAAAGTGCACTTGAAAGGCAGGTTTTTAACAAAGAGGGATGGTGAGGATTGGAACAAATTGCAAGAACATAATACGGAGGTGGGAAGAATTTTAAAATTTAAAAGCATTTGGACAGGTACCAGGATAGGAAAGGTTTAGATATTTCAAATTAAAAATGCCTGGGAATTGGATTTAAACCTCTGAATATCAGATGAATTTTAGGATTTAAACTTTAAGATGGTCAATAACTTATTGTTATGTGCTCATCGTTGTTTACTACTATTTAAATTTATACATAGGGTGCACATGTCCAAAGCAAATTATCTCATTTTTATTCAGATATAAATTCTTGCTCTTATAGATGTAAGAGAGGAGAGGCTTCTTTAATTTACATGTTCTAGACTTGCCCTAATCTGGAAAAATACTGGAGGGATGTCTTCCATCCCTTACCTTTAATTCTTGACATAAATTTAGAGCCAAATCCTTTGGTTGCTCTTTTCAGAACAACGGGAAAGGATGATGTTCTTTTGACTTCAATTAAATGTCAAACTCTACCCTTTGATTGTCTTTGGCTTGGTGAGTGATATTACTTACATGGAAGGATGCTGCCCTGCCCATTCATGCTCATTGGCTGAGAGATAAAATGTCATGTTTGAACTTAGAAAAGATTTGTTATTCAATTGATAATTTGGGTATAAGATTTCAAATGGGCTGTTGGGGCCATTTTCTGAATCTTTTCATATAATATAATACTTGACCTTATTTGTTTTTTCCTGTTTTCATTTTAGTATTAACTATGCTTATTATCATACAACATGGATAAGGAAGGGATGGGCTTTGGGTTTGTCTCTAATCAGGATAAAACTATTGATATGTTTATAAATTATGGATATGTCCTTATGATTTCTGTATCTTTTTTTTAATGATTAAATCTGTTATTTACACTTAATGCTCCACAATTTATTTTTGTACTTTCATGGGGTTTTTTTTCCTGCCCACCTCACTGACAAAAGGCAAAGGAGGAAAAACCCAACACCCAACCCCAACCAACCAATTTTCCCTTGCAACCGCTGCAATCGTGTCTGCCTGTCCCGCATCGGACTGGTCAGCCACAAACGAGCCTGCAGCTGACGTGGACTTTTTACCCCCTCCATAAATCTTCGTCCGCGAAGCCAAGCCAAAGAAAGAAAAGAATCAAACTAATAAAAATATTTTAAAAAGATAAAGGAAAGGTTTACAGAGATAATTCAGGCCTATGGGACCAGCTCAGGAAGGCACCTTGGTTAGCACGATTGAGTTGGGTCGAAGGGCCTGTAGAAGAAACTCATGACTCTAAATCACACTTCTAAAGGTCCTCGCCAATGTTCTAATTTCTAGAAAGATGTCATGTAAATCCAAGGTTTTCATTTCAAACATATAATTGAAATACTATATATCAGTGAATAGTAATGTGACATTACAGTTGACATTTGTAGACTTTTTACATGTTTTAATTGACACAAAACATCTGGCCCAGGGTTGGTCCCTATCAAAGACTGACATGGGACAGATGGGCCCAGTAGATATATGAAGTACATTGCAGAAAATGAACTCTTCAGTTTTACATCAAAGCCTTACCACGGTTGGAAACAGTTTTGTGATAAGTTCATAAATAATATTGATTTTAAAAAATAAATCACTCTCAACAGTTTTCACTGTATATCTATCTGCAAGAAATTAAACCCCTGAAGTTACCAAAGGGTGATGATGGTTATCTTAGAGCCTTTTCTGTTTTTGTTTGATACTGTTCTCTAGATAAACTATAATTTTTAAAAAAATTTTAATCTTTAAGACACTCCAGATGTGGCCAATCCAAAGTGTTGTGAAAGAATATTGTTTCTTTGCACAACACTGTACTCTGCTGGTGGGCTATGAGACCTGCAACAGCAGCACCTGAACATCCACTCACTCCCTCTTGACGTCGTTACGAGCCTAGAGGACTTCAAAACCGAACAGTAGTATAAATTCACCAAGTCAATGGCTACTTAAACAAAAGTTGCTTTTAATTTTCTTTAAACATAATAACAGGATCAAACTTTAACTTATTACTATTAACTTAACCCCCTTCTAGTTCTAAGCGCAAGTGTATGTAATGTGTGTATGTTCAGCAAAGTTCTCTGTTTCACTGTCTAGTCATTCTCTTCTCACTCCTCCAAGTTCACCGGTATCAGGCAATTCTTATACTGTGCACAGAATTCAACATATAAGAATTTTCACCAGGCTCTGGTGTTTAAAGGTAATTGATTACCCCTCAGTAATGGTCTTGTCGGTTTCAGAGGGAGAAATTTGTTGCTCGTTGGACACACACAAACTGATTTTTTCCAGTCACTTCAGTGTCTTGCTGAAGAAACTTGCCCCACCATGGGTTTCCTAAATGATCACCTCTTCTGTCACCACAGAGTTCCTCTAGTTTCCTTTATTTCAGAAGAAACACTCGAGCCAACCATTTCTTCTTGTAAGGGTGACAAGGGTTTTGAACAAGCTGAACTCAGAAATCACAACCTGCCTTCAAAATGGGGATTTCAGCAAGCCTGCCAGCTGGCCATGTTGCAGCCTCAACTGCTACTGTAAAACTGACTTCTCTCCCACTCTCCAAAAGGGAAATCATCTGTTTGATTTACCTCTCTCTGCTTGTAAAAACCATACAACTTCTTACTGGGCTCCAAACCCAATCTTTGAAAGATCTTATCAGTATCCCTGAGTCTGGACTTCATTGCCCATACATAATAGACCAGCATTCTTCATTGCTTTTGCAAAGCCAACTGGAGCCTCAATATCTAGCTGCAGCAAAGCTCTTGCATTTTAAATGAGATGTCTTTTGTGAAGTGTTACTTTGCTTGCAAAGTATAACCTATACTAAACCCCCACAATCTATCTCTTTTAAAGACATATTTTATCCATAACTATTCTAACATATCCCGTAGCAACATTGTGTAGTTCACACTTGTCACCATCTATACTGAATCAGCTTTCGCCACAGCTAATTAAAACTGTTTCTCTTTAAATGAGCTAATCTCTTATCACGATCAAATAAACCGTACGGCTTTTAGTCGGCACATCAGTTCTTTTAACAATAACAGAAAATGTTTGAAAAACTCAGCAGGTTAGGCAGCTTCTGGGGTAGACCTGAAGTAAAACACAAACATTTGCAGACACCGTGATTGATGTAAAAGCACAATGCTGGAGGCAGCAAGTCAAATGGAATACTTTATGTAGCAAAGATAAATAACCAATGTTTCGGGCTTGAGCCCCTAGTCAAAGTATCATCAAAATGTAGGCAGGCGCCTGTAGAATGGATTGTGGAGGGTCATGTGACCTCTCTGTCTGGCTGTCTGGAATCAGGTGGGAGTGTGGATTGGAGAGGGACATCACCTCTCTGGCTGGAGCCTTGCCCCTCTCTCTCTCTCTCTCTCTCTCTCTCTCTCTCTCTCTCTCTCTCTCTCTCTCTCTCTCTCTCTCTCTCTCTCTCTCTCTCCCCTCCCCCTTCTTCTCCTGCTGCCTTCAAACAATC